>NC_143517.1:25318629-26009879 GCF_031878675.1 Megascapheus bottae
ACCAGATAGAAGATGCATTACTTCACATACATTGATACCTTTTCTCATGTCTTGGTTCCCATTTCCCTCCCCCCCACTCCCACCCCTCATCTTGTTTTCCCCCTTTCCCTATCCAATTTCAAATAACTAAATACACATTTATCCAATATATCAGATAACAAAGTGAGATACTGTAACAATATGAGATAACCAAGGGACAGCAAAAGAGATGAGAGATAACTAGTACATTAAGGACAACAATTGCTCATTATATGGCTTTTGTTTCTATATCCTAGAGGTCCTTTCATTTAGCTTCATACTGTATGGCCTTATGTATCTAGGTTTTGCTCTATTGCAAATCTCTGCTAGGAGAGCCCAAGGTTTTTACTGATTATGACAAGCGAGGGAAACCAATGAGCCTATGTTCCTTTGAGTCTGGCCTACTTCACTTAATATGATTTTTTCTAAGTCTTTCTATTTCCTAACAAATGGGGCGATGTCATTCTTTCTGAAAGCAGCATAGAATTCCATGTGTACAAATACCACATCTTGTTGATCCATTCATCAACTGAGGGACATTTGGGTTGGTTCCATATCTTTGCTATGGTAAATAGTGCTGCAATGAACATCATTGTGCTAGTGGATTTGGTATGTCCTTGTTTCTGGACAATTGAATAAATGGAATTGCTGGGTCATAGGGGAGCTCTATGTTTAGTCTTTTGAGGAACTGCCACACTGCTTTCCATAGTGGTTGAATGAGTTTGCACTCCCACCAACAGTGTAGTAGTGATCCCTCCTGGCCACATCCCCTCCAGCATCTGTTGTTATTAGTATTCTTGATCCTGGCCATTCTAACTGGAGTGAGGTGGAATCTCTCCAGAGATGTCAAGCATTTATTCATGTGTGTATAGGCCATTTTTATTGCTTCTTCAGAGAAGACTCTCTTTAAGTCGTTGGCCCATCTTTTAATGGGATGGTTGTTTATTTGGAGATTAGTTTTGGAGAGATTCAATTTTTTGAGCTGTTGATATATTTTAGATATGAGGCCTTTGTCCGTTGTATGGTTAGTGAAGATCTTCTCCCATTCTGTAGGCTTCCTAATTAATTTACTAGCTATGTCCTTTGCCATATAAAAGCTCTGCAGTTTAATGCAGTCCCACTTGTTCAGCCTTTCTCTGATTTGTTGTAATTCCTGGTCCTTATTAAGAAAGAAAAACAGTATTTTTTATAACAAAAATATTTTATGTACAAATGGTTCAACTGCTGATAATATTACTGTACAAAAAATCATGCTGTAAAAATCTTTTCTTTGTGTCGCATGAAAACTTGTTGCTATTTGAGGCTTTCTAAATTTGAACTTCTAACATAAGCAATTAATAACCTTGCAATGTAATTAGGAAAGTAACTGAGGGAACGAGCCAGGACAATATTTGTACTAATTTGATTTTTATTACCTTGCTTTGCTCACTTTTTTAGAAATCAGTCAGACAGTACAAATTTTACAGCTAGATCTTTCAAGGACACATTTCTTAATTAATTTGAATACAGTTAAAATATGATAGAAGATCCTTGGTCTTCTTTATTCCTTTAACCTATACAAACAATACACTCTATTCAAATTTCTGTAACTTCAGAAATTTTTGTGTGCATCATTTGAATCAGAAAGAAAGTACTTATAAAGGTCCATTTAGTTCCCATATTGCACAGACTAAATATCACTATCCAAAAATATGTCCCAAGAGGAATTGAAACACTCATGTATAATGCTTATGTTATTTCCTAGAAGATATTTTACTATCAGAAATACATAAAGTATTAGTAACTAAGTTATGGAATTGAGATTCTCTTTTAATATGAAATAACCAGAGATTTGTTAGCTGTTTATTTAATGACTCTACTCTTGTAGTTATCATACTGTAATTAGATTTAAAGCATGAAATTAACTATCAAAGAAAAGTCAACGTGAAGACCCAATCTGAGTTTATTGAATGATATAAACTTAATAAAAGTTTATTGAAATCTAGAGTATTATAGTTTTGCATATCTAGCTTTTGAACTAGTTTACATTATGGACAAATTATTTATCCATTGATTAGGTGAAATTGTGAATATACATATATTTGTGTGTATGTGTGTGTGTGTGTGTGTGTGTGTGTGTATCTCTACCTTATATTTAGGTAATAGCTATATGCTAACCTAGGATTTTGTGGGAACAAAATACTAAAGGGTGAGGCAAGCTGAGTTTCTTAAGTTGTATTATAATATATATGTAAATATTTGGCAATTACTTGAGAGATATAAGCTTGCGAATAAAATCCCAATCTGTGCAATTCCCTTTATTATGAAAATCTATCTTAATGACTTTATATTGATTTTATATAATGAAATATATTGTACCTTCCACTAATGACATTATTATAGTATAAGGGATTTATTTCTGACTGAAGAATACATATACAATATATGATAAAAGCCAAAATATTAATAATTGAGCTACTATATTCTTTTTCTCATATATTTTATTATAATTAATAGAAGGGTTACATGATATTTGCCAGATAGATGGTGCATTAATTCCCATACATTGATACTCTTTCACATGTCTTGGTCCCCATTTCCCTCCCCCCACCCCGACCTCTCATCTTGCTTTCCCCCCTTCCCTATCCAATTTCAAATAACCAAATACAAATATATCCGATATATCAGGTAACAAAGTGAGATACTGTAACAATATGAGATAACCAAGGGACAACAAAAGAGATGAGAGATAACATAGTACCTTAAGAACAACAATCATTCATTATATGGCTTATGTTTCTATATCCTAGAGATCCTTTCATTCAGCGTCCTACTATATGGCCTTTTGTATCAAGGTTTTGATTGAGCTACTATATTCTAAAGCTCATTAAATGGATTGTATGAGTGTAATATAGTTACATGAGAGTCCAACATGTTTATATATTTTTATATGTAAGCTGTTTTTGCTATACTTAGAAGATAACTACATAAAATTAGCATATTACCTTCAGTTGCCTTCAGTACTACAAAATAGATATAAAATAGATAGATACTTTTAGTCTTTATATATTTTAGGGAACTTAAGAAAAAGTTACCAATTTTACCTCACAAGTATCTAATATATCTACTTTTTAATTACTCCCTAATAATCTTTAAAATTGTAGAAATATATAAATAGAAGATGATTCTTATAAAATAAACATGCAATATATTTTATCACAAAGGTTTTATTTTCAAGTCACAACATACAACTAGCTGATGAAAAACTCAAACATAGTTCTACATGTTCAAATGAATAATATCTAGTTATTTGCATACAAGCACATGTGCAGATTTGTATCTTTTAATCCCTATTTCCAGAAATATAAAAGAAAAAAGGCCACTGTTTTATGGAAATTTTAGAAGTAGCAAGCATACTTTACAATATCTGAGAGTCAGGAAAAAATTTTCATTATTGACTTCTTTTTTTGGCTTATATTGTATGTTTGCTTATATGTTACAGAGATGAATTTTAGTCCTTGAAAGCTAAAAGCATTCAGGGACCGATGTGATATTCTGGAGCTCTTTACACAAAGCCAAATAACTTTATTATTTTAATAGTATTTTTTCTTTTTTATTGTAATTAATAGAGGGTTACAGTTATATTCTCCAGATAGAAGGTGTATTACTTCACACACTTTAATATTATTTTTAAAAGGGTTAAATGAGCACATCTGCTTTCCTTTTCTTGAGAAATTTTACAGCACCCCCAAAAGGTCATCTTTAAAGAGGCAGACAAGTTAAACTACCAAATATTGAAAAATGTCCAATAAGCCAACAAAACAGATCTGGAGAACTATTTACAAATATTTATAATGGCATTATAACTCAGGATGGGAGGGAAGGAAGAGTAATACTGTATAGATATAGCAAAGACAGCTTTAGAGATGCTCCATGACTGAACCATTGGGAACTGTCAGCAGAAGAATCAAGAAGGGAGCATTTGATAAAAAGTGTGTTAATAAAGAGGTTGGATGAACCAATTCTAAGATCATGACTCAGAGAAGCTGAATCATAACTCACCCCCACATGGGTTTCTAAATTCTATTCTTATACAAAGAAAAATTGATGGAAATATTTTTCTGCAAGAAAGTGAAAAAGTAGTTTTTTCACTCTGCTAATAGATGCCAGGCTAGGTTATAACTCAGGATGTAGTCCTGAAACCTGGCCATTTAAATCTAGGCAACACTCTTCCTTCTCCCAAAATACTCCTGCTAAACAGAAAAGAAAGCCTTTAAAAGATTAAACATTAAAGGAAGACCACAGATAATTAAATCTAGGAATTCAAAATTAATAGGCAAATTATTAAGAAGCAAGTAGGATTATGAGGAAAGTTAGCCTTACAAAAATAATCGGTGAATGCTTTCTACTTTCAGTGGAAATTTTTTTAATTTATGAATAATAATGGAGAATTTTCTATGATTTAGAGAAGTGGCATATTGCCAGATGGGGTGGCTCACATCTGTAATCCTAGCTACTCAGGAGGCTGAGATCTGAGGATCGCAGTTCAAAGCCAGCCTGGACACTAAAGTCTGTGAGACTCATATCCAGTTAACCACCAGAAAACTGGAAGTGGTGCTGTGGCTCAAGAGGTAGGGCAGTAGCTTTGGGCTGAAGAGTTCAGTGACAATGCCCAGGCCCAGAGTTAAAGTCCCACAACTACAAAAAAAAAAAATCAAACAAAAAAAACTGGCATAATAAAACTTAGCCAGAATGGCAAGTAATCTGCCAGGGGGATGTAGAAGTTACTAATACCAAAATTATGATGTAAATCAAATTTATTTTTCATAGGAAAACTTCATAAAGTTTCTAAGAGAGACTTGTATAGTTGTCATCAGAATAAAATTGCAGCTATATCTAATACAAATCATCAATTATGGAAATGTATAATAGCATAATGGTATATTAGGAGAGACAATTTACATGTAATTTAGCTACAATTGTAAATAACACATTCTGTTCAGTGAATGATTTTTTTTAGTGAATGATTTTATTCTCATAATTTTTATTATAATTTTTATTTCACTGTGTAGAGGGGTTACAGTTATATTCACCTGATAGAGGGTGCATTACTTCTCACACATTGATACTCACAATTTTTAAGAGCCTAGTTTCACATAAAAGTTACAAATCTTAGGAAAACAAAAAAAGATGAACAAGATCTTGACTATCCAATTTGTGATCTTCAAAGGAAGCAAGATACAAAATGATATATGACTGAGACCTAGAAAAATCGACATTTATGCACAATTTGAATCACTGAATTCTTTATTCTTAGACTTTTACACAGCAGTAGCAGTCATCTTTAAAATGTCTGATAAACAAAGATCTTACTCAAAACTGATATTTTGCTTACGTTTAATAGGCTCCACTTTCTAAGTTTCTTTCTCCTTTGAGTTCTGTTACCTAATACTCACTGCAGAAAATAGTGCCCTAAAGTTCTCTTCCCTCTTTCACATTATCAAACCTTGCTTTTGGATCAATCAGACCGAGATAAAAATGACTGAAGTCAACATACAGGCATTTGAATTTCAATGAGAAAAGAAAGATTTAAACTGAAAGAATGAAGTTCTCAGGCAAGCTATTAGATGATATAAGGCATCAGTTAATGTGCAGCCAGTTTGAAGTACTACAACTCTGCTGCTTTACTCAAATGACAAGACGATAAACCTTGTGGTTGGAGAGAAGTAATTACACAAAAGTTTCAAGATATCAGAAAACAGCAAACAAAAAAATATTCACCCAGTAAGAAAAAAGTGTTAGGAAACAGGGGCTTAGGATTAGTGAATGGAAGACAATGGTCTGTGTTGCATAACAAAAGTAAGACATATGGAAAGATAATGAGTATGTGTCTGTGTTTGCTCTGAAAACCCTGCTGCAAAAGACAGTATTCAAGTTCACTAAAGCTGTTAGTGCACAAGAAAGAACTAACCCTCAACACCACAACTCTACTAAATAAACCATATTTAAGGAAGAACTAAGCCATAATTTCCTTGAACCATTTTCATGTCTCTTGATTTTTTTAAGGCACTAATTAATGCAAAAAAGATTTTTTTCTGAAGAAAAAAGCATGCAGGTAATACTATCAAGAGTTTAGGCAATAAAAATATAAAAAGCAATTTGTTTCCTTTCCCTCATATTAAGTTCAACTGATAAATTTCATATTTAATATTTTCTGTTTGGAGTTCTAATTTAAAAATAAATATTTGTACTCATTATATTTATTCAGTTACCAAAAGAACATTTGCTTTGAAACTGATTTCTGACTTGGCTGTTTTAACAGAATTAGAAACAAGATTTTTCTGCTCTTGTCATCGACTCATGTTTAGCACTTACTGAACATTTTACAAAGAAAGTGAAAGAATAAATTTATGACAGATATTCTTTTGGAGTATATCTTTAGTCTATTCTTTTGGATTGTTTTTAAGTGCATTTTATTCTTCTTATTGAACATCTTGTTCTTTATTCCTTGAGGGGGAAAATACACATTTACTGACTCCAAGCAAGTTATATCCTTGACTGCCTGGTGATTATGAAAATGAATTCAGTCTTTCAGTACAGAACAGATCATAACCAGAAACTACTTCTAACATATTCTTTTTTTTTTTTTTTTGCCAGTCCAAGGCTTAAGGTCAGGGCCTGAGCACTGTCCTTGGATTTTTCTCAAGGCTAGAACTCTGCCACTTGAGCCTCAGCACCATTTCTGGCTTTTTCTAAATATGTGGTACCAAGGAATCGAACCAAGGTCTTTGTGCATGCTAGGCAAGCACTCTACCACTAGGCCAAACTCCAGGCCCCCCAAACGTATTCTTTAGACAAATAAAAATAAAGCAAGATATAGCCAAGAATGCTTTTTTATTTTTATTTTTTGCCAGTCCTGGGATTGAGCTCAGGGCCTGAGTACTGTCCTTGGACTTTCTCAAGGCTAGAGTTCTACCACTTGAGCCTCAGCACCATTTCCAGCTTTTTTTCTATGTATGTAGTATTGAGGAATCCAACCCTGGTCTTCGTGCATGCTAGGCAAGCACTCTACCACAAGGCCAAACTCCTGGCCCATTTTTAAGGCTAAAATAGTAGTATGTGTTGCATGAATTTTGTATTTTTCCTTGACAATATTTATGTTGAAATTTATGATGCTGTAAAACTATATTTCTGAAAAACTTAAACTAGGGTTCACAATTTCATATTATATAACTAACATTAAAATTTTATTATTGCATAATTAATCAGAATTGCTCTGATTATAAGCAAAAGAAGGTGACAGAAGCAATATCATCACTTTCTATTTTTGGTAAGTTAATTACTTAAGTTGTCCAATTAATAGCAACAGGACAGATTTTTCCCTGAGTACGAATTAATTGACTTTAATTTCACTAGTTTTGTTACTGCCAAAGTTTCCACTAATTTCCTTGTAGATACTGTATCCTACTCATTTTTTTCTCCAAGTAATCATTAGGTTCAGAAAGCCTTAATAATTTTAGAACTAGATAACATATTGCTCTTATGAGAATGCACACAAAGAGGTTTAAATATAAGGCCAAATGGTATAATGTATGTGCTCCTAATTAGAAGCCATGTTGTGAGGATATAAATCCAGAGAAAGAGTAGAAAGCTGTATCATAGTCATCAAAATAACCCCTCATATAATTGTCCAGGGGCTTATATATATGATAAACATTCAATTTGTGCCCATAGATAAGCACAACCAGTAGTAAACAGAAGTCAGATAATTACATTTTTGGATAAATCAGGTTCTCCACACAAGGTAATAATGGTATGGCTTGCCCAATAAATAATTAGTCTTTATTATGTTAGAAGTTATATGAGAATCAATGGTTTCCCTCATTTGTCATAATCAGTAGAAACCTTGGGCTCTACTAGCAGAGATCTGCAATAGAGCAAAACCTTGATACATAAGGCCATATAGTATGAAGCTAATTGAAAGGACCTCCAGGATATTGAAACAAAAGCCATATAACGAATGATCGTTGTCCTTAATGTACTATGTTATCTCTCATCTCCTTTGCTGTCCTTTGGGTATCTCATATTGTTACAGTACCTCACTTTGTTATCTGATATATTGAATTTATTTGTATTTGGTTATTTGAAATTTGATAGGTAAGGGGGGAAAACCAAGACAGGGGGGAAAACCAAGACCGGGGGGGGGGGGGAGGGAGGAGGGTGGTGCGGGGGAGGGTAAAGGGTACCAAGACATGTGAAAGGGTATCAATGTATGTGAATTAATGCACCTTCTATATGGCAAATATCATGTAACCCTTTTATTAATTACAATAAAAGTATAAAAAAAAGAAAGGAAAAAAAGAAGTTATATGAGATTATCCAAGTAAAAGCATTGCTGGAACTTACATATTGTGGAATATTATGCTGAAACAAACTCAAGGCAGGGACATGAATTAAAGAAGGAAAAAGAGAGAAGAAAGGATATTGGCATTATTGATGTCCTCTTTATGGTGATTACACTGGAAAGATATTCAGAAGCTCACTTTCTAGGTAAGTAACTTGTGGCTCTGCAAGTTATACAGTCATGTCAGGAGTTTGAATTGAAATGAATCCAAAATATGGGAAGCACATAGTTTTAGAATAAATGATGGCCAAGTAAGATAGTATTTATTCTTTTTCCAGAATAATGTTCTGTATTGCAATAAGAACTGGGACTCATTACCTACTAAAAACAATTTTAAGTACCAAACACCTATGGTCTATCCCTATGATCTTCAGTACTGAAAAAGCTGAGATCTTGGAACAGTCTATTGTTCTATTAAACCTCATCATACACACACACACACACACACACACACACACACACACACACACACTACATGTGCTAGAAAACAGTTAATGATTAGGTTATCTATGAAACAAGAAATTTCTTGAGCTGAGCATCTGTTGCTAATGCCTGTAATTCTAGTTACTGGCGAAGCTGATATCCAGAGTGAGGTTTGAAGCTATCCCTGTAGCATGTCTGTGAGACTGTCTCCCAAACTACCACCAAGTGGTAACACGTTGGCACTGAGCCAACTCAAAGTTCTTAATTCAACTCACAAGACCACACACACACACACACACACACACACACACACACACACACACAAATCTAAAATGAAAATAACTTTCTGCGCTGACTGAATTTTAACCTGGATATTTGAGACAGAAAGGATGAACACTAATGAGTGACGAAAGAGCAGCAGGGTCTGGCTTACTTCACTTAATATGAGTTTTTCCAAGTCTTTCCATTTCCTTACAAATGGGGCGATGTCATTCTTTCTGATGGCAGCATAGAATTCTATTGTGTACAAATACCACATCTTGTTGATCCAATCATCTACTGAAGGGCATCTGGGTTGGTTCCATATCTTCGCTATAGTAAGTAGTGCTGCAATGAACATCATTGTGCATTTAGTGAGTCCTTCTTTCCAGACCATGGGTAAATGCCCAGTAGTAGAATTTAAGTGAAGTAAGCCAGACCCAAAGGAACATAGGCTCAATGGTTTCCCTCATCTGTAATAATTAGTACACACCTAGAACTCTCCTAGCAGAGGATTAGAATAGCTCAAACTCTAGATATATAAGGCCATATAAGATGAGGTCAAATTAATGGACCTCCAGGACATGGGAACAAGAGCTTCATTAGAAGTGACTGTTATTCTTTATGTATTACATTTTCCCCCTTCTCTTGTGTTGCTCTTTGGTTAATTTCATATTGTTACAGTATTCCACTCTGCTACCTGGTATATTATATAGATGTTTATCTGTTTATTTGAAATAGGAGGGGGAAAATGAGGGGAGGGAGTGGGGGGAGGTAAATGGGGACAAAAACATAAGAAGAGATATCAATGCGTGAGAAGTAATGCATCCTCTATCTATCTGGCAAATATAACTGTAACCCCTCTATACATTGAAAAAATAGAATAAAAATTTTTAAAAGAGTGGCAGGAAATTGCTAGTGTAAGCATTGTATTGTTTGTTTAGGAATCATGAACTTTGGCAGCCTGAAAACTGAGGTATTGATGAACTCTAGGGTAATTTCATCTTGCAATTTGAATTTTAAAAAATCCAGAATCTATTCATCTCTTCATGATTGAAAGAAAACTGTCATTTTTTCTTGGACAATTATCTTGAGCCTAAGACAATAACCTGATTTGATGTAGTCATATTACAGAATAAATGAAGCCATGCTTCACTTGCTTATTTCTCCCTGTAAAGTTCTTTTTTCATTCTTTTTTTTTCCCAGTCCTGGGCCTGAACTCAGGGCCTGAACACTGTCCTTGGACTTTCTCAAGCCTGGAGCTCTACCACTTGAGCTTCAGCACCACTTCCAGCTTTTTTTCCACGTATGTGGTACCGAGGAATCGAACCTGGGTCTTCGTGCATGCTACGCAAGCACTCTACCACTAGGTCAAACTCCCGGTCCCTTTTTTCATTCTTTACAAGTGGATTTCACATAAAGATTTTAATTTTTGAATCACTGTACTAATGTGATAACCTAGATGATCTGATACTGCCTTTAAGTAAGAGTAACTCATACATAACTTTCTGAAAGTATGTTATACCTTCATCTCCAAAAGCCAGTTGTAATTCTTTATGTTAGGGGTTCACACATATATGACATTATTGTCAAATTTAATGCTTACTTCCTTTGTTTGCAATCTTTTTGCTTCCACAGCTGGTCCACAAATCCTTTTCTAACTGCTACATCTGGAACCATGATTTGCATTTTAATTTATTTGCAAATAAAGTACAGCATGTCTAGATTATTGTAGACAATAATCTTCCTCCTGTCATTATCATTTAGAAAAATATTGTACATTAGAATTACTATTTAAGGAAAACTGATCTGTTTATTCTTATAAAGTATGTGACTCATTTAAATGAATTATAAATACAAATTGTACATTATAAGCTGTCTTTTTTCTACAATAAGTAGCATTAACATTGTGCACAAAAAGAAAAGATTATTTTTTTAGCTATGTGTCAAAACCATTGCCCTTTTCTCTGAAATCCAGTGTAAATGTGTTGAAATCTTTGATAACGCCTACCTTAGCTTTACAATTTGTATTTCTTTTATATTGATTTTTTTCATATATTTTTATTGTAATTAATAGAAGGGTTAAATTATATTCACCAAATACAAGGTGCATTACTTCACATACATTGATTGATACCCTTTCTCATGTCTTGATCCCCATTTCCCTCCCCCCCACCCCTCACCTTGTTTTCCCCCCTACCCTATCCAATTTTAAGTAACCAAATATGCATATATCCAATATATCAGATAACAAAGTGAAATATTGTAACAACATGAGATAACCAAGGGACAGCAAGAGATGAGAGATAACATAGTACATTAAGGATAACAATTACTCATTATATGGCTTTTGTTCTATATCCTAGAGGTCCTTTCATTTAGCATCATACTATATGGCCTTATGTATCTATCACACAAATATTATAAGTATATGAATAGTAACAGTTTAAGTAAGAAAGTTTACTAATATCAAAACTTGATTTGTAAAAGAAAACATGAGGAAACTAGATGAACTGTGAATGAATTAAAAATTATTGTATTTTATCTTTGGGGTAACATATAGCG
The DNA here is from genome assembly GCF_031878675.1 of Megascapheus bottae. Lineage (NCBI taxonomy): Eukaryota > Metazoa > Chordata > Mammalia > Rodentia > Geomyidae > Megascapheus > Megascapheus bottae. The sequence goes on from NC_143517.1 coordinate 25,330,277, forward strand.
AGGTCACAGCTATATTCATCAGGTAGTGGGTACATTACTTCTTGAACATTGATAACCCTTCTCATGTTTTTCACCCACCCTCTCTCGAATAAGAAAAAATGTTAAGTAATTGTCCTTGATATTTGGTTAAGATAAACATGAAAAACATGATAACCACTTTCATCCATTTCCAGAGAGTACAGTATCTGTACATCAATTCATATTTACTAGATGTATTCTACCAATTTAGAAAGATATTTTATATATCATTTTAGCACACTTATTTTTGACAGCATCATCTCTGTAGATAGAAAATGTACACAGAAAGGCTATGAATGCTACCTTACTAGAATAAACAGCAAAACTTAAATTCATCTAATTCCAGAACATAATTCTAAATTATCACACTATGTATCACTTTGACAGTTGAGAGGACTTATAAGCCTCCTTCTAGAAAGATGCAAAACGAAAAGAAAGAATAATATACCAAAATAAATCTTACCAATTGGTAATAGTTGGGCTTGTTCCACTGGAAGATCATTTATAAACTTGTCTTCTTCTTTGTATATTTAAAATATTTTCTCCAAAGATAATCCACATTTCCATGTGTGTAAACTATTTACTTTAAAATTATAAGAAACTGATTAGAAGCATACGTAAGTACATCGAAGGTATAGTGTTATATTATACACACAGAATATGCTGATTCTGTCTAACTTGGGCCCAGAAACAGTCCATTATACTATTTCTGTTTGATATTGTAATATAGATAATTGAATAATTACAAGGCAAAAATGTAACATTACTCCTTGATCCTCGGCATCATGCTGTTGTAGCATCCTGCTTTACATTTCTAGACTACTTGCTCCTTGCTTATGTCTACCAACAGTACCAAACATGGTTTATGAATTATCTTCACAGTCTTCTCCACTACAAGTGCTTCTTACATAAACCCAAGCCTTCATATGCACTCAGTTTGTTGTAGGTAGTATAGCATAAAGGTTAAGAGAAGTGCCACTGATATCAGATCTTATAAGGAAATCTACCTCCATGATTAGCTATGTAAACTTGAAAAAAATCTCTTCATATTCCTCATTTAGAAAATGAAATACCAGATGCCCCATGGAAGGTTACTGTGTAAGTTAATGGAGAATGAGATGGTGCATTGCTGGCATTAGCACAGTTCCTAGCTCTTGTGAATAACAGCTACTCTCATTATTAGCTAGCTCCTTTGTATCTTATTCTTGTCAGTGCAAATTTACTGCATTAAGTTCATTCTTCCACTGTGATAGCTATTCCTTTATTCATTACTTCTTTTGGTGTACAACAGAAGTCATATGCCAGGTCCTCTTTTTTAGAATTAATTGTCCATCCCTCAGTTATAAATAACATTACTGAACCTCAGATAGGCTTTGCATCACAACAGCTTGCCAAAAGTTGGCTTCTATAATTGAAATGATTGCCAGAATCCCAAACTCACTCACCTTATATTGGTAGAGTTTAGTATAGACTACTAGTGATAATTAGTGAATCTATTACTTTCAACTTAGTGGGATTTTAAAATTTTGAAATGATTATAATCATTCAACCATATTTCATATAGTCACAGTCTTGTTTTTATGAAAGAGACTGAAGTCAAAATAACTCCAAAAAGCACAAATCATTGGTCTGTTTAAAATCTCAAAATAATTAAATATTTATCCAGATTTAGCCATCACCATCTGCCATGATAATAAGTGGCTTTTTCAGATTTTAACCTGGTTCAAGCAATCCCATACTGAACTTTTACATCTCATTTCAAGGGACAAGGCTGCTACACTGGCACTACCTTAGCCATAGGAAGTTGATCTCCTCAGGCCTTTCTTCTGTTACTCATTCTCATTTAATTGAAAATTAATTTTCATGTTTATTGTATCTCTCCCCACTACTCCTGTTCCTCACATTTCTCTAAGACATCTGGTTCAAGAAAAAAGACTGTTTGCCACTGAATCCTCTAATAAAACATAATGGGTATTCAGGAACATGTGTGAAATAAATGAGTGAATTTAAGAAGAGGGAAGCAAAATGATATCAGTATAATAGGAATATTTCTCCTTTGAAGGAACAAACTAATAAAAAAAATACTTTCACCCAATAACAATCAGTCATAAAGAGTTGCTATCATTTGACTTAGTGCCTTATATACATTACAAACTTTTTCATTTCTTTACAATATTTTATAGTAATTAAATTTTATTCATTTAAGACCAACCTGTTAGACTTTACTTAACCTGAATTCTCTAAAATCCCAGCATTAACTTAGCCAGGGGCATCAACAGTTTCTAGTCACATGAACTTAAGAAAGTTATGCATGATCCTAGTTTTCTTATTTGTGATTTTTTTTTTTTTTTGGCCAGTCGTGGGCTTAAGCTCAGGGCCTGAGCACTGTCCTTGGATTTTTCTCAAGGCTAGAACTCTACCACTTAAGCCTCAGCACCACTTCTGACTTTTTCTAAGTATGTGGTACCAAGGAATCAAACCCGGGTCTTCCTGCATGCTAGGCAAGCACTCTACCACTAGGTCAAACTCCCGGCCCTGTGATTTATTTTTTAAACCATATATTTACAAGAAGGATAAAACACACATTAATGTACATAAAGCTCCTATAGTAGTGTCTGGTAGAGAGAAGGCATTAAGAAATGCTGGCCACTGCTGCTCACACTGCTGTTAAGAGAAGCAAATGTTGAGAATAATCATTCATACAAATTTAAATTCCATCAAAGGTAACTGAAACTAGTAAAATATTTCGAAGTCAGATAAAGGAAAGTCAGTAAAATCTAGGTTATGGAGGTTATGAAGCATGAAAAGAACAGAAGCATGAAACCTTCCTGTCTTTTTCTTTTGTAAATTATTTAAAGAAGAAAAAGATTTGTGAGTGGGAGAAAAAGATCTTTGTAAGTTCCCTGAGACAATGTGGAGAGCACTGGGGACCTGCCTCAGTGAAGTTTCATAGTGAGCAAAAGGTTTGGCATGAGAAAGCCAGATGAAGTACTGCCTAAAATAAATGATATTTGAAGCAAAAACAATATATGAAGATAACAATTTTAAGAAGTTCAGCTGGGAGCTGGGAACTGGTGGTTCATGCCTAACTACTCCGGAAGCTAAGATCTGAGAATCTCGGTTCAAAGCCAGCCATGGCAGCTAAGTCTACAAGACTCCAATTAACTACCAGAAAACTGGAAATGGAACTGTGGCTCAAAGTAGTAGAGCGCTAGTCTTGAACAAAAACATTCAGGGACAGCTCCAAGGCCCAAATTCAAGTCCTGTGACCAATTCTCTACCCCTCCAAAAAAAAAAAGTTCAACTGTGAGTGAATAAATAAGATGTGTAAAAATAAAGAGAAGGTCTTATGTTTCATGTGCATTTTACAGTATTTTAAGGCAGAGTTGCTAGTCTAGAATAAATGTGGATAGGAATTGTTTATAAGTAGGAGAGCTGTAGAAGAGGCAGAGCTGTGAAGTCCTTCATGAGAGAAAATAGAAAATCTGCTAAGTGCAGTGCAAAAACCCTTGAAATTTGACTCATAATAAAAAAGATGAGTGCAGAGGCTGATAAATTAATGGATTTGACAAGGGTTCATTTACTGGTTTCTATTTTTTTAATGAGATCTGAGGAAGCTCATTATCTGAGACAGAGGAAAGCAGAGAGGGCAAAGGAAAGTTTGAGGAGAATGAGAAAAGTTTACATATTAATTTTAATTCTAAAAATATCCTAATAAATAATTTAAATTCATAGATATTCTATAAACTGTTATCTCACTGTCATTTATAATAATAAAATATGTGAAATATTAACTGTAGGAAAATGACTTAGTAAATTATATCTATTTAGCAAGAAATTATAAAGTTATTATAATTATAATTACTATATTGAAATAATAATGCTTAGTGAAGATGACTGACTTCAAATTTATCTAATTTATAGTAACTACGTAAACATGAGAATTTATTTTAAAATAATCTAGAATATTAAAGCTTTTTAACAGAATTGGAAATTCTTTTCTATTTCTAAGTATTATTTAATATGAGTCCTTTTATAATTTTCATTTCTAAGAAGGGTATTATAATTTTTCTTCCTCTTGTTACAAAGCTTTCCAATTATTGTATGATATTTGGCATTTTTAAATGTCAGCAATTCTGGTATCATATATTAGATTTATTCCAATTTATCGGTAGAAAAACACCATATGTTCTTATAAGTGTTAAAATATAGCTCCAAAGTAGATATGTATATATAATATACATATGAAGAGAAATGATTAAGAAAACAACCTAAAATGGTTTGCTGTACTTACCTACTTTTCTCATTTTTAACTTATCCTTCATTTCTTGGAAAATGATAGCAAATAAGTCTGTAAATACATCTGCCAATTTCTTACGTTTGTCCACATTATGGAACCATGCTAGCCTGAAGAAATCCAGTATTTTATGAACTCTTCAGTTGTTGAGTTAGCTTTTTATTTATTTTTTTTTGAGAGAGGAATTTTATACTTTCATTGTGAGCAATCGACACATGTGAGCAAATCAGCATGCACCAGCAGAGACACATAATAAATCCTAGCTCCATCCACTGCTCTCCTGTCAGTATAAATACTTGAACCATAACTGCTTGTTTTTATTATTATTATTATTATTATTATTATTCACGGACTTTAGGAATACATTATTATAAAATATTTTCAAAGAAATAGTTACAAATACACCGAATTTACTATTGATACCAGTACACTGAATTTACTATTGATAATGCATTTGAAAATGTATGTAAAATATTATATTATTTTGTATTGCATGATATCAATATGCTACTCAATTCCTTTTTAAAAATATTTTTATTGTAATTAATAAAAGGGTTACATGATATTTGCCAGATAGAAGATACATTAATTCACATACATTGATAACCTTTCACATGTCTTGGTCCCCATTACCCTCCCCCCACCCCCCATCTTGGTTTTCCCCCCTTCGCTATCCAATTTCAAATAACCAAATACAAATATATCCAACATATCAGATAACAAAGTGAGATACTGTAACAATATGATATAACAAGGGACAGCAAAAGAGATGAGAGATAACATAGTACATTAAGGACAACAATCATTCATTATATGGCTTTTGTTTCAATTTCCTGGAGGTCCTTTCAATTAGCTTCATACTATATGGCCTTATGTATCAAGGTTTTGCTCTATTGCAAATCTCTGCTAGTAGAGCCCAAGGTTTCTACTAATTATGACAAATGAGGGAAACCATTGAGCCTAAGTTCCTTTGAGTCTGGCTTACTTCACTTAATATGATTTTTTTTCTAAGTCTTTCCATTTCCTAACAAATGAGGCAATGTCGTTCTTTCTGACAGCAGCATAGAATTCCATTGTGTACAAATACCACATCTTGTTGATGCACTCATCAACTGAGGGACATCTAGGTTGGTTCCATATCTTTGCTATGGTGAATAATGCTGCAGTAAACATTGTTGTGCTAGTGGATTTAGTATGCCCTAGTTTCCGGATGGTTGGGTAAATGCCAAGTAGTGGAATTGCTGGGTCATAGGGTTTAGCCTTTTGAGGCACTGCCATACTGCTTTCCATAGTGGTTGAACAAGTTTGCACTCCCACCAACAGTGTAGTAGTGATCCCTCCTGGCCACATCCCCTCCAGCATCTGTTGTTATTCGTTTTCCTGATCCTGGCCATTCTAACTGGAATGAGGTGGAATCTTAGCGTTGTTTTGATTTGCATTTCTTTTATGACCAGAGATGTTGAGCATTTCTTCGTGTGTCTATAGGCCATTTTTATTTCTTCTTCAGAGAAGACTCTCTTTAAGTCTTTGGCCCATCTTTTAATGGGATGGTTGTTACTTTGGAGATTAGTTTTGGAGTGATTCAATTTTTTGAGTTGTTGATATATTTTAGATATGAGGCCTTTGTCCACTGTATGGTTGGTGAAGATCTTCTCCCACTCTGTAGGCTTCCTATTTAATTTACTATCTATGTCCTTTGCTATACAAAAGCTCTGCAGTTTAATGCAGTCCCACTTGTTCAGCCTTTCTCTGATTTGTTGTGATTCTTGGTCCTTATTAAGAAGACATGTGAAAGGGTATCAATGTGTGGGAATTAATGTACCATCTACCTGGCAAATATCATGTAACCCTTCTATTAAGTACAATAAAAAATATATGAAAAAAAAGAAAGTTTAAACCTGTGCCAAGGAGGCCTAGTGTATCTCCTATTCCTTCTTGTAAAGTTTTCAGTTTGTCAGCTTTTACTTCCAGGTCTTTGACCCATTTGGAGTTAATTCTAGTGCAGGGTGACAACGAAGGATCCAACTTTAGTTTTCTACATGTGCTTAACCAGTTCTGCCAGTACAACTTGTTGAAGAGTCTATCTTTTATTTTCAGGATTTTATGTAAGTGCAAAACTTGGACTTGTTTTAAAAAGAAGCCTTTTGATTTCTGAATGTAAAAATGAGAAAGGCTTAACATTCAATTATATAGTGAACAATTTCCCGTATTAAGAGTTGATGTTTGATTCATGTACACCTACCATTAAACTCAAGTTATCTATCAAATTTTCCCTTTATTTACATACATAGGTACACACACATACACTCACAGATGCACTCACCACTTTAATAGAATAGTCCATGGCTCTATCTTGGCAGTTCTTTGGGTTCTGGACCATGTTACTTTAGGCTAGTAACTAACATTTCCTAGCCCTGTTATTTTCAACAAAGTGGAGTGTAATCATTAGAGCTATATTTATATACTTTGAATTGTTTCCCTTCTTGGTTCAGGTGTAGACAATATATGGTTTGTGATTTTATGACATTTTATTGTTAGTTAATTCTTAGTTGTTTCTGAAATTGTGCATCCTCATAAGTATAATTTATTGTAAGTTGAGTAATACAACCTCTCCCAGCTGTTTAATTACATTCATTACTTTGCAAAATATCTCCAATTACAGTTTTGTATTTACTTTATTGGACATTCATTGACAATATATCTAATAAGTACCTACATAAATGAATGATGAATATACTACTTTTTATAAAAGAGGATATGATATAGTAGAAGTGAGGATAAACAGTCTGGGGGAGGAAGAAGAGAGCTAGCTACTCATTTATATAGCCAGGAAAATGCTAGGAAAAAAATATTGTCTTTTGACAAACACACAAAAAACGTGTGAACTAATTTTAATTTTTTCTAAATGTTAAACATGAAGTCATATGATGACTTGTGCATTTATACTAATAAAAATGTAGAATCAACATTAGTAAAGATAAACTGTTGATCAACAAATATATATCTGTATTGTGTAATTTCTGAGTTGGCTATGAAAAGTGTTAGGTGACCTTTGAATTAATGAGAGAGAAAGAAAGATAGAAAGAGAGAGAGGGAAGGGGACATATCTACGTGCTACCAAACCTCTAATAAGTTGTTTTATAAATCTAGTTGTAAAACTGACTGTATATTATCTGGCCATTAGCCACTTACAACATCAAAAATTTCTCCTGTGAACAACAGATTTTCCAGAGAATTTGCTTTGTAATTGTAGCAGATTTGCCAGTGTCTATCCTTGGCAGCAGCAAGGAGCCTTCAACTTGAGTTTATGATTAGTGCCCTGTAGTAACAATTCCATTCTGGAATAAGGTGGGTAGAAATTGTACAACATGAAGCCTTCATAGACCAAGTTAACAATATGCCATTCAAAAACATAAAAATTCGCTCAGGTTTTTACAGGATCATGCATTAGCATTTCACCATTATCTTTGAGACATTTCCCATAATCAGTGATTCTGATAATCACTGCTATCTGAATTGGAATAATTCCTGTGCTACACATTAATTATTTAAAAGATGAAATAGTGAACAAAAATTCAGCATTTAAAGACAGATTACTTGGGTTTATTTAAAGATTCTTCAAAAAATTATACCAGCTAGGTGTCAGTGGCTCATGCATATAATCCTACCGAGAAAGCTAAAACTCACATCAAAGTCCATTCTCAGAAAAGTATCTATCTAAATAACCATCAAAAAGCAGGACTAGAAACATAGCTCAAGTGACAGAATGTCACTGAGAAACAAACCAAACACACAAAAGGCCCTGGGTTCAGGCTGTTAAAAAATTCAGTTATGAATTGCTCTTTTAATGTTAGTTTCCTTCTTCAGATACTAGGAAAATAAAAATACTGTTTCATTAAAGATTATAGAAATAACTACAAAATAAACAAAAAAACCCTTTGTTTTCCTTTGTTTTTGCTTGGCTTGGGGCTTGAACTCAGGGCCTGGGCACTATACCTGAGCCTCTTTTTGCTCAAGCCTAGTGCATTGAGTAGTTTATTGAAGATATGAGTCTCAGGGACTCCTGCTTTGGCTGGCTTCAAACAGTGCTTCTCAGATCACAGCCTCCTGAGTAGCTAAGAATTTAGGTACGAGTCACTGGCACCCAGCAAAACACTTGAGTTATTTTTTGTTGTTGATGTTTTTTTTCTTTTGCCAGGCCCAGGGCTTGAACTCAGGGGCTGGGCACTGTCCTCCGTCATTCTCAAGGCTAGCACTCTACCAGGTGAGCTACAGCACCACTTCCAGCTTTTTCTATGTATGTGACATCAAGAATCATACTTGCTATGCAAGCACTCTTCCACTAGGCCATGCTTCCAGCCAACTCTTGAGGTTTTTTTTAAATTTTTATTGAATCGGAATGATGTATAGAGGGGTTCCAGTTACATTTGTAAGGGAGAGTCATTATTTCTCCTTCACATTTTTTTTTCTCCAAATTTCCCGCCCTCCCATCCCCAATTGTAGGGTAAATTTCCCACTTCCTGTCTTGTGACTGTCACTGTTACACCAGTTCATTTTTGTCCTTTGATTCATCATCTTGTTTTTCCCCTTCCATTCCCTGAGTCAAGTAAACAAATAAATGTATATATAATACACCAAATACCAAAGTCAGATGTAGAAACAACAGATGATAAATCATAAGGAGAAAAAAAAGAAAAAGAAAAAGAAAAAAAGAGTAAATAACTTCACGTAGTACATTAGAAAGAACAACCACAAGGATAAATCTCTTGTTTCCATATCCTGGAGTTCACTTAGCCTCTTGCTATATGGCCATATGCAAATAGCTTTTGAACTCTTGCACTCCTCTGTTAGGAAAATCCTAGACACGTACATCATTTTTAACAAAATAGAGGAAGCAATTCAAAAATTCATATGGAATAATAAAAGACCCCATATAGCAAAAAACAACCTTTAGCAGAACAGCACTGGAGGAATAACAAGACCAAACTTCAAGCCCTATTATAGAACTATAGTAATAAAAACAGTTTGGTACTGGCACAAGAACAGGCCTGAGGACCAATGGAATAAAACTGAAGACCCAGAAATCAGCCCACAGACCTATGGCCACCTAATCTTCCATAAGGGAGCCAAAAAACTGGCTGGAAGAAAGACAGCCTCTTCAACAAATAGTGCTGGCAGAATTGGCTAAACACTTGAGTTTTTAATAGAACTTGCAAAACAGGTTTAACTTTACAAATACAATGAGAATACATTCTTCAGATTTCTTATGTGTACCATAGCAATTATTTTTACTTGCAAGTTTGATAATGTTATATATAATTTTACTTTTTATTATCATAGTGATGTATAGAGGAGTTCACTTACATTCATAGGGTAGTGGGTACATTACTAATTATTACAAACGAGGGAAAACATGGAGCTTATGTTCCTTTGGGTCTGGCTTATTTTGCTTACCACTATTTTTTTCAAGTCTTTCCAGTTCCTTGCAAATGGGGCGATGGCATTCTTTCTGATGGCAGCATAGAATTTCATTGTGTATATATGCCACATCTTCTTGATCCATTCATCTACTGAGGGGCATCTGGATTGGATCCATATCTTAGCTATGGTAAATAGTGCTACATGAACATGACTGTGCTGGTAGGTTTAGTATGTCCTTGTTTGTGGACATTTGGGTAAATGCCCAGGAGTGGGATTGCTGGATCATAGGGGAGCTCTATGTTTAGTCTTTTGAGAAACAGCCACACTTACTTTCCAGACTGATTGAACGTTTACACTTTCACCAAAAGTGGAGTAGCAATGCCTTCTGTCAACATCCTTGCCAGCATCAGTTATTATTAGATTTCTTGACTATGGCCCTTCTAACTGGGGTGAGGTCGAATCTCAAAGTTGTTTTGCTTTGCATTTCTTTATGGCCAGAGATGTAGAGCATTTCTTCATGTGTCCTCACATGAAGACACGTGTTTCTTCAGAGAAGTCTCTTTTTAAGTCTTTAGCCCATCTTTTAATGGGATGGTTGGAAAGGCTTTGAAAAAAATCATATTAAGCAAAGTAAGCCACTACCAAAGGAACAAAGGCTCCATGGTCCCCCTCATTTGTGTGTGTCTAGGATTTTCCTAGACATGGGAGCGCAATAACTCAAAAGCTCTGTGCATATCACCATACAGGAAGAGGCTAAGTGAAATGAACTCCAGAATATGGAAATAAGAGATATATCCTTGTGGTTGTTGTTTTTAATGTTCTATGTGAAAATATTTCTTTACTCTTTTTTTCTTTTTTCTCTTTTTCTTTTTTCATTCCCTTATGGTTTATCCTCTGTTGTTTCTATATCTTATTAGTACCGGGTGTATTGTATATACTTTTATTAGCTTATTTGAATCTGGGAAGGGAAGGAGAAAAACAAGCTGATGAGTCAAAGAACAAAGGATGAACCAGTGTAACAATGATATTCACAAGACAATATGTTGGAAATAAACTCTACAACTTGGGAAGGGTTGGGGGAGAGAAAGTGGGAGAAAAATATGGGAAGGAGTAACAATCTTTAATGTATCCACAATGTATCCACCAACTTAGGAATGTAACTGTCACCCTTCTATACATCACCATGATTTAAAAAAGAATGCCTAGTAACAGTTAACACTGAATCCCCATAGTTATGGCATCCAGTAAGAAGCTCAGTCTCAAACTCAATGTTACATCAATAAGATATTCCAAGTTGGACATAGTGGCTAGTACACTTTTACCTTACACCTGGTGGCAGTGGGAGCCATTGACAGACTTGAGCTTTCAGCCATATGTATCATTAATTAAAAGGTTAACATATATTATCTCAAAAATACACTTCTAAATTTGAAAATTCATTGTTTCGGCTAATGTGTCTGGATGAATGAATAAATGGTCACCTTGAAATCTTACGTTTCTTCACAGAATATATCAAACATCTCGACAATTTCCCAGATTAGAGAATTAGGACTTTATATTTGATTTAATATAGCAAATTATTATTTATACATCAATGATTAAATACCTAAAAACAAAAACATGAACTTAGAACCGGGCACAGTGGCTCACGCCTGTAATCCTAGCTACTCAGGTGGCTGAGATCTGAGAACCAAGGTTCAAAGCCAGCCCTGGCACAAAAGGACCTGAGACTCTTATCTCTAATTAACCTCTAGAACAAAACAAGAAAAGGGGCTTGGCTCAAGCCTTGAGCTGCAGAAGTCTGGGACAGCACCCAGGCCAGAGTTCAAGCCCCATGACTCACAAAACAAAACAAAAAAGAAAAAATCTATTAACTCAGAAATGTAAGGCTCCCCATGTGGCTTTATACATCAGTCATTAATACTCCAGAACCACTGTATCAATGCAATATATGCTCAGCCTAGCATTAATCATTTCCATAAGTGAAGTCAGGATCATAATAATATTTGCAATTATCTTATTTGGGGCAAGTACTTAGTAATTAAGGAATGTGAGTGTACATTGCAGATTATTTGGATTCTACACGAGGCTCATTCTACTATCACAGGAACTTCTCTGAAGGACAGTCACTCCTAGGAGTACAATGTTCAGGATCATGGCTTAGCTGACTTCTTTCCATGGTCTATTCTCAATGTCTCATTCCATCCCTAAATGTCCTGTGACTATCTTCCATAGTAACTATGCATATTGTGTTTCTTACTCAGATTCTACTTCTATACAAACTCAACCTAATAGAACATGAAGACAATTCAGTACTTTCTATCAATGTTACTGGTAACAAGGAAGAACTCAGTATATGTTGTTCTTCCTCTATGGTAATGATTTCTAACATATAAAGTGTGTATGGAATTAAAAAGAAATGATTTTATGAGAATAACCTATGCGTAGCAAAAAGGAAGACAGTGCCACTTGTTTTCCATTAATGATGGTGTGGAATTTACGAACAGATGGTCAGTAACAGGTGTGATGGTAATTTGAGAAGCTATCCCATTAGTCATTCATGAGACTGCTATTATTATTTTGGAATCATGACCTCGACTTTATTGCTGCATTTGCTTTTTTTTAACTCCAATATCCATCTTTCTAAATTACTAAAAGTCGATAGATTTATTCTCCCCTGCCCCACAACCCATTACAAAAAACGATACACACTAACTTTCATGTATGAAAAGAAATTAAGTGTCTTGAGATATCCTTAAATAAGTTCTTTGTTTATTTTATAACTGATTAAGTTTAGTCAAATTAATTTCCTAGAGATGTAAGTCAAGACAAATGAGAGGAAGTTTAAGTGAAGACTTAAAAAGGACATGAAGTTTTTAGAATATTTTTAACCAGGAAGAATAATCTGTATATTATGAAGTCATTATTTGCCTTGAAGGCCCAAAATGAAAACTATACTCTTACCATAATGTTTTTTGTTTTGTGTCATGAATTATTTTTAGTGTGTACCATTCCATTTACCTAAAACTATAAAAGAATTTTTAAAAAGTGAAATCTATACAGTCAGATAATTTCGCTTTCACTTCTTATCTCCCTTTCAATATACTGATTTTCTGAGCATATTTTTTCTCCAAAGAAGCAAATTTGTGGTAGAAATCTGAAGGATATCTTAAGAAAAAGGAGAAGGAGGGGAAAGGAGAGAGAGAGAGAGAGAGAGAGACAGAGACAGCGAGAGACAGAGACAGAGAGACAGAGACAGAAGAGAGAGAGAGGAAAAAGAGAAGGAAGAAAGGAGAAAGGGAGGAATGAAGAGAGGGAGGGATAGAGGAAAGAAAGAAAGAAGGAAGGAAGGAAAGAAAGAAAGAAAGAAGAAAAAGAAAGAGAGGAAGAAAGAAAGAAAGAAAAAGAAAGAAAGAAAGAAAGAAAGAAAGAAAGAAAGAAAGAAAGAAAGAAAGAAAGAAAGAGAAAGGGAGGGTGGCAGAGAAGTAGAGCGGGAGCCAGAGAGGCAGGGAGGTAGACAGGAAAGAAAGAAGAGAAAGAAAGAAAGGAAGGAAGGAAAGAAGGAAGGAGAAGGAAAGAAAGAGAGAAAGGGAGGAAGGAAGAGAGGGAAGGAGGGAAGGAAAGAAGAAAAGATCAGTGAATTAAGGACAAGGTTTCCAATCAGGGAGGAAAACGGGAACTCACATCTCTATCTTACGTACATTGGATAGCTTTTTGAGAAAAGGTAGATATCCAATTTACCCTACTTGGAAGTTGTTCACAATTCCCTTGGAGGGGTGGTGTTTTTTCAGAGCATATCCTTAGAGGGTAATGAATACAATAACAGCATGATGCATTTTTCCATTTTTAGCTGATTGTTACTAAGTACACTTAGTGATCCCAGTGCCTGTGTTTTAACCCCAAGAGGCTGGGCATATAGAGCTACACATGAATCTACTTGGTATTCTCTTTTAAGACAAATTATTTTCATGGGCTGTCTCTCTTATCATTTAATTACTTATCAAAATTAAGGGCCATGATGACATCAAGTCTTCCATATGAGGACCCACCCCAGTCCATAATATGAGGAAATTAGCCTAGCCCTAATTGGAACACAGACGTTGTCTTGGCTTGAAATGAGTATATTTAGGTAGTTGGAAGGAAGGAAAGTAAAAGCAAATGAAAAAGGAATTGTGCCTTCATTTAGTTATGCATGCTTGGGTTCCTTTCACAATAAAATTTAGTGTGAAGGGCTTTCTTGTTTGATCACAAGAGAGAAAATAAAAGTGACATCAAAACGAAGGACTGCTCTTCTCATTTACCCATATATTCAATATTCAGTGCAGCACTTGGTCTCCAGGTAGCACTGAAAGACATATGTTGAATGAAACATATATTAATATACAAAAATAGTAAATATGTAAAAACAGAAATTTTGTGAACTCAAACCCAGCACTATAACTGATAGATGAAATATAAGCAAGAAATGTAAAATTGGACAATGAAATTAGCATCAAAACACAAATGGTACACAACTACATCCCAGAATTCATCAAACTTCATTATTTTATTTTCTTATCAACACGATATCCAAATGTACTTTCAAATAATAAGTCTGGATTTCTGGATGTATATTGGCTATGTTCCATTTTTGTCTTTGTATGTAGTAGTCAACAATCAGATTGCCTCCCATGCCCTTTGCTTTTCCTATATTCTCTTCAGAAGAGATGTATTTTTTCAGTTACTATTGAAATTTCTGAACAAAAAAATGTAGTACTACTTTACTATAATTTTTTGAGGGGGTCATGGGGCTTGAACTGTGGTCTGGGTGCTGTCTCTGAACTCTTCAGCTCAAGGCTACCACCCTACCTCTGGGTTTGGGCGCTGTCCCTAAACTCTTCATTTCAAGGATACCACCCTACCCTTGAGCCACAGCCCCACTTCCCATTTTCTAGAGATTAATTAAAGATAAGAGTCTCTTGGCTTTGTATTGCCAGACCTGGCTTCAAACCTCAGATCTCAGCCTACTGAGAAGCTAGGATTACAGGAGTGAGCCACTACCCCTGGCTTTATTTTATTTTTTATCTTTAATCATACAAAGGGATTTCAATTCAACATGTCAGCTTATAAATACAGTATACTTTATCTTACTCAATATCACCCCTTCCTTCATCGTCCACATCTCCAAACATCCTCTCCAAACATCCTCTCGAATTTCCTGGTTCCATTGTCATATATCTACCTCAAATACTATGACTGTAAAGAGCAGTCTCAATTTAAATGAACATTAAAAATTGTTCCAATATATAATAGGCTTCCTACAAGAGTATAAAACCTCATAGGAAGTTTTTTTTTGTTGTTTTGGTTTTGTTTTTTGTTTTTTTTTTTTTTTTTTTTTTTTGCCAGTCCTGGACTTGAGCTCAGGGCCTGAGCACTGTCCTTGGACTTTCTCAAGGCTAGAGCTCTACCACTTGAGCCTCAGCACCACTTCCGGCTTTTTTTTTTTTCTATATGTGGTACCGAGGAATCGAATCATAGGAAGTTTTATAGCTAAAAAAATCTCTGGATACAAAATGTTTCGATAAAAATACATATTACATATGTGCAGAAAGGTACATATGTATATATGGTTTAAAGAGGAAATCTTTATCTCTGTCATTAATGTATAAAATTTAGGATCTGAATATAGAGGATTAAGACTTTTTGGGGGGAAGTCGAGGGATTTGAACTCTGGGCCTGGGCATTGTCCCTGAGCTCTTTAGCTCAAGGCTACCTACTGCCCTACCCTTTGAGCCACAGTGCTACTTCCAGGGTTGAGATTTTTTTAAAGCTAGATAAGGTGGCTCACATCTGTAGTCCTAACTACTCAGTAGGCTGAGATCTAAGGAATGAGGTTCCAGCCCAGGCTCTTATCTCCAATTAACTACTAGAGTACCAGAAGTGGTGCTGCAGCTCAAGGTGCAGGGCAGTAGCCTTGAGCTGAAGAGGTCAGGGACATCAGCCGGCCCAAAATTTATGTCCCATGACTGACAAAAAAATTAATATTATTTTAGATGTGATGCATGTTAAATAGCATATGCTTCACCCAATAATAAACTCTTGCAAAACTAAGAAACAAAAGCAAAACTGTTGAATTTTTCTTTATTCTCTATACTGGTCCTTTCTTCCTGACATCACCAAAGAAGAAATTCTTCTTTCAGTCTTATAATTGACATGCATTTGATTTTTAATACATGTTGTGATTTTACTTTTAGTCTTATTTTGAATGCTAACAAAATCAATGTTTACCTTCTTTCATTCAGTATGATGTTTCTGGTCTTTTTACAAATTATTTTAACTAGTATTCATAGTTTTTTACAATATTACACTATGTAAATATAAAAATGTATTCATTATTTTGTTGATATTTGGGTGGATGATTACTAGGGACAAATATCATAAAGACTTTAGTAATGAGTCAATAAGAATTCACATGCTCAACTTTAAAAGACAATGCTAAAAAAGTTTTCCCAAATTACTAAATTAATTTGCTATTCTTTTTTTTTTCCTCTTGGACTTTGGTCTTGAACTCTAGGCTTGGTGTTGCCCCTGAGCTCTTCAGCTCAAGGCTAGCGCTCTACCACTTGAGCCACAGCACCACTTCCTAATTTGTTATTCTTTTGGTCTACAGCCTCACCAGGCACTGTCCAATCAAGTGAAGCACAACAGTAGTTTGTTTAGGTCTCCTTAACAAATATCAGAAAATGTGGTTTTAATAGAGTTATTTTTGTATACTTATAGAAGCAAAAATATTCAAGGTATTGGCAGGATTTATTTTTTCCTAAAACCTATCTAAGGTTTGCATATGTTTCCAGACTGCTGTGTTCCTCAAATGTCCTTTGCACTGGGTAGGTGCATCCCTCTATAAGGACAGAAGAATTATTGGATTAGTGTTCCACCTTATTATTTTACTTAACCTAAATTACCTCTTTAAAGGGACACCATCTGTGAAATGCATATTGGGAGAGGGTGCATATGACTTTGGGGTAAAGATAAATCAGTCCAGAGCATATTAATTCAACATTTTCCCAGTAATTTAATAGTTATGCATGGTTTAAAATTTTCTTTTGTTCACCTTTTCTATTTATCTTTTTTGTGTGTGGGGGTCATGTGGCTTGAACTCAGCCTTGGCACTGTCCCTGAGCTCTTCAGCTCAAGACTACTGCCCAACCCTTGAGCCAAGCCCCACTTCCATTTTCTAGAGGATAATTGGAGATAAGAGTCCCAGGTCCTTTTGTGCCAAGGCTGCCTTTGAACCTTGATCCTCAGATCTCAGCCTCCTGAGTAGCTAGGATTATAGGTGTGAGCCAAAGCACCTGGCTCTATTTATCTTTTATTTCTTGTTTTTATTTAAGTAAAATTATATTAACTATCCTTTACCAATGACATATACAAATAACTTCTCCCAGGCGATACTTTTTCATTTTTAAAATATATTTATATTGTGGAATAAACAACATCTCCTAGGGATTTTCTTTAATTTTAATCAAACCAAATATTCTTCTAGTTTACTGCCTTTTTATTGTGCTTATAATGTCCTTTCCAAGTTTAACTTCACATAGCTATAATTATACATTTTCCTGTAAGTGTACAAAACTCACACAGTGAGAATATAGGAGAATATTCTTAGGAGAGAATTGCAAGGGGTCAGTAGCTATGTGTATAAGATCTTATCAACTGATGCTTATCAAGGTGAATTCCAAAAACTAGAAATAAGAGATTCATGATACTGTTTGCAGTTACTTTTTTATGTCTTTCTTTCAGTTTTTCTTTAGTTTATCCCCTTCTATGGTTGTTTTAGATTTCTGTACCCTTTGTCTTGTATATAAGTTTATCTGATTTGGGGAAGGGAAGGGAAAGCATAGAAAAGTGGGACTAAGGATGAACTAATTCAGCAGTGCAACCCACTGGACACTATATTGGAAATGAACTGTACAACTTTACGGGGAAGGGAGACATGAGGGGAAAAACTGGGAGAGAATGAGAAACAGAGTGACCCTGTTCAAAAGGAAATGCACTCATTATCATACAACTGTAACCCCTGTTTACATCACCTTCATAATAAAATATTTTGAATATCTAGCATATTTTTATTTTATATTCCAGTCATTAATCCATCTAAACATGATTTGCAAGTGTGATCTAATTTTATGTATAATTAGATTTTTTCCAGCTAGTTCATCTATATTTGAATAATCTTCAGTGACTACTCTGTGATATATGAAGTTTCTAAATATATAATGAACAATTTCCAGGCTTTTTTTTTGTGTTCCAGGAGCCTGTTTGGCAATTATTTGACATTGGCATAACATGTTCTTTAATGCCATATTTTTCTCATATATTTTTATTGTAATTAATAGAAAGGTTATATTATATTCACCAGATAGAAGGTGCATTACTTCACATACATTAATTTAATACCATATTTTATGTGTAAGAAGCAAATCCTCCCACATCAATATCCTTTATTTGGTAATTTTTCTAAATTTGTAGAATTGCCAGTTCTATAAACCTCTAACAAATATTCTGATTGAAACTTTGGGGAATGCATGAAGTTGAGCTGATCTTGTGATATTTACTGCACCTATAGACATGATGTCAAGATGAAATTCCCTTACACAAATTGCTGATACACAGAGTAAAAATTTTGACAGGAAAATTCCATTATGTACCTTTATGTACTTTTTAATTTGCTAGGCATTAAACTATTTACATAATGATCATAACTGTGTTGCATAAACTGTTGCTATATAACTGTTTGTTTCCAGGTGCTATAGATATAGATTAAATACAGATGTATTCATAGGCAAAAATTGTGATCTGGGTTCAGTTCTTCAGCTGACACTTCCTAGTGTCTTGGCAACTTCCTAAATAAACAGCCCATTTAAGGGCCAGGAGTTTGGCTTAGTGATAGAGTGCTTGCCTAACATACAAGAAGACCAAGGTCAATTCCTTGGTATCACATATATAGAAAAAGCAGAAGTGGTAGAGTGCTAGCCTTGAGAAAGCCTAAGGACTGTGCTCAGGCCCTGAGTTAAAGTCCCAGGACTGGCCAAAAAAATATAAATAAAAACAAAAACAAAAGAACCCATTCAAGTATTATTTAACTAACTCCTCATTATCTTCTTTGTTTCTTTCCTTCCTGAGAATCTTAGTCAAAAGATGTTAAAGGCCACATCAGCCTTTCTCAGAGGGGAAAATAGGCAGACAAAGGAAGATATAACTTACATTCGCCACAGAGCTAAAAGAGAAGATCTGCAGAGGAACCAGCCTAGTGTAAGATACAGGAACCATCTTCTTGAAGAGTCCACTACTCAATATAGAACCTTAGGCAGTTGCTACATAGAAAGCATGTTATATAGGATGGCAGGAAAGCATAATAAAATGTATTTAAATATTTGTGATATAATAATTATGAATATTTATTATTGTGGTAGTCATTGTTTTCATCATCTAAAGATGTAATTAAACTATGAAATGGATAAAAGTTAGAATCAGTTCTAGGGTATTGGATAGGATTATATGGGATTGTATATGCAAATAAGAAATAGACATAAATGTAAACTGTAAAATGAATACATATTTGTATATTCATATACATTTCCTCTGTGTGTGTATGTGCGTGTGTGTGTATGTACGTATAAATTCCTTAGCTCTGCTCCTAAGGAGGCCTGAGGCAGCTATTCCCCCAAAGCAATGAATAAACCTAGTGCCTGAATCTTAGTTTCTAAATTTAGTTAACTAGTTAGAAGAACTCTTTCAGAAAATGATTCTTTGAAGAAATCTCTGAATTCAGCCAGCAAAGGAAAGTGAAAATTGTGTTAGGCTATACTGTTATTCTTAGGAACATCTAGGATTCCAAAGGAAATGACAGAAGATGTGTGTGTGTGTGTGTGTGTGTGTGTGTGTGTGTGTGTGTGTATTTCACATTTTTGAGTTGCCGAATTTTAACCATCTAGCCCCCAAATCAATACTGATCAAACAGACTATAGTCCACAAAGTAGAATTCTGCACTGATGAAAATGATAATTATAAGTTTGATATTAGAATAATCACAATGTGCCTAATGTTCCTCTTCAGTGAAAGAGGAACAACTTTACAGTAGAAAAGACAGATGGTATGCATAATGACCTGAATTGAACTCATATTAGTAGAATTAATATGCAAATAAAGTACACATTGCTGCCTATTTGATAGGATACAATTATAAAACAATTGCACCACAGTTTAACATATTCAAAGCTAATCAAGCGAAAATTACAAATAGCTAAATTCTACAAAATTAACTGATTTGTATGTAACCTTTACAAGTTTCATGGCCATAATACTGAACTTCAAGAAAATTTTCCAGATTAAAATAACCAACCACACAGTACATGAAAATACAACACAAAATTCTGGACCCATTCTTTTCATATGAATAATGTTACTAGGTTACCTAACAAAACTTTAACAGGGTCTGAGAGTAATTAACACTGAAGTAACGTGTGCACATATGACTTTTCTGGTTTTTTATGGCTATGCTTGGTTGATTTGAGAAGGAAATACATTGGTATTTGAGATTGTCAGCTCACTACCAAATGTTTGAGGAAATAAGTCCTTTCTTATTTCAGTTTTTCTGTTAGTTTTATCTTATTGATGAAATTGTGACAAAAACCCTGTACCCCCAGCCAACTAATTATTCTCTTGAGAACTAGTATAATTAAAAGCTATTTATAGTGGTAGTGAGATTCTGGTCTATTCATGTTAATCTCTTTCATTAATATCTCATAATCTTCACAATTTGAAGAAATTGAAATCTTTTCAATTTGAATTTTAGGGTGCTTTTTTCCTATTGATACTTTTCATTTTTTGAATACCCTCAAAATGATAAACTCTTCTTCATTAAAATAATACCAGCAAACCTTATAAGAATGAAAATAAATGGTCAGACTATAAAGTTTTGCTTTCATCCAAATTGGAATAATTCAGTATAATGTAAATTTATATAACATTGAATGTAAACATACATAAAGAAACATAAACACATAGAGTATGTTTGACTGATTATGTTTGACTGAAACTGGCTGAGTGAAAATTGTATATTGAAACAGAAATGAAACTTTTGGAATCATGTTCATGCCATGTAATGCCCATGTTACTAGGCAATGATCAACTAAGTTAAAATAATTCTTTCAATATTTCCTTAGTCAACATTTAAATTCAGAAAACAAGATAATTAGTATTTTCCACAAATCATTTCATGGGCCTATAGCTAGTTATAAATAGCAGTACAACACATGAGAAAAACACATGAGAAAGTAAGAACACATGAGAAAGACTGACTTTCTATATATAGCTTATCTCCAAAACCTTGGGGAAGAATGTATTTTTTTTGTGAAAACTTGGCCTTTCCAAAGGGCATATAAACGCTAAGGTCAGAGACTGTTAGAACTAGAAAATATTTGAAATATTTCTAGTCTGAGAACCCTCAGTCTGGAAGTATGAAAACTGAAGTCCAAAGAAAGTAATAATGATGGGCACTCAAACCTTTGTGTCTAAACTAGTTTATGCAGCACAGAATACATTGAAGTAGCTGTTCATTTTCATCACCATCAACACCCACATTCTCTCCCTACCTCCTCCCTCTTGTCTCTTTTAGAAGGATGCTAACATTACTTGCCAACATTAACTGTAATTATTTGTTAATTTGTTTTGCAACTCACTTCTGAAATGCTAATTCTGAATTAAAATTTGTGAGAATAGCTTCCTTCTTTCTTTAAATAACTCTGCCTACATTTATCATATTATTCTTTTAAATTACCACATAATAATTAATACAAAACACCATAAAGTAAAGCAAGTAAGAGTTGAAGGTATTAAGATAAGGAGTAGAGATGCCATACCTAATTGGAGATGAAAATAAAAATTCAATTTATTTTAAAGAATGAATGGCAAATTAGATAATGTTTGGATAATTTTAATGCAATGCAAACACAACTCTCCTTCATTTAAATTCCAGGGAAACTGATGTATACTGTTGGCTTTGCTATGAACAAGGCAGTAAACAGAGTAGCTAGATTTTTGTGTTTTATAATTTCATGTCCCAAAGATACACACACACACACACACACACACCCCAAAAATCTTGCATTTGACTTTTTCCTTACTAGTTTGTACTTTAAAAACTTGGTAAATCACCTACAATGATTTCTTAAGCACTGGGGATTTGTGTATATGTGTGTGTGTGTGCACACGTGTTTTTATGTACACACTTGCTTGAAAAATTCACCAACTAGTGTGATTGATGCCTTTCCCAAGAGTGAACTATGGATCTCAATTAAAAATTTATTATCATGTGGAAAAAAGTCAGATTTCATAAATTTGATAGGGGAGTCAACCATTGGTAAATTTTAAATCATGTGTATAATATACACATGTGAGCCAGGTTGAACACGACTTTTTCAGCTTTATATGACAGAATAACTTTGTAATATTCTGAATCATTTGGCAAGACTTTGTTCTATTTGTTGTAGATCCTTTGGTTGTGTACAAAAATATTAAAAGTTGGTGTGAATTAGACATAGATAGGACTTCATATGCAGCAATGATATGCACTAGACCATATGATATGCACTAGGCCTTGTATGTAACAGGGAACATTATGAGATAGGCATTACTAATTCATGGCATTAAAATCTTCTATTCATGTAAGTATCAGAGAAATTCTAATTTCAAAGCAATGTGAATTAATTAAAGAGCTTCTCATTTTTATACTATTTACTATCTACCTGGATTGGTTCCCTTATTTTGAGACCTTTCACCATCTCAACCCGTAATTTCCTCACAAATTGCAAATTGCTTGTTAAAAATCACTGTTTAGCTGGGCACGGTGGCTCACACCTGTAACCCTAGCTACTCAGGAGGCTGAGATCTGAGGATCAAGGTTCAAAGCCGGCCTGGGCACAAAAGGACCCAAGACTCTTATCTCCAATTATCCTCTAGAAAACAGGAAATGAGGCTTGGCTCAAGGTGCAGGGTGGCAGCCTTGAGCTGATAAGCTCAGGGACAATGCCCAGGCTGAGTTCAAGCCCCATGACCCACAAAAAAAAAAAAAAATCAGTGTTTAAAATTTAAAATACTTTCATTTGGATAGGAGGCAATCTTGGGGCTAAAACTCAGGGCCTGGGTGCAGTTCCTGAGCTTTTCTGCTCAAGGCTAGTGTTATATTACTTGAACTACAGCTCCACTTCCAGCCTTTTGATAGTGAACTGAAGATAAAAGTCTCACAAACTTTTCTACCCAGGCTGACTTTGAACACTGAACATCAGATTTTAACCTCCTGTATAGGTATGATTATGGGTGTGAGCCACTAGCACCTAGCTAAAACTAATAGTAGTTTCTCTCATGTCCATAATAATACATTAGAATCATAATAATAATTTCCCATCACAGATAAATCTAGAAATATATTCAGTATGGATAGTTAAATGTTCTGGATAATCCATAAAATACCAAGCTTTTTGAAATGAAAACCCTTGAAGCAATTTGTCACTGTGGCAACGTCTGAGAAGAACACCATTCTATAAGTAATCAATAAACAAAGGTTAGCAACATTCTAATATTCAAATATACAATAAAATTGAGAGATATTTATTGTATTAGTGAGCAATAATATTTTCTGAAGTGAAAGATGATAAATATTGCAGAATGGCCAGGATCAAGACAACTAATAACAACAGATCCTGGAGGGGATGTGACCAGGAGAGATCACTACTACACTGTTGGTGGGAGTGCAAACTCATTCAACCACTATGGAAAGCAGTATGGCAGTTCCTCAAAAGACTAAACATAGAACTCCCCTATGACCCAGCAATTCCACTACTTGGCCTTTACCCAATCATCCAGAAACTAGGGCATACTAAATCCACTAGCACAATGATGTTCATTGCAGCACTATTTATCATACCAAAGATATGGAACCAACCTAAATGTCCCTCAGTTGATGAGTGGATCAACAAGATGTGGAATTTATACCCAATTGAATTCTATGCTGCTGTCAGAAAGAACGACATCACCCCATTTGTAAGGAAATGGAAAGACTTAGAAATCATATTAAGTGAAGTAAGCCAGACTCAAAGGAACATAGGCCCAATAGTCTCCCTCATTTGTCATAATCAGTAGAAACCTTGGACTCTCCTAGCAGAGATTTAAAATAGAACAAAATCTAGAGACATTAGGCCAAATAGTATGACACTAAATGTAAGGATAAGGAAACAAAAGCCATATAATGAGTGATTGTTGTCCTTAATGTACTATGTTATCTCTCATCTCTTTTGCTGTCCCTTGGTTATCTCATGTTGTTACAGTATTTCACTTTGTTATCTAATATATTGGATATATGTGTATTTGGTTATTTGAAAGTGGATAGGGAAGGGGGGAAAACAAGATGAGGGGTGGGGCGGGGAGGGAAATGGGGACCAAGACATGAGAAATGGTATCAATGTATGTGAAGTAATGCACCTTCTATCTGGTGAATATAATGTAACCCTCTATTAATTACAATAAAAATATGAAAAAAGTTAAACATTTATTTTGAATAGGGAAACTAGTCTTAGTTTAATGAGAATGTGAATGTTTTACAAGTATCTGACCTCTTCCTACTCACATAGATCACTCAAAAGACAAGATGTTATATAAGAAAGACTACTGCTGGCCTCAAGTTGTTATTGCTTTTATAAATTTGATGTGGATACTATCACTGACTAAGACACGGTAGAGTCAATTAACTTCTTTCTGCTTTTAGTTTCTTCATTTGAAATGTACAAGTAATATTACTTGTCATTTGCCAACCAGCAGTATTTTGTCTGCTAATTGAAAATGTCAGCAGGGATATTTCAAAGATAAACTAAATGATTTATACACTTTGAAATATTAAATAAGTGATGTAAAATATCAGACTAGAACAAATTATTTCATGCACTAATTTCTAATCTTAGATGTACTATTTTGAAAAACTTATACAAAAGCTGGGCTCTGGTGGCTCACACCTGTAACACTAACTACGGAGGAGGTTAAGAAGTTTCAGGACAGTGTCCATGTCCTGAGTTCAAGCCCTAGGAGTAGTCTATATCAATTAATTAATGAATTAATTAATGCAAAACATAGAGACAGCTCTGAATAAAGTGAAATTAGAATAGACATATAAGGAATGTGCTATGTGAAGTTATTTCTTTTCTCTTTGGTTTTCCCCTTCAGTTGAGCCCCTGTTGTCACTGTATCTTATTTTGATACCTGGTGTATTATATATATGTTTGAATTAGGGAAGGGAAGGGGAATAACAAAATGATGAAAGAAAAGACAAAGGGTGAATCAACGTAACAGTGATACTCACAAGACAATCTGTTGAAATGAACTTTATAGCTTGGGGTTGGGGGAGGAGAGAAGGTGGGAGAAAGATGTGGGGGTAACAATACTTGACAAGAAATATGCTCACTACCTTATGTATGTAACTTGTACCCCTCTGTACATCACCATGACAATGAAATTAAACTAAGAAAAAACATTTTGGTGACAAAGTGTCTGGATATAACCCTAAACTAGTTTCCGATATAAATTTAGTAATTATACGCCTAACTAACTTCTAAATTTACAAAAAAAAACAATGTGCTTATATAAGAAAAGAAAAAAGAAAAGCTGACATTTACACTGCTAGTTAAAAGGTAGAATGGAGTAGAAAAAACTAACTACTGGTACATCTGCACTAATCAGGCTGGTACTATTGAATTTTACAGGTAACCCAGTCACTCTTCATCATCACAAAAACACAGTTAATATCCTTTCAGTGTCAGATCTACCCAAGAAGACAATTGTCATTGCCTTGTTAATTGCTAATCTCCATCTTCAAGGGCACAAACATTTAATGTACCACGTGACAAAATGAGAAGTCTCATGAAGCACTTCTGTGTGTACAAAAGCACAGCTGCTTCTAGAGAATCCTGAGGATGGGGGCAGGAGGAGATAGACAAGTCTTTTATAAAGTGGATTGCCATTTTCACTACAAAAATCAATTACCACATGAATCATAATTCAAAGTTGGACATTTTTCAAAGTTCATAAAAAATCAATGAAAGAAGCTTGTCTCTGTCATGGAAATAAAACCTAATGGTGTCTGTTGCCAAAATCTGAGCTTTCCAAAAAAAAAAAAAAATGGTGGGAAGTTTATAGTCTAGATCTCTGAACTTTTCAGCTCCTAACTCTTAAAGACCTCTCTGGTAAAACAATTGATATTACTAATCAATGAGCTATTTTATAACTTGGTGCCCCATAACTCAATGAGACAGTGTTTTCGAAAATATTAATGCCTAATGCCATTTGTGTATACACACTTACATACACATGTAAGTATACATAAGGACAAATATTCATTCAAAATACAATATAGACAATGAGGCTATTTCATAAAAGTTCATTAAAACATTGAAAGCATATTGTTATAGTTTTAGATTCCACAAAAAATATAATTATCTGCAGGGAAAAGTATAAGGCCAGATTTTCTTCATATCATTCAACTAAAACAACATATTGAGACAGACTGAATGCAGACTCAGATTTAAGAAACCAGATGTCTCTTATTAAGCCAGACATTTGAAAATTATGCCAGAGTTACAAATGTGAAACTATACAGATTTTAGTCACTATTTTTAGGTTTGGAAAATGTATTTCAATGTCATTAAAATATTTCTGTAACTAGGTAATGCATTCAATAGTACCTTTAGCTGAATTAATAACCATTAAATTGTTTTCAGTTTTTCATGTGGTTAAAGCTAGTTTATTTATTTTGTTGC
The DNA here is from genome assembly GCF_031878675.1 of Megascapheus bottae. NCBI lineage: Eukaryota > Metazoa > Chordata > Mammalia > Rodentia > Geomyidae > Megascapheus > Megascapheus bottae. The sequence continues at coordinate 25,356,857 of NC_143517.1, forward strand.
AGATGAATGCTCACTATGCTTCTCTATAATCTTTTGAATTGTGGCTAATAAATGCAAACCAATTTTGAAACACTAATGTTGATTTTTTAAACTAAGCATATAGTAACTACTGAAAGGCTATTAACACACTTCACATGGTTTCATAAAGTGACAGAAGTCTTGTAATAGTAAAATAGGAAGAATTTTCTTTCTCTCTCTTTGGTTCTTTTCAACTTTTAAAGAAACCATTCTGTTCATGTTAGAGAGAAATCTTCAGTGCATGCTGATGACATTCTCTCCATTCTTTCTTCCAAGTCTGTGAGTCTCATTTCATGTGTCCCATTTACAGGAGTAAAATTAGCATGTTCTCCACTCACCATTTGGCTCATGACTCAATGTCACTATAAAAATCATCTTAGCAGCTTCACAGGCCCAGCTTCTTCTAGGATACATCGATGTGGAACATTTCAACTTGTCTAATACAAGAGACGTAAGTATATACTTTCATAGGCTCTTGAAATCTAAATCTACTTAAGTATGATCTTCTGTTTATTCTCTCAGATAATTTACAAATGGGATATTAAGTAAAAGTCTAAACAAAGAACTATATTATATATCTCTGTTCAGAAATAAGTCACCCAAAGGAAAGATTTTCAAGGCAGTGTTACATTAGTTGTGTTGTCACAGAGTGAGATATTGAGGCCAAAAAGAGAAAATTGATTTCTTATTCATAACTTGTGATTGAATTTTAGGTATTTATGTTTTAAATTTTAGTCAAAGTTTGAAAAGTTAGATATTAAAATGTAGTTTTCCACCCCCATAAGACTTTAAATATATATAACTGGTTATTTTATATAGCTAGCACTCTAAACCATCTTTCCTTATATATAATGCAATTCTATTATTTATTCATGTGTAAAAAAAATCCAATTAAACAACATAAGAAGGAAATGCTAATGAAGAATCAAAGGCTAGATTGTGTAACTTTTCCAAGGCCTGCGATTATTTTAGGCTGTTGACATTTCTGACATTAAAAAATATTTTGGAGCTTTTTTCCTTTCTTTCTTCCTTCCTTTCTTTCTTTCTTTCTTTCTTCCTTTCTTCCCTCCTTTATTCCTTCCCTTCTTTCTTTCTCTCTACTTGCTAATCATAAACCCTTCAGAATTTTAAAACAAGAGTCCAGGTCATCTGTACAGATACACTTAATGTAAAATATATTTCTGTTTCTTTATTAGTGGTATCATTAAATATAACTGTGTCTAAATGCTTAACTAAAGAGACAGAGAAGTAACTATATTGAGCATTTAATAAGAATTCACAGAAAGAAGAATGATAATGCAGAGAAAATATATATAGAGAGAATATATAGATATATAGAATTATATTTTGTTGAAAAATGCTACTGTTATTGTATTCCCTCATTAACATATGTAGTTTATTTTGGCAGTTTTGTTTATCAGATAAAAATCTACAAACTGAAGAAAGAAAATACACTAGAAACAAAATACTATTTTATATCAGCTATTATACTAATTATACTGGCTGTAAAAATTGGTTATTAATTAGTTTCTATGTCACTATAAGGGAGAATTTTGTGCACATCTAGTTAACGAATATATTTTAAAAATGCTTCAAGGGAGAGGAAGTTTATAGGAATAAGATATCACCATTCTGTAAATTTTGTTTCACTCAGGCTAAATAAAATTACTACGAGCATTTTAAAAGACAAATGTAACACAACTATGTTTCTCTCTGTATTTATCATTTTTAAAATGCTCTAACTGAAAAGTTAAAGAAGTTGTTAGTTCCCCTCAAATGAGTAAAAATTTGACAGATTAATTTACATTCCTAAATATAAAAATCAAATTTTTAATTCATATTTTCTCATAGGAAACGTTATCATTTTTGTTTCATTCTGATACTTCAAATGATCTTAAAAGTCATATCAGCACAGTGCATTAAACCTAAGTAACATTGCTGTGTATAATTTAGTACTCACTTAAATTCTCTGAGACTTTTTATCTTAAGAAAATTAATGTTTTTAAATTTCGGTAGCATTATTAACAGATAAGCAAAAGCAGTTATGCTTTTTTGTCAATGTTTTGAAAAAACATATATTTGGGGGGAAAAAAGCCATAAAATGAGATAGTGAATATTCTAGATTGAGGTAGATAACTTTTGGGTTTTGGTAATTTTGTATAATCAGAAAGTGGAGTAATTCTAATACTGATGAAAGATAATTAGTATATTTATTTGCCATTTCTGTTCAGCAAACGTATTTTTTCTTTTTCTTTTTTTTTTTTTGTGGGTCACAGGGCTTGAACTCTGGGCCTGGGTCCTGTCCCTGAGCTCTTCAGCCCAAGGGTACCTCCCTACCCTTGCATCCCAGCCCCACTTCCCAATTTTTAGAGATTAATTGGAAAAAAAGTGTCTCACATTCTTTAGTGCCCAGGCTGGCTTTGAATGGTGATGCTCAGCTCTCAGCCTCCTGAGTAGCTAAGATTACAGGAGTGAGCCATTGGGCCCAGCCTCAACATACTTTTATTTAGCACCGACTGTGTACAAAGAACTCAATTAGAAGTTGATGTAATTAAAGTTTGCTTTTTTTTTTTTTGGTAGGTTGTAAGGCTTGAACTTTGAGCTTGGGTGTTGTCCTTGAGCTCTTCAGCTCAAGGTTAGTGCTCTACCACTTTGAGCCACGGCATCACTTCCCATTTTCTGGTGGTTAATTGGAGATAAGGGGCTCACATGAGCCACCATCCCCAGCTTAAAATATTTTTTAATGCAGTTTCTGTCTTACAGGATTCTCTAATCTAACTGAAAAAAAAAAAAGAGAAGAAGTAACTGCAATGTTTGCTAAAATGTAAATGGCCCATACAGGGAAAACATTAAGTGTTAAGAAGTCACAGAAAAAGTGGCAAATGAGAAAATGTCTGTTGGATGAATTTCTGTGGGTAGATCTCAACAGGTAACTTTAATGAGGAAGGTCATTCTAGATGGAATAATAAAATTAAGCCCATGCTTACACAAACATTTACACAGAAACTCTGAAAAAATGCACACTTTCCTATAATATACCAAGCATAAGTCCAAGTTAAAAATAACAATAGTCCTATCAGTATCATGAAAACCTTTAAAAGAGTTCATAGAAAACTCATAAATATGTTTTGTAGACTGAGTTAAACTTTGGAGGTATTTCTTGAGACAAGTACAAAAATGACTAGTGGCAGCACTTGGGATAAAATGGAACAAAACGAAATTTAGGAAATGGAGGAAATCAGTCGTAATCCTACAAAAAGAGGTTCCTATGTTTAACAGTGAATCAATATGAATGGCATCAAATCAAAACCGACAATATCAACAAGTGGTTAGAGAAAGAAGACAGATATATAAAAATCTGCTCCAGAATGATGTGACTTTCAAGGGAAATCCCTAATGGTATTAGCCATGGAAGGAAAAATCAATAGCATACCTATAAAAGAAAGAGGGCAAGAAAAGAATAAGTAAAGCAAAATTGTAAAGAAATATTTGGTAAGGAAAGACATTAAGAGAACTTGAAACAGAGTTCCGATGTCCTCTAATAGGGTGCAACATCATTTCAAGGAAGCGATTATCTAGTGTGTAACTGGAAAACTATGTTGACGTGAGCTGGAGTAGTCCTTTTAGTTGTAGGGACATAAGATCTGGAAATCTTACCAACAGGGACACTAGTTGTAAGGAAAAAAATCAACTAGAGAGGAATAAAGGAATGTCTATAACAATTTGAGTTCATTCTAATTATGGACATCTCAAATTGAGCCAATTATCTCAATTTTGTGACTTTTTTCTTGTAGCGTTCATAGGATGATCAAAGGGTACTATGGGGTGTTTACCAATGGTAAGGACTCAGATAGGAAAAAAAAATGATAAGAACAGGTCAAAGGAACTTTTTAATGCAATATAAGAGCTCCATGACTCACATAGCAGTGGACCAAGAAAAGCCCTAGATAAAAAGGGTTAAAAGAAAGAAGACAGCATCAGATGCTAAGAATAAGGAAAAAAGAATGAGATGAAGTGGTAATGGCCAGAGGAGAGAATTTTCAAATTTACAGTGTGAGAAATAAAGTCATTTTGAGTGTTTTCTTTTCTTCACCTTAAGTGAATCTAATGATCACATTATCCGCCTCCTTTACTAATAAATAATGTGAAACAAAGGAAGTATTTTACTTAACCAAGTCTCTCCATAACGTGCTGACAAAGCAAGTAACAGAGACAAAGTTCTCAGCACTTCATTGTGACAAAATACCTAAAGAAATAAACTTACAAGGAGAAAACATTCATTTTAGCTCGTGGTTTTATAAGTTCCAGCCCATGCTTAATTGGGCCTGTGAAGAGGCAGTACATCATCATGGAAATACATGACAGAAGACCAACTTAGCTAATGGCAGCCTATGCTAGCCTTATGCTAGGCCCCACCTTCTAACTTTTCAACTACCTCACAATAGTGCCAAGGACCTAAGGAGCAAGCTATTAACAAACAGACGTGAAGGGTATTCAGTATATAACTATACAGTTTTGTTTGAGAAACCTCATTTTCATTGATTGTGTCTATAAAGATTTTCTTTCAGATTCAGTCAACACAGCTTGTTATTCTTTTCAAGCAAGGAACCAAGGGAGTTTTCATCACTGGCAGTATTTGGTATTGTTGGTGATAATAAAAAGAAAACTGGATTTTGGTCAATTGCTTTAATATCTTTACCATACCTACAGTGTACTTCCTTATCACTTACCCCTACTTTGTACTATTTACATTTTCAACCTCTCTTCTGATCTTCTTGTTGTTACAATGGTTTTAGATAAAGAGGATTTTATTATCTAAAGCAAGTATCAACAAACATCTTGTTTCTGTGGTTGCATTTATACTCAAAAGACAGTCAGCTATCAGACTGACTGGATATCACATGATCTCAGACTTGGCATGGAAAATGTTCCCTCATTTTTAATACAATTGCTTAGGTAAGAGAAGAACTAAAGTAACTCTTTCTAAAGAAGATAATAGTTTCTTATTCATTTCTTATTCATTTAGTGTCTATTAAATGTTTAACAATGACTATCATTATATTTACCCTTTCATTCTTTTCTTTCTATTTTAGTCCCTGCTATGTGGATATTTGTTAGCAATGACTGATGTGGAAACTACATATGCAGATTTTATTGCTTCTGGAAGAACAGGTAGAAGAAATGCAATACATGATATCCTGGTTTCCTCTGCAAGTGGCAACAGCAATGAATTAGCCTTGAAATTAGCTGGTCTTGACATCAACAAGACCGGTAAGTCTTTTGATACACATGTAACTGTAAATGTGGAATGAAATGCAACAACATTTCATCTAGTAGAGTTAAGGGGTAAAAAGTAACCTAAGAAAGTTAAAGTCTACGCATGATAAAAGTCTACAACTAGTCTTTTAATCTCTCACATTTTCTTTCTTTCTTTCTTTCTTTCTTTCTTTCTTTCTTTCTTTCTTTCTTTCTTTCTTTCTTTCTTTCTTTTTTTTGTCAGTCGTGGGGCTTGAACTCTGGACCTGGGCTCTGTCTCTGAGCTCTTCGGTGTAAGGCCAAGGCTATCACTCTACCACTTAAGCCACAGAGCCACTTCTAGCTTTCTGGTTGTTAACTGGAGATGAGAGTCCCTCAGACTGTGGGGCTGGCTTTAAACCTAGCTCCTTCAGATCTCCTGAGTAGCTAGGATTACAGGTTTGAGACCTATTCACACATAGAGCCTTAATCTAGTTTTACTAATGTGATCAATAAAAACCTTTCCCCATTTAATGGTGATTAAATGTTATTAATGTTAATAAAAGTTATTAAATTTAATAACAAAATTTTCATATGCATCTGATAGACCTCAAGTAGAAGAACCATTTCAAAAGAAAAGCTTCCTCAGGACTTATTTTACTGCAAAATAGAATAGCTATTGAAGTAATTCTGAGGTTAAAAGGGCTTTTTGTTTTCTTTCTATGGCTGAATAGGTTTGTGAAAAATGTGTCTTACTACTTATTCTGCTAATCTGGTTTTACCGATTTAAAAAAAGGAAAAGAAATATAAGACATTAGTACTCAGTAGCCTTATTGCTGAGAATTACAGTAATCTATCCATTAACAATTCCTCTACCCACAAATATTGAAAATATCAAATTTTTAATTGTTTACTTGAGAAAATTTCTGTACAAATAATCTTTAAACCTTTTTCTATATCCATGAAAGAGGATAGAATGAGTTTCTGATTCCACTTATAACATTCAATGTGCTCCTATTATTACTATATTATGACAAAGTATTATGTGTTTGTAAATCTCAGTCAAATTATTTAGGTTAATAGAATGATTTATCGACAAATATAAAAAGGCATTTTTTTAATGCAATGGGTAAAAGTCAATAGGTCACAGATTTTTTTTTACAGTTTTAGCCTAATAAAACAGTAACATTAAAGTGTTAACACTTTAAAATGTATAAGCATATGTTTGAATATTTTTATCTTTAAGTAGTTGTACAAAGGAGTGACTATTCAACAGAGAAGTTTGTGAATAGTGCGTGCTGATCAATTAGACCTTTCAATATTCTCACTCATCCCTCACAACCCACCTCTTTCCTTACTTGCTTAATTTCTTAAAATGTATACTGCATTTTTTTTGGCCATTTAACAAAGCAGTTTATGTAGGCAATGCAACTTGACCTGTGGCATCCCTTCAGCATTCTCACCCTCTCTTTGACCCACCTCTTTCTTCATTTTTCTTAATTTTATGATATGTACAGTGAGTTTTTGGCTGCATTCTCCTCCAACCTCACTTACCCTTCTTTCATTGACCCTGCTCACCTTTCCCCCACCTGTAAGCACCCATTTCCTTGTATATCTTTTGTTGGGCGTTGGCATAGTCTCTCTAAAGAATTATACCCTTTACTTCTTGGTAGCCTCTTCTATTGCCAATAATTAATTTGTAACCACTTCCATACTCCCAGTATGATTACTTAGGGATCTATAGGTACATTCTACCACAAAAGAGGGAAACCATGCAAATGTTGCTTTTCTGTGTCTGGCAAATATCTATATTTTGAGGTTTTTTTCTTCTAACATTACTACCACAGTTGCTTCCCTAACAACATCTAAAAAAGATGATAAGAAATTAGTTTTCATTGTCATTGTATTTCATATATTGTATTTTATATATGTTTTGTAGTTGTTTTAAGAAAAAGGAAGGGAGAAGAATGAGAGCAATGGAGCAGATTGGGTTATTTGACTAGAGAATATTGTAAGAAAATTTGAATATGCTAGGGATTAGTAAGTGGCTCATGACTATAATCCAAGTTGCTGAGGAGGTTAAGATCTGAGGATTGAGATTCAAAGCCAGTGAAAGCAAACAAATCCAGGAGATTTTTATCTTCAATTAACTAGGAAAAAAGCTGAAAGTCAAGATTTAGCTCAAATGTTGGAGCACAGGCCTTCAGTGGAAAAAGCCTTGTGTTTGTGAAGGCACAGGCACCAAATTTTCAAATCCCAGTACACAAACACGTACACACAGAGAAAAGATGGATGTGTCCAAATAAAACACTCATATAACTACTAGATGCTAGTAAAACATTTTAAACCATAAAAAATTACATTACTGCTTTTACTTGAATATTTTATTACAAATCATTTGCAATAACTTTAACCAACTTAAATATTAGGTTATTTTTTGCACATAATTTAATTTCTTCTTTTTCTATTTGCCCTAACATTGAAGAAATTTTAGTCAAAGGCCTTTCATGCACAAAAGAAAACATAACTTTAAATTTAACTGTTGATTTTTCATATTAATAAATATAATAAATGAAAATTATTAGTATTTTATATTCAATATATATTACAATTATATAATTGGACTTATTAAAATATTATATGCTTCCAAATATCTTCTAACATTTTTGCATGTTAATTACAATTCTCTAAGCCCTTGCAAGATTTTCTGTTTCCCTTCTAATCATAATAGATTAAACTATATGTAGCACTGATTTCATTATTCTCGGTACAAAGAATCACAAATGATAAGAAGTGAATAAGTAGAAAATATGACAAATACATCGGGGTACATTTAGCATTACTGAATTTTGAGAAACTTCCTTGTAATTCCTGTGTCTACTTTATTGTTTATATGACAACATTGCTGCCTCAAGATTATTATGTTTTGGTAGGTTGTGAGGCTTGAACTCGACCTGGGCACTGTCCCTGAGCTCTTCAGTTCAAGGCTACCACCCTACCCTTGAGCCAAACCCCACTTTCCATTTTTTTTCTAGAGGTTAATTGGAAATAAGAGTCTCAGGTTCTTTTCCGCCCAGGCTGGCTTTGAACCTTGATTCTCAGATCTCAGCCTCCTGAGTAGCTAGGACTACAGGTGTGAGCCTGGCTGCCTCATGATTTTTTAAAACCATCTGTGTAGTCAGAGCTTCATTTGTAGCATAATTCTAAGCTTGGAGAAATCTCTAGACAACACAAAGTCCAAAGCCCCATGAGAGTCAAGTTCATTATCTTCTATTTATACAGTGACTTTCATCCTTGAATATTCTATTATCTTACCTCTGCTGTGTTTTGGCTTCATTCTTTTGGTTACATACAGTTTCTTCTCCTGACATAGCTCATGTTGCATGTTAATCTCTATGTCCCAGATTCAGATGATCTGCCTGTCCCTAGATGCAAATGAGATCAATAGGTCAAAATAAAACATGAATTTGATATGTAATAAATGATCTAAAATGCCAAGGTTCTACCTTTAGAATAAAGTGTGTTTCTTATGTCAAAAAACTGCTTCTAGTTTCTATAAAGACATAAATCACTGGAGTGATTAATGGAGTATGGAAATACAATCTGATTTACCTTTCACAAATGAAATGCAGCTGTTTGTCAACACTAGGGTTGGTCAAGAATGATCAAGTCCATTTATCCTCAATCTATTGGATTATGGTAACAAAATCAGAAAAATATTAATATATTCTCCAAACTTTAAAATATAGTTCAAGTAAAGTAAATGACATGTACAAATAGTTAAAGGACTGCAAGCAGCTTGCAATTATAAAAGAACTAAAATATTGTTTGGTTTCAGATGTGTCTATGTCACTAGCTATAATTGCTGTGGGTTCAGTTATGAGGGTGGTTTTATTATATTGTCATATGTTATCTAAGTCAAGAAATCTGGAACAAAAGAATGATCATGTAGCATAAATGTCTTTTCATCATTCACTATTATTTTCAGTTTAAAGTAAGAGAATTTCTGAGACATCAGAAAAATTAGAAATAAGCTGAGGTATTCTCAAGTGCTATCTGACTTAAAAATATTTTGTTCAAATCAGAGACTGAACATAGACTCCCACCTCTGATTTCTACTTAAAAAGATAAAACTGATTTATTCAGCCTATAAAACTATACTTAAATGCTTGACCTATCCCTGAGATTTCTTAGCTTTTTATGAAACGCATGCTGTCCTAGCTTCACAGAAGCCAGACGTTGAAACCATGTACTACATTCTGATTGTTTATTTTCCAAGAAAATAAACATTTCCTATAAGGATTTTGGCTATCATGAGTATGTCTGTAGTTCGCATTCAATATTGAAAATTATATATCACAATAATATGATATTCACTGTCAGTAAATACTAGCTTCTATCTTGCCTTTATCTTCCTTTCATTCTCTTACAGAAGGTGAAGATGATGCACAGCGTAATTCAACAGAACAAAGCGGGGAAGCCCAGGGAGAAGCAGCAAAATCTGAAAGCTAACACCCCACTTTGACCTTCAACACCTGACAATGTCGCAAATCTCCAGGCATTGCTGGAATGCATTTGTTTCCATGAGTGCAAAGGGGAAAAAGAAAATGGCTGTTCTGCATCGCAGAAAGCTGCCCATTATCATGTCACAAATGGGAGCTGAGGCTGTGGTTGCAGACAGACCTTTCTCTACCTCTGTCATGAGCAATGGTTGAAATCATGTGGCTTGTGTTTGGATGTCATGTTTGTGTCAATCCTTTCACTTGACCATATGATGAAATGCTTGTAGAGAGTAGCACTGATCTAGATGGTGATTCCTATAGCATTTGGCCCCTCACACTGTCAGAGGATTTAATTGTGTCTATTTGCAAAGGGTTGGTTGAGCTCCAGAGTTTAAACATCTCTGGCTGGAGTATTCACCTAGTAAAAGAACCATCCAGAAAGCACTGTTTTTAGCATTTTTAGCATTATATATGTGTGTGTTGCTGCTGTGTATTTACACACTGTTTTGTATTGTACAATAGAGCTACTCAGCACTGCCCCCCTCTTTGATTGCTTATCAAAAACAAAATGATGTACATTAACTGTGAATTTTTATACCACTCATTTTTTAAAGGGCTTCCTTTGTTGTTGTTTTTTAATTTTCCATAGTATGGTGGTGTGCACAGAACACACTTTTTAAAAACATAATCTTTCCTCTTGGTAATTGTAAGTCAATGAACTGCTAAAGTCTACAGATTCATCAAAGCACTTTGCTTTATTATACAGGCATTTTAAAAAATACATTCATATGACTATTACTTGGATTCAATCTGTTTGGTGTCTGCTCAAACAAGAATTCAATCTGTCAATTTGTTTTATTCATAAAATAGGGAACCTCTTCCAACTGACATTTTTATTTTAGTTATAAAACTTTTGAAGAATTGGAAAAGTAGAAAAGACAAGATAATACTCAGAAATATTTTGGGAGTACATTGCTTTATAATAAATAATGCTTTTTACAACACTGTACCCTATTATTTAAATTTGAAATACAATATTTCTCCACGAAATTGAAAAGGATGGAGAATGTGATTTCCTTACAATCATGTGGACACCAATCATAAAATTTAAGGTCTCATGTTATGTTTTTCATGACTCTTTTTCCTCAGCCCTATCAGATCCAAATGTTATTACGCACTTTTTAATGTTTGTAAACTTTTACTAATAATTTGTGTGGATTGCATTCTGATATAATACTTATCACCATTAGGAGCTAGCTGTTGATGGCCTATGCTATATTTTGACATCATGGTTCACTATCAAGACTTTCTGTAAGCTGTGTATAATCTCTGGCAGTATTATGAAATCACTCATCAGTGGTAATAAATAAGGAACCAGAACATGTAGATGGTTCATGAATTACTGGGCAAACATCAAGGAGTCTCCTTATAATAAAGAACCTACTTAGCTGCCCTTGGGGTTAGGTACAGTCCCCAGTAAAATAGACAGAGCAGCATTTCAACAGGCAATCTATGTGGTTATTCAGCCTTTCTGTATTCACAGAGAGAATGAAAGGTAAGTCTTCTCACATCTCTCTGTTCACTGGCTGGATTGAGGGCATGAGGCTCAATTTGTCTTCAATCAGAGGCTTACCAGAAAGTAAACTTTAGCAATGTGAGTCCTTCTGCAGACAAAAAGATGACAGATTAGAATATTGGGCATTTTTTTCTATGGAATCCTTCAAAGATCAAAATAGACAGTTGAAATTTAAACAAATCCACCTCCTGTTAAACTGACAAGCGTGAACAGAAGGTCTTGGGTCTATTTTAGACAATCTCTGGTCATGTGTTTAAAACATCACATTCATTTAATCCATTTTCAATGTTGTCATTTACTATCCTAATAGCTTTCTTGTGAATCTAAAATTATTTTTTCCTTAAAATTGTGGAATTTCAAACTGATCTCATGTGATTTTGTAAAGTTAAAAGTAGTGCTGAGTATATGTGGAAGATTTATTATCCCATGTGATGTACTCTTACTAATGCATGTGATGTCATGCTTGATTTTAAATATATAGTGTTAAATTGCAAAGTCATGTGGAGCTTTTGATTTAATTTGACCCATTACTGCTACTTGGTCTACTGTATTTGAACCTAGAAGAATTCTCAAGCTGGGAAGATAAAAAATGGGTTTCTAAAACATCTACATCCTATGAATTCTGCTGGTTAAAAAAAAAAAAAGTCCACACTGGAGCCAGGAGTTTGGCCTAGTTGTAGAGTGCATGCCTACCAGGCACAAAGACCCAGGTTCGATTCCTCGGTACCACATACATAGAAAAAAACAAAACAAAAACAACAACAAAAAAATTAGTGTTTAGCTAAAGCCCAGAACTGGCAAAAAAAAGTCCACACTGTTTTCCAAATTTTATCTACTACCTTAGACTTGGATCTGAATTCTTCAGCACAGAAGGAAAGTTAGAAAACCAAGGGATTGGTTTGATACCAGGCATTGGAAATCTATCAAGCAAATATTGCTATTCTAATCACTTCACAACAAATATATTTTCCTATTTGGTCTTCAAACAATTTATTTAGAGCAGTATCTTTATCCTAAATTACATATTTTGAAATTGGAACTCAACTAAGCTTAGAAAGCAAAGCTAAAAATAGCTAATAAGTAATCTTAAGATATTAAGATTTGAATGGGTATTTATCTGTCTCTAAGGAACTTTCAATTCCCTGTCATAAATTTTAATACAATTCCATAATATGTTTATATGTAATGAAAAAATTTAAAGTAAACTTGCTTGCCTTCTAATTTCACAAAAGGGAAGTAAATCCCAGAAAGAAAATTTAATTTTCTTATAGCTACCTACATGAGTAATGGCAGAGATATGACAAGATTCCAGAAAGTAAACTTTTTTTATCAAATAAATAATTCAATTATTTCTTAATTTGAGGGTATATGTTCCAGAGATGCTTTTCTGGGAGGTAGACTAAAAACTTGGCATGACTCATATTTTTATGCTCAATTCTATTCATTATTTAATGCTATATGAACATGAAGATTTCAGCACTTTTTGATTCATTTGCCACAAGAGTGAACTTGTTAAATTTACCTTTTGTCAACTGTATCTTATGCTAATATACATCCATCCTAAGTACACAGAAGTGGGTTTTCAGTGGATAACAGAAATTGCAGCCTTGACTCTCACAGTAGCCCTTTGAAAAAGCCCTACACTTGAGTCTTACTCAGAAATCATAGTAGGACATCACCTTAGAAGATGAATGATATTGTTCTCTCTACTCAAAGGAATAACAAGTGTAAAGAAATGAAACTTCTTAACAGCAAGAATTCTAAGTGAAATGTATTGTAGGATTAGGGTTCAAATGTATGGTCCTCAAGTGAAAATAGGAAAAGATCCGTAACTTCCATAACTTATGATGTTTCATGGCCTAAAATGTTCTTAATTAAAGGAGTGGCAGTGTCTGAAGTAATATGTGCACCTATATGATTTTTGTATTTAGTAATGTTGCATGCTCACATAAGTGATATTAAAAGTGACACTTTTTTCTGAAATGCACACAGTCTATGAAAAATATTTGTTGACAGCACATTTTATACATGGTGCTGAAAATGTTCTGCACAGTATAATAGAAACCAAACATGTAAAAATAGTTACCATGCTGTGACAAAGGGTGAATCAATTCAGTGATACTCACTAGATCCTATGTTAGAAATGAACTACACAACTGGAAGGAAAATAGGGTTGAAAGGGGAAACACTGGAAGAAATGAGGGAGGGAGTGACAGTTTTCAAAAAGGAATGTACTTACTGCCTGACTTGTGTAACTGTAGTCCCTCCATACATCACCTTTACAATATTTTTTTTTGTCAGCCTTGGGCTTGAGCTCAGGGCCTGAGCATTGTCCTTAGACTTTCTCAAGGCTAGAGCTCTACCACTTGAGCCCCAGCACCACTTCTGGCTTTTTTCTATGTATGTAGTACCAGGGAATTGAACCCAGGTCTTCATGCATGCTCGGCAAGCACAAAGTCTATCACTACTCCATGTAAAGACTTTTTCTCTAATTCTACTCTTTTGGGAATTTGCTTTTTGCTCAGTTAATACTTAGGCCTCTGAAACAGAACCAAGGGAATACATACTCAGTTAAGAATAGTAACAGGAAAAAGAAAATTTATATACAAACAGTGCAGAGTTTTCAGTGTTGTGAATAAACAACTAAGTGTTCAAGCATACAAAAACTGTCTCAATTAAGATATTAAACATCCTAATTGACAGTTAAGAATTGGAGGAATGATTGCAATAGAAATGAAGATGTGGTTTCTAAAAAATCAGGGGACTGACAAAAGGATTCAGCGAAGAATGGGCATACATAAAACTGGTAAAATAGAGAAAGGAGAATTTCATAAGACTCTAAGCCAAATTTTTAATAGTCTTGAAGAGCTATAAATATTAGGAATTCCTTTAATTTTTTCTGTATTTTAGATACTTTTATTAGTCTTCATACCAAAGCAATGCCACCTGAGACCCAAAACATGTTGCTTTAAAATACACCAATATAATAGAAATGGTCACAAAACACTTAGATATACACAATAAGTTATTATCCTGTATAATATATAAATATAGAATATACAGTTTATGGGAGAGAAATATTATTCAACAGAAAATAGCATTGAGAAGTAGACACTGGAGTTACTTCTTGAAATACTGATTTCATTGAATAAATAACTTTAGATATTATATATTTAAAAATAACCTAAACCAGATTAACAAGTAGCTTCACATGAAGTCATTTACATTTTAAATCATGCAAATTAACTAGAACACGAAGTTGAAGTTAACTACAACAATACTTTGTACAATAGTTTAAAAAAATACAAAAGTTAAGAGAAATCGCTGAGGTCTTGATGCTGGCAATTGCTGCCAGCCTAGCTCTAAGAGACCTAAGGGGAAGAATTATGGTCTATGTTAAAAAGCCTAACATAGTGACAGAAAGAATTTTTGAAACTGTGTTAAGGGCTGGAAGGTATGCTAAAGGCTACAGATGAAAGTAGATGGACTTTTTTTTCTCAATATTAAGAATTCAGTAGCTGATAAAGCCAGAAATGTCAAAAGAAAAATGACATGTAGCAAAGAGTCTTTCTGGCAGAGCAAGTGCTATATTCATTTATCCATGTTTTGTATCCATGCTCTGATCAATTTTTCAGCTTTTAGAGGAACCACGTTTCTTTAATAATATGATGTAGTTCAAGAGAAAATGGATTCCTTTTATTCATTATATACTCAGATAGAATTGCTTAAAAACTTTTTATATCTATTAATAATTGAACTTAAACTCCCAGGAAACAGGAAATTATTTTTTAGTTTGCATTGAAGCCCATGAAATGTTTTTTAAATGCACCTATATTTTTGATGGTCATAAAATAAATGCATTCAGGTGACTAGTATCTAGATCAAGGATGTGAATATTACAACCCCTTGGAAGCTTATCATGTTCCTTTCTAATCACCGCAGCCTAGATAACCTATCTAAAAGACCAAAGCATTAATGGCAACTTAAAGCATTAATATTCATTAAAAATGGCCCTTCCATAGAGCCTATTGTCATGCTTCTCAGATCATCCTAAAGCACCAGAATTTAGCCATTACCTATCTATCCATGTTCCAGAGGAACTCTACTTCAAAAAGTGTACATCCTTTGAAACACACTCTCACTGGATCCATTAAGATCCCAGCTGGATTTAGTCCTAGTACATCTATGTTCTCCATCTATATTCTGCTCTCTTTAGCTGCCAGATCCTAAGGATTTGGTCCTTTTCTCCTCCTTTCTTGAACTATCTAGCTATGTTCTTAACTAATTATCAACAGATTATATCACTCACCTTCTGTGAAGCCAGCTGCATAGATTCCTGTTATCTGCTGAACAGACTTTAATGTCTCAGGTTACTTCCTTTTCCTTAGTATATAGTTCCTCAATCTATCCTCCAGTTGTCATTACCACATAATCTTCTGATCTCAAAAATCTCAGCACACATTTTTCCTATCATTTTAGTTATCTTGATGGCTATCTTCTTTCTTATATTCACAAGTAAATTTATCAAGTAAATTCAAAATCAATGTTGTTATCAGCTGATTGTGTGTTGAAATAATTAAAAATAATAATCAGCTAAAATATATCTAAATTTCAATTGCGTTGAAAAACAAAGATGGACTGAATAAAATGGAGTCTTAGGATATAATAAATCCTGACTAAATGTTTTCTAGATGTATGATGTACTCAACAAAGTTTGACCAGCTCTCTTCTAAAACCAAAGTTGCTTTGTATCACTGGTTTAATACTTTCTTTGAGAACAGAGTACATCCAGATCATCCAAGAATATTTTCATTGAATCTGACTCTGCAAAGAGGAAAAACACAAAACCATCTGTTTCTCCATTCGTGATTCCACCTGACAACATCCTAATACAGCCATGTGTCTCTTCTTGCTTGGTCTTCATCCTACCCAGCCCATTTGCCTTGTTCTATCAGCTTCTCACTTGAGCTCTGCCACTTTCATTGTGTCTCTGCATTCCTCTCTTCCTACTCACCCATCATTATTTCTTTTTATATGATCTCTTCATCATTCTTACAGTCCTCATGAATACTTAGTTACTTGCAATCTCCTTCCCAATCTCAGCTTCCTCAATATTTCTGCTGAGCACGTTCTGCATACTGAATATTCTTTTAATCTTAGCCAATAATTAAAATTACCTATTAGAAAGAAAAGAGAAAGGAATTGCCTACCTAATGCTTAGAAAAACAACTCAAATCTAAAGTTTATTGAAAGTATGTCAATGATCCTTTCATATGTACCAGAGAGGGACCGAGGTGTATAAGGCAAAGTGAGAGAGAAAAACATCCGTAACTTACATGGGTCAAAAGAGAAATGTTTATCAGTTTTCACTGAGTCATTATTCATCATGTATAGGAGAAATGGTAGATGAAAACACTGATTATCACCGCCACCACCACAATGCAGAATTCACATAAGTTCCCTAACTATCAGGAGCTCACCTTGATTTCTCATTTTGTCCATTCAGTGGAACTCCACTAATAATTTTAGTAAATACATGGAACACGTGTCAATTATTTATTCAATGTTTAAATTCATTTATAAAAACAGTAAAATGAAAAGAAGTATTCCTCTAATCCAATTCTATACAAGTGGCATTTTAGTTAATCAAACTTATTCTAATTGTCCTTCAATAAATATTTCTGTTTTCAGATGAGGAAAGTAAGTAATTTAATAATATTTGAACCTTTTTATACATCTTATGCTGCTGTTCCTATAGTTCTATTGTCTAAGATGTACTTTTATGAACATTAATGGAGAAAAAATAATAGACACCCGCCTCCTAGTGGTCATTTGTTTCTTTTTCACATATTTTTATTATAATTAATAGAAGGGTTACATTATATTCACCAGATAGAAGGTGCATTACTTCACATACATTGATACCCTTTCTCATGTCTTGGTCCCCACTTCCCTCCCCCCCACTCCCACCCCTCATCTTGTTTTCCTCCCTTCCCTATCCAACTTCAAATAACCATATACGCATATATACAATATATTAGATAACAAGGTGAAATACGGTAACAATATGAGATATCCAAGGAACAGTAAAAGAGATGAGAGATAACATAGTATATTAGGGACAACAATTACTTATTATATGGCTTTTGTTTCTATAACCTGAAGGTCTTTCATTTAGTGTCATACTATATGGCCTTATGTATCTAGGTTTTGCTCTATTGCAAATCTCTGCTAGGAGAGCCCAAGGTTTCTACTAATTATGACAAATGAGGGAAACCATTGAGCATATGTTCCTTTGAGTCTGGCTTACTTCACTTAATAGGATTTTTTCTAAGTCTTTCCATTTCCTTAAAAATGTGGCGATGTCATTCTTTCTGACAGCAGCATAGAACTCCATTGGGTATAAATACCACATCTTGTTGATCCACTCATCAACTGAGGGGCATCTGGGTTGGTTCCAAATCTTTGCCGTGGTAAATAGTGCTGCAATGAACATCGTTGTGCTAGAGGATTTAGTATGTCCTTGTTTCTGGACAATTGGGTAAATGCCAAGTAGTGGAATTGCTGGGTCATAGAGGAGCTCTATGTTTAGTCTTTTGAGGAACTGCCATACTGCTTTCCACAGTGGTTGATCGAGTTTGCACTTCCACCAGCAGTGTAGTAGTGATTCCTCCTGGCTACATCCCCTCCAATGTCTGTTATTATTAGATTTCTTGATCCTGGCGATTCTAACTGGAGTGAGGTGGAATCTCAGTAGCAGGGTATAAAATTAAAAATCAACTGCCTGCCTATATGCCAACAATGAGAGGAACAAGGTAGCAATCAGGAAAGCAACTCCTTTCGCAATAGCTTCAAAGAAATTAAGTACCTAGGAATTAACTAAGAATGTAAAGGACCAATTTTTTTTTGTCAGTCTTGTTCTTGAGCTCAGGGCCTGAGCACTGTCCTTGGACTTTCTCAAGGCTAGAGCTCTACTACTTGAGCCTCAGCACCACTTCCTGCTTTTCTCTATGTATGTGGTACCGAGGAATCGAACTCAGGTCTTTGTGTATGCTAGGCAAACACTCTACCACTAGGCCAAACTCCTGGCCCCTGTAAAGGACCTTTTTGATGAAAACTTTAAAACCCTGAAAAAGGAAATTAAAGCAGAACTGAGGAAATGGAAAAACCTCACATGCTCCAGGATTGGAAGAATTAACATTGTGAAAATGGCAATCTTGCCAAGGGCCATCTACAAATTTAATGGAATACCCATCAATATCCCAATGTCATTCTTTAAAGAAATAGAAAAGGCAATCCAAAATTTCATATGGAATAATAAAAGACCCAGTATAGCAAAAACAATTCTTAGCAGAAAGACAACAGAAAGAACAGTGCAGGAGGAATTTCAATACCAAACTTCAAACCCTATTACAGAGCTATAGTGACCTAACCAGCTTGCTACTGGCACAAGAACAGGCCTGAAGACCAATGGAATGGAACTGAGGACCCAGATATTAACCCACAGATCTATGGCCACCTAATCTTTGATAAGGGAGCCAAAGAAATAGAATGGAAGAAAGAAAGCCTTTTCAACAAGTGTTTCTGGCAAAACTGGTTAAGCACCTGTATAAAACTAAAATTGGATCCCTCTATGTCATCCTGCATCAGGTAACTCCAAATGGATAACAGACCTGGAGGTAAAAGCAGATATACTGAAAACTTTACCAAGGAATAGAACCCAGGTCTTTCGAGCATGCTAGGCAAGCACTCTACCACTAGGCCACACTCCCCATAACAGTAAAAGCTTTCTTTAAGAGTAAGTTATATAAGAATTACAACACTGAAATAGTGTACTGACTGTAGTGACCTAAAAACTGTGGTTGTCCATGCAATATGCGACACACTTCAAATACATTATTCAATATCTTATTTTAAAAAACAATTTCACAGAGTTAAAATTATTATTCATATTTCTATAATTTATAATGGAACAAAGTTTCTCACACATGTTTCTATAGAATAAGATCCCATTCCTAATGAAAATAATTATGGCATTGAAATAAAATCTGACAGGTGAGACACAAATTTTGCATAAAACAAAAGCATCAGTAACAAACTGGTAAGTCAAGCAGTCCAAAAAGAATCATGGAACTCAACAGACCTCTCTGCCTGCTAATATCCCTTTGTCTCCAAAGTAGGATTGTAAAGTACACAGTTGTAATTAGTGACTAGCATTAACCCTGAGAGTAAACTGTTGGCACTTCCTTGCATCCAATAAATGTTTATTTTAAACTTCTCATTAGAGCTGCATGTTGTACTTGGTTTTTCACTGGACAGCATTTGCATTTATGACCAGCAACATAAATGTAGCCCATAAACCCTTAATGCCCAAACTATTTCCAAAGCCACAGACTTGGAAATGTTCAAATTATTATGGAGAACTTGTGACATGGATTAGGAGTTTTTAATTTAAGCTTCACAAACTGTCTGCATTCTAGAATTATAAGACAAAGAATCAGAATTTTTGTTGCTCTCACCTACCATTTTTGCCAAATTTAAGGAGTGCAAAAAGTAAACAGGATTTTTCTTCTCTTTATCTGCCATACTCCATTTACATTGCCCAGAAAGACATAGAACCAGCAAGTCTTCATTCCTGTACATCATCTTACCCTTTCTGCTAACTTGAATATGGACACTGCTATATTATTGAAAATGTTATTTCTTTGCAAGTGCCAGGGTAAATTCTGACAGATCCAAATAAAATCTAATATTTCAAGCATTGTATGTGTCAACATTCCAATCAAGAACCAAGTCCAGAAGGGAATGATTTTCATCCACTCAAAAAATCCACAGACATGAGAAGACTTGTCTTGTATGCTTAAGGAAACCACAAGTGTTCCGACACTGCTGAGAATCAAAATACTTCCTGTCATTCTTAACAGAACTTAAAATTTGTCTCCTGGCAGCCTTGCAGTTGTCTTTGTCTAGTAACCAAGGCACCAGATGACCTCTGTTAAGCAAGATACCAAGTAGGCACTTCACATTCCTGTTTGACTATCAGAACAGTTTATTTGCTTTTGGAATCAAAAGCTTTATTGAAAAAAAAATAACAGAAGTATTCTCTCCTCTAACTTTGGTTGAGAATGACCACATTTATTTCATAAAAATAACAAAAATATGACCAAAAATAACATAGTGAAGAAGCTCTGGTCACAAATGCCAGAATAAAGTACACCCCCCTTAGAAAATAAACTTGTGTTTTTAGTTGTCTTAGAGATTTATTATCTTGAGGATTTGAGATAAAATTATATGAAAGCTCTTGGGAAATTATTTTGGTTTTATTTGTGATTCAGTACAGCCTTTCTTATTACTGTGAATTTGTTTCAATATTTAACAACGTTTAGGGACTATAAAATTTGGCTTTAAAAAGAATCATCTTCAGGGTGTCACAACACAATGTTTGCTGTATGTTCTCCTGTTTAGCCCTTAAAATTATGGATTAAGTTATACTAAATTTAAAAATCAAGGCAACTTTAAGAGATAAAATAATTTAGAAAGTAAGGATAGAGAAGGGTCAATTATGTGTTAAAAGTCTTGGCTGTACCTGGTTTTCACATCAGCCTTGAATGCTGCATGCTCCCATTCCATTTCACACATAAGAAGATGATGTAAAGATATTAGTTCATTTTCCCCCAAAGTTTCCAACTGTGAATAATCTATTACATAATCATTTTCCATAGTTGTAAAGATTATTTTATGTAGTCCACAGAAAAAAGGAATGAAATTGTTCCCACAAAGCTTCATGTATGCATTTGAGGCTTATATTTTAATAGCAACATTTAACTTCATTTATTAAAACTGAATTCTACAAGTGTGGTTCCATAAGAGGCTCAGCATACAAGGAGGAAGTCACCCTCTGCCCCCCTCATTCCCCTCCCCCCTGCCGCCGCTTTTTTGTTTATTAAAGTACTAGGTATTGCATTTCGATCAAGGACTATTTTCTTTTTGGGTCATGGGTCTTGAACTCTGGACCTGGGCGTTGTCTCTGAGGTCTTCAGCTCAAGGCTACAGCACTATCCCTCGAGCCACAGCCCTACTTCCAGTTTTCTGATGGTTAAGTGGAGATAAGAGTCTCAAAGTCTTTAGTGCCCAGGCTGGCTTTTAACAGTGCTGCTCAGATCTCAGCCTCCTGGGTCGCTAGGATTACAGGCCTGAGCCTCAGAGCTAGGTGATCAAGAACTATTTTGTTTTAGTCTGTATTCAGGCAGGATCTCAAACTAACTTTGCTTAGGTCAGGCCTCTGACCTTGGTTATCTTACTTTCACTTCCCCAACAGTGGGGATCACTTTGTTTTGGAAACAAGATCTAGCTAAGTTTTTGTTTAGTGTTTAGTCTGGCCTTGATTCACTCTTTCTGTCTTTGCCTCCTAAATACCTGCGATTGCAGCCAAGTTCTGAAATGCCTAGCCTCCCAAGAAGACTCTTAATATCTTCTAATTAAAGAATGAGTTTGGCAATATGCAAATAATATGATATCTAACTTAATATCTATTTTTTATTTATGAAGAATTCACATATTTGAAGTACATCTTGCTTTGTCAATCCAAACATAGTAATAGCTCTGCTTTCCACTATCTATCTGTATTGATTTTTTGTGTACTTATGTGTCTGTCTTCTAATTGTTAAGTTGCTTTGAAAGGAGCAAATATAATACTGGTTTTGTAGTTATTCTGCTAGAAAAGCAATTTCTTGACATACTAGCTAGGGTATGTATATTATATATTTAAATCTACACTTTTCATTATTTTGTAAAATAAAACTATGAAAGCTACCCTCTTGTGAAAAACCAGTGGGACTAATCATTTCAATTTCTATTTTTATAACAGTTCTGATTGATATTCAATTATTTTTATGTGTGTGCCAATCCTGAGGCTTGAACTCAAGGCCTGGGCACTATCCCTGAATTTTTCTTCCCAAGTGAAGCCACAGATCCACTTCTGGCTTTCCACCCCACACCCCCTTTTGGCAGTTAATTAGATAGATAAGAGTCTCATGGGCTTTTCTGCTCTTGGTGGCTTTAAATCACAATCCTCAGATCTGAGCCTCTTGAGTAGCTAGAGTTGCAGGTGTGGAGCCACTAATGGCCTGGCTGATGTTCAACTTTAAAAAGAAAATTACTTTTAGTCTTTTATTAAGTAGAATTACTTTTAACTGATAAACTTATAAATGTATACTTCAGTACATACAATGTGATGTTTCAGAATGCATACATATTTTATGTCGTTAAATATAATTGTCCTACATATTATTTCATTATTGAGAAAACTCTCACAATTCTTTCTTCTAGTTTTTTTTATAATTCACACTAGTAACCACCATTCTAATCTTACTTTCTATGAAATCAACTGTTTTTATATTCCATATATGAATGATATATCATCCATTATTTTTCATTCTGATCCTGGTTCATTATAATTTATCTCCAGTTCAATCTTTAGCATCACAAATGATAGAATGTCTTCTTACACATGACTGAATAATATCCCATTGTGTATGTGTCATGGTTTCATTATCCAAACCATTATTTGATAGACACAAGTTGATTTCCTAACTTGACTATTTTGAATGCTCTTCTGCAATGAGCATTCTCTTTCCACAAATTCATTTCCTTTGTATAAACACTCTAGCAGGAGATCTAAAGGAGTTCTATTTTTTATGAACTTCTTTCCTATTTTCCATAATGGCTAAACTAATTTGCATTCCCACTAACTATTCTGATAATAGTCTTTCTAACCTAGAGTGTGACACTGAGTCTTTTCATATACCTTTTGGTCATTTATATTTTGTTTTGAGAAATGCCATTATGGGTCTATTACATATTTTTTCATTGATTTTTAGGGGATTTGCTATGAAGTTATTTGAGCTTCTTATACATTCTCTTTGTTAATCATATAAACAAATACTACTACTTACATCTTTTGGATGTTTCCTTCACTAAATAAAGTATCATGTAATCCTATTGGTCAGTTTTCATCAGCTCACTGTCTCTACCAAATACAGTCATCCTAAATTTGTTTTTAATTCAAAGTTTAATGTAAAGGTGATTCACAGAAGGGTTACAGTTACATATATTAGATAATTAGTACATTTCTTTTTGAACAGTATTATGTCCTTTCTCATTTTCTTTCTTTCTTTTCTTTTTTTTTTTTTTTTTTTTTTGCCAGTTGTCGTCTTGAGCTCAGGGCCTGAGCACTGTCCTTGGACTTTCTCAAGGTCAAGAGCTCTACCACTTGAGCCTCAGCACCATTTCTGGCTTTTTTCTATGTATGTGGTACCGAGGAATCGAACCCGGGTCTTCGTGCATGCTAGGCAAGCACTCTATCACTAGGCTAAACTCCCGGCCCCCTCTTTCGTTTTCTTATACCTTTTCCTCTTCTAAATTTTGTTTTTAAAATAACTTTTGTTATGTTCAAGAATCATCATACTTGAAGATACTTCATTTTCTGTGAAATCAATTTAATTCAAGTGCCTAACACTAATGACCTTTTGTAGCTTGGGCTTAAATTTTTCACATATAATAAAGAACCAGTAAAAAATTTCATATGCATAGTTTTCTTTTATCTTTCATGTTTTCACTATCATATAAACTTGCCACTATTGTGTCTCCTTTTCTATCTTTGTTCATATTATGTTCAATATAACCAAAACACTTCTTTTGATCCTATACATATTTCAAGGAAAAATACAAAATCCATATCCTAAAAGAAACTATCCTTGCTCCAAATTATGAGCATATTTTTCTCTACTTTGTTTGTCCCATTTGACTAGGACTATTCATTCTAGCAGTGAATACTTTAAATATTATCAGCATGTATTCCTCTGTGTCCTCCATATCTTTATTATTTTGTTTAGATTGTAAATCTCCATAGAACTTCCATTGTATGTCCAATTTTGTTCATTAATCCAATTCCCTGGGACTCAAACCAAAATAATCTTTCAGATTAAAACATTCAGTATTAAATATTCTTTCATTTAGCTTTTAATGTACTTATTTGCTATTTGTAATATATTATGATTTTATTATTGCTGAATTAATAAAATTGTGTGTGTGAGAGAGAGAGAGAGGGAGGAGAGGGAGAGAGGGAAAGGGAGAGGGAAAGAGAGAGAGAGAGAGAAAGAGAGAGAGAGACGATGGGGGGGAGAGAGAGAGAGGCGGAGAGAGGGGAGAGAGAGGGGGGGAGAGGGGAGAGAGAGGGAGAGAGGGAGGAAGGGAGGGGGAGAGAGAGAGAGAGAGAGAGAGAGAGAGAGAGAGAGAGAGAGAGAGAGAGAGAGAGAGAGAGAGAGAGAGACTACCCAGTCCTGGATACTGTTCCAGAGCTTTGTGGTTCAACATAAGCTCTCTGACACTTGAATCACAGTTCTACTTTTGGCTTTTTTTTGATTGACTAAAGATAAGAGTTTCACAGACTTTCTTGCCCAGACTGGTTTTAACCATAATCTTTAGGATCTCAGCCTCCTTAGTAGCTATGATTTCAGGCATGAGCCACAAACTCCTGGCTTCAATTAACCACTATCTAACTTCCTAAAGGTGAGAATCTTACACTAGCCTAGAATTGAATTATGTAAAAAATTAATTTATGAAACGATACCTGAAGCTGGAAGCTGGTGGCTCATGTTGTAATTCTAGCTACTCATGAGGCTGAGATCTAAAGAACACAGTTCAAAGCCTGCCCAGGAAGATAAAGTTCCTGAGACTCTTATCTCCAGTAAATTACTCAAAAAATGCCTGAAGTGATGCAGCCTTAGCCTTGAACACAAAAAAGACTCTGGGACAGTGCCTAGGTCCTGAGTTAAGGCCGCAAGACTGGCAAAAAAAAAAAAATTAAGACATACAAGGTCAGCCTGAAGAAAAATGGTTAGAAGTGAAAAGACACTCCTTGTGTAACCAGCAATCTATCATACTGAGCAGAATTTCAGTAAATATGTCAAATATGTCTAGGGAAAGTTGTGGTAGTAGAAGATAAAGTCATGATACTTGTATTCTCAGAAAAATGGTCTTTATTTTATTTTGTGATTCATAAACATTAGTTATACCTCTACCTAACTTAGTATAGTATATTCTTTAGAGAAACAGAAATAACACACACACACACACACACACACACACACACACACACGCACGCCCACACGCATATAAAGATGAAGAAGAGGAACTGAGAGAGAAAGAGTGAGAGAGCTAGCAAGGAGCTGATTATAGACATTATAGAGTGCATAATCTGCAAAGTAAGGAAAATGGAGAATTTTCAGTTTGAAACCAAAGGCAGTGTACTAGCAGAATTTAGTCTCTATATATAGGATTGAGGGTAACCAACTTTGCTCCAAGTCTACTTTTTTAAATATTTATTGAATCCCAAAACATCTTCACAGAAGTATCCTGAATAGAGTTCCAGCAAATCCTGCTTGGGTAACATAACACTACCACAGATATGTTATCATTGAAGGAAATAAAGAATAATAGGAAATACACGCCTTTATTTCAGTCCTCACATTCCATGACATGCCCAAGAAAAACTAACTACAATTCAAACAGTTTTTCATGGTATCAAAGTTCTTTGAAAATTAATGTTGTCTATATGATATATACAAGATTTCAATAATGTCAATATTTAATAATTTAGAATTTCTTGCTAATGAAGCCACAAACTTCATTATGCTTTAGAAAAAGAACTACAAGAGATTAATATTCCTCCTTTGTTGATCATTCTTTAGCTGCTAAGAAACACAATGTACATACGTTTCAGAAACTAAATCTCTTACAAACAGCAGGCAAACCAACGTTGGATACATGTGACTGAGATTAGAGAATATGCTAAATGAATAACTTAGATATACATAGTAAATAAGCAGCAGGATAGTATATTTTCAACAGTAAAAAATGCAACCAACCTATTTGGAAAGATAAGTATGTAAATATAGGTGTTTTATTAAATATTTGAGGGTAGATATGTGTCTGCATATGTATCTGTAATGAAAATTAGAACTTTAGCTTTTTACTTTGTTCTTAAGGAAAAAGCAAGTAGTCCCTTATATTAATAATTAGCACCTATCTATAAGGTAAATTCTCAAATGTCACTTCCCTTGAAATGCAGCTACAAAAACTGTATTATCTAATAGATGTTTTAGGAAAGGATCCAGAAGCTTTTAAAACCATGAAGAAATTTCCAGATATTCATTTAGGTAATTTATAATTGAGTGGTGTTTTCCTTGTTTGTTCTTACACCGTCTGCACCACCACTGTCATCATCATCATCAAATACTTGTAATATTTTACAACATTTTTAAGCAAGTGTAAAGGGTCCAGGAAGGGATTACAGTTAATAAACTAAGAAAAACTCTTGGTAATTTTCTTCCTGCCTATATATCAGGTTTTCTTGGTTAGAAAACATTTGGTTTCCGGATGGCAATAGGCAATTCTAGATAAAATTAAACTTTATAACTTCTCTAAATCAGTTCTGGACATTGGTATCAATTTATACTGTTCGATAGAATGTGAAAGATACTAGTTTTCTTTCTTTCTAAATCATTTCTCTGTTTTGAAGATTTGATTTGGCTGCAAGTACACAAGTCCCCTTATTCTTTTCAAACTCTCAAAAATTGTACGCCCATGGAAAAAGGGGACTATTTCAAATGATTGATTTAACAGGATTAAACTGAAAAAAAAATCAGTAATTGTAATTAGCAAATCAATAATTGTAATTGTAATTGTAACACCAAGGAGATAGAGATTTCTCACTCAATAAGAAAAGTATGAGAAACACAACTGATAAAACTGAAATTCAAATTTGAATTTGTATGCAAAGAAATGAACAATCCTTAACTCTGAACAGATGGGTGAAAATTTGGAGGCAAGGCAGCTATTAATGAAATTTACAAATATATTTCATGTACTTTTATGTGAATGTACTGCTACATTATAGAGAGAAATCTGGGTACATGTACTATCAATAAATATGATCCAGTCATCTACTCCAGGTATATATCCCCAGTCAAGGCCAGGATCAGAAGGGGACACACACCAAGATCCTCATTCTGGCAGCAAGCTAGACACAAGAGGCAACTCTTCAGTATAGAAATAGGTAAGTAAAACACAATTTATGCATACAATAAGGTATCACTCAGCACTCAGATACAGCAAACTAGTATTATATAAAGTAACATGAGTTTATCCCTGAATGAGTGGTTAAAATTAAATTAAATGTCAAAATTAAAATATAAAGATTACAAGTAGAATTAAATCCATACTTTATCACCTAGACAAATTAAAAACAGAAACATACAAAGCAGTACTGTATATCCAAAGTTATCTGAGAGTTTAGGGCAATAGAATGGTGCCCACAGTGAAAATGCTGCTGGTAAAGAATGTTAAAATGGAGAACGAGTGGCAAGATGACATCTTGTTTTGGGGGTAGGGGAGTGGATTGGTCCTGGGGCTTGAATTCAAGCCCTTGGCATTGTTCCTGAGCCTTCAGCTCAAGGCTAATGTTTATTACTTTGAGCTACAGCACCACTTCCCATTTTCTGGTGACTGGAGATAGGTCTCAGGGACTTTTGTGCCCAGGCTGGCTCTGTACATGATACTCAGATCTCAGTCTCCTGAGTAGCTAGGATTATAGGCATAAGCCACAGGCACTTGGCAAAATAACATCTTCAAAATACAATTTTTGCATGAACAATTGAATTACATGGTTATATAGTTTGCAAACCTTCATATGTACACAGAAAGATATCAACAAGAATCTTCATGGGTTTTCAGATGTAATTAAAAACCTATTTGTAATTATAGTAACTAGTAATGATAGAATCATAATAGAATACTGAAAAGTTACTGTTCAATTGGATGCAAGAGTGGAGGGTTTAGAGATTCCTTCACAATTGATAGTCCCTTTTGTGTCACACTGTGAATATAGAAGCTCTCTAGCCGCAAAAGAAAGTTTGTTTGAGGTTTCTCTCTCTGTGTTTCAATGTTTCTTCCCTTTTCTTATTATTTTACCTAGAATATTTTTCTTTCAACAGACTTCTACCTTTAACACTCCTCAATCTATCTTTGCTTTCTGGTTGTCCTAGGCCATGATGAGCTATCACTTGTTTATCCCTGAACACTGAAAGAATTTTGATTTTATTTCAATCTAAAAAGTAAAACAATTAAAAGCCAACTGAAGGGGCTAGGAGCATAGCCTAATGGTAGAGTGCTTACCTAGCATGCACGAAGCCCTAGGTTTGATTCTCCAGTACCACATACTCAGAAAAGAGTCAGGAGTAGCTCTGTTGCACAAAGAGCAGAGCACCAGCCTTGAGCAAAAGTGTCCAAGGACAGTGCCCAGTGCCAACTGAAAATTTCTTCCTCAGTGTAGAACATCTCTCAAAGGGTTAAGGCAGATATATTTGCTTTCTTATTGATGTAAATGATCATTATGTTGAGATTATTAATTTTTATTTTCAGGTTGTACAGGAGAGAAATGTCCTACAGAGCAGGGTAGATAAACCAAGGACAGATAAACCAAGCAAATATCCTCACTGAGCATTTATAGCCCTATTTCATATGGAAAATCAAAAGGTTCATTTTGAAAGGAAACTTGACTTTTGTGCGAGATCTGACAGAAAACTAGTCTTCAACGTAAGAAGATATGTATAGATATGCTTAGTGCTTTGGAAGGTGAAAAGGTGAAAAAGAAATAAAGATTAGCTACTTAGAATGGTGGTTGAAGTCAGAAAACCAGAAGTGGCACTGTGGCTCACTGGTAGAGCCATACCCTTGAGCTGAAGAGCTCAGGGACAGCAGCCAGGCCTTAAGTGATTCTTGTCTGTTACGTTTATAGACAATTAAATATATTTCATTGAATGTAACATTTTTCAGGTATGGATCTGGACTATCTGTAGTGAGCAGGAACAAAAGTGACAGTATTAAATTACAAATAATCATTAGTCACTTGAATTTCTTTTTCTGTCAATAAATTTCTTAGACCACATAAGTGGTATCATAACTTTTAGCACATGGTTTCAAATGATAATACTAAATTATAAATGAAAATTATACATACCTAAATTTTAAAAGTCTTTAATAACTTCATGGTTTTATTTAGCTCAGAAAGACACTAAAATGTGGGTCAACTTTTTGGCTGTTCTATCAGAAATTTGGATTGTCTATGGGTTGAAATACTTGAAATTCTTGTTGAAAGTGTACGTAATAACATAGTTCCTTACAAACAAATAAAAGAATGGTGGTTGAAGAGAACATAATACAAAGTTCAACAAATAATGGACATGAGGTAATGAGAAAGGGCTATATCTATTTCAGCTATTTCCTAGTGTGGGGTTCTAGACTGTGACAGTAAACATTCAAGAAATTCTGCTTCCCTTGTTGTATGATATGGGGTATGTGAATGTCTCTTTATTATCAAATAATACTATCACTTGCCAGTTGAAATAAATTGTACACAAATAGAAGTTGTCAAAGAAAAACACCAAGAAAAGTAACTCACAAGTGAGCCAGTCATTTAGGAAGCAAACAAAACAAACGTATGAAAGCAGACACCTCTCTACTCAGAAATCCACTCTGGTACCCTGATAAAGGCAATATGAAAAGAATGTGTTTTAGAGAATTACAATTCATGGTACAAATGCCTATCTAGATACTTATTAAACAACATATCTGAATATTTGTGTTTACATATAAAGTAGCAGGAAGACAAAGCAAAGGAAAAAGAATACATTAGACACAACAGTTTAAAAGCAAATTGTCATTCATTAATGGTACAAATATTGGCAAAAATCAAATCTGGGACATCTATAACACTAATACTTTAATTCAAAAAATGAAAAATATAGTATTTACTTTGAATAATGGTTGAAGACTGAATAATTGAGTTTTCCTGAAGAAAAACTAAACATTTCTAATATAATGAAGCGTTCATTGCTTCATCATTACTTGTTGTTATTATAGATTTTATATCTAATAAGGTTGCCTTATTTCACTTCAAGAATTGTAATCTGTAGAGTTAATGGCTTCTGTCTTTTTATCTTTTCTTCATTATATGCTTTTTCTCCATGATCTTTTTGAAGCTTTTTCTTTTTGTTATAGTTTTTCTTTATGCATTTTTATTGTTACTACAGAGGAGTTATAGTTATGTAAGTCATATACACAGATATGTCAGATAAAGAGCACAATTCTTTTTGAACAATGTCAGGATTTTTTTCTATCCACTTATATATAATGTATATATATATATATATATATATATCACAAAATCAGTAATGATTCAGACATGGATGAAGTTTTCCTTCCCTCCTTCCATACAAGAGATAAGACTATATAACATCTTGATTTCCCCCCTTCCCTATCCAATTTCAAATAACCAATTAAGCACATCTAAAATATATCAGATAACAAGGTGAAATATTGTAACAATTTGAGATAACCAAGGGACAGCAAAAGAGATGAGAGATAACATATACATTAAGGACAACAGTCACTCATTATATGGCTTTTGTTTCCTTATCCTGGAGGTCCTTACATTTAGTGGCATACTATTTGGCCTAATGTCTCTAGATTTTGTTCTACTGTTAATCTCTGCTAGGAGAGCCCAAGGTTTCTACTGATTATGGCAAATGAGGGAAACTATTGGGCCTATGTTCCTTTGAGACTGGCTTACTTCATGTAATATGATTTTTTCTACGTCTTTCCATTTCCTTCCAAATGCGCGATGTCGTTCTTTCTGAGAGCAGCATAGAATCCCATTGTGTACAAATACCACATCTTGTTGATCCCCTCATCAACTGGGGGGGAGGGTTGGGAGGGAAATGGGGACCATGTCATAAGAAAGGGTATCAATGTTTGTGAAGTTATGCACCTTCTATCTGGTGAATATAATGTAACCCTTCTATTAATCACAATAAAAAAAAAAGACTGTAACAACCAAAGGCACTTACCCCCACTTTCCAAAGAAAGGTAAGACCCCCTTACTTGCTTAAACAATACTTTCCTTGAGTCAGTGCCTTTCTGGGATGCAAATTATTTTAATAATTTATAATCTTTCAATTAAATAGATTAGCTTGAATATTAAATGTTGTTATGGACAGAACACACTCGAGTCAAAGAACAGTACTGCTTACTAGGGATAAATCAACTCTTCCAAGTAACTTGGTTCGGGTGACATCTGTTAGATTGCTAAGGAAAATGATGAAAAACGTTTCGAAAGCTATTTTCATCCCAGGAGGTTTTGCCTCTGACTGCATCAGGCCTCTCCCTGGGGTTAGGGGTCCCTTGTCAAGCATCCTTTTGAGTTGACTTCATTAGCTAGAAGGCCAGAGGACTGTGTGGGTTGGAGAATGGTGAAGTCCCAGGTAGGCCCAGATGAGATTTTGGCCCGTGGTTTGTTATTTTGTTTTTACTGAGCAGATTTGGTTCCTCGGGTTTAGAGCTGTCTCATTTTCACAATCCCAGATAGGAAAAAAAAAGAGATTGTTTTTTTGTTTTTTTTTCCCCCTAGTAAAATAATTTCAGTTCACACACCCAAAACACAGCTGGGGTAAACACAGCCGGGAAAGAGGCGTGGAGAGACATAGGCTTGCTTCCCACGACTGCTTAAGGGAATAGACATACTTGCGTTCCCTGGTTAACGAGGAGTTCCTCAGGTGCCGGAATACTCTAGAAATGGGAGAATTGACCTGGCTGGAGGAGAACAAAGGCGCTGCCGGGTAGCATTAGAACGCCTCCTGCAGAGGCTTGGGATTCCCTGGAGGGTGACCAGAACCGCCGCCAACCTGAGGGAGCCGGGAGAACACCACGGGAGGCGCTGCCCGTCCCGCGAAAGCCCCGCCTCCAGTAACCCCGCCCCTTCCTGCAAGGACCAATCGGAAGCCGTGATGTTAGCGGGTAGGAGGCGCGGTCGGGTTGCTACAGCCAGAGCTGGGCGGTGGCGGCGGCGGCGGCGACAGCGGCAGCAGCGGCGGCGGTAGCAGCGGCGGCGTTGGTCGCAGACCGAGCGGAGTGGTTGACTCTTAGGCGGGGGCGCAATGGAGGGACTGGAAGGTGAGTAGGTGAAGGGATGCAGGCCGGGCTGCTTGGGGCCCAGAACATTCGGGGGCGTTGGACACCAATGTGTCGGAGAGGTGAAGGGAAGTACGGAGTGGCGGACCCCACCTAGGCCTGGGTGGGTAGGAGCCGGACCGACTCCGACGCCGAGGAGGGGTGACTCCGGCGGCCCCGCCTAGACGGGCTCCGGCTGGGCTTCCTACACAGCCAGCGCCCGCTCTAGCCCACAAGACCTTCCCTTCTATCTTCTGATCCTACCTAACTCCTGTGCTCCCTTAGTTGATGAGTCGCTTGGCCGGGTTTTTATTTATTTTTTCTTTCCTTTTTCTTTTTCTCCTCTCCTTCTCCTCGCAGACTGGAGTCCAGGTTGATGCCCATGGCCTCCCCACTGCCTTGTCTTTGCTGGTCCTTCGGGATGGGTCTCCCACCGTCAGTCACTTGACACTTTCCCATGGCCACTTTCCCCTGCATAGCTGTTTTCACATTTCTGCAGCATCCTCCATGGGAGAGATGCCAGAGCATCTCCTAAGGAAGTGTCTGTCACTCGCAAGCTGTCCAACCCGGACAATAGGTTACCAGATGGATTGGATGGCTTATTCAAGAGGACTTGTGAGGGAGAACTAGCCTTGGTCCTTCAGCTGTAACTATGACTCCTGATTTTGCTTTGTTCCCAAATCCTTCACAATTTTCCTCCATTCTCTTATAACAGTCTGTGCAAGGACTACATTAGTTTAAAAACAAAGGAATGGAGGGGAAAGAAAACTGGCATTAGCAAAAGCAAAAGATTTAAATTGTGGTTTATCCTTCTGATGAACAAGTCCTCAGTATGGAAAGATCTTGTTAGGATTTAACTTTTTTCTCCTCATTTACTTATATTCAGGTAGATGGAATAAAGAACCAGGCATTGAGCTCTGTGTATGATGCAGAGGAAAATATTTCAGGTTTTATTATGAAGTGCAAAGTGATAACTGGTAACTTTTTCAGTGTTCTACACTCACCAGAAAACAAGTGGCAGTCATAGGAGTTTATTTCATATATTTACTTTGAGATAAAGCCTTCATGTTGAGCACCTTGAAGATAACTGGTAAACAACTCTGACAAGTTGCCATCTGCAGGCAACTGCAGTGTAGTATTTCCTGTGAAGGTCATATTTAGTTTAAGAGTACCAGTCTTCAGATTTTACTGTTTAATGTTTAGTGAAAGCAGGGATCTTCATCTAGGTTTTCCTTTATATATTCTAAGCACTTTTCTATCTTGAGTATGCAACAAGGGATAAAAACATTAAAGCTTTAGCCATTTCGGTAGTCCTTTCTTCTTCTTTTTTTTTTTTTGCCAGTCCTGGGCTTGAGCTCAGGGCCTGAGCACTGTCCTTACACTTTCTCAAGGCTAGAGCTCTACCACTTGAGCCTCAGCACCACTTCCGGCTTTTTTCTATGTATGTGGTACTGAGGAATCGAACCCGGGTTTTCATGCATGCTAGGCAAGCACTTTAACCACTAGGCCAAACTCCCGGCCCCTTCGGTAGTCCTTTCA
Organism: Megascapheus bottae; assembly: GCF_031878675.1. NCBI lineage: Eukaryota > Metazoa > Chordata > Mammalia > Rodentia > Geomyidae > Megascapheus > Megascapheus bottae. The sequence continues at coordinate 25,390,793 of NC_143517.1, forward strand.
TTTTAAGTTGCTGTTGATATTAATAGTGAAGCAGTACTTAAGAATGCATTTAGTAATGGAACACTATTGTATTCAATTACATGGGAGTATGCGCAAATTCTAATGTTATAGGCTATTGGCATTAAGGACTCCACTGATGTATCATGGTAAACAACACTGGATTTTTAATCTATTTTTAGATAAAATGATATTATCATCAACGATGGTTGTGATGAATTAGGTTGAAATATATGAAAACTGTTCTCTTTCTGGAAAACAGTGAAGATTTGAATATTGATCATTACAAATGATACTATCTAATTAAAGCTTTGAGAATTTTATGTTGAATGAAGAATAAAGGTTTTCTTCCCTTGGCCTTCTTCCTGCTCCGCTTCCCCCTTTTCTTTAAAAGTAATTTTCTATTTCATCATATTTGGCAAAGATCAAAACTTTAAATCTTAAAGTTGCTAGTCAGTTTATTCATCCATGTCATCATATAATAAACATCCATACAGTGATAGTTTCTTTTCTATGTTGGAAGTCTCCATCTACTTCTTTTAAGATGTGGGGTTACCTTATGTTTGAGTATCTTTTATTTTTTATGTTTCAGTATCTTGTATGAAATTTTGAAGTTTGCTCAATGTGTAATAGTAGTTGAGTAAATATTGTGCTCTGTAGAATTAGACTTGCATTTCTAATTGAAACCAGTTACCAGGTTCTGGCTTTACAAGCTTTTGTGGAAACAGAAGTGTATGGACTCTTGAAAAGTTCTGTTGGTAATAATCTTACTCTCTTTTTTTAATGAGGTATTTATTTATATGTTAATCACATACCACTTACATTATTTTTGATCTTATGGCACTTATACATCCTGAGTGTCAAAGATACAGGATTTATACTGAACAGTTTAACTTGAAGCCAAATGTAAACCATTGCTTATGATTGTGTAGTTGCTAATGGAGTATGGTTTGAATAATAAAGACTTAGTGGGCCTGGAGTTTAGCTTAGTGGTACAGTGCTTGCCTTGCATGCATAGCCACCCGGCTTCGATTCCTCGGTACCACATATATAGAAAAAAAGCTAGAAATGGTTCAGTGGCTCAAGTGGTAGAGCGCTGGCTTTGAGAAAGCCCAAGGGCAGTGTCAGGCCCTGAGTTCAAGGCCCAGGACTGGCAAAAAAAAAAAACTTTGCTTTTCACCTAAATGTCATACAGATGTATCCAAAGACAATAGAAGTAGTTTTACACTTAACAGAATTCTAAACTTTTAGAAGTGTTACTATCTGTAGAATTAGAGGTGATAAAATTTTTTTAAGATGTCTCCATATTTAGTACTTCATTGCCTCCATAATATCCTAAAAAGCAGTTACAGCAGTGATAGATATCAGGCTGCCTATTTCTTTTTTGAACTTGATTAGGAGCAGAATTGCTATTTTCCAGTGCAGCATTTGAACTCCTTAAAGGCAGACAATAAGTCTCATTAATGTTTCTACTTTCTTTTTCTGTAGCATAAGTGTAGACTAATTCATTGAATAACTTTTCATCTTTATTTTTCTAGCTTTGTTCTTTTGTGGGGAGGATACTGATTATATTGCAGATTATTTTTGTAGCCAATGGATTGGAAAGGCTTGTTTTTCAATTTTTCTTTACTTCTTTTTATCTATGATTTAGGCAGCTATTGAAAACTATACTGATCATTTAGCTGAATGCCTAATGCATAGAACCCCATGTTTATTGGATGAGTAAACTCATAGGAAGGATAGGTACTTAGAAACAGTCCAAAGTAGGGGGGAGGGAAATGGGTACCAAGACATGTGAAAGGGTATCAATGTATGTGAATTAATGCACCTTCTATCTGGCAAATATCATGTAACCCTTTTACTAAATACAATAAAAAAAATAAAAAAAAAAAGAAACAGTCCAAAGTAGATTAACAGAGCACATGGTCTATATTGAGCCCTAAATAATTGGAAAACAGAGAAACTTGGAATATATATATATATATATACGCATACATATACATACACATATATACATATATAAACATATATGTATATAATATGGAGCATTGGAACTAAGGCAGAGATGGAGGAATTCAAAGGGAAGATAGATTTAGAAGTTATTTCTCCTCTCTCTCTCTCTCTCTCTCTCTCTCTCTCTCTCTCTCTCTCTCTCTCTTTCTCTCTTTCTCTCTTTCTCTCTTTCTCTCTCTCTCTCTTTGTAAGTTGTAGACTTGACTCTGGGCCTGGGTGCTGTCCCTGAGTTCTTCAGCTTAAGTCTACTGCTCTACCACTTTGAGCCACAGCACCACTTCTGGTTTTCTGATGATTAATTGGAGATAAAAGTCTCCATGGACTATCATACCCAGGCTAGCTTTGAACAGAAATCTTCAGATCTCAGCCTCCTGAGTAGCTAGGATTATAGGCATGAAAAATAAGAGTCTGGCTTATTTCTCTTTTAAGAAGAAGAAATGTTTAAGGTTAAGTAATGACTTTGGCTTCAGAAATATGGTTATGCATTCAGATGTCTTTGTATATAGACATTGACCCATATGGTTATAAATGCATTTAATCACTTAAGCAAACTATTTAGCAAATTAAGAAAATTACTTAGGATAATCTAATGTTTTAGGGTATAACAGAACAGGAAATTAGGATAAGAGGAATGTTTAAAGACATTTAAAATTTTGTCATATGGGAGCAAAATAATTTTCATGAAGTAACAGATTAAAAGACTATAAGATCTGACATTTAAAATAAGTAGCCTAAGTACTAGTCTTGTTAGTCTCCATTTCATTTGTGAAACCTGGAAAACTTGCAGTTAGAATAAAAAAATAAAATAAAAATCAGAAGAGCAAGGATTTTAAAAGTCAAAGAAAGTTATCAGCGGTTTCTCATGCTATAGAAAGGTCCTATAAAATAAAGATGCAAGAGAGGCTTCAAATTTGACAATTATAGTAATAGTGAGCAGTCATCACTATTCCTTAAAATTGTTCATTTCTATTTTATCACATTTCCCTGATCTGCTTCCTAAAGGTGTTGTTACAATGTTCTGTTTTGCCCTATTATTTTCTTTCTTCATTGTTTATCAGTACTTAGCATTTTATATATTTTCTTTTTCTTTTTTTTTTTTTTGCCAGTCCTGGGGCTTGAACTCAGGGCCTGAGCAATGCCCTTGGGCTTTCTCAAGGCTAGAGTTGTACCACTTGAGCCACAGCACCACTTCTGGTTTTTTCTGTGTATGTGGCACCGAGGCATCGAACCCAGATCTCTGTGCATGCTAGGCAAGCACTCTACCACTAGGCCAAACTTCCGACCCAACATTTTATATATTTTCTGAACACATGACCACGAATCAAAGTTTTGAAGATGACCAGTAAGAAAAGAAAGCAATGGGGCTGGGAGTTTGGCCTACTGGTAGAGTACATGCAGGAAGCCCTGGGTTTGATTCCTTGGTAGCACATACATAGAACAAGCTGGAAGTGGTACTGTGAGTCAAGTGGTAGAGTTCTATTCTTGAGAAGCCGAAGGACAGTTGTTCAGGTCCTGAGTTCAAGCCCCAGGACCATCAAATAGAAAAAGAAAAAGAAAAGAAACCATTAATCCTGCTCGGATTAGTAATGGAAGAAATTCAGCAATGAACTGACTTCCAGTGGTGTTCCTAAATCTGATGTTATACAGTCCCAAACCTTTAATGGATGCCTGAAGCCACAGACAGTATTGAAACTTTTATGTACTTTATCTTTTGTTATACATATATACTTTTTTTTTGTTTTGCTATTCTTGGGGCTTGAACTCAGTGCCTGGGTGCTGTCCTTGGACCCGTTTTGCTCAAGGCTAGTGCCCTGCCACTTGAGCCACAGTGCCACTTCAGTGTATGTGGTACCAAGGAATCGAAGCCAGGGCTTCATGCATGCTAGGTGAGCACTCTAGGCCAAACTCCCAAGTCCATATATACTGATAAGAAAAATTTAACATAAACTATACACAATAAGAGATTGAAAACAATAATAAAATATAGTGTTATGAGAATGGGGTCTGTTTTGAAAGAGTCAAGATAAATACTTATATTTTTAACTGTAGTTGGCTGTCAGTAAATTAAACCACAGAAATCAAAAGTGAGGATAATAGGGGACTTCCGTATTAAGACAATGCAAGTATTATTGAGAGAGAGGTAAAATGTACAGAGAGAACTGAATTTTTTGTTGTTGTTTTGCAGGAAAAATTTAGAGCCTTGAGCTTGCTAGTTGGCAGCTCTACTGCTTAAGCCTCCAATCTGCTTTTTGATGGTTACTTTATCCCCTAGGCTAGCCTTGGACTTCCATCATGTAGATCTTAGCTTATGGAGTAGCTAGGATTTACAAGTGTGAGCTTTTAAGGGTTGGACAGTTTTGGCTGAAGCTATTGTTTTGAACTAAAGTGCAAGTAAGTGGAGTAGAAGGTGAAGGTTAGGTGTTGAAAACTATGCATGGAAAGCTTGTAAAGTTAGCTGAAAAAGAAAAAAAAAACCTCGAGATTTTCAAGATTGATAACAAGTGAGTAGATTTTGTAAAAGGTCTTGGGAAAAAAAAGTGGTATCATTAATGATAGGTACTTCAGAAGAGATTTTTGTTGAGTTCTGTAAAGGTTAAATTCAGATGAACTGTGGTAGAAGGTAAGACTGTATAGTAATAATGAAGTAGACATACTTGCAATGGGAAGAACCGTCTTAGGTTTTAAGATGTGTTTTCTTTGAAGAAGATGCTCTCCTTTTTGTTAAATATATATTTAAATGTTACATGTATTTTATATAATAGCAAATTCTTTCACATTACCTATATTGTATAATAGTACTGCACAAGAATAAAATGGCAAATACTGAAATCACTGTTACCTACTTATACAAGAATCAAAGGAATGCTAGATAAATTCACTAATTAAATTCTCTAGGGGTTATAGACTGATAAAGTACTTTTTTGATTGGATTCGTTTTCATCATATTTATTGTTCCTTTTGCTCTCTGCTATAATTTTCACTTTTTTTAAAGAACTCTTGGTTATGTTTTCATACATATGAAGATTTTCTAGTTTTGGAGAAACTAGGAGAGATTAGTGAGGTTTGTCCTCATACATTGCAAGGTAGAATGTGTTTTATTTTTATAAGGCTATGCACATTTCAATATGTGACATACTAATGTCTAAAATTTTAAAGAAGATTGAACAGGTATTTTCTCATACAATGGATGTATTTTTGTGGTTTAAAGATTTTTATTGTGGTTAAAAGATAGATTTTTACTGAGGGGGTGGGAAATATAAAATGTTCTCAAAATTCACTGCTGCCTTTGTGGAAAGTTTCAGCAAAGGTTCTTTTATAGAGGGAATAGGGAATTTCAGAATAAAAAATTAAGTATGTTCTGTGTTTTTATGGTGTTTAATTTGTGGTTGGCTGCAATTGTGTATATGTATGTAGAACTTTTTAATAGTTCTTAACATTCAGATCTTACAGATGAAATCACTTTTGCTGCATTGAGTTCTAGGATATTAAGTGATATTACTAATTTTTTGCATGTAATGTGTTCCTTTGAAGGCACTTTTTTGTACATTTGGGCAATGCACAATACGTTAGTCACAATCACCTTTCTTTTTCTCTGTATCCCTATTTCAATTCAGTCAGTCAGATTACTGCACTTCAGTTATAATTAGACATTTGTACTAAGGTATTTCAGTTATATATACTCAGCCTGGGCACTTTCTGATAACTGTGTAAATGTTTTATAAAACCATGATAATTGAAAATACATTTTGGAAAGTTTTAAATGTTCGTGAACAGCTTAACTACTTTTGTATCTAGCCTTTTTTAAGTATCTTGTTACATTTACTTTTTAAAATAAATTATAGAAGAAAAAAAGATAGATGATAGATAGATAGATAGATAGAGATACAACTTTGAATTTTACCATGTCAACTCTGCAATTAAGCAATGGCAAGCACATTTATACCATGATGTGATCATCATCCTCATATAATGGATGTTTTTAAAGTAATTTATCTAACTTCTTTATTTTTATAAAAGAGGAATTCAAATTTATGAAGGTTTGATTTTTTTGGTTGTTATCCAGAACTCAGTCTTTATAAAGATGTTGAGACTTGAAGTTAAATTTTAGTGCTTTTCTACTACATATCTTTTAGTAAATATTATTATAACAAAATGTAGATTTCGACTTATACCTAAGTTAATTATCATGAACTCTTGGTTTAAGTTTTTTAGTAGGTCTTGTCATCAACACAAACACAGATACAAGTTATATTTTGTGACATATAGGACTCCTGCTCCATGATCAACTAATACAAGAGGAAACTAGAACTTTGGATTTATCTATTTTAAATTAAATAATGACTTTCAAAAATATTTTATCTTTTTATTAAGATGATTTTGTTTTCTTTAAGCTGTGTATTCCAGGGTAGACTGGAACTTGTGATTCTTCTGCCTCAACCTCCAGAGTTCTGTTATTGCAGGAGTGATTAATATCTTACTTTATATTCATTCTTTTTGGAACAATGAATGTAAAGGCATTTAAGTCCATTACCTGGCCTATGGGAATTGATTCCTATCATTTGGGTTTTATCACATGGTAATGTTCTGCTGCTCTTAAGTTGTAAGGTTGATAATGTGTATATATATATAAAATGGAAGATGAGCCAGGAGTTTGGCCTAGTGGTAGAGTGCTTGCTTAGCATATATGAAGTCGTGGGTTCAATTACTCAGTAAAAAACCTGAAGTGGAGCTGTGACTCAAGTAGTAGAGTTCTAGCCTTGAGGAAAGAGTTCAAGCCCCAGGACTGGCAAAAAAAAAATGTGAGATGATTTGATTCTTAGATTTAGTATTTAAATCAAAAAGATTATGGTGGCTTTCTGGGAGCAATGATTGTTCTGTATTTTTTTCTACTATTATTACATGGTATGTGCTTAGCAATTACTAAGTACTCAGTAGGCAGTTGGATTATTTTAATGTTATTGAACTTTTTCTTAATAGATGTTTATTTTTAGTGGTCTAGATTGATACAGGTTTTCATGTATGCCCAATATGCTTTACCACTTTATTCCTCAATAGCTATAGTATATACTGAAATGTATTTTAAAGCAAATAAAATATGTGATACTTTTAAACATTACGTTTGACTGACTTTTAAATCACTGTTTAGTGCTTAAAGTGTTACATAAAAACTGTAAGTAAGTCTAATGGCATACGGTGTCACTTGAACCATCTTTTTAAAAGCATTCTTAGTGTATTTAATAGATTCCACGTGGCAGGTAGACTTGGTGAAGTTATGTGATCTTGATAAATGAGACTTCTCTCCTTAAGTAACCTATCCCTTGATATTAGAGAAGGACAAATCAGGCAAATCTTAGCTTTGCCATTGTAATGTCTACTGTTAAACTGCTACTGTACAGACATTGCCTCACATTTGAGATGACAAATAGCCACTATTTGCTTGTAAGTAGGGCATTGGAGTATTAGAACAGTTAGAAAACAAAAAAAAAAACTTCTTCTGTTACTGTGTTTGAATACTTTCTCTAATGTCTATTTTGGTGTACTTGATTAGCTTTCTGCAAGCTCAGCAGTTGCCATAGATTGCATATTATGGAATCTAAAGTACCTTTTCCATTTGGTCATGTTACTTCTTATTTATTTATTTATTTATTTATTTATTTATTTATTTATTGCCAGCCCTGGGCTTGAGCTCAGGGCCTGAGCACTGTCCTTGGACTTTCTCAAGGCTAGAGCTCTACCACTTGAGCCTCAGCACCACTTCCGGCTTTTTTCTATATGTGGTACCGAGGAATCGAACCTGGGTCTTCATTCATGCTAGGCAAGCACTTTAACCACTAGGCTAAACTCCCAGCCCTCATGTTACTTCTTAATGAAAATGTTTTTCTATTTGTCTTTCATATGGCAAAAGAATTTGAACTGTAACAAATAATTCAAAGTCTAGAAATTGTTGCAGGTTTGCAAATTATTTTGGAAATTAGGAATATGAAAATAAATTTAGATTTCACATTTACATAGTAAATAAAATGATACATTGACTTACTTGAGTTACCGAGTATGTATGTTTCTGTTTCATTTGTGGTATTTTGTTATATCCAGATATAACAGATGAATATATTAATTTTAATTGAATGTCAGTTTTCTGGTGTAGGGAATCTTAATTCTGTATTATATATAAAGGAGGGAAACAGTCATCCATACACATGGATCTGTGTGGGATAACTAGCTCTTAAGTGACATACTTCCTATTATCTGGCAATAAACAATGCAAGAATCTTTTTTTCTAGAATTTCTATAGTATCTCAGGAGTTACTTGTTCACTTAACCAATGATAGTTCTTCTGAGCTATTAGGAAAAATGTGTGTTCAAAAATATAATAATTTACAATAGAAATAGCTTATAAGGTAAGAGACATGATTACTTTGGTTACATCATTTTAAGAAACCTAGATATTTCCAGCTATATCAGTTTTCATATTTACCATGGCCGTGTTGATCACAAGTAACTTGAAGCATTCAGTCATTTTAATAATTTCGCTTTCTTCAATATGGCACAAGATGTTTATTGTAAGAACTGACAACTCATTTATGAAGCTAAGAGAGAACATAAAAATTTGAGTTTGTAATTTAATCTATAGAAATTATTTATTCTTTTCTGTTTCAGATAATGGAAGTGTTGTCCAAGTTGGAGAATTACTGCCTTGCAAGATTTGTGGAAGAACATTCTTTCCAGTAGCATTAGTGAGTACACTGAGTCTGTACCTTTTCCCTCCTGAGTTTAATGTCATTATTTAATACTTGACGATAACTATTATGGGAAGAACTTAATGTGAAATAATGTTTGAAGGGTCACCGCATAGTATTTTTGTTCAAAAGTCTCAATTCTGTCTGCATTATTCTTCCACAGCGTTCTTTTTAGGATTCCACTGGTCTTCTGAATTCCTGTTTAAGTTTTAAATCATTTGTAGTAAGGGGAAAATATTGCTAGAAACAAACATATTAAAAACAAAACACCTCTTAAATATACATAACAATATATTTACATACACAAAATGAGATGATCCATAGGATGTGCATTCAAGTCATTCAGGGAGAAAAAAAGGAGAAAACAATGTTTAAAATGCAAGTAATTGTTGGGTAGGGTGATAAGTAAATAGGAGTTCATTATACTATCCTCAAGTTTGAAAAAATCTAAAGAAAAAGGCTTTGGTGGGGTAAGGAAATGGGGACAAAAACATGTTTGTTAAGTAACGCATCTTCTATCTGGTGAATATAATGTAACCCTTCAATTAATTACAATAAAAATATATTAAAAAAGGCCTTTTTCCATTTTAAAAGAATAGCTAAAACATATTACTATTTAGGTACTTGTAATTACTTAGCCACAAATAAGAGCACTTTAATTGATCTTAATTAAAAGTATTCAGTCAGGGCCGGGAGTTTGGCCTAGTGGTAGAGTGCCTGCCTCGCATGCATGAAGACCCTGGTTTGATTCCTCGGTACCACATACATAGGGAAAAGCCGGAAGTGGTGCTGAGGCTCAAGTGGTAAAGCTCTAGCCTTGAGAAATCCCAAGGACAGAGCTCAGTCCCTGAGCTCAAGCCCAGGACTGGCAAAAAAAAAAAAAAAAAAAAAAAAAAAAATAATAAAAATTGTGCCAGGCATCAGTAGTTTGTACCTGTAATTCTAGCTATTCAAGAGGCTGAAGTTTGGGGATCACAATTTGAAGCCAGCCCAGGCAGGAAACAGTTAAATCCTTGAGACTTTTATCTCCAGTTAACCACCAAAAAGCCAGAAGTGGAGATGTGTGTCAAGTTTGTAGGGCATCATCCTTGAGTAAAAGCTAAGGGACAGTGCCCAGGCCTTGAGTTGAAGCTCTAGTATTGGCACAAATATATATGCATATAGCTTAAAAATTAAGGTACATAAGCGTATATATTTATATCTACATTATGTATATATATTTATATATACATTAGTATATTTAAAATTTAGCTGTTATTTAAAATTTATTAATACATTAAATAATATATATTAGAATTTATTATCGATAAGCAACGTTTTAAAAATATTCGGCTGATTAGTGTTCTGGCTTGACTTTTACTCTACTATTTTTACTATGTTTTGTTAACACGAAACTTCCTACAACTACTTACGAATAATAAAAAGTTTTAATTAGGGAACTGGGAGTCTGGCCTATGGTAGAATGCTCGCGAAGCATGCACAAAGACCCAGGTTCAATTTCTCCGTACCATATACATAGAAAAAAGCTGGAAGTGGTGCTATGGCTCAAGTGGCAGACCATTTAGCTTTGAGAAAAAAAGCCCAAGGACAGTGCTCAGGCCCTGAGTTTAAGCCAATACTGGGGCTTAAGTTAAAAAATTTAAGGTTCTGTGGTCATTGGCTCACACCTATGATTCTGGCTACTCAGAAAACGGAGATCTGAGGATCATGGTTCAAAGTCAGCCCTTACAGGAAAGTCTATGAAACATCTTTAAGCAATAAGTCAAAAGTGGAACTGTGGCTCAAGTGGTAGTGTACTAGCCTTAAGTGAGAAAGCTCAGGGACAGTGTCCAAATCATGAGTTCAAGCCCCCAAACTGCCTTTTCCCTCTTTAAAAAAAAAAAGTAATAAGCTGGGTGCTGTGGCTCATGACTGTAATCCTAACTACTCAGGAGGCTGAGATCTGAGGATCATGGTTCAAAACCAGCCTGGACACAAAAGACTGAGACTCTTTATCTCCAGTGAACCACTAGAAAACTGGAAGTGGTACTGTGGCTCAAGGGGTAAGGTGGTAGGTAGCCATGAGCTAAAGAGCTCCGGCATAGTACCCAGGTCCAGACAACAAAAAACAACAAAAAAAAAGATCCTTACCAGCAGATACCTTCTGCCAGCCTTTTTGTAATACTTTAGAAACATCTCTCCAACATGTCTGTGAGTTATCTTTTTAATCATTCATTTTTCAAAGCTTATATTTATTTTATTGTTGGGGTAATATATTGAGGGGTTATAGTTACATGTACATATACATATACATATAGTACATTAGAGTTTTCACAAGCAAACTTTTATGTTTAATATTTAAGGACTGTTACTATAAATACTACATCTTGTATAATGCTTTCGAAATAAACACCATCTATTCTTGACATATATGACTAAACTCACAAAAGTAAGCATATATGATAATTCTAAGTGGTACTCTACTAACTTCATTTTTTAATTAATGAATATTTGATTCAAATAGCTATATTTATAGTGCTGTGTTTTGAAACACAACTGGGAAGTATGTAAGACCACTGACTACTGTCAGCATTCTTTAGTATATTCTTAGAATAGTGTATGAGGCCTTATGACAAAAAGTAAATCAAATGTGAGGTTTGATTTCTGTACAGAAAAAGTTTCAGGGTTCTTAAAAAGAAAATATGCGTACAGATGAAAAAAGATGCATTTAGTTCATAGTCATTAATCTCTACATTTCATATAACGAAGAGAGAATTGTTTTATCCAGTTATTAATTGGACAAACAAGGGAACTTCATAGTATTCTTAAAATGAATAAATGTAGCAGGCATGGTGGCATGGACTTCCAGTCACCTACCATGAGCATGTCTAGTCTAAGAAACTTGAATCCTTTTATTGAAATCTACAACATTAAAATTGCTACTTAGGAGACTGAGATCTGAGGATTGAGATTCAAAGCCAGCCCGGACACAAAAGGACCTGAGACTCTTATCTCCAGTTAACCTCTAGAAAACTGAAAGTAGCCTTGAGCTGAAGAGCCCAGGGACAAGGCCTAGGCCCAGGGATAGGGAGGTATCCTTGAGCTGAAGAGCTCAGGGACAGCACCCAGGCTGAGTTCAAGCCCTTGACCCACCAAAAAACAACAAAAAAGAATGAATAAATTACAAAAAAATTGTAGAAGAGTAAGAAAACCCTAGGTGAAGAAAAGTAGAAAGCTTGAGTTATAGGAGGAAAGGATAATATGGAGGAAGGACACAATCTTGCTGTTTTGTCCTATGATTTATTGTTATTTTAATCTATTTGTTTTAGGTTGCTTTTAGTAATCCAAATTAGTCCTATTATGTTATCTTTCTGAAAGCTCCCTGACAAATGAATTCTTCTTCATTTACATCCTTTTCCTAGTATTGCTATATAGTATTCAATGAAGACTTTTTTTTTCACTCAAGTTTCACTTGATTACATTATTTTTCCTACTCTTAGTAATGTGAAAATGAAAAGGATACTTAACACCTAATAAAATTTTGAAGGATTATTTCTCTGTAATTTATTATGAGCAAAATAACTTAGAGTAATGTTATTGAGGTGAAAACAACCTTATTATTTATTTTGTGTTCAAATTTTCTTATTATACTTAGATATTTTTAAATAATGTTAACTTAAATAATTTTATAGTCCTGCCTTGTGAAAAAATAAAATTTTATATCTCATTTCCCCATTTAAACAGAAAAAACATGGACCTATTTGCCAGAAAACCGCCACTAAAAAACGGAAGACCTTTGATTCAAGCAGACAAAGAGCTGAAGGAACTGATATTCCAACAGTAAAACCTCTTAAACCTAGGGTAACTATCTCACTTTTTAAACAGTATGAACCTTGCCATTGTAAATGTGGAAAAAATAGATTATTGTTACTTATGCTAAGATTAAATAATGAACAGAGTTCTTTTATTTTTTAAGTTATTAAACTGACAGAAATTTATAAATTTTATTTTTATTTGAAGTCTAAATTGCAAAGGTGAGACCAAAATACTGGTTCAAATTCCATCACTTACAGGTTTCTTTACCACTGGAGTCAACTGCTTAGCTGTAGACTGGAATTCAAACAAGTATGTTAAATTGTTATTTTTCTCTAACTTTTGATCTATTACTGTCTTCAACCAGTAATATAAAAATCTTAAATCTACAAAAAGGAAAGCTATTATTCATAAGCACTTAACATAAGACATTGATGTTTTCTGGAGACAAGTTCTATCAATTATTCAGTTTCTGTACTGCGGTTTTCTTCTTTTTTGTTGTTGTTACCATTAGAACAGTGATCTTCTCTGATAACCTGTCCTATTTTTATGAATAAATCATTTAAATACTTCGTCACATTCAGTTTTAAAGAGTCATTTAGGGAAATGGTCAAAGCTAAGAACATGTTTTAAGATTTTTAAGCAAATCCCTGTTTTCAGTGCTAATAAGTTCTTCTAGTAGTACAAGATATTCCTTTTACTAAGGGGGAATTGATCTTAGTAATAAATGAGATATTCAGGGTATTTTTGCTTTTGTTTTTTTTTCAGGCCATGAATATTTGTAGGAAAGATGGTGAAGTTTGAATGAGGTTCATAAACTAATATTCAAAGTTTTTCTCAGCCTACCAAATAGGAGGTTGTTAGTTAGGTAAACTGCTCAAATCTGTGGAAACAGCAGCTTCTGCATATGGAAACTAGCTAAGGAATTGCACTGCCTGGATGTAACCCTTGTTATGCAACATACTTTATCTATACAGGGCTTCTTTTTAACCTGTATGATGATAAAGTATTGTTAATCACAAATGATAGTTATTACTTTTCTTTTTTTAGGGAACAAAAGAGATAATAGTCTTCCAAATGATAAAATATGTCACTGTTTTATATTAGATTATTCCCTTGCATCCTGTAGTATGCTCCTTAGAGAAAAAAAATATTAGTACTATTAGGGAACTGTTGAAATGCAGAATCTTATGTTCCACATAGACATGGTGAGTTAAAGTGGTGTGTGTGTGTGTGTGTATTCTAATATCAGGACATGAACTAAGGACTTAGCCTTGTTGCTCACACTAGCACTTGAGCTATCATGCCTCCAGTACAACTTTTTGGTGATTAGAGATGGAGACTCTTGACTTTTTGAACTGACTAGCCTGAAATCACAGTTCTCTAGGTTTCAGGCTCTTATGTACGTAGGATTATAGATGTGAGTCACTAGCTTCCAGCTTGTGCTAAATTAGATTCTGCTTTTAATAAAATCCGAAGATGAGTCATGCACATATTAAACATATTAAACCTTAACAATATCTTTGACTATTGCCTGTAACCCAATATATTCTAGAGGAAGAGACTGGAAGTATACTTCTCAGCCTGGGACAAAAATACAAGACCCTATTGGGAAAAGTAAAATCAAAATAGTGCAGGTGGCTCAAGTGGTAGAGGGTCTGTCTAGCAAGCATCATGCCACTAGGTCAAACCCCAATACTGCCATAAAGTATAGAAAGTGGAAGGGCAGGGCTGAAGTTGGCAACAAGAGCTAATTGTAAAAGAGGAACAGAAAATTGAGCGGGCCCAGTAGCAGAGACTCATAGAACCTTCCTGACGATGAGACCCCCCAATCTAAAAGTTCATATCCTTTGTTAAAGTGGGCTGTAGAACTGACAGCAAGTAGAGCTAGCCACAGTAGCTCTCCTAGAGGGGTTATTCTTCTAATGAAGTACAAAAGCAAACACATACCCCACAAACAGGCCTTATTTGCATGAAATAGTCTATAATCTGGTCCAACAAAGAAGAGATTCATATAGCCGAGAAGATTCTCTGAGCCTCTCTCCCCAAACACTTCTTGCAAGTAACTGTCATAAGGGAAACCTAAATCATTCCAAAGTGAGTAATAAGAAATCTATTAGGTCACATTGTTACAAAAATATATCATGGGGAAACAGAAGTAAAGAATACCAATCCTTGAGGTAAGTAATACTTGTTATGAAATAAATTAATGATGTGATAATATATTTAGATATAAAAAAAGAAACTTTTTAAGAATTTTGCTTTTATATCCATGAGATGTAGGTCTGTCATTTTGTTGCTCTCATAAGACAAGTTGGAGAATTACCTTGTTTTCATTTTCTGAGAGTTTTATGAGGTTCATGTTTCTTCTTTAAAATGTCAGCAGATATTCAGTAGTAAAGGCATCTAGGTCAAGAGATTTTGTGTCTGTGTGTAGCATGAAGGTTTTTAATGATAAATACATTATAAACAATAAGTGTAAGCCAGGTGCTGTGGCTCATGCCTGTAATCCTAGCTATTCAGGAAGCTGAGATCTGAGGATCATGGTTCAAGGCCAGCCCGGGCACTGAAGTCCATGAGACTTTTATCTCCATTTAACCACCAGAGAACTGGAAGTGGCTCTGTGGCTCTGTGGCTCTGTGAGCTGCAGAACTCAGGGACCCCGCCCAGGCCCAGAGTTTGTCTGGTTCACGACAGACAAAAACCAGAAACAAAAAACCCACGAAACAAAAAAAAGTGTGAGATTCATGGTTTTCTACTTTTTTCATATTTGTTTTGGGGGAGTATTTGTGTGTATGTGTATACATTTAAAGATACTGTGGGTTTGAGGTTATCAAATTTATTAGCAACAAGTTTCCTTATACTAACTCATTTTTTTTGCCAGTCCCGGGCTGTTGAGCTCGAGCCTGAGCATTGTCCTTGGACTTTCTCAAGACTAGAGCTCTACCACTTGAGCCTCAGCACCACTTCCGGCTTTTTTCATGTATGTGGTACCGAGGAATCGAACCGGAGTCTTCGTGCATGCTAGGCAAACACTCTACCTACCACTAGGCCAAACTCCCAGCCCATAACTCATTTTTTTATGTAAACACTACATTGTGTTTTCATACTTTGCTATATTTTTATCCTGTTTTCTTTAGACTTGACATTTTGGAAGAACCGTGTTTTGACTTTGTTGACTGAACATATATTCTCGATGTAAAGACTAAAGACATGCTAAGAATAGTTGAGCAATTCAATAGTATGACAAAACACCTTTACTTTGTGGTATATGAACCATCATACTTAATAGAAATAGAATTACCATGTTATAAAAGTGTTCTCTTCAGTTCTGTCCAATAGATATAGAGTTAAATGGCTGTGAATTCACTTGATTACCCATGTTAAAAAGCAAAACTTAGCTGGGTTCACATGTCACATGATGTACTTATACGGTATAATTTTAAATAATAAAAGATTTAAAGTTCTTAAAATGAAAGTTCTAGAAGGACACATGGAAATTTTTAAAATTTTATCATCATATAATTTGGGCCTGGAGAACTACCTGCAAATCCAGAGACCATAAAAGAAAGCAAATAAAGTTTTAAAATAATTGTATCAACGTGTAAGGTCATCTAACAGATTGTTGATGTAAGAGAGGAAGTACCGTACTATAAGAGTTATTTGAAAATTGTGTTAATACAGTTCACAAAGCATACAGTAAAATGTTTTATAGTGATATGAAAGTCTATTTTTGTTATACTCATTATAAGAAAAATAGCTAGCTGGATTCAAAGAAAAAGAATAATTATTTTCCATTCTTGTAGTCAATTAAAGAGCAAAGTTTTGTCATTTTTATTAGTGACATAATAGGAAATGTGAGAAGTATCCTCTAAATGTAGTCATAAGTATAACCCTTATGGAAGACAATGAAGCAGTATCATTCACAATTAGAATTATATTTTAAAAGTTCCATATGATAAAATTGCACAAAATTTTAAAAAAAATTTAATTTGGCAGTATCACTTACAGACCTTGGTTAAAGAATTTGTGAAAGCAATATAACTACCTTAAGTTTCTATTAAGTTTACTAAAAATATATTTTGAAACTTTTTTTCTTATAGCCAGAGCCACCAAAGAAACCATCTAACTGGAGAAGAAAACATGAAGAATTTATTGCCACTATAAGAGCAGCTAAAGGCCTTGATCAGGCACTTAAAGAGGGTGGCAAACTCCCTCCTCCTCCTCCACCTTCTTATGATCCTGGTACATGGAATATTATTTAACAGCAAATAATGACAGAATTTTTATACATTTTAAGGCATTATAAAATTCATTCTATTATAATGAGCCTAATTAAACAGATCTTTAAATGTTGTGTTGTAAAATGTTAGTAATAGTCCAGGCATCACATTAAGAGCATAGAAATGTTCAGTCTTTTTTCACATCCCTTTTACTTAAATGTTAATTATTATGTCATTTAAAAAGAATGATTATGGGGCCTGGAGTTTGGCCTAGTGGTAGAGTGCTTGCCTAGCATGCATGAAGACTCAGGTTCAATTCCTCAGTACCACATACATAGAAAAAGAACCAGAAGTGGTGCCATGGCTCAAGCGGTAGAGCTTGAGCCTTGAAAAACCCCAAGGACAGTGCTTAGGCCCTGAGTTCAAGCCCCAGTACTAGCACCAAAAATTATTTTTTGCCAGTCCTGGTCTTGAACTCAAGGCCTGAGTACTGTCCCTTGGGCTTTCTCAAGGCTAGAATAGAACTCTACCACTTGAGCCACAGCACCGCTTCCAGCTTTTTTCTATGTATATGGTACTGAGGAATCAAACCTGGGTCTTCGTGCATGCTAGGCAAGCACTCTACCACTAGGCCAAACTCCTGGCCCCCCCAATTTTTTTTAAAATGGTTATGATTGAATGTTAATATTGAGTAAATCCATTCACTTAGAATTCTGATAGTTACATTATTATCGATCAAGTTAACATTAAAATTGAATTAGTACTCTATGCTATGGTTTATTTCCTATCACCAGAATGATGTTTAAAAAATGTTGACATGGGCCAGGAGTTTGGCCTAGTGGTTAAAGTGCTTGCCTAGCATGCATGAAGACCCGGGTTCGATTCCTCGGTACCACATACATAGAAAAAAGCTGGAAGTGGTGCTGAGGCTCAAGTGGTAGAGCTCTAGCCTTGAGAAAGTCCAAGGACAGTGCTCAGGCCTTGAGCTCAAGCCCAGGACTGGCAAAAAAAAAAATGTTGACATGATCATTCTTAACATTTTATTGAGGAAAGGTGTACCAACTAAAAAAAAAATAGGCCAGATAGTAAATATTTCAGTGTTTACAAGTTCAAGTTCAAGTTGAAAGTTCAAGTACAAGTTCAAGTTGAAAGTACTCTGCGTTTTCACTTGCAAATCATACCATATGTATGGATATGATTATGTTTCAATAAAACTTTATCAAACATAGGCAACAGACAGTCTTGTTATAAATCACAAGCTATAGTTTTCCAGTCCCTATTTTAGAGTATTATTAGTTAACTTTAATTCTGTTAGTGTTTCTGGGATAGTCCAACTGAGTTTAGATCTTTTTCAAACTCCACCTGTTTTTTTTTTTTTCCCATGTAGTTCTCTGCTTTGATGATATTTAGAATTATGCATCTTAATACATGTAGTTAACATTTTTTATGAGTACATAAGTTTTTGAGAGTATCAGTTTTTCAGGATAATTAGAGCTTTACAAAATTTTTAATCTTTCGAAGACAATTCTGTTATTGTTTTACAGTATTAGTAAAAGCAGAACGAACTTCTGAGCTTCAAAATTTATTTAAAGTCTGAACTTGTTGAAAAAAATGGAGATTTTTCTTTTAACAGCTGCTTAATTTTGTCTTATTCCCACCATCCCATTTAGTTGAGTTCTTGTAAAAAATTTGGTTCTCTGTTATGAGATTTAATTTTAAAACCAATTTATAGGAAGTCGCACCAGGGGTAGGGCGGTAGCTTTTAGCTGAATTGCTCAGGGACAGTGCCCAGGCCCAGAGTTCAAGTCCCACAACAAACCTAAAAAAAATTGTAATACAAACATCTTTTAAACTCGAGTTTATTAATGAAGTTATCATTTCCATGTTTTGGAAACTCTGAGAGAAAACAAGAGTATTAGACGTCCATTAAACTATTTCTTAGTGGTTTTCTCTAATTGAAATGAAATATATGGATGTACTTATATTTCAACTTGTATTTTAGTGTGCTATTACTACTTACTACCATATAAACTTTGTATCCATAATGAAACCATATAGTATTATAGAGGTAAAAAAGAAAGTATAATTTTCTTTTCCTTATTTATTCTTTTGTACTGAGTACATGTCTTTTAATTTTTTTCCCTCAATTTTCCTCAGATTTGATTTAAAGCTAGCAGAAAGCTAGGATTGTTTTATTGGACTTTTTCTTTAAAGTCTATACTAAGTTTAGCTAAGTCAGGCTAAATGTTACACTATTTTTGATTATCAGATGTTATATCCAGTATCTTAAATTACTCTTTGTAGAAACTAGTGATTCTTTATTCTATTTCAGGTGTTCTGTTATTAATTTGTTTCTATTTGGATCTGTTTTAGATTATATTCAGTGCCCATATTGCCAAAGGAGATTCAATGAAAATGCAGCTGATAGACACATAAATTTTTGTAAAGAACAGGCAGCACGTATTAGTAATAAGGGCAAATATTCTACTGACACCAAAAGCAAACCAGCTACTCGGGCACAGGTGAAATATTCAATTTAAATTATTTTTATAAATCAGTGAGAAAACATCACTGTTACACACTTATTTGTATGTTTTTAGTGCCTTGATTTACAAGATATTGTTATACTTTTCTCATCTGCTAAATTAGACACATTAATGCTAAGAAATTTAATAAAAAATGTAAGTGGCTGATTGAAGAAACGTACTCAAATTAATCCACTTGAAAAGTACTGAAATAAGTAGGAACTTTGTTGCATTAGCATTAGTCTAACTAAATATTACAAATCTTATGTTATAATTATTCTATTTAAAATATTTTCTGATTTGTAATCCTTCTAGTTCCATAGGGAATAATTTACTTCTGAAAAGTTGGCGCGGGATGGGGGCCCTAGGTATTTCATTGTTGATAATTCACTTCTCCAAGAAGCTACTGAATGAAATTTCCACCTCGTAAGATTTTTTTTTTATTGCTTATCATATGATACTGGTTTTTGGATTTTCCATACTATCTGGGAGAATATTTGTCTTCTGCAGTTGTTCAGTGCCAGAATTTTTGAAATCTCAAGTCAAGGTGTAAGGTGCTTGCTCTGATTGAGCCATCAATCATTGGAAGAAATGTGCTGAAATCTTACCATGGAGTTTTTATACTGTTGTTTTGAAAGTCATTTTTAAAGAAATGAGGGAAAATTTAATGAATATGCACATATGTATATTTATGTATATGGATATTTTAAGTTTTATACTTATGTATTCATTATTTCTAGACATTCTTTCAGTTTTAAGTTAACATCTTCCATTTCTCATTACACTGAAGAAGTTTCTTGAGTCAATAATGTAGCTATGCATGCAGTGTCTGGTTTTTTAAAAAATGCCTACATTTTGTCTTCAATTATAGGTTATTATATTTACCTTTATTTTTATAAGCTTTTTGGACATAGTTATAATAGCTGGTTCCCTATCATTTTCAGATTTGTCTTTTCTTCAAATTTAATACAATTATCATTAGTAGTAGTAATATCTCTCTGGTAATTGTAATATTAGGTTATTTTGTATGTTCCTGATGTCATTTTTCCGATTCATGATTTCTTAAGGTACTTACTTGCAGGATTTGCTGCTGTTACCCTTTAATAAATACTTACAGTGTGTTTACTTAGGTGAAGTGGCTTCTCCCAGAGACGTTTTTATATTCCAAGTATCTAAGGGTATTATCAATCTAGATATATTGTAATTTAAATTGATGGTTTTAGTTTGCACTAGAGAAAATCCATGTGGACCAGGTAATTATTATAATCTCAAATGTGATTGCCCTGGCAGTATTTTTACTCTAAGCAAATATGTAGTGCTATAAAAATGTTACTCTCCATAATTGTTATACTTTTAATACATTCTTGGGCATTTTTAGTTTTTTTGTTAATGATTTAGTCCAATTAGTCCATTCAATCACTTCGTCAGGAATAAACTTTTTTCAATTTCAGTAAAAATTTTCTGAATAGAAACATTTTACTTACATTTATCCATTTGTTAGTAATATTAACCATAGTCATTAATATTACTAACGGTAGTATTAAATGCTTTTATAACGTGTATCCATCACTTCCATTCTTTTCCATAGTTCTCTTCTTGTAAAGGTATAATTCTATGCAGAGGAATGTAAACCTGTCAATTACTAGCTTATAATAATGACTAAAGTGATACTCATACAAATTTTTATTTTCATTATTTTAGTATAAGCCTCCTGCACTTAAAAAGTCAAATTCTCCTGGAACCTTGACATCAGGATCATCAAGATTACCACAACCAAGCAGCACTAGCAAAACTGTTTTAGGTAATGAAATCCACAATATAATTGGTTTGGGTTTCTTTTTAACTACATTGGTAGAAAAGAAAATAATGGTCTATTTTATACTATTATTAAAGTAAACTAGTAATTATGAAGAGATATATTATGTTATTATTTGTAGATAGAAATGACATAGCTATCAATATCTTCTATTTTGGGGTATTTTGTTTTCTTTAATGCCCTTCCTTAGTGTTTTTCCTGATATTTTATCTATTAGGAGTAAATATTCAAATAAGTTATTTTCATCATTCTTTGACTGTAATATTCCTTTCATTCCTACCTTGCTTTTTCATTCTTGAATTTGAAAACTGTTAGCAATAGGTGAATATTCAATGACTCTAAGAATGTTGACCACTAAATTAGACCTTTACATCTATATAAATGATAGAAATTAGCAGAGCAGTGAGCATGTTGTTCCCTTGTAACTTCCTTTTTAAAAAGAACATTTTTATTTGATAATTTTTGATAAATAACTCCAAAGAACATTACTAAAATACTGGTGTTCATGTATGTGATTTCCTTTGTTAGAGTATTTTTAAAACAGTTGCCTTTTTTATTATAAGGTGTCCCAACAGGTAAAGTGTCTTCAGTTAACAACTCTTTGGGAAACAAACTTCAGACCCTATCTCCATCACATAAAGCAATAGCAGCCCCTCAGGCAGGGTAAGTCTACATTGAATAAATTATTAATGGTACATATTTAAATGATGTGTTTTATTTCCTTAGCCTTTTCATGAAGCTTTTAATTCTAATTTCATTTGTTTTTTTAATGCTATTCCTGTTAAGAGAATCTGAGTACGATTATTTTAAAGAAACACTCTAGCCAGAAATGTTGGTTTACGCCTGTAATCCTAACTACTCAGGAGGCTGAGATCTGAGGATAGCGGTTCAAAGCCAGCCTGGGCATTAAAGACCATGAGACTCTTATCTCCAGTTAACCAGTAGAAAACTGAAGTGGAGCTGTGGCTCAAGGGGTAGGGTGGTAGCCTTGAGCTAAAGAGCTCAGGGTCAGCGCCCAGACCAAGTTCAAGCCCCACAACTGACAAAACAAAACAGACTCTGGCAAAGAATCAGTGCCTGTAATCCTAGGTACCCAGAAGGCTGAGATGTCAGTTCAGAGCCATCTTGGGCAGAAAAGTCTATGAGACTCTTATCTCCATTTAACCAGCAACTCCCCCCCCACACACAAAAAAACCCGCAAATGTAGGTCTAGGGCTAAAGTGGGAGAGCACACAGGGACAACACATAGGCCCTGAATTCAAGCCCAAGGACTGCCTCCTCCACAAGAAAACAAAAACAAACAAAAAACCAAACCCAACCTGGTGTCTTCATAAACTATTATTCATAATTCTGACTAAATTGTTTTTATTGAGTGATTTGATTACTCAACAAATTCTTAATTTGTGATTGAGAATCTAAGGAAATAGCTTAAAATATAAAAGGGTTTTATGATAACCATAATTTATTAATCTGTGTATCAGTTACTGTGCTGAGCATTTTGCTTAAATTTGCTCCATAATTATAGGATAACATTCAGAGAAGCAAAGTGATATGTTCAAATTCACATAGCTTTTAAGAAAAGCAATAGGCTAATTGAGATCTATTTGATTCTTTTTTTTCATATATTTTTTATTGTAATTAATAGAAGGGTTACATGATATTTGCCAGATAGAAGGTACATTAATTCACATACATTGATACCCTTTCATATGTCCTGGTCCCCATTTCCCTCCCCTCTGCCCCTCATCTTGTTTTCCCCCCTTCCCTATCCAATTTCACATAACCAAATACAAATATATCCGATATATCCGGTAACAAAGTGAGATACTGTAACAATATGAGATAACCAAGGGACAGCAAAAGAGATGAGATCTATTTGATTCTAAACATTATATGCATACTTTTGTTATGAAAAGATCAAATACCTAGATTTAATATTGTAAATTTTGAAAAATGACAAGGGCATAGTTTACTACTATAAAAATATAAATAAATTTTAATTAAGATGAATTTGCTCTAGAAAAAAATACACAAAGCTCCACATGGAGTTTTACATACTAACTGCACACTATATACTATATATATGTATAGCATGTGTATAGTATATATAGTATATCTATAGCATATATGGTTTATAAATATATTGTATGTGTTACTATGTATAGTATGTCCATTACTATATATGCATAGTATATACATATATGTACAGATATATTTACATCGATACTATATGTTATATTACTACTTGCAATATACATTTAATAATGTATATTATTGATGAAGTAGGTTAGACGTTAAATGATACATTGTAAAGTGGGAAAATATTGGTGACACCAGAAATTTTAATATAGAGCCAACTATTTATAAACTCACTTTCTCTTCCATTTTCATAGGTTATAAGTTAAGATTATGTAAAACCATTAGGATGAAGGTTTTTTAGTCTTTCTTTACATATGCTAGTATAATTGGCTATGAAAAAATAGCCCAGGTTTTCAAACATAGTTTATTTATGGCTCACATTTTTATTTAATATGTAGGGAATATATACAAGAAAGTTGCCAAATGAGATTACCTACCTTTTGTTTACCAATATAAATCACATAGGAAATAATAACAAAAAGGAGTTTGTTGTAATTTTGCTTATAGAGTGAAGACAAAAATAATAATTCACAAGATCTGATGATTTAAGTGGTTTTTCTTACTGCTGTGTTTCCAAAGACAAGAGACAGACTATCTGGAAAAACACAGAGTAATAGTGTAACTAGGTAGTTAAAAATTAAAATAAGCTCATACTCCAGTATTAAAAACAATTTGACTTTTCTCTAGTTTACTCATTGATGAGTTATAGGAAATATACACATAGCGTTTAATTTTTCAAAAAAAGAATTGCCATCTCTTTTAGGTTATAGTTTGTACTGTTGTTTCATTTATAGTTGATAAAAATTGTAAATAATACTTTTCAGTACTACTGTCATGCTGATAGTTTTAAGTTGTACTGATAACACAGTTTTTAAATAGGACTTGTGAAGCTGGCTGGTATTATGAAAGAAAGGAGGTATAGTTGGTCCTAGAATTTGAAAACTAGGTTCATATATTCTATGCCATGTGTGTCTGGATGTGTATCTGTGTTTCACTTTTGCAAAGTTCTTTGACTCTGCTTAGACCTGTACAACTGATACAAACAGAATACAGAAACTATTAAACATAATACTTTTCTGAGGTTTACATAATTGTAATCTTATTCAGTTATCTCTGTTCATATTCCACTTATTCTACATAAGATATTTCCAACTACTTTCAAAGTCCAGAGTGCTAATCATTATACCATGGGACCTGCTATTCCAACTACTTTCTAAAGAAAGTAATGTTTGCTTCTGGTAAATAGGATTACTGTATTAACTAGAACATTTTTAGGTGATTCTGTCTCTTTAAGGCATATATTGCTCCTGCCTAAGAACTAATGAAGTAAAAATGAAAGTTGTTGAAATAGTTTAGGAAGGAAAATGGGACATTGATAGATGGAGTGAGATTTGATTGAAATGCATGGTGTACACAAGTAGAAATATCACAATGAAATGCTTTCCTTTCTTCTCAGAGAAGAAGAAAACAAAAGAATTGTTGAGCTAATAATATTTGTTTCCTTTGAATGGACTATAATAAGATTTATGACAGAACTCACAGTATGACAGATAACAATTGTAACCACAAAACCTAGCAGAATGTCTGGCGCATAAACATCAGTAAACTTCAGTGAATAGTGAGAAAATGAACTAGTAAATTTCTTAGATGTGATTCTTTTGCCAAATTATTGTGTCTTACTGGAAGTGGAAGTAACATTTGGACTTTGTATAGCAACCATTTTTTTTCCATTTGCACAGTTGATTCAGGATTGATGAAGATAGAATTAAGTTAACTGGTCAACCATAACATTCAAGAAATGGGTAAATGACGTACTTTATTGTATTGTGATTGTGTAATGCATTATGAAATCTTCAATGTGTTTCATTTTAATTAGGTACACCACTGATCTGTAATAATTAACCTGTATTGGAGTCATGGCACAGTCATGGCATTTAGAAACCACTTCATATTTTGGTAATTAAATTTTAGATAATCTGTGGGCACAATTAGTAGATTTCTTTTGAAAGCATAACAAAGGAGGTATTTCCATTCATTATTTTAAAAAGATGCTATTCTTTAATTATAAGAAAAATTATGTAAAATTGAAAAAAAACTAAACTTGTAAATATTGCCACATTTGTAGTGTAAGTTCACACGCTTGGGCCTTCAAAACTTTTTCTTAATTACAAGTTTAATGTACATCAAATAATAGTTTTCAGTAGCTAACGATTACGTTTCAGATTTGTGTTACTTCTATTGCTGTGAGAAAATATGTTTAGTTTGATAATTAACTGTTGTCAGTAAGTTGAAATAAGTAAAAGTTATTAAAGATGTTCATATCAGTGAGCTGACTTTGTCATAAGATTGAGATACTGTTATCTGTGCTGGGCTAATACAATTGAGAGTAGATGTCTTACAGATTTCAGCACTCAGGATGTCAGTGTGATATACCTACAGAGGTTTACAAGCTACAAAATGACACTTGGTTCCTTTTTTTTTCAGGATGATTTTGTAAATAATCTTTTGAGTATATCTAATTTTATTTTGCTTGATACAGTCTAATTCTTAATAAATCAGAGTATAAATGACCTATTTCCTAAGATAACTCTTTCTTGGCAACTCTCCTAGGTTGAAGTCTTTCTTCCTTCCTTCCTTCCTTCCTTCCTTCCTTCCTTCCTTCCTTCCTTCCTTCCTTTCTTTCTTTCTTTCTTTCTTTCTTTCTTTCTTTCTTTCTTTCTTTCTTTCTTTCCCCCTCCCTCCCTCCCTTTCTTCCTCCCTCCCTCCCTCCCTCCCTTCCTTTCTTCCTTTCTTTCTTTTTTTCTTTCCAGGCAGGGGGCTTGAACTCATGGCCTATTTGCTATCCCTGAGCTATTGTGCTGTTTTGCTCAAGATTACCACTCTACCACTTAGAGCCATAGCTCTACTTCCTGAAATCTGTTTCAAATCAAGAATGGGCTGGTAGTGTTGCCAAATAATTCTTAAAAGACCATGATTATTTCAAACTCTGTGAAAGTATTATATAAAATTTTATTCTTTATTGAGATTTACAAGCTTTGTTTTTAATAAGTTTTTTTTAATCTATGCATTGTGGTTTTGATATATAATAAATTTTAGCAGAACATAAGTTTTAAATGGTTTTGGCCCTAAAATAGCATTTAACCTAAGAACATTCAAATTGTGTGAGACTGGAAGGGTGGTTCAAGGTGCCAGACTCACAAGTAGGAGGCCTTCAGTTGAAATCTTAGTACCATCTCAAAAAAAGAGGGGAGGCTCGGTCCAGGAGTTTGGCCTAGTGGTAGAATTCTTGCCTAGCATGCACGAAGTCCCGGGTTGGAGTGCTTGGTACCACATACATAGAAAAAAGCTGGAAGTGGTGCTATGGCTCAAAGTGATAGAGCTCTAGCCTTGAGAAAGTCCAAGGACAGTGCTCATGCCCTGAGCTCAAGCCCAGGACTGGCAAAAAAAAAAAGAAAGAAAAAGGGAATGTTTGAATTGTGTATATATACAGTAATACATATAATCATTTTACATGCACTTGAGTTTCATAACCCCACTTTGAGATACGAATTACAGTAGGAACCTACATCTCCTTTGTGTTTCTAAAATATGAAAGTATAGGCAGTTTTCCTATAATATTGCATGTTTTTCCATTAGACAATTACATTAAGATGTTTATAATATTGTATATAGCTTCTGTCACATTTGGAATTTTGTTGGTTCGCATGTAGGACTGAAGTACTTTTTGCAGTAGTAGAGAAAGACATCTGTTTTGAAAATTTACTTATGTAATTTAAATTTTTATTTTGTTTGTGATGTTGAAGATCAAACCCAAATCTAAGCAAAATGTCTCTTAATAATAATTGTAGTGGCTGTATTTCTGAATAAAGTCTTTTATACCATTTTCACAAAGTACATAGTCTTTTTTTTTTTAACCTGTCCTGGAGCTTGGACTCAAAGCCTGAGAACTGTCCTTGGGTTATCCTTGTTTCTCAAGACTAGAGCTCTGTCACTTGAGCCATAGCGCCACTTCCAGGTTTTTCTATGAATGTGGTACCAAGGATTCATTCATGCTAGGCAAGCCTTTACCACTTGGCCAAACATAGTCTTTTCGAAAATAACAACTATTTGGGAAAAATAATACTTAATTCAAAGAAAAACCCTAGTAATTAAAATTAAAAATAGATGGGTTTTCTGGTAAAAAGTAAAAGTAAATAGAATCTTTCAGTTCCAAACATTTTAGAAATTATTTTTGATGAAAATTTAGCGAAGACAATTTTAAATATTTAATCACTGTGTAAGTGCCATCTCTTGCTGAATAATCCTCATAGTCATAAGAAATAATTAGGAATTAATAACGTTTCGTCACTTATAACAAAACACCTGTTAGTATAGAGGGAACTGATAGAATTTATACTCTAGGAAGATTAATAGACTCCTTGGACACTAGCTTTAATAAAAACAAGCATCAATTCTGTCTTATTTATCACTGTGTTCCCAGAAATTGGCACAATGTATATGACACATAGTAGATGTTCAGGATTCATTGAGTTACTGAATGAGTAGGAAAAAAAGAATGAGCATTCCTTTAAAATGCACTCTTTAAGAGAATGTATTTTAATAGTAAGCAATGGTACAGTATTGAATAGTCATTTAAGACAGTTCAAATTCCTAAATTTCCTCTCTTCTCTCATAATTGTTATATGGCTCAATGATTTCCTTGATAGAGAACAATTAAATATACTACATACCTGCAGTTTGGTCTGGTACCTGCTAGATGGAGCTATGTAAACCTGTGGTTAAAATAATATTCACAACTAGGCATGGTGGCTCACACCTGTAATCCTAGCTACTTAGGTGGCTCATACCTGTAACCCTAGCTACTCTGGAAGCTGCAACCTGAGGATTACAGTTCAGAGCCAGCCCAGGCACTAAAGTGTGTGAGGCTCTTATCTCCAGTTAATCGCCAGAGGACCAGAAGTGGTTCTGTGGCTCAAGGAGTAGGGCAGTAGCTTTTACCTGAAGAGCTCAGGGACAATGCCCAGGCCCAGAACCCTACAAATGATGGAAAAAAAAAAACAAAAACATTTACATGACATGGCTATTTAACATTGTACATGATGTTCTTTAGAAGCGATATTCGCATTTTTTCACATGGATAGTATTTTAATTTTTTCCTATGTAAGCTTCAGAAATAAATTCATTCTACTAGACAGATAAAGATACAAATATTATTCATTCAATTCTTATTTTATATGTAGAAATTAAAAATTCTTAAAAAGGGGCCAGGATGTGGCCTAGTGGTAGAGTATTTGCTTAGCAAGCATGAATCTCTTGGTTTGATTCTTCAGTACCAGATACACAAAAAAAGACAGAAGTGGTGCTGTGGTACAAGTGGCAAAGCGCTAGCCTTGAGCAAAAGTGCTCAAGGACAGTGCCCAGGCCTTGAGCCCCAAGACTGGCAAAAAAACAACAACAAAAAGAAAAGAAAGAAAAAAAAAACCTCAGGAAGACAAATTAACAGGGAGGGCACGGGGCAGGAAAGACAAAGATTTTGTGGCATTTGTTTAATCTACACCAAAACTGACAGTATGGCCTAAACTTAGAATTTACAGATGTAATAGTAGCCCTTTATGAATTCTAAGAATTCTTCTTGATGTTTAGTTCTTACTCTGTCAGTCAGATAATTAATTGATGTTGGTAAATATCTGAAAAGTCAGAATGTCTTTTTCTAAACAAGAAAAAAATATTCTTTATGTAAAGAAACAAGCAGTAGCAATCTCCTTATGGGTACACCTTTATATATTTTAATAGTAAGATGGACAAGTTAGGCCCTCCACTTCGAACTGGAAGACATGTGCAAAGGTTGTATGACAGTGATACAAAGTCAGACAGTGCCTTCAAAAGACATGAGTTATTACCCATTTACAAGTAAGTATAAGGCTTTATATCATAGAATACTGTTAACTTTTAGCTTCTTATACTTAAAGAAAATCTTATCTTAATCATCTTTAAGCCAAAATTGTTAAATAATCTTCCTGGATGAAGCATTTTTTTAATTATGGAACATTTCTGTTTAATTACATTTTTGGATAATATATTTTAATAGCAGCATCCTTCAATAGTTGTTTTTATGAAGGCTCTTTTTTTAAGGAGAAATAGTTTTGAAAAAAAGAGGAAAATTATGTATAGTATTACTAACTAATCTGCTCACCAAGCAAATGATGAAATTGTGGCCAGAAAAAATAATTTTAGAAAGCATTTAGTTAAGGAATTTTTACTCTTTTGTGAGATGTTTATAAATTCCACTTGAAACAGGGAAAAAATATGGTGTTCCCGGAAGACAGTCCATTTTATCTGGCATAGCTGACCAAGTACTGAGTATGACAGTAATATTCATTTTTTAAACTGTTGTGTGAGTCTTCAAGGTTTAAAATTGCAAGTCAACCTCTTAAGTTAGAAAAACAGGATTTACATTTGTAAAACAAAATATATTATAATCCATGTGTTTATATATGAAATATTAACAAATGTAACTATATGTAGTAATATAATGGAAGTCTAGTTTATAAGAAGACATTTAAATAACCATATATGTAAATGTATACACATAGAGACATATAGATGCACATAAAATACACAGTCACACACTATGGGCTATTTTTATCTTGGAACTACTGCCATTGACTTAACTTTCTGAAACAGATACCAAAGAATACTTGACATAGGATAGTTTAAGTACAAGTCCACAATTAAGCCTCCCTTTAATTATCTATAGCATGCACATTCCAGATATGAAAGAGGTGACAACTTTCAGACTCTGTCCAGGAAGTAAACTTTTTCTTATTCTTACTTTTTATTATCTTCTAATAGTTGTGCAAAGGAGTTTCAATTCAGCATATCAGTTAATGAGTACATTCATCTTGATCAGTTTCTCCCCTTGCCGAAAACGTTTTAAGAATTGATGGTCTTTCCAGTCTTTAAGAATGATTCTTGACAGATTCTGTTGCATAGCAAATGTTACTAAGAGAAAATAATAGAAATTTAATTCACATTTTTATGTAAATAATTCATATTTTTCTCTAATCATAATCATGTTAAATGCCATGACATGGTAAAAGTAGGTATGTGTATTCATGGGTATTTATATCATCTATATGAAATTGGTAAGATTTCTCTAATAGGATGATCTAAAGCTTACAAGAAAAGGAGGAAAATGTGTTTCCTATTTAAATGCCATTGTATGACTGAGTTTTCCTTCATAACTTCAGCCCTAAGTATACTAAGTATACTAGCATAGTACACTATGCTAGTATATTTTATATAACCTTGTGATACTAGAGTAAACTTCATGAACATACTTGAAATACTATTTGAAGGAGAATAGGACATCTCACCCATATACACCAGAGTGATTTTTTGCTTATAGAATTAACTACTCAGAGCAAACATGTGGACTGAATGTTAAATATGAAATTTATAGCATAATCCAAGCTGAAGTTGAAGTACTAATACCATTGCAATAAAAATAATATCTGAAGACAAGCTTCTCCACGTGGGATTGGTACTGTGATCTGGGCTGGGAAGATTACTCTAGGTAATATATTGAGAATGCATCTTGATTTTTTATTGTTAGTGTAAAGGTGATGGATAGAGAGTTTAACAGTTACATATGGCAGGTGTGAGTACATTTTCCCCTCCTGTTCCCATCCACAATTTGCAGTTCCTTTACCACATAGTGTCTAATGAGTACCACTGCTACATTTGTTTACCCTTTGTCCCTCCTTGTCTGTGTCCCAAACCTTACCTTCCCAAAGACAGATAAATAGGACAAAAGGAAAACAAAGGAAAAAAGTATTTCAGAACATCTTTAAAAAAGTTTAAACTTTGAAATGACAATATTTTCTGAAATTTGAGGAACAATTACATTATATTCAGTACCTAGAATTGTGTTTGTCATATAGTGAATATTTGAGAAAGTCTGTTACTGTCTACTTGTATTTGCAAGTAGTTATTTGAACATTTAAGAGAGCCTCCTCAGCTTTCCATATTAACGGGAAGAATTCTGAATTTTGCAATGTACTAGTTCTGTCACCTTAGGTAAGTTATTGAAGTGTGTGGGGTTACATTTTGTATTATTTATCTCATGTAAAATGAAATGATTAATTCTTATCCATTTCTTAGGACTGTTTAGGAAGAAATTCTCATGCAAAGCAATTAGAAATATATTTGGTATTTATCATTGTTACGTAAATAGTAGTTTATATAATAATAACAGTATTATCAACAATATTAAACATTTAACAAAATTTATATTGCATAAACTTCTGTAAGGAATCATTTTATTAATCAGGGAATTCAGATTGAGAGAAGTTGAGAGAGCAGTCACAATCATGGAGCAGTCATAAGCAATTGGGAGTTGAATCTAAATTCATATGAATATCAAATCTTTAAATTTGAGTGCAATGTCTTTGTCCAGCTTTGTAAGTTGCTCCGGTTCCCGAGGTTTCTCTATAGGAAATCAGTGCTGATTCAACCTAAAGTCTCCCAAATACCAGATAGCTTAGGCTATGCAGTTGGTGAAATAAATCTTTAAACAAAAAATTATGTTAATTTTGGGCCAGGAGTTTGGCCTAGTGGTAGAGTGCTTGCCTAGCATGCACAAAGACCTGGGTTCTCTTCAAGGACAGTGCTCAGGCCCTGAGTTCAAGCCCCAGGACTAGCCAATTTTTTTTTTAATTTTACTTTTTCTAATAATTTTTATAAACTGAACATTAGCCTCTAAAGTAGTTAGGTATTTCTTTATGACTACATACTATATGTCGATGGTAACAACAAAATACAACTGTGTTTTGAGGGACTTTTAATTAGAAGACCTTTGAAAAATGACCAACTTATGAATTTAATGTGAAATGTAATATTTTAATCAACAGCTTTATTCTCTAAGATTATTATAGTAAATTCAGTCTACTTTGGTTGACCTTCAGTATTAATGTCTACCATTTGTTTTCAGATTTAAAAGTTTGGATTTTAATCTTTTGTACTTCTCTAATTGCTTTTTTATTACACAAATAGGTAATTTGAGAAATAATTGTATTTGATAGTCTTTCATCATGCCGTATCACCTTCTCTCTTCTAGAGCTAACATCAAACCTCGAAATACTACGCCACCCAGTTTGACCAGGAATTCTGTGTCAGGTGTGCTTATGAACAAAAGAAAAACATATACTGATAGCTCCATAGCCAGGTATGTTTAGTTCTACCATCCTAATCACCGAAATGATTATATTTAGTTTTCCAAGTCTTCTATACAAAAATAAGCAATCAGCTAAATTTATAATCAGATTTTTTTTATCTTAATATGGCTTAGAAGTCTTACTTCTAAGAAGGAATGTTGGAGAGTAAATATTATTTCCCTACAGCTTGTAGTTATAGCATTTTTATATCTATTGAAAAGCTAATGAACAGGGGGCTTAGTTACATAAAGTAATAATTATATTTGCTTTCAAACGATGTTACCCCATCCTTCGTTTTCTCCAGCTTACTGTTCCCTATTACTCTCCTCCCACCCCCAAGTTGACAGGTTAATATCTAATCTAATACGGAGTAAGTATCATTGTTGTATTAGTTTGTCCTTTGACCTGCTGTTTCTGTGGTTCCCATTCCCTTCTCCTGGTCAGATAATCTTATATATAACACACAAGGTACAGAAAATTGAGAGATGAAAGAAAAAAATAAGTAAATAAAAATAAAAAATATTTTAGATTTTAATGCTTAAAAACAGTTTGTTCAGGGCCGGTGTTTGGCCTGGTGGTATAATACTTGCCTACTATGCAATGAAGACCTGGGTTCAATTCCTCAGTACTACATACATAGAAAAAAAGCCAGAAGTGGTGCTGAGGCCCAAGTGGTAGAGCTCTAGCCTTGAGAAAGTCCAAGGACAGGCTTAGACCCTGAGCTCAAGCCCAGGACTGGCAAAAAAAAAAAAAAAAGAAAGAAAAAAGCCAATTGGTTCAGTAGTGCTGCAAAATACTCCAGGGAGTATAATTTATAGACACTGCAGTTTTGTTATTATGTGAAATATTTCTTAGTATTGGTATAAGGGGTTCATTTCCTGAGATTTGCTTGCTGTGGTTTGTTTTGAAGTAGTTTTTTATTTGTTTGTTTGTTGGTTGTACTCAGGGCCTTGTCCTGCAAAACCACTTGAGCCACACTCCCAGCTGAAGTAATTCTTACATAGTTCACTGACAGTGAAGATCTGATGTGTTACCCATTGGCATTCTTTCGTGATTAGTACTATGACTCCTAATTTAATGCCCTGTTTGTAGTTCATATGAATTTACTGAAATACCTAATAGTTTGCTTCTTGGTTCAGAAAATTGTAGCAATTCTACAGTCTATCAGAGAATTATACAAAAGAATGAAGAGCTGACATTGAATCTTTGTACCTTTTTTTTTTTTCCAGTCCTGGGGCTTGAACTCAGGATCTGAGCACTGTCCTTGGGCTTTTTCCTCAAGGCTAGTGCCTCTGGCCACATGAGCCACACACAGCAACACCTTCTGGCTTTTCTAAGTATGTGGTACTTAGAAATTAAGCACTCTACCACTAGGCCAAACTCCCGGCCCCTGAATCTTTATCATTTTTAAGTCCATAGTTTTTCATAGAAAATCCAGTGATACTTTATGAATTCTAACCTATTTAAAGATTTCCTTCATGACAATCTTTAACTTGAATTACATGTTCGCAGAAGAATAGTTCCCAAGGGTCAGGATTTTGGCCTAGTGGTAGAGTGCTTGCCTAGCATGCATAAAGACTCAGGTTTGATTCCTTGGTAACACATAGAAAAAGCCAAAAAAGCCCCAGGACAGAGCTCAGGCCCTGAGTTCAAGCCCCAGGACTGGCATGAGAGAGAGAAAGGAAGGAAGGGAGAGAAGGAGGGAGGGAGGGAGGGGAGAAAAAGGAAAAGAATTGTGCCCAAGAGGGAGGGAGTGGAGTGTAAGTGGCTGCTTTCCAATGAAATAATGAAAAATAACTTCTTTAGTAGAGTCTTAATTTCTTGACTGCTCGTCTTTGTGATAAAAATCCTTTAGGAGCTCAAGTGTTTGGTTTAAATTTTATTTTGGTGTGTAGTTCTTCAAGCATGTATTTTACCTTCACTGCTATGTTTTGTTAATAAATCCCATGTTGTTTGGGCATGAAAGGAACTTACTATGTATTTGACTCATACTAATTTAATATAATTCAATAATAAAATCAAAGTAATTAGTGGAAATATCACCCAATATCCTTGTGGGCAAGCAGAGAGAACTGGAACCTGACTACCTCTATCTGTAGCCTATGTTCTAGTCTCTCCCTCACACCCCCTTTCCTTTCTCTGTCTTTCTCTTCTCCTCCCTTTCTCTTGCTCCCTGTCCCCCTCCATCTCTCTCTCTTTCTGTTTGTCTTCCCCTACCTTTTTTTCTCTCTCTTTCTCACTCCTCTCCTCTTCCCCTCTTTCTCTAGCTAGCTACTTCTCCCTCTTCCTCAATATGTCCATTTCTCTCCCCCAACTTCTCTGTGTCTCTGTCTGTCTCTGTCTCTGTCTCTGTCTCTGTCTCTGTCTCTCTCTCTCTCTCTCTCTCTCTCTCTCTCTCTCTCTCTCTCTCTCTCTCTCTCTCTCTCTCTCTCTCTCTCTCCCTCCCTCCCTCCCTCCCTCCCTCCCTCCCTCCCTCCCTCCCTTCCTCCCTCCCTCTCTTTCATTCCGCACTTGGGGCTTGAACTCAGAGCCTGGGCACTATCCACAGGTCTTATTGCTCAAGGCTATTGTTTGAGCCTCTTGAGCCACCGCTTCACTTTCAGATTTTTGGTGGTTTGTTGGAGGTAAGAGTCTCATGGACTGTCCTGGCTGGACTAGCTTTGAACTGCAATTTGTTTTTTAATCTTGGGGCTGGCACTAAGCCTGGGTGTTGTCCCTGAGCTTTTTTCCTCTAAGATAGACTAGGGCTCTATCACTTTCAGCCACAGCCGCACTGCCAGTTTTCTGATGTTTAATATTAAGTAAGAGACTCTCTGACTTTTGTTTGATTTCCAGCTGAGATCCTCCGATCTCAGCCCCCTGAGTAGCTATCATTACAGACATGAGCCTCCAATGCACAGCTGTGAGTCACAATTTTTATATCTTCTCCTAAGTACCCAGGATTATATGCAAGAGCTTCTGGTGCCGAGCTCTGGTTTTTCTTAACAAGATAGGTTTTTCTTGAAGGACATTGTAAATTTTCTTCCTTTTTCCCATTGTGTAGTAAATATCCATACATAGAACAAGATGGAAAGTGTGACTGCATTTAGTCATTGCGATTTCTTCTAGGGATACAATTTGCAAATGTCAAAACATTTGGAATTGTATTTCTAGCAAGTTTTTCTTTTGTTTTTGTTGGTTTGCTTTCTTTTCTTTGTGGATAGAAGCAGGAAGCTGGTACTAAGGCTTGAACTTGGGTCCTCACATACTTGCTTGGCTTTCTTGCTCAAGGCTAAAAAATTTAATACTATCACTAGAGCTCCACTTTTGGCTTTTATTTTCTGGTTGATTGGAGAAAAGAGTTTCATAGACTTTTCTGCCCATTGCTGCTTTGAGCCATGATCCTCTGTTCTTAGCCTCCTGTATAGCTAGGCTCACAGATGTCATCTAGCCACAAGCGTAAGATGACCGTGTCTTTGAACTAGAAGAATATTAAAAGTGTGATTTTAGATATTTTTATTTTGTCCTGTCTTTTAGTAATTGTAGTTAATTATCTACTGATATGAACTTCTTTCTCATCTCTGTGCTTCTTCAGGCCAGATGGAGACTACGCATCTTTATTTAATGGTGGAAACCAGATGAAAAGCACTGAAGGAAATTCATCTGGACACTTACCTAAATTCTGTCATGAGTGTGGGACAAAGTACCCTGTAGAGTGGGCAAAGTTCTGCTGTGAATGTGGCATTCGAAGAATGATTCTGTGAACAGAATCCCAAAAGAACACAAGCCAGCTTCAGAGTTTCCTAAGTATTGCTGCTTGGACAGCCAGAGCACTTCCCCTAGTTATTTTGTGCCGAAACTTTTCAAAATACCTTCCTCCCATAATTTTTGAAACGTAAATCTTTGGCTGTAGATATGTGTATATATGTTGTACATAATAAATTCCTGATATCCCAACCTGTGCAATTCAAGAAAATACTCACTTAAATATCAGAAAATAATTTCAACTCATTTACCTGGGTAGTATTCCTCTTAGGTTGTTAAAGCACATTCACTGTACCTCTACAAGTACTCCTGCAAGCTTTAGGAAAAATCACACCTTTGAGCAAAACATAGGATACATATTGTTATTAACAGTGCCTGTCTTCAAATAGAAGTGTGGGCTACTGTGGATTTTGTACTTGAAGACAATGTTTTAGTTATCAGTTGATAAGCAGATATATTTCTGTTGAATGCTTGTTCAGCAACAACTTTTATAAAAATACCTTAGGTTTATGTTACTCCAAACTTTGTAGAATATTAATTGTATAATATATATTTCCTTTATCCTATGAAAATAATTATGGATTTTTTTCAAAATTCAAGACAAAACGTACAAATGTATCTTGCAACTGAATGTTCTTTTTAGTTGTGTTGAACATATGTTCTTTTCCACATCCATTTCAGTTCCTAAATGTTACTGTTTTTCATAATCTATCTGAAGAGTAGATTGTACTTACCAGTTAATTTGCAAAAATGTACACAAAAAATTGTATTTTCTGTTCAACTTGTTGACTAAAAAAATCTTGATCATTGTCACTTTCAGTGTAGCATAAAGTTTCTGTATGTTTCTTTGATGGCTTATGCTACCATAGTTATTCTGTAGTAGTTTATGACCACTCAGACTTGTTAGCTTTATCTTATTATTAAGATACAAGTAAAAATTTTGTGTTGCGTATTTCCTAAGAGATTTATGTTACATATTTTCTAGCTCCTTATTTGTGATTGTGATCATTGTAAGAACCAATGGAGAAATGTGTTGGTTAGAATTTTATTTCTCTAAAATGTATTTAGTTTTTTAGTTTAGGCAGGAGTTATAAATCTAGTATAGTTATAATCATTTTACTTATATTTTTCTGCTATTTTTAAAGCACTTTTTTTCCCTAGTTATCCTGTTCGTCCGTACTGCTAAAATAATGCAGCAACTCAAATAAGTTACAAGGAGTTTAGAACACTGCTGTACATTTTAGATTTCCATTTAAATAGCTTCTTTTTATCCTAATTGTTATAAAACACACTCTTGTCTGTATATGTGCTAGTAATAGGGCTTGACTCGGAGACCATCTCCTTCTTGCTCAGCCCACTTATCTCCTGGCTGCTGCTCTACCACTGGAGCTACTACTCCAGTCTGGCATTTTGCTGGTTAATTGGAGGGTGGAATCTTACAGTTTTCAGCCCTCCTGAGTAGCTAGGATTATAACTAGAACTTTTCACTCTTGTTTTATCTAGGAATGAACACTATTCTTTCAAGCATACCTTCAACACACCACAGTCTTTTTGCTCAAAAGAATGAGTAGATAAATCAGTTTAAATAAGACAAATTGGCACATGTTTGCTTCTCACTGACAATAGCAAGTAAATGTGAGTGTGTACTACGTGGAAATGTCTTGGTAAGGAATCATCTAATCCCAGAGCCCAGAGATTATTATAAGCAGTAAGGTAAATATATTTATGTCTTATGAAACATGTTACGATAATCTATTTAAATGCATTTTCTATTACATAATTTACTCCACATTGATTTATTGTGCAATAGTTTTTAAACAATCTTCCTGTACATCATCTGCTTGCATCTGTATTTATTTGCACAGGTATTTGTTGGCGTGATTGAATTTTAAAAATAATGGTTAAATGGGGCCAGGAGTGTGACCTAGTGGTAGAGTGCTTGCCTAGCATACATGAAGCTCTGGGTTTGATTCCTTGGTGCCACATACATAGAAAAAGCTGGAAGTGGTGCTGTAACTCAAGTGGTAGAGCACTAGCCTTGAGAAAGCTCAAGCAAAGACAGTGCATAGGCCCTGAGTACAAGCCCCAGGTCCAGCCAAAAAATAAAGCAAAACAAAAATGATTGTAAGCTTAAGTTGTAAAAGTTGCTTCTAGATTACTCTGAACGTTTTTAGCTTTAAAAAATAGGGTTATTGTGACTGTCTGATTATGTTTTTTATTCCAAATATCTTCAATTTAAACCAATAAAGACATGAAGCCTAAAATGCTTGTTATTTATTAAAATCTATTAGACATAGAAAGAAAGGAACACATTCCAACGTTAACTAGATTTTTGAAGTGAAAAGGATTCTTTCAGAATGAAAATGTATCTTTTATGTTTTTTATGCCATCAGGTTTTAAATTTTATTTTATTGAATTATGATTTTAAAGTACTCTTAAGTGTTCTTCTTACAAGTTTTTGTTTTAGGCATAGAATCATTTTCTTCCCACTCAATAAAATTTAGGAATTGAAAGTAGTAACATTAACATTGATTGGGAAAATCAATATTTCTAGGTTAATTATTCCATGGTTTAATAGTAAAAATCTGTGCTGTTAAAATTGAATGACTTATTCCATATTTTGAGTTTTTAAATTTTATTTCATTTTTTTTTGTTTTTATTGTTGGGGTAATAATAGAGGGATTACAGTTGCATTCGCCACATAGTAGGTACATTACTTCTCACACATTGTGGTAGGAACATAGACTATACATGT
Organism: Megascapheus bottae; assembly: GCF_031878675.1. NCBI lineage: Eukaryota > Metazoa > Chordata > Mammalia > Rodentia > Geomyidae > Megascapheus > Megascapheus bottae. Next base: position 25,429,749 of record NC_143517.1, read on the forward strand.
CTCATTTGTACTCAGTTTTCATTGGGCTGAAGAAGTAAAAGCTGAGACATTCAAAATATTATTGGAGAAATGCACAAATACAAAATAATGTAGGTAGTAGGTATTTATTTGCCTTAGATATCTAAGTATTTTCTATAGTTAATATTCTTAGTACTTAAAGTTAATTTTCAATTACCCCTATTACTGAATAGAGCCACAATATGTTTTCTACACATGCAATTTTTACTTAGAAATATTTCACTTAAGTTTTCAGGATGCTCATTAAGTATAATTATACTTAGTTTATGTGTGAATCGTTTTTGGCCACTAGAGGGTGCTTTAGGATTATTTAATATTACTAGCCTTTATAGTATCTTAAATAATTCAAATAATTTAAATAACTATTTTAAACAGTTATTTTAGTAATACAACTATAAAAATTTAATAATTCAGTATTACTATCTTATAAAAACTAAATAATTTCATTATATTGAATTTCTTTAGTTATTTTATATATACAATTATAAAAATTTTTTGATACCTTACATTTGTTTTACAAAGGAAGAGCTCATTGTTACCTTTCCACAGATTTACAGTGTACTCCGGCCAATTGTATCTCTGAATTTTTGGCAACATAACGTGTGAGAGATTTACAAAAATAATTTTTTATATTGTGACTTTAGACATTTATATATTGATATTTTAGAAATCTAGTTTAACTCATCTCAGTCACCAGCATGATGATAACTGATGGAATATTTAATATTTATATCCATTGTTTTATTAACAGAATTGAAGATATCTCAATGATATTACTAAGTCATATTACCAGATACCTGATATATTACTTTAACATGTTACCTAAGTTATATACCAGTTCTCTTGATTATATTCTTTTTTTTTATCAAGTTTCTTCCCACTCCCCATTTATCTAGCCTGACCTCCAAAGTATCATCTATTTAAGTGGGAGTCATTAAATAATGGATATTCTAACCAATGTGTAAGATGCATTAAGTTAAAGGTTTATAACTGGGAGCTGCTAGCTCACAACTGTAATCCTAGCTCCTCAGGAGGCTGAGATCTCAGGCTCAGGTTCAAAACCAACCCAGGCACGAAAGTCCAAGAGACTCATCTCCATTTAACCACCAGAAAACAGGAAATGGCCCTGTGGCTCCAGTAGTAGAGTGATAGCTTTGCGCTAAAGAGCTCAGGGACAGCTTCCAGGCCCAGAGTTCAAGTCCCACAACTGACAGGAAAAAAATAATAAAGCTTATGCTTATAACTACTGCTGTTTCATATGTAGGTATGAAAAACCTTTTATGCAATTATTGGTACACCTATTTTGTTATGGGATTTTTGGGCTTTTTTTTTTCTTTTGCTAGTCCTGGGATTGAACTCAGGGTCTGAGCACTGTTTTGGGGCTCTCTCAAGGGTAAAGCTCTGCCATTTGAGCCACAGTGCCACTTACGGCTTTTTCTCTGTGTATAGTACTGAGGAATCAAACACAGGACTTTGTTCATATGAGGCAAGCACTCTACCACTACTTCATGCTTCTGGCCCTATCATGTTCTTTAATAGTTCCATAGTTAATAATTTGGTCAAAATTGAGGCTGACAAGTGTTTTGCAACACATTCCTCAGTGTAATAAAGTCAGTGTATGACAAACCCACATTTAGCATTATACTTAATGGTGAAAAGCTAAAGTCATTTCCTCTGAAATCAGAAGTGAGACAAGGATGCCTACTTTCTCCACTCCTCTTTACCATAGTATTAGAATTCCTTGCCAGAGCAATAAGGCAAGAAGCAAGCATAAAGGAGATCCAAAAAGGGAAAGAGGAAGTGAAACTTTCCCTCTTTGCAGATGACATGATTCTGTACTTAAAGAACCCTATAGACTCCACTCCCAAGATCCTTCAGCTGATTCAAAGCTTTGGAAAGGTAGCAGGGTATAAAATTAACCCTCAAATCAACCAACTTCCTATATGCCAATAGGAGAATTGAGGCAGCATTCAGGAAAGCAACTCCTTTTGCAATAGCCTCAAAGAAAATAAAGTACATAGGAATTAACTAAGAATGTAAAGGACCTTTTTGATGAAAACATTTAAGACCCTGAAAAAGGAAATTAAAGCAGAACTGAGGAAATGGAAAAACCTCCCATGCTCCTGGATTTTCACGTCGTGAAAATGGCAAACTTGATGAGGACTATCTATAAATTTAATGGAATACCCATCAATATCCAAATGTCATTCTTTAAAGAAATAGAAGAGGCAATCCAAAATTTCATATGGAATAATAAAAGACCCCGTATAGCAAAACAAGTCTCTGCAGAAAGAACAGCGCAGGAGGAATTTCACTACCAAACTTTAGACTCCATTTAGTAACCAAAACAGCTTGGTATTGGCATAAGAACAGGCCTGAAGACCAATGGAATAGAACTGAAGACCCAGAAATGAATCCACAGTTCTATGACTACCTAATCTTTGATAAGGAATCCAAAAAAATAGAATAGAAGAAAGACAGCCTCTCCAACAAGTGTTGCTGGCAGAACTGGTTAAGCACATGCAGAAAACTAAAGTTGGATCCTTCTATGTCACTCTGCACCAGGATTAACTACAAATGGGTAACAGACCTGGAGGTAAAAGCAGATGCACGGAAAACTTTACAAGAAGGAATAGGAGATACACTAGGTCTCCCTGTACAGGTCAAAACTTTCTTAATAAAGACCCAGAAACACCACAACAAATTAAAAAAAGTTTGTACAAATGGGACTGCATTAAACTGCAGAGCTTCTGTATGGCAAAGGACAAAGCAAGTTAACTAGAGAGCCTACAGAGTGGGAGAAGATCTTCACTAACCATACAATGGACAAAGGCCTCATATCTAAAATATATCAACAGCTCAAAAAATTGAATCACTCCCAAACTAATCTCCAAAGAAACAACCATCCCATTAAAAGATGGGCTAAAGACTTAAAGAGAGTCTTCTCTGAAGAAGAAATAAGAATGACCTATAGACACATGAAGAAATGCTCAACATCTCTGGTCATAAAAGAAATGCAAATCAAAACAACTCTAAGATTCCATCTCACTCCAGTTAGAATGGCCAGGATCAAGAAAACTAATAACAGATGCTGGAGAGGATGTGACCAGGAGGGATCACTACTACACTGCTGGTGGGAGTGTAAACTCGTTCAACCACTATGGAAAGCAGTATGGCAGTTCCTGTTGTTATAAAGGTGATGGCCATAAGGGTTATTACTTCATAAGTCAGGAAATGAGTACATTTCTTTTTGGACAGCGTCACTATACAGGACACACAACGAGATCAATGGAGGATACTCTTAGAGGACAAATCCAAAGATGCAATGCCTCTGTGCATTCTAGAAAATGGAAACAAAGGTTTTGATGTTTTTTTTTTCCTTTTTGCCTTGTAAATTCCAGACATTTTGGAGATCTCAAACCTTTATGCTCATATCATATTTAATTTACCTTGTGTGCACCTATCATATTCTCTGAATAAACTTTTAGTATACAATTGTTATTTGAGGATTAAGTGAATTTAATAATACAACAACATAGTTGGTCTTTACTAATTAGCTATCATACATCTAGCTTTTCCCATAAACAGTAGACAAAAATCATACATTCTTTCAGGAAGGTAAAACAGTTCAATTTAAATGATAATTTAAGGTACTAAGATAAATCTGACCAAGTACAATGCATGAGACCTATATAAAAAAAGCAGTTCCTCAAAAGACTAAACATAGAGCTCCCCTATGACCCAGCAATTCCACTACTTGGCATTTACCCAACCGTCCAGAAACAAGGTCATACTAAAATCCACTAGCACAGCGATGTTCATTGCAGCACTATTTACCATAGCAAAGATATGGAACCAACCCAGATGTCCCTCAGTTGATGAGTGGATCAACAAGATGTGGTATTCATACAGAATGGAATTCTATGCTGCTATCAGAAAGAATGACATCTCCCCATTTGTAAGGAAATGGAAAGACAGAAAAAAATTTAAAAAATAAGAACCATCTGCATTCTCAGTAGATGCATGGATCAAGAAGTTGTAGTAGATATACACAATGGAATTCTATACTGCTATCAGAAAGAATGACATCACCCCATTTTTTCCAAGGCTTTCCATTAGGAAAGTGAAGTAAGCCAGACTCAAAGAAACATAGGCTCCATAGTTTCCTTCATTTGCAATGATTAGTACACATCTAGGATTCTCCTAGCTGAAGATCACAATAGCTCAGAAGCTATGTAATTATGGTCTTAAAGAATGAGACTAAACAAAATGAACTGCAGGATATGGAAATAAAAGGTTTATCTTTATGAGATAACCAAGGGACAGCAAAGGAGATGAGAGACAACATAGTACATTAAGGACAACAATCATTCATTATATGGCTTTTGTTTCAGTATCCTGGAGGTCCTTTCAATTAGCTTCACATTATATGTCCTTATGTATCAAGATTTTGCTCTATTGCAAATCTCTGCTATTGGTATAGTATCTCACTTTGTTATCTGATATATTGAATTTATTTGTATTTGGATATTTGAAATTTGATAGGGAAGGGGGGAAAACCAAGACGGGTTGGGGTGTGGGGGGGGAGGGAAATGGGTACCAAGACATGTGAAAGGGTATCAATGTATGTGAATTAATGCACCTTCTATCTGGCAAATATCATGTAACCCTTTTACTAATTACAATAAAAAAAGGAAAAAAAAAGGTTTATCTTTCTGGAAAAAAAGAAAAAATCATATTAAGTGAAGTAAGCCAGACTCAAAGGAACTTAGGCTCAATGGTTTCCCTCATTTGCCATAACCAGTAGAAACCTTGGACTCTTCTAACAGAGATTTGCAATAGAGCAAAACCTGGATACATAAGGCCATACAGTATGACGCTAAATGAAAGGACCTCTAGGATATAGAAACAAAAGCCATATAATGAGTGATTGTTATCCTTAATGTACTATGTTTTCTCTCATCTCTTTTGCTGTCCCTTGGTTATCTCATATTGTTACAGTGTTTCACTTTGTTATCTGATATATTGGATATATGCATATTTGGTTATTTGAAATTGGATAGGGAAGGGGGGAAAACAAGATGAGGGTGCGGGTTGGGGGGAGGGAAATGGGGACCAAGACATGAGAAAGGGTATCAATGTATGTGAAGTAATGCACCTTCCATTTGGCGAATGTAATGTAATTACAATAAAAATATATGAAAAAAGCAATGTACAACTAAGAGGAAATTTTAACTATCTATATTTACCATGAAAGCCACAGCCACTAAGGCTGAGATGCCAATTGAAGTTAGTACAGAATTTGTAAGTTTTCCAAGAGGTAAAAACTTAATATAGAGATGATTTCCTATAAAGAGAGCCATAAAACTATCTGACATACAAAGCAGAGTATGTGTTTCTGAAAAAAATTTATAGTAGAGTTAATTAAATCTCTTTAAGCTGACTGGCATTGAAAACATGACCAACTGAAAAGTTTAAGAAAGATCTGGAAATGTTGACCAATTGTCATGAGGTTTTACTTCAGAGAAATATGGTTGCTGTTCTGTTGCCCAGTGTGGTAACGTTTACAGATAACAATATTTCTAAAACCCTGTAAGAATTATGTGTTTCCACAAAGAACTGATAAGTATTTGAAGAAATGGACATATTTGCTCTGATTTGAACATTACATAATATATGTATGTATTAAAACACCAAATGTATTAACTGAAATATGGTATTATCAGGGAAGAATTTGAATGGTATAATTCCTTAGAAAGGACAACTCACAGTTCAATAAATTAAACACCAGAAAATGGAAACAAGAAATGCATAAGGTGCAGTCACGGGGAGGAGGGTAGATAAATGAAGACAGGAAGGTGGAGAATGGAGGCATTAAAATTCAGTGAATGTCTTACAGTATTAAGGAAAGGAAGGACTCAGGAATGGGAGAGAATGAGGGAAGGGGAAGGGGTGACATCAAGATGAATTGTATTCATATATCATTTGTCAAATTAAAACTCATTTGCACAGTTAAAGATAATTGAAATTATAAAATATATATCATATTGAAGGCTACTGAGTAGCCTGTAATCCTAGCTACTCAGGAATCTAAGATCTGAGGATTATTATTTAAAAGCAGTCTAGGCAGAAAGCTCCATGAGATTTTGATAACCAGCCAAAAGCCCAAAGTCGGGTTGTGGCTCAAACAATAAAGAAACAGCCTTGAGCAAAAAAAGCTAAGGGGAAATACAAGTGCTTAAGTAAAAGCCCCAGTATCAGCAAAAAATAAAACAAAGCCACACAAAAACCAAACAAAATCGTAATGACACCTCAGAAAAATGCACATTTATGTGTACCAATTTAAAAAATGTAATCTAGGAAAGTATTTTCTTGAAGGCCTGTTTTTAAAAGGCAATTAAAGGTCAGGAATGTGGCCTAGTTGTAGAGTGCTTGGCTAACATATTCGAAGTCTTGGGTTCAGTTCCTAGGTGCCATATACACAAAAAAGGCTGGAAGTGGGGCTGTGGCTCAAATGGCTACCCCGACAATAAAAAAAAAAAAATGCTCAAGAACAGTGCCCAGGCCCTGAGTTCAAGCCCCACGACTGGTGAAAAAAAATAATTCCAGTAGTAGCTTTTCTATGAGTCAATATTCCTCTTGCTAGCATCATCTTGATAACATATTAATTGCATTAACCTTATGTTAATGATTGTCATATAAAGATGGTATTATTCTATAATCAAATTCTGGAAATGTGAAATTAATGCTAAACTTTGAAAAGCTATATGAATGAATTTACAGATAAATTGGTATAATTTTATGAACTGTGACTCTCCCATAAATAGTAAATCATTACATAGCTTCAGAACTCAGAATACTCCCTTTATTTTATTTTTAATGGTTCTCTTTTTTATATAACATCCATTAGTGTTTCTTGGGTTAAACTTTACAAAATTTAAATCAGTTACATACATATTTGAGAAATATCTTCATTGAGGCAATTCTCTGTAAATATAGAATTCTATAAAATGAAATTATCCAAGATGATTATTAATCACATTCCTCACCTCTACTTATTTTGCTACTGGCTAGGAAAGAATAAAAAGGGAAATACAACCATAAATATAATGAGAATCTTTTGAAGCAGTAAGCACATAATATATGTTGACTATATTTTTTAAGTATGAATTTTCTCTGCAACTCAAATTTGTCATAAATAAGTGATTAAAAACCAAGGAAAGGGATATTAACTCTTAATAAGCATTAAGAAAAATTCTTTCATCATTTTGCCGTACTGGAGAATGTTTTTCAGCATCTTTATATGGCCTTCAACCCTTTAGAAATTTCCAAGTCCTTATTTCTCTGAGGACTTCTCCGTAGCATCAGGTTCATCAGAGTGGAGTCATACCAAGTAGTTGACCATAGTTCACAGTAAAAACAAGACTACCTAGGAAAGTCCATCTGAGAGAAAGAAGTTAAGAATCATTGGCTTCTCAAGGACTAGTCTGTTCTCTTCTGGAGTGAATGAGGGCAAGCACAAAATAAAGTACTTGACTCAAAGCTTTGAATTGTGAAAATCTAGTGTATTCTTTACTATGGAATTACATGAATCTACTATCTGTACCATCCAAGCAGAAACTCCACAGATGTATGGAAGTGAAAGGGAACAGAAAGGTGCTGCTACCACACATCTGAAATGTGAATATCATATATCAAAATGGAACACCAAATAGTTAAGTATTAAAACATTTTTGTTAGCACATAAGTCATTTATTATTAGAGGAGAAATGTTATTCAAAGTAGGCAACTAATTGTAGTATGGTATGAAAATATTTTTATATACAGATATGTCAAAATTAAATATATACAATCCATTAATTAAAAGGCTAACATATATTATCTCAAAAATACACTTCTAAATTTGAAAACTCATTGTTTTATTATACATGAATGATAAAAGTAACGACTGTTTAGCATTCTTAAACCAAGTGTATTTCTACTTTTGGAAAATTTTTATTTTCATTTTAAATACTTTATAGCATTTTTTAAAGGCACTGTGCTGCAACTCACATTTGCTTGCGTCTCTTGATCTATCATTTATCTTATTGTGCTAGGCTTTAAAGCATTTGGATCATTCTTGTGAACATTTTCTATCTCTCACTATTAACCCTAAAATATCTGTAGTGTAGAAGATAGCAATTCCCATTCTGACTCCCGTACCTGGATGTACACTGGGCAATAAAATAATCTTCATAGTAAAATAGTTAAAATGTTAAATTCTTATACCCTCTATAGATTTTATGTCTTCTGAAATATTTGAAGAAGTTTAAGAAATATTATTGTAAGCATTATTGATACCTTACATGAATTTTTTTTACTAAATATGCATAGTTAAACTGACTGCTATGTATCTACATACATATGAAACAGTTGTTGACTGTAGCACACCATTTTCCATTGTTTATGTCCATCTTCTAGTACAGTGTAGATATCTCAGTTGTTCTAATCATCTTTTCCAGAATTCATTCAACAACATAACAGGAGGTCTTCTATGCCAACAATTGCAAAGGCAAATTAACTTTTGAAGAATGGAACTTCAGTACACATGGTTCGTTATTACCATTCTATATTTTTCATTGTTGTTTCATGCCCATCAAAATTTTATTCCAACAAGTTTTTATCTCTTCTAATAGTCTCTTAAGGAAACACGGGTCATTCTTTTGTTTGTCCTTTTTTTTTTCGTCCTAGAGAAATTAATGGTAAATGTTTTAATTTTATATTCTTAAAAGAACTCTTTAGACTAGGAGTTTGGCCTAATGGTAGAGTGCTTGCCTAGCCTGCACAAAGACCTGGGTTCGATCCCTCAGTACCACATACACAGAAGAAAGCCAGAAGTGGTGCTGAAGCTCAAGGGGTAGAACTCTAGCCTTGAGAAAGTCCAAGGACAGTGCTCATGCCCTGAGCCCAAGCCCAGGACTGGCAAAAAAAATAGAATCCTTTGAGTGTTCAGTTTTCAATTTCCATCATAATTGGGTATATTCATCTAAAGAAACTGCAGAGGTTTATATGCAATTTTACAGCCCAAGATTTCTGATTACAATTGAATGTGGGCTTGTTTTAATATTAAGCTGTCATTTTCACATTGCTGCTACTACAGTGGACATAATACTGTTTAAACATGTATATGTAGATTGTTTTAGAATATTCAGTTGGACATTTTAATATGGAAAAATATCTTTTTAGTAGAAGCAATAATTAACATCAAACGTATTATTTTGGGGAAAAAATAGCTGATTGCACCTGTGTCCTAGAATCCACCCCAAACTCTGGCATATGTCTACCTCATAAACTAGTGCATCTAAGACTCTGACAAGCACATTTTAAAGAACTAAACTGAAGAAAGTTAGCAAGTGAACAAAGCAATCATGGCACAGACACACAAAGGAGTAGCCCTATAAAGACTACTGTATTTCTTTGAGAGTGTAAGATGGTTTCCCATTTAGATAACAAGCACTGAGTATTTTCTAAGTCAGGTATTCCAGGTAGTACTCTACATATTTTGTTGCATAAAACATATTGTTAGGGGCTGGGAGTTTAGCCTAGTGGTAGAGTGCTTGCCTAACATGCACAAAGACCAGGGTTTGATTCTTCGGTACCACATACATAGAAAAACCAGAAATGGTGCTGTGGCTCAAGTGGTAAAGCTGAAGCCTTGAGAAAGCCCAAGGACAGCACCTAAACCCTGAGTTCAAACCCTGGCAAAAATAAAAACAAACATATTGTTAGAGATAATTAATTGACAGAAAATGTAAAAATATAAGGCTATGTGGATGTGTGTAGGTTATATGCAGATAGTGTATCATTTATATAATAGGCTTGAAAATTCACAAAGTTAGGTATTTGGAGGAAATCCTTTACTCAATCCATCATGTATTACAAAAGAAAATGATACAGAGATGTGAAAAATAAAGCCTTGATTTTTAGCTCTGTAGTTTTGGAAACATTTCATTATCTCTTCTTTCTAAACTGTCCAAATTTTCTTAGTCAAAATCATTCAATGTATTTCTATTGCCTCTAGCTGATATGTCTATTACACTTATTTCAAATTTTCTACTTCAGGTAGATTTCCTAAGATCTCCTAACCTGAATGATACATAAACTCGCTCTGCTTTTCTAAGAAGAGTAGGGAATTTCTAGTAACGAAAATGAAAAAGAACCCATCTTTTTCATGAAGCAGGATGCTTATCTTTCCAAGACCCACTCTAGTTAATTCTTACATCTTTTTAATGTTCAATTAGATTCAGTTTAATAGTCTACCATTTAAATTTATATTTTCCACATTGCTGGAAAATATCTATACTAATACATAATAAATAGGGCACAAAATGTTAAGTGTGGCAAATAAGAACAAGGGAAACTGGTTTCCATCAAAGGTATAAAACAGAAATAAAGCTGTTCAAGTACATGTCTATTTTCATCACTGTTAAGAGCTCTAAGATATTCTTAACATCCTGCTTTCCTGTGGGAAAATACTGATACTCAAAACAATTTTATATATACGTACATATATATACATATATATATATATATAGTGTGTGTGTGTGTGTGTGTGTGTGTGTGTGTGTTTGTGTATGTGTGTACTGGTCCTAGGTCTTGAACTCAGGGGCTGGGCGCTGTCTTTGAGCATCTTTTGCTCAAGACTAGTACTCTCCCACTTGAGCCACACATCCATTCCTGCTTTTTCTGAGTAGTTTATTGACCATAAAAGTGTCAGGATTTTCTGCCCAGGCTGGCCTTGAGCTGTAATTCCGTGTATGTTTTTTTTTTGTTTTTTGGGGGGTTTTTGGTTGTTGTTCTTTTTCTTTTTTAATGCTAAGTAAGCCATAAAGAATCAGGATTTTCTTTTTTACTTTGTGTGACATTTTGTAAAGCCCCAAAAGTGGAAAATAGCAATAGTGGTAATCATATTAAGCATATAAATAATTTATTATTACATGATAATAAGTGACATTAAATCTTTTCAGCATCCTACAATATGGATGCTCTGTTTTTATTCATTTTAAAGATAAGGAACTCCTTATATCTTGCAAATTCTATTGCCTTTAGTGTATTACTTTTAATAGAAAGTAATTAAAATTTAACCCTATAAATATCAAAACTATCATAGCAACTCTGATTTCTCCTTGAGAACAACATGAACAAATACGTTCCAAATGGAGCCTCTCGTGTGGAATAAATCCATCTCAACTATAATGACCATAATCACGTAGACCTCTATGACAGTGGCCATCCTCATCACAGGATGATCGGAAACACGTGGAACAAGGGGGTTTTCCTTTTTTTTCTTTTTTCTTTTTTTGCCAGTCCTGGGCCTTGAACTCAGAGCCTGACCACTGTCCTTGGGCTTTCTCAAGGCTAGATGTCTACCACTTGAGCCACAGCACTACTTCTGGCTTTTTTTCTATGTATGTGGTACCAAGGAATCCAACCAAGGTCTTCCACTAGGCCAAACACAGGGTGGTTTATATTTTGCTTACAGCTTACCTTACGGCTGGTGCAGTTCACCAGGGCTAATGTACCATTTGAAACTTTTGATATATGAAATCTGAAATTTTCACTGATGTTCATTTTCTGAAATTGCTTCAACTTCCAAGCAGCACGATTTAGAAAAGCAGCTTTCTAATGAAAGGAAGAAAAATGACTATGATCCAAATGAAATGTGAAGAAATTAGAGCTTTCTTAGGCCCCTTAACTATAGTGCTAAGCAACACCCCACACCTCCAACTTCAGCTTTCTATTCCAGTTAATCACATGACTAACAAGTAACAGAATTGAAACTGTTTAGCTCCTAAGCGACAGGTTGGACAACATAAAGTGCCCAGTTCTTGGTTTAATAATTGCCTGACTCTGAAAGTCTCTATCACGTAGGGTAGGTGTGATCTTATTTAAGGGTGACCATATTACATGGGTTATTCACTTTTAAACAGGACAGCTGAAGAACTCTTCTTCAAGCAAAAAGGAGTGAAGGTATGTAAGCTTTGGTTCTTAATGATTTTGTTTTTTAATATTTTGAGTTATGGAAGAATAGCTGGTAATAAAAATAGTTTTTTTTAAAAGAAGTTTCCTTCTAAACAATACTTAAAGTAAGCAATTAAGAGTAAAGGATTTATTTTGAAATGCAATGAAACTAACGCAGCAATTGCATCTGTAAAATAAGAGAGCATCAAACAGCAAATCTGTTTCTGTAGGAAGAAATGACACAAATTGAGGTTTTATACATTAGCTAAATACAAGGGGTATTGTTAAACTTAAGCAAATAATGAAAGAAGTTAAAAAACTCCTATAACTTAATTTTACCCATGACTTATGTTTATATATATGCTAGCAAACAACAAGTCTTTTCCTGAATAAGAAGTTTAGTGGAAAAAAAGTGTTATTTTAAATTCAGTACTTCTAGTATTTCAAGGGTGAGAAGGATGTTGAAATACAAGAAATAATGTTATAAGGATACAGCTATCTGTAAAATTCAAAAAGAACATAGTGTCATTTAATGGGTTAATGAGAAATATATGATTACAATCAAAAAGTGTTATTAATAAAAAATTTAATAGAGTTGCCAGAAAAAGAAACTTAAAAAAATAGGCTTAAATGAAAAGCAAACTCCAAACAAATAAACTCCAAAAAAGTAAACTCCAAACCTTTACCTTTGTATCATCACATGAATGCTTTTTAAAAAAGTTTGATTCATTATTCAGACAATCACTATCATTTCCTATTATTTTGACCTGTAATAAATAATATAAAATAATTTCGTTAAAATGAGGTCTCTTCTAATGTAATTTAAAACAATCTCATAATATCTATGTGTGCTTATTAAGGAAAATAACTTGGCTTATTATTTTTTTATTTATTTTATTTTTTCTTTTTCATATAATTTTTATTGTAATTAATAGAAAGGTTACATTATATTCACCAGATAGAAAGTACATTACTTCACAGACATTGATACTCTTTCTCATGTCTTGGTCTCCATTTCTCTCACCCCACCCCCACCCCTCATCTTGTTTTCCCCCTTCCCTATCCAATTTCAAATAACCAAATATGCATATATACAATATAACAGATAACAAGGTGAAATACTGTAACAATATGTGATGGGCTACACATTTAAAAAGGGAAAGTCAAACAAATAAGCATGCCAATAGTTTTCCATCTGAAGAATAGCTATTATATATAAAACTATATATAATTATATAACTATATAGCTATATATAATATATATATATACAATTCCCACACATAAAGCACCTTTCAGACTCCATAATTTAATAGAACTTCCTAACAACCTGGCATATATAAGAAAATGAAAGTACTGATTTTAGAGGTAATATAATACTATTATACTATTATTAGTATAATATATATAATGCTATTATACTATATTATATATAATACTATTATAATAATATAATAGTATAAAATACTATAAAATTTATATTAAAAAAGTAGAGATGATTTTAAAGATTATTCCATCAAATGTCCTGCCACCCAACAAACAGAAAGGAATTTACATTAGAGTGAAGGAAAAATACCTCTAGGTAGTGAGAGTTAATAAAGAAATTAATTCTACAGAATTTTGGACAATTGGATTTTTCTGGTGTGCTTGAGTTAGAAACTTGTTATATATATGTGTATATATATATGTATATATACATATATATAACAGAAACTGGTATGAGCTCATTTCTATATTATTTCTATGAATGTAGTACAATAAAGTCAGAGCTACCTGAATCAAGAATTTCATAGACAGTCTAGTAAGGATTCAAATTCTTTATCTTATTTTATTTATTTTTCTGTCCGTCCTAGCTTGATCTCAGGGCCTGAGCTCTGTCCTTGGGCTTTCTTAAGCCTAGAGTTCTACCACTTGACTCACAGACCACTTCTAGCTTTTCTCTATGTATGTGGTACCGAGGAATCAAACCCGGGTCTTCGTGCATGCTAGGCAAGCACTCTATCACTAGACCAAATTCGCAGTCCCTGGATTCAAATTATTATATAAAAAGATTGTACTAGCTCTGTCTAGCAAACTAGGAGTTCCATGTGATTACTGTTTCTAGGGGAACTTAAGGCAATCTAAGTCTATCAGACATGGGGAAGCATTTTTGCCAAGGGCCCTTTATGCATTTATAACCTCATTTGTGGACCATTCAAACTTATTGTTTCAGGCATATGGCCATAACCGGCCAACAATATGAATATGAGAAGCAGATGTATCTGCACCAAATGGTTTCTTAGCTCTTCCATGCCTCAAGGGTCAGATATTCCCATCACTGCCTGTCAATAAAGGATGGAAGTAAAGTAAAGATAGGGTTGCTCCTAATTTTTATATGCCTCTCAGATAAGTTTGTAGGTTCTTACACCTATAAAAGCATAAATTGCCTCTGGGTTTATCCTGGCTCTAAAATACACAACTGTCTTATCTGCCACTAGAGCTGTCTGAATACATACTTGTTTCACTTAATAGTTCAACATTTTTTAAGTGCAAGTGTACAAAGACTTCTGCAAAACTGTTCTTGGAAACAAACAAAAAAACAGAGGTCTAGTTTCTGTGCCATTTGATAGAAGAGACAGTCACTCTTCCACATAATACACATATAACACTGTTATCTTTGGAAAAGTATGTTTTTGGAAAGAGAAGTTAAATTTGTGTCAAACACCTAAGTCATACTGTAATGATACCAAGTGCAAAAGATGCATTTTCTATAACTATCTTCAGGTTGCCATTATAAACATTCCTGAGATCATAGGAAAAAGCTACTATGGTCTATTCATTTTTCAATTGACTCCTCTTTAGTCAGAAAAGAAGACAGTTAAATACAAATTTTCATTTGGTAAAGCATGTAGCATTTGATTTTCTGCAGTGTCATCCTTCCACAAAAGTAGGGAGACTAATGTATAACTAATCTGCATCTTTTCCAATTTACCAAAATATTGTCTGAGAATATGTCATGGAATTACTGCCAATTTTTAAAAATAGTTTGTTATACTTGAATATTTTAAAGTACTTGAATATTTGGTTAGGTTCCCGATATTAAGTTCATTTTTGTCAGATCTATAGAAAGGACATGGTGTACCAATTGTGTGGATTACCTAATGTTTGATGCAGATTGTAGAATTTTTACTATGCCCTTAAAAAGGTTTACCTCTGTAAAGGCCACAATTGCTATTAACTAGTTGACCTCAATACAATTTTTGAATACATTTAACATATGCAAATATAGGTACCAATTAAATAGCCTTCTAAAATTTCATTCATTCCAGCTCTAACCAAAGAGCCATTAGAAGTAAAATTTCATGGAATGAAAAAGAATCTTAAATACTTATTTCCTGATTTAACTAAAAGTTGAATTCAAAGTTAAAATAATACTATTTAAGTTATCTTATGTGAAGATAAATTCCAATCTATTGTGAATAGTAAAATCATAATTCATGGTAAGTTGTTCCTAAATTAATGTACCAATTTGAAGAATTCGGTCTTTCATTGTAGTACAGTTTTTTCTATCTATAAAATTTTATTATATATTTTATTTCTTTTTCATTTTCTTTTATTTTTTGCCAGTCCTGGGGCTTGAACTCAGGACCTGAGCACTGTTCTTTGGCTTTTCTCAAGGCTAGAGTTCTATCACTTGAGCCACAATACCAGTTCTGGCCTTTTTCTGTGTATAGGGACCAGGAGTTTGGCCTAGTGGTAGAGTGCTTGCCTTGCATGCACAAACACTGGGGTTTGATTCCTCTGTACCACATACATCTTTTGGCTTGAACTCTGGGCCTGGGTGCTGTCCCTGAGCTTTTGTGCTCAAGACTTGTGTCCTACCACTAAAGCCACAGCTCCACTTTTGGCTTTTTATTTTTATTTATTTGGGATTTTTTGGTGAGTACTGGGAAATAAGGGTCTCTTAGGCTTTATTATCCAAGCTGGCTTCAAAACAAACTCCTCAGTCTCAAGTAGTCTTCAATCCTAGTCCTCAATTCTAGTCTTTGAGTAACTGTGATTAAAGGCATAAACAACCAGCATTCGACTTCTGATATATATTTTCTCACTTTTTTTCCTTAAAGTAACTACACATCTAGGACTCTCCTAGCAGAGGATGGCAATAGCTCAAAACCTATGTACATAAGGTCATATAGGATGAGACTAAATGAAATGAACTCTAGGATATGGAAACAAGAGCTTTACCTTGTGTGATTGTTGTTCTTAATGTACTATGTTATTTCTCTTGTCTTTTTTTGCCTTTATGTTTAATCACATATTGTTATTGTATCTGACTGTGTTACCTGGTATATTATATAAACATTTATTTGTTTATTTGAAATAGGAGAGGGAATAGGGGAAAACAAGATGATTGGAGGGATTTGGGGAAGGTAAATGGGGACAAAAACATGAGAAAGGGGTATCAAACTGTGAAAAGTAATGCACCTACTCTCTGAGGAATGTAACCATAACCCCTCTATATATTAGCCCAACAATAATAAAAAAAATCTAAATAATTCATGATCATTTTTTTCCATTTACTCTTCTTTGTTAGCTGATTTTTATCTTTTTTTCCTTAAAAATATTATGAAGAAAATGACATTTTCTGTTGTTTTCATGCATAATTATTTTTTATCTATATTCTTCACTGTTTCTTTGCTTACTTATAAATTTGAGTATCATTTATTTATTTTGGTGCTATCAAATACATAGCCTTGCCTTTCAGATTTTTGGAGGGTTGGCTAGGTTAAAGAAGATTAGATTGTTCTTCAGCTAGTATCTCCAATGTCCTGGGTAATAAACTTGATTGATCAAAACAATAGAAATTTAATATATCACATGTCCTGAGGCCAGAAGTCTAAAACCAAGGAGGCTGTGGGAAGTCCTGTGGTGGGGGAGGGGAATCTGTTGTTTATCTCTTCCTTCTAATGGGTAATACCATATTTTGGTGTTCTTTGACTTTTGGCCACCTGGCCAGTTTCTACCTCCAGGAAGGCCATATTCCATCTGATCTCCTTGTCTCTCCCTTTTATAAGGGTACTTGTAATACCATTTAAGGCTCACCTGGATAGTGCAAGACATTCTCCCCATATGGAAACTCTCTGATTTAATCCCATAGGAGGACTTCTAAATTTCTAAGGGTTAGAAATCAAATTTTCTGTGGCCATTACTCATCCTACAACAAAGAAATGTATCTCTATACTGATTGATGACGGATTTGATAAAAGACTACTTTTGGCAGTGGCTCTTATTGGATTCTACCTTATCATAGGCTTGTAATGTACCTGAAAAACCAAGTTTGTCCCCTTGTATTCTTGTATTCATTATTAGTCATTATTTACTATATAATAATTGCATTATCATAATACATATTTATATAATATAATTTCAATGTAATTATTCACAATTCATGGTTGTATTTATTTTATATCTATTATTACCATATAGTCTGCCACTAAAGATATACAAAAGCATTTATTACTATACAGTTTCTTGGATTTAAAAATCATGTAATCCTAGCTACTCAGAAGGCTGAGATCTGAGGATCATGGCTCAAAGCCAGCCCACCAGGCGCAGAAGTCACTTGAGACTCTTATCTCCAATTAACCACCATAAAACCAAAAGTGGTATGGTGGCTCAACATGGTAGAGCCCTAGGCTTAATTGGAAGAGCTCAGGGATAGCACCCAGGCCCAGAGTTCAAGGCCCATGACCAACCAAACCCCCTCCCCACATAAAAAAGAACTTTTTCTATAATAGTACAGATATTGGTCTTGTTTATACTCACTACAGCCTGGCTAGAATAGAGGATCCACTCCCAATATGCTTCTTTCAAAGGTCAGGAGATGCCATTATTTTACTAGAAAAGCCCATTTTAGGCATCAATACAAGCATTTTTTTCAGACCCCCATCTCAAAAAGAAGCAGGACTAAGTGACACATGTCTGATCTAGTGAGGCAGGAGAATCATGGTTTAAAGCCTACCAAGACTATGCCTGAAAAAAATGAAGTATAAAGGCTGAAATTTCTCTACCCACTGGTATAACACCTGCCTCGCAGGCATAATGCCCTGAGGTCCAAACCCAGTTCTGTCAAACTTGTTTGTAAGATACAGAAACTAAAAGTGAAATAGCACAAAGCAATATACTAAGCATGCAGAAATTCAAAGAGAAATTAGCTATACACCCCAATCTCTGACAAAGTGGACTTCATGATAAAATTAGTTTGGAAGAGATCAGAAAGATAAATTGATGATGGTAAAGGAAAAAAATCTATCAAAAAGATTAGATTAGGTATAGTGGATCATTTGTATAATTCCAACACTCAGGAAGTAAAAAAAAAAGCAATAAAGAAAGGGGGCATGGTTCTAATGATAAAGCATTTACCTAGCAAGCATGAAGCTCTGAGTTAAAACTCTATTATCCACAAAATAAATATTATCACCAAATATCATTGATAAATATGAATAGGCTGAGCATTGTTGCACCATTTCACCAGACAAATGGACAATAATGAATGAGATATTTCCAGGTACAATAATTGTCAGTAGCTTCTATATCCCACTCTCATCAAAAGATCACCCAGCCAAGAAATTCAGCCAGACATCCCTGAGAAAACCGGTAACATAGATCAAATAAACTTAACAGATAGATCTATAGAATATTCCATTCAATAGTTGTTTAATATACTGAGAATTCCCACTTACACACAGAGCTTCCCTTAAATACATTATATTTTAGACTACATATAAAATTACCGAAACAAAATTGAAATAGAATAAGATTAGAAACAAATAGAGAAATTAGATAAACTTTATGAACATGAACACTGGATAACACACTTTTAAAATAATCATTAGGTCATTAGAGATAGCAGAGAAAAAATTAAGACTTCATAAAATCAAATGAAAATGGAGACTAATATACAAGACCTATGGGACAAAACAAAAACAGTTCTAAGAAGACATGCAGATGCATGTGCCTACGTTAAAAATTCAGAAAAATCATAAATAACCTAATGATGGATGTCAAGCTATTAAAATGTAATAAAAGTCCAAACAAAATCAGAAGGAAAAAGTCAAGATCAGTGAAAAATTAATGATTTGGAGACTAATGAAATGATACAAAGGATCAATAAAATAATTGGTAATCAAACTGACCAGTAACCAGAAGAGTGTTAGATAAGACCCCAACTAATAAAACTGAGGTGAAAGTGAGGAATAACAATACAAATGAAATTTTGGAGGAAAATTAAGGCATATTTTGAAAAAAATATATTCCAATAAGTCAAAAAGTCTAGGGGAAAATTTCTAGACATAAATTACCTACAAATACTATCAGAGGGTACAGAAGTTTAAACATATCTACAACAGGGAACGACTTTGAAGAAGTATATTAAAGAAGTAATAGTCTTTCAACAAAAGCCTGACTAAACAGATTCACTTATGATTTCTACAAGGCTTGTAAAAAATAATACCAAAATAATCCTCAGACTTTTCTATAAAATAGGGAAGAAATATTGTTGAGTTCATTCTGTAAAAATAAGTATTATCCAGATACCAAAACTTGATAAGAACTCAATAAAAATAATACATTATAGACCAATATCAATGAAGATAACCATAAAACACTGTAATAAATGCTTACAAACTGAACACAACACATTAGAAAAAGCATATGTTGTGATAAGTCAGTTTCATTTAGTGATAGATGGTTCAAAGTACCCAGAATGAAAAACATAATGGAACACAAAGTTAAGACATAGAATACAGGATAAAACTCACATGATCTTCTTAAGAAATCTTAGAAAAATTCATTGCCAAGTAACTAGAAATAAAGAAAAGATATCTCAAGAAAATAATATATAGGACAAATCTATAGTTACATGTAAAAAATCATTCCCTTTAAAATCAAGAGTAATCCAGATTGTGTGCTCTCACTACTTAATACAATAAGATTACTCATTCACCCAGTCTTGGACAAAGGTGTATATATATTTATTATATATATATGTATAATTTAGGTTCCTTTTTCTGGGAATGAATTGTTTTCTGTGCATGAGATGCCTTTCCATCTTTACCAAAGTACCTTTAAAAATACATACACAATGTGGTATTTTATGTTAGCTAAGGTATAGTTCTACAAGCTTAGGGTTAAAGAATCATATGGTCATGTGATTCAACAATTGGCAGATTTCCCTAGATAGCATTGTTCAAATAGAATATAGTCACATAAACAATTACTGAAAATTTGGTGTCATACTCACCTGCCATGCCAGAAATCAAGAAACTATGTATGTACTACTCCTGATTTATTTTTATTATTGTATACATATTATGAAAATACCATTCAAATATTATTATATTTGTGAATGAAATGTATCTTGATCAATGTCTCCCTTTTAAACATTCTCACCCATCCTTCCTCTAATAACCCCTTTCTTCACTCTTTTAATTTTGTAGGATATGCAATGGATTTTTTACTGCATTCTCTCTTATTTTTCTGCTCCTTTCTACTTGATCCCACACTAACCCTTTTGAGTACCATTTCCTGGTGTTTTATATTGATGAACTTTGATTTTTGTCTTTCTAAGGAATTGCACAATTTGAGTTCTACCTTAAATATTCATATTTAAGTTAATATATTCATATACATTTGAATATCACTAATATATTCACTTATAAATTTACAAACTGCATCTAGCGTCCATTTATAAGAAAACATGCATCCTTTTCTCTCTGGGCCTGACTTAATTCATTTAACATAATTTGTTCCAGGTCTTTCCATTTCTTTACAACTGGTACAATATCATTTTGATGGATGAATAAAATTCTATTGTGTCTATATACTTTCTTGACCCATTCACCCATTAAGGAGCATCTGTGCTGATTCATTACCTTGGCTATGGTGAATAATGCTGTAGTGATCCAGCAATTTCACACCTGAGCATTTATCCAAATTATTATAATTTCTTAATTATCTTATTCTATTACAATTCTTTATTCAAAAATTTAACTTTCAAAATTGGGAATTTCACAGAACACTCTATGATAAACTGGTCTTTTCGTATATAGCTTAACAGTTTGCACATAACCATTTGCAAGTATTTCATAAATGCATGCACAATGCATTATAATTGTAGGATTCAAGGCTTTCATCCTTCTGATTAAGTAGATCTCCCTTCATTTTGCCTCCTTAAATATATATTGATGGGACTGGAAATGTGTTTTTTTTTCATATATTTTTATTGTAATTAGTAGAAGGGTTATATGATATTTGCCAGATAGAAGGTGCATTAATTCACATAGATTGATACCCTTTCACATGTTTTGGTCCCCATTTCCCTCCTCCCACTCTTACCCCTCATCTTGTTTTCCCCCCTTCCCTAACCAATTTCAAATAACCAAATACAAATATATCTGATATATCAGGTAACAAAGTGAGATACTGTTATAATATGAGATAACCAAGGGACAGCAAAAGAGATGAGAGATAACATAGTACATTAAGGACAACAATCATTCATTATATGGCTTTTGTTTCTATATCCTAGAGATCCTTTCATTTAGCGTCCTACTATAGGTCCTTATGTATCAAGGTTTTGCTCTATTGTAAATCTCTGCTAGGAGAGCCCAAGGTTTCTACTGATTATGACAAATGAGGGAAACCATTGAGCCTATGTTCCTTTGAGTCTGGCTTACTTCACTTAACAAATGAGGCGATGTCCTTCCTTCTGACAGCAGCATAGAATTCCATTGTGTACAAATACCACATCTTGTTGAGGGAATGTGGTTTTGTGGTAGAGTTCTTCCCTAGCATGCATGTAGCCCTGACTTCGATTCTTCAGTACTGCATAAACAGAAACAGCTGGAAGGGGCACTGTGGTTCAAGTGGTAGAGTGCTAACCTTGAGCAAAAGAACCTCCATGACAGTGCCCAGGCACTGACTTCAAGTCCCAGGGCTGGCAAAAAAAATTCTAATGATGTTTCACTGTCATCATAAAATTACTCTTCTCCTCTTGTCACTGGAGCTCATAAAATGGAGCATATTCACCCTTTAATTGGCAGATTACAATTAGGACATAATAATGCAAAATTAAATGAGCCATTATATACAAGCAGGTGAGATTTTATCTACAGACCTGAGAAAACTGATTGCAAAGCTCAGCTCCTGTACTGTGATCATTTCAAGAGATTTTAATTATTCATAAGTCTAAAGTGCCAATGGCTATATACTATTTTAAAGAGGCAGTCTAATCAGCAGTTAACAAATGTGCCAAGTGTGAATTTGAAATCATCCAGTGCTTACATGTTTTCCTTTAAAACTACTTTACAGCTGCCCTGAAGTATCATATAGTATGAGAAGGTAGTTCATTGCTCAGAAAACTTGATGCTAAACATTTCCTCATCCAGGAACAGCAAGCAAGGCATAGCTTCAAAAGTTTTATCAGTTGCAAACAATCCAACATTTGTGAAAACTCATTGTTATAACTAACATAGGCAAAACTACAAGTCATATGGTGATTTTACAGTGTCACTATAAGATAATAGTAAAAGCCATGAGGGAAATAGAATAGAATAAGGATCAAGGAAAAGACAGATCATTCCAGTTCTAGAGAGGAGGGAGCATTTTATGCTTATCAGTTAACTTTCATTTCTGCATTTTCTCTAGCTTGCTTGGATTTTTCTAGTCTTCCTTGTCTTCTTTTTGTTCCTCTTCTTTCCTTTCCCTTCCCTCCTGTCTTCCCTCCCTCCCACCCTCTTTCCCTTCCTCCCTCCTTTCTTTCCTTCCTCCCTCCCTCTCTTCCTTTCTTTCTTTCTTCCTTCCTTCCTTCCTTCCTTCCTTCCTTCCTTCCTTCCTTCCTTCCTTCCTTCCTTCCTTCCTTCCTCCTGCCCATCCATCCTTTTTTCTTTACTTCCTCCCACTCTTCCTTCCTTCCTGTCCACTTTTGTTTCTTCTCCCTCTCCCTCCTTATTTCACACACACAAAAAATGTGCAGTTGTGTTCTACCCACTCCATTATACTTGAAAAATAGGTTGGATAGGTATAAATTGTGAGTTGCATTGTATAATCTTGAGTCACATTGTATATCCTTCACAATTTGATGGCATTCCATCATCTTTTCCATTTAGACATGAAAAATTTGAAGCATAATTTGCCCTCAGATGACTTGCCAATTCTCTCAGAAATATTCTCCCTTTATTTTGAAATTCAGTGAATGTTCCAAGATATAATGTATTAATAATCATTCTATATCACTTTGTGGAGGCCATATTCCATTTTTTATCATTTCTTTCCCTTCTTTTAGTGGACATGCTTTATCACAGGGCATTTTAGCTTGCCATTTGATGGGTCATTCACAAATTGATTCATTACTATTTTTATTAGTACTATCTCCATTATTATTTTGTTTCTTATTATTATGAATATACTAAAATTATTTTACTTTATATTCTTCATATGATTATTCACTTATTTGTTAAGAATAAATGAGGAAGGAATATTGTTTTTATTTCAGCATGTTTACTGGGTCTAATAAAAAGTTTTAATCTCATTCTAGTTCTTTATCATTTCATCTTTTGTTGAATCCAACAAAGATATGAATGTGAATTATTATTCCCTTTTTAGAAATCTGTTCCATTTCAGGATGGATTCTTCTATATCTTAAGTTTCTTTCATTTTTTTTATTCATTAGCTTTCTTGAAGAGATTATAGTTTCTTCCTATTTGTCTCCATATCTCATAATGCCATCAGAATCTCCTCTAAACACTTATTTTAAATTTTATGCATAGCATTATATACACACACATATACGATGATTACCTCCCACACTAATTTTTTGTACTGGATGCCCTTAACATCTACTCTCTGTTTTTCAACTATACTTTTCTCACTGTACAAAAGACTTTTGGATCCTGAAAATAAATGTATGTGAGAAATATTTCTGGGAATATATTCCCTCCCTACAATTTTGTGGGGAAGAAATTTGGGAAGGGGAAACCTGGGAGAGAATGAGGGAGCAGGCAACACTGTTCAAAATGAAATGCACTCATTACCTCATTCATGTAACTGTAACCCCACTGCACATCACATTTACAATTAAAAACCAACAACAACAACAACAACAACAACAACAAAACTCAGGGACAGTGCCCAGGACCTATTTCAAGCCCCAGGTCCCACAAACATATGTCAACACACACATACACACACACACACACACACACACACACACACACACACACAGAGAGAGAGAGAGAGAGAGAGAGGGAGAGAGGGAGAGAGAGAGGGAGAGGGAGAGGAAGAGGGAGAGGGAGACGGAGAGAGGGAGAGAGGGAGAGAGGGAGAGAGAAGGTTGGAATTCTTCCTTGGTACCATTTCTCACT
This sequence comes from Megascapheus bottae, assembly GCF_031878675.1. Taxonomy (NCBI): domain Eukaryota; kingdom Metazoa; phylum Chordata; class Mammalia; order Rodentia; family Geomyidae; genus Megascapheus; species Megascapheus bottae. The sequence continues at coordinate 25,454,166 of NC_143517.1, forward strand.
GCAGAGTTTGTAAAGACAACTATGCCCTTATGCTCACTCCGGTAAAGGTGGTGGTGGGGAACTTCTAATAAATACTTGTAAATAAAGAACAAAATGGCATGATTGGCCATTAACAGTTCTTCAGATATTTTTGATGTAAATCCTCTATCAGATACCTTTTACAGATATTTTATCCCAGTCTATAGCTTGTCTTTTCATTCCATTAACAGTGTGTTAGAGGTTCAATTTATTAAAGACTGAATTATCAGTTTTCTTTTTAAAGTGGTCTATATATTCTTTGGCTCATTACAAAGTCACCATAAAATCCAAGGGAAATTAGAATTTTTCCTACTATATTTCCTTCTATTTTTATAGTTTTCTTTATTTATTTTATCCATTTTAGATCAACTTGTATGAGAAAATAGAAGATGTGTTTTGTTTAGTTTCATTCTGTTTCTTTGGGATTAATTGAGCATCTTTTGGGAAAGTTTTACTTTCTTCACTATCATCTTTGGTCCATTCTCAAAAGTCAGTTAAGCATATTCGTTTATGTGTCTCTGGGAGCTATTTAGCTCTGTTGATCTGGCTACTCTTTCATCAGTATCTCACTGATATCTTTTACTTGAAAACAATCTAACACTTAGGTAATATTAGTTATTTTGGTCAATAATTATTAGTTATTTTGATATTTGGCATTAAACACTGAGTCCAGTTATAAATATCAGAGAATAAGTATCTTTTGATTGGAATTGCAGTGAATTTACAATTCAAGTGAGAACAGACATATTATCAGTATAGAGTCTCTCTATATGTTAATATGAAATGAATAACATTACTCTTTTTGTATAACCGTTTCTTTTCTTTAGATTCATTTAGTCTTTACTTTTAACCTTTCTGCTTTTCTAAGGTAGAAGGCTAGATTATGCTTTTCCTAAAATATGAATTACATATCCTAAACACTTATCTCACTGAGTCTTGCCAATTCTTGTAACACAAATTTTATTTCATTCAGTTCAAGATATTGTTAATTTTTTGAGAATTTATATTTAACTGATATTTTATCTAAGGTTATGTATTGTTTGATCTCCAGGCATTTTGAAGCTTTCACTCAGTCTAGTTTTGCTTATTTCTCCTATAATTGTTTTTATATGGGTGAATATCTTAGTAGACTCATTCTTATGGCTCAGAATGTGTTTGAAGTTGGTGAATATCCCCTGTGATCGTGAAAAAATGTGTATTCTACTATTGTTTGATAGATTGGGTAAACTGAAAATAAAATCAGATTAGATTGGTTCATGGTGCTTGCACTTTAATTACATCTTTACTGATTTTCTAGTTCATGAGTTCAGATTTAATTGTCAGAAGAAAACTGGAATTTTAAAACTTTAATAGTGGATTTATTTATTTCTTCATGTAATGTTTGCATTGCAGATTTTGGTGCCCTTGAAAGATACATACACACTAAGACTTCTTTTTTTTTTTTTTCACATCAGACGGGTAATGTGCCCACGTCGTACGTAACAAGATTTAATGGAGGCACATGTCACGCAGGCGCGTGATGACCTAATCATCATGCTTATGAACCGGAAAAGGATCACTAAGACTTCTTAATGCCTCTAGTTGATCATATTATTATGCAATGTCTCTTTATCAATGATAATCATCTCTGCCCTGAAGTCTGATTTGTCTGAAATAAATACACCTGACTCATATCTGGTTTATTTGTATGTAAATTTATATTAAAAGTGAGTTTCTTGTTCCTTTTCTTTCTTAAGTCACTCAGACTTTAGCCATCTTTCGATTTGTACATACTCCTTTCATTTTTTATACCTTAAAATGCATTCATAAAACAAAAAGTCTCAGACTAGAAGTTTGGCCTACTGGTGGAGTGCTTGCCTAGCATGCAAGAAACCCTGGGTTCGATACCTTGGTACCATATACACAGAAAAGGCCAGAAGTGGTGCTGTGGCTCAAATGGTCAAGCTCTTGCCTTGAGAAAGCTCAAGAACAATGCTCAGATACTGAGTTCAAGTCCTAGAACTTAAGGAAGCTCAAGGACAATGCTCAGGCCCTGAGTTTAAGCCCCAGGACTGGCAAAAATGTCTCATTCCTTAAGAAATAACTTACTTTGCTTAGTTTCAGATGATTCATCATGGTTCTTTATTAATGTATTTTATTCTGTAGTCTAGCATGATATAATAAAAAGCTAATTTTATTGCCATCAATTTAAATAATTTAAGCTAGTTAGAGTAATTTAAACATAGTATATTTAGACATAGTTTTAAAACAATACTTGACTAGAATTTGATCCTTTTTCAGCCATTTCTGTTAGCAAACCATTCATGCACAAGACTCAAATCCATAGATACCAATATATTACTGTATTAAGATTTGTTTTAAGGAGGAGACAGCATTCAATTTGAATTTGGGAAGAATATTTTGTCAGTTTGGAGGACAAACTGAACTCAGAGAGTAGAAAATGAGTCAGGAGCCCACTGAAAGCTCTGAAAGTTAATCCAAAGGAGATCTGAGGACTATTTGTCCTAAGATTTGTTATTAGAAGTAAGGGTGAATGACTTACACAGGTGCTAAGGAAATGTACTAGATTATGCGATTTCATGGTGGGTAAGTTAAGAAGTGAGAGTGTACAAAGAAACAACCACCACATTAAAAGATGGAGTAAAGACTTAAAGAGAGACTCCTCTGAAGAGGAAATCAGAATGGCCAAGAGACACATGAAGAAATGCTCAACATTTCTGCCCATAAAAGAAATGCAAATCAAAACATTAATATTCTACCTCACCCCAGTTAGAATGGCCATTATCAAGAAATCTAATAACAACAGAAGCTGGCAGGGACGTGGTCAGAAGGGAATGCTACCACACTGTTGGTGAGAGTGTAAACTTGTTCAAACACTCTGGAAAGCAGTATGATAGTTCCTCAAAAGATTAAACATAGAACTCCCCTATGACTTACCAATCCCATTCCTGGGCATTTACCCAAGGGTCCATAAATGAGAACATACTAAAGCTACCAACTCAACCATGTTCATTGCACCATTATTTATTGAAGCTAAGATAAGGAACCAATCCAGATATCTCTCCGTAGATGTATGGATCAAGAAAATGTGTTGTTTATATACAGTGGAATTCTATGCTGCCATCAAAAAGAATGACATTGCCCCATTCATAATGAAATGGAAAGACTTGGGGAAAAATTGTATACAGTTAAGTAAGGCAGACCCAAAGAAACAGTCTCCATGGTTTCTCTCATTTGTAATAATTAGTATACATCTAGATTTTCCTAGCAAAGGATCACAATAGTTCAATAGCTATGTGCACATGACCATATAGAATGATGCTAAGTGAAATGAACTCCAGGATATGGAAACAAGAGGTTTGCCTTTGTGGTTGTTGTTTTTAATGTACTATGTGGAGTTCTTTCTTTTCTCTTTTGTTTTTCCCCCTTATGGTTTATCTCCTGTTATTACTGTACCTGGTTTATTGTATATTTGCTTGTTTATTCAAATTAGGAAAGGAAAGGGAAAAAAACAAGATGATGAGACAAAGGACCAAGAGTGAACCAATGTAACAACAATATTCATAAGACAATATGTTGGAAATGAACTTGACTACTTGGGAGGGGAAGGGAGGGTAAACAGGAGAAAAAACATGAAAAGTAGTCACAATGTTCAAGAAGTAATGTACTCACTACCTTACAAATGTAACTGTAAACCCTCTATACATCACCTATATAATAAAGTTTTGAAAAAATGTCAAGGAAAATTCCATGCTTTTAGGATTGAGGGACTATGTAAAAGGTAATGCAGTGCCCTAAGATAGGAAATTATGAAGCCCAAACAGGCACTATTCTACATGCTGTGTCTTGGTATAGCTGGATAGATATTTCTAATTGATGATTTAAATAAATGATTATAGAATTAATGGGAAAAGTAGGCAATTTCATTTGCAGTAATGCATAGATATATATAAATTTAATGAAAATCAAAAAAGTTATAGTCTGAAAATGACAAAACATTCTTGAAAAAAATGAAAGAAAAATCTAAATAGTAAGCCATGCTGTGTTCATGGATCAGAAGACTTGTAAATATTTTAAAGAAAACTAGTCTCCTAAGCATATATAGTCAGAATGTTACATGAAAACTATCAGACATATGTTCACAGCAGAATATTCCTAACAGCCCAAAGTACAAACCCCGTATGTCCAACTGATGAATAAACAAGATGTTTGTTAAAACATAAAGAGAATAAACTACTGATTTGTCCTATAACATGGGCAAGCCTTAGAAATAAAATATCTAAAATGCCAATGTAAAGGGTTCCATATTATATGATTTCATTTACTGAAATGAACTTTATACTATACATACTTTATATGTCCAAACAGACATAAAGCAGATGAGTTTTCCAATGGCTCTTTAAAAGAAGTAATTCAGCTGGGCACCAGTGGCTTACACCTGTAATCCTAGCTACTCAGGAGGCTGAGATCTGAGAATCCCTGTTGGAAACCAACCCAAGCAAAATCCCCTTGAGATGCTTTGATAATTACTCAAAAACCGGAAGTAGAGATGTGGCTCAGAATGGTAGGGTACTAGCCTTGAGTAAAAGAGTTCAGGGACATCACCCATGCCCTGAGTTCAAGCTTCATGACTAATATTCAAAAAAAATCTTTCTTGCCGGGCATGGTGGCTCATGCCTGTAATCCTAGCTACTCAGGAGGCTGAGATCTAAGGAACAAGGTTCAAAGCTAACCTGGGCACAAAAGGACCTGAGACTCTTATCGCCAATTAATCTCTAGAAAATTGGAAGTGGGGCTTGGCTCAAGGGTAGGGTGGTAGCCTTGCGCTCAGGGATAGTGCGGGCTGAGTTCAAGCCCCATGACTTACACATACAAAAAATCTTTCTTAATGCCAGATAACATAATTGATGAACAAACATTAAAGCATTTTACAGAAATTTAATTCAAAACAAGATAATTCTTTTTCTATTGCCTTGGCAGATGATTTTAAAAATGACAAAGTAAAAATTATGGCTGATAAGAATGAGGATCTCATTTACTGTGATGAGAATTGCCAATAGATTCATCCTCTTCAGAAAATAAGTTGGTGCTTTGTATCCAGAAGCTTTATTAAAATATAATAAATCCAAATCAGTAACTCTAATTTTAGATATCTCTTCCATATTTGGCAAACTAGATAAAATGAGGCAGACTACAATTTTTTATGAACCTATTCTTCCATTGGCATTAGGATTAAACAATGAATTTATCTTCTCTTAATTTACCTTGAGCTTTCTTTAGACTCTAGTTTCCACTCTAGAGTTTTAACCATTTCTATTGTATTTCAGTAACTCAGCTTCATGTGTACTTGAAGGAGAAATATCATAAATTCCATCTATTTTTATTTTTATTTTCAATCCTGGGGCTTGAACTCAGGGCCTGGACACTGTCCTTGGGCTTTCTCAAGTCTAGCACTCTACCACCTGAGCCACAGCACCACTTCCAACTTTTTCTGTCTATGTGGTACTGAGGAATCAAACCCAGGACTTAGTGCATGCCAGGCAAGCAGTCTACCACGAGGCCATGCTTCCAGCATGATATTTTCAAAAGTTTCTGTTTTTGAGTGTATCATTATTTTGTGTCCATCATTTTAATGTATATAGAAGTTAATAAAGGAATGTCATGTAAATAAATGTTAAATGTATTTTCCAAGTATACTCTCAATGAACTTTACCAAAACCATATACTATTTAAAAATCATGGCTATCACTTGTATCCCATAACAAAGTCTCTCCTCCTCACACTAATCTTCTCTGCAGCTCCTAAAACACAGTTGATATCTCTTTTCTGAATTAGGCTAACTATCAGTCTACTTGAGATGACAAGATTAAAGCCATCTACAAAACTTACATATTAGCCAACATAAGTTTCTTAAAAGAAGGATTGGTCCCTGGTTCATCATTGTATTTACACCCAAATGTTCTACATTTACATGAAAGTTTTTCATAGAATCATGTACATATCTGGCCCAAACACAAGTTTCAAGAGTAAGTAACTGTCACAAGGATTGCTATTGCAAGAATGAGAGTGGCTGTAAGTCACAGAATGCCTAGTACTGCTCCTAGGTCATATCTCAGATTCTTCCTTTAAAAGATGGAGATAATTGCTGGTAAGAAAGTTAAATGATCTGTCAGAAAGAATGACATCGACCCATTTGTTAGGAAATGGAAAGACAGAAAAAATCATATTAAGTGAAGTAAGCCAGACTCAAAGGAACTTAGGCTCAGTGGTTTCCCTCATTCGTCATAATCAGTAGAAACCTTGGGCTCTACTAGCAGAGATCTGCAATAGAGCAAAACCTTGATACATAAGGCCATATAGTATGAGGCTAATTGAAAGGACCTCCAGGATATTGAAACAAAAGCCATATAACGAATGATTGTTGTCCTTAATGTACTATGTTATCCCTCATCTCCTTTGCTGTCCCTTGGCTATCTCATATTGTTACAGTATCTCACTTTGTTATCTGATATATTGAATTTATTTGTATTTGGTTATCTGAAAATTGATAGGGAAGGGGGGAAAACCAATACCGGGAGTGGGTGGTGGGTGAGGGGAGGGTAATGGGTACCAAGACATGTGAAAGGGTATCAATGTATGTGAATTAATGCACCTTCTATCTGGCAAATATCATGTAACCCTTTTATTAATTACAATAAAAATATATAAAAAATAAAAAAAGAAAGAAACCCACAGATATGAAAAAAAAGAAAGTTAAATGATATGACCACTTTGGAAGATAGATGGGCAGTTTCATAAAGATCTAATCATAGAATTCAGCAAACATGCTAATAAGGATTTATGAAAAGTAGCTAAAACCTAGTATTTCCACATGAATATGTGCAGAAGCCTTTATTAATAATTGTGAAAAACTGAGTAAAAAACTTGTATCATTCAATAAGTGAATAAACTAAAAGACATATTTCCAGAATACAATATTGTTTAACAATAAAAGAACTAACAAGGGACAGAATGTATGACAAACTGACCAGTGCTCCCAAGGGAAGAAAGGAAGAATGCATAAATCAATGGAATACTGGGGAATTTTAGAGCAGTGATACTCATCTGTGTTATGCCGTACCCATGAGTCCATGACAGTACACATTTATCAAAACCCATGACAATGTACAACAGTATGATATCTAATGTGAAATAAGTTTTTTTTAACAATACTGATTCAATATTGGTCCATCAGTTGCAAAAAAATGCACTCCACCAATGTAAAAAATGCTAATAAGGGAAATTTGGCAGAGGGAAAAGGGAAAAACGGAAACTCTCTGCAGTTTGGTCAAGTTTTCGGTAAATTATCTGAAATATAAAACCTAATAATTAAAAAATTTTGGTAGCAATAAATAAATGCACAAAATTATATACTGTATAGCATAATAATATGTGTATACATATGAAAACACAGGTACATACATTCAGATACAATAACTACATGCTTCTTTGTACCATAATTTTTAGATATAATACTCTTGTTATTGTACATCTCCTAAAGGATATATTTGCAGGACTAACTCAGTATGTGAATGATAAAAAAATGCGTATATAGTGCTTTAAGAAATTTGGTGGTAAAAGGAAATGAGTCTAAAGTACATACTGGAAATCTTAGGATTTAGGAATGCTCATTGTTAAAGGACAAAATGAGGACAACTATAAATCATAGCTCATAGTTCATTACATTGTATTCTGTAGCTGTTTCTCATTCTTGTAAAGAAATAAAGATTAACAATGGATTATATAACTACTTACCCAGCCGAGCACTAGTGGCTCCTGTGTGTAATTTTAGCTACTCAAGAAGCTGAGATGTAAGGATGGTAGTTCAAAGGCAATCTGGACAGGAAAGTCTGTTAGACTGTTATTTCAAATTAACCACCAAAATGCCAGAAATATAGCTGTGGCTCAAGTTGACCTCACAAGCTGTGGCTTTGAGCTAAAAAGCCCAGGGCCACTGTCTAGGTGAATGCGTGCATACGCTGCAAAATAGGAAAGGCCCACATACCCACAGTATATTTCCAATTGTCAAATAAGCAGAAATATAAAGAAAAGAAAACACCTACCAATTCATTTACCAGTGCATCGATGCTGATGACTAGAACATTCTCAAATGCTTTACCATCTATGTCTTTAATGTGACAGTCAAAAGAAGTTACTGGCAACAGAACAAGGATCAAGGGAGGAATTCCAAAGATATACCTAAAAGAAACTAAATTCAACAGTCAGTAAGAATGACTTAAATATTCTATCAGGTTACATTTGATTGCAGTTTTACAATAGGCTTATCATTTGTTTCTTTGAATTTTATTTTTCTTGTGGATTTGAGGCTTGAGCTCAGGACCTTGTGCTTCCTCAGCAAGTGTTTTGCCACTTTATGTATACCTTCAGCCCTTTATGTTTGTTCCTCGGGTTGATTCTAGCTTTTTGCCCAGCTGGCGTGGGACCAAGATCCACCCACCTATCTATGCTTCCTGTGTAAGTAAGGTTACAGGATGGTGTCTGTTTGTTTGTATGGGGTCTTGCTAAATTTTTGCCCACGTGGGCCTCAAACCATGCTCTTCCTGTTTGTAACTCATAAGTAACTGGGATTATAGGTGGTGGCCATTGGATACAGTGACCAAAAACTTTAACCCAATAATTTTTAAGTACAGTTTAGTTCATGGACAGAGTAGAAGAACCTTAAAAACTTGAAATTACATAACAAAGTGAAATTGCACTTGGGGTTTAGGTTTCATCCACCTAATTACTCTTAGGGAAAATGAGCTATTGAAAAATTTAAAAAATGTTCCAGAAAGGCACACCTTAGAGGATAATGGCAGTTTAGTCAGTTTGGTTTTACATTGAACATCCCTTAAAAAAAAGAAAGAGAGAGACATTTTCAACAGGTAAGGAGGTACAGTACAGCTTTCGAAGTTACACATTGTTGAAATTTTATGATGTTATACAAAACCATAGTCCACTTGAAGGAATCTCTAGCTCCTTCCTGGAGACAGTTCTGTGGGAGGTCTGCTCCCTGGCATTTCGTTAGAATGACAGTCTGTCTTTTCAATGATGCACTGGGCATTGGTAGCTCATACCTGTAATCCTAGTGACTCAGGAGGCTGAGAACTGAGGACCACAGTTTATAACCAGCATAGGAAGGAAAGACTGGTTTGAAGGTACTATTGAAATGGTCACAATGGGGGTAAGGACTCAACTTATTTACTGTGTTAATTTCATACTGCATAGATGTCTACGTCTTCTCTCCCCATGACTTTTCATAGGTCACAGAAAAGAGAAAATCATAAGCAACAATTCAGGGCAACTATGAATTTGTGGAATTGTCTTTAAATCTCCTGAAGGGATTGAAACTGGAGCATTTGTTTTCAATAGGGAATTTGGTTAAACTAGAATGGTTGTTGTCTAAAAATTCTTGTTGGTTTTTAATTTTAGCCAAATAATACATTCATCCCTCTGCTGCTTAAGTTATGGGGTCAAAGTGAACATAAATAAATTGGTTTTTACAGTTCACAAAATCTAGTCTTTTATCAGTTTTTAGGACCGATCAGTTTTCTGAATATCCATCACACAAAACCTAGTTTAATTCGGAAATTAATTCTATAACCACTCTATGTCGCACTTACTGAGGCCCAAAGGACTTTTCACCCAAGTTACTATGTATGTAAAAAGCCAGAATTCAAGTATAGTTTGCTCAGAATAAGGAGTCTATAATCTTGGCTTTTAGTTACTGATTACACTGCTTCCTATAAAAATAACTGTGTGTGTGAAGGAAATGTAGAAACCCATTTTCTTATGCATTAACCTCGTGAAGGTATTTCCTGGCCAAGTTATGAAACTTTCGTGAGTCTTTATTTTAGAGAAAAAGACACTAAGTAATATCTACTCTTATTTAAGGTACTGTATCCACGTGAGGGAATAAGCTCTTAAAAATGAATGTGAATATGATGTATAAACTTATGAAAAAACCTTTCTGGTTTTAAGATATTCAAACACAGATGTGCCATTTTTTTTTAAAAAATTCAGTGTTCCTAATCCTCTTTAGTTCTCTTTCCTTATACTAGGATATTCTTTGGTCCTCACATAGAGTGAAATTAACCTCAACAGACAGAACAATTGGGGAATTCATAAAGAGTCTTCATCAACCTCAGCGCGTCCCCCTTCCCTTCCCCCCCCACCAAGATAAAATAGCCAGCCTTGACAGAGCTTAAACTTCTAGTGAAATCTCTTGGGATCAAAATGAACAGTAATTATTAGAACTTTAGAATTTCAATATATTGTGTATATTGATAACTCATGATGCATGGCTAATATAGATATTCTTCAGGAAATCAAGTACTTTATGAAAAATACATAGCACCTCCCTTTCTTTCCTTCTTTCTTTCTTTCTTTCTTTCTTTCTTTCTTTCTTCCTTCCTTCCTTCCTTCCTTCCTTCCTTCCTTCCTTCCTTCCCTCCTTCCTTCCTTCCTTCTTTCCCTCCTTCCTTTCTTCCTTCCTTATATCGCAGGTAAAGAACCAACAGTGGGCCAGAGAGAAAAAAATAGATTCAGGAAAGTCATAAGTTCCAAGGTAAGAAGAATGGCCTGGACTTCGAATTCTGCATTAACCCCTGAAGGATAATTCTGACAAAACTTGCGCCACTGGGTACTGTCACATCCACTCTGCCTTCATTTTGTGACTGAGCAGGTATATTTAGTTTTGACAGTCTCGGGATTTTTGCTACCTATGAGAGGGGGGGAAAATGATTCTTGATCTGAATATCCAGGAAAGCACACATCGCCCTCCTCCACTGCCCTCTTACTTGAGGACGTTCTAGAGTAAAACCTCCCCATTCTCCGCAGCAGATCCTCTCCTCAGGTCTCTTTCTCCTCTCTTTTCTTCCTGTATTATTATCTGTTAAAACTTTTTACATTGTCTACGTATCTCCCAATGAAATCTAGCCTTTGCCAAGTTAGTACTTGTCCATTATAAACCGTTATTCTGAGTAACGACAATGTATAAGACGCAAATCCATTTACTCCCTCCTTCATCTAGTAGCCAATCTGTTAGATTAAAAAAATCAAATAAAACAAATCTGGGTTTTCTTAATGCCAGCCCCTAGGACTCGGCTTCCCAGCAAAAGGCGCAAGGTACAGTCCCGGTTGGAAACTCCCAACCTCGCAAAAGGGGGGAAAAAACCGGGGTTTTCCAGAGACTTGTCCCGGGGGATTTAAAAGCGCGTCCCCAAGGGAGCTTTGCTTTCAGTTCTCTAGGAAGTTCGGAGCTGCAAGGACTAGGCTGCTAGCTGAACCCCAGCTGTCTGTGAGTAACCTGGCAAACCCAGGAGTCCCCGGGAGAGGCTGATTTGGGCACCCTGTGGGTAGAGGCCAATCCAGGCTAGGGACGGACGGGATGGAGTGCAACGGGTCGCCCTGATCACCTGGCCACAGGCTACCAGCGCCAGGACGCTTCCAGCAGCCGGGCGGTCGGCGCAGGTAGTGGCTTGACCAGGGGAGAGGCAGTGCTCTCTGCAGGTCCAAAGTGCAAAGGCCCGGCAGCGATTCCCGGACTTGCCTGGGCGCGGGGTTGGGGTGGGGTGAGGGGTGGGGGGAGCAGCGCTTCCCGGAGTCCCCGGGCGTGCCAGGCGCGCGCCGACTGGCGCGCTCGGGAGAGGAGCGCTTACCATGGAACATGGTCTGCAGGAGGCGGGCGTAATCATGATGACCACAACTGCAGCAGGAGCAAGCTCTCACCACCCATAATCACTCCCAGGACTCCGGTCTTCCGCGGAATTGCCCCGAGCGGGGCTGGACAGGGCAGTGTCTGCAACTGGTTCCTTTCACCCACGCCGCGCCGCCGGCTCGCATCCATCCCGGGAGGGGCGGCACACATCACAGCCCGGCTTCGCGCGGTGGCTTTTCCATAACTTCCGTAGGCTCAGCCTGCAGTGTACTTTCAGTTTCTACTTTGTGCTTGGTCTGCAGGTTCCACCTTTGGGTTTATCCTCTGAGCCACTCCAGCGTGTTCACTGACACCACAACCAAGGAACCGTGTAAATTTTCAAAGCACTGCCAGAAGGAAACGGCGGGTCTTCTGATTTAGGCCAAAAGGATTTTTGCTTTTGATTTTGCTTTTGGGGATTTTTTTTTTTTCAGATGACTCTTGGACGCCTTGGCAACACGGAGTGACTGGGTGTTGTTTCTATGTCCATGGTAGTCACAAATGTGCAGGCCAAAAGCTGGGTTATGGCAAGCAAACGCCACCGAGGAGGCGTCACCGTTTTCTGCCGCGGATGTGGCCGGCGCTGCCAAGTCATCTTGAAAAAAAAAAAAAAAAAGGAAGTGAAGATGAAGAGGGTCACGCCTTCTGCCCCTCCAGCTCTCTCTAATCTGTGGCGTCCCTGGGTCTTCTGTATGCACACCTGCTCAGGTAGGATTTGAAAGCAACACAAGTCTATAGGCCCACCTGATCCACTAGGTGAGTGCTGTCTGGAGAATCAAGCCTCAAGTCCAGTAGAGCACATAGGAATTAACGATAACCATTAGGCTTGCCACAGGTGCCTTTTACATGACTTGGCTAATATATCAAATTCTCCATTTTGATTCTGTCACAGTGGAAGGATTTTTTTTTTCTTTCCCCAAGGCCTAAGTTCCCTAGGTATTTTCCTACTTTACCTTGGCTTTTAATATTAGGCATAAACCCTTCTTAGAACAGGTGAATAATGCAAACCAGTAATTGTTACATAAGTAACAACAATGACTATCTTAATCTAGCATTTTCACTGTGCCTATTATTTTAGTAATTCTTTTGGCATATATTGCCACGGGCGAGACTTCCTATGAAACAGACCGTTTTCGGGTCTGCACTTTATATATGTGGATTCAGAAACTTCCTTAAGTGACAAGGCATTGTTCACTTAGTAGAATTAGGACAACCAACGCCCTCCTCCCCCCACCTTCCCCCAAGTCTAACTTCCAAAGCCCTTGCTTAGAGCTTCTGTGTTACAAGAGTCAGTGAATACCTCAGTCACATAGAACTTGATACCTGAGGGCTGTGATGTCATGTGGGTGTGTCTTTGTCCTGCTGTGAGGACCTCAGGAAAGGATTCTGGAGTTCATGACCTCTAACTTGGGAATAAACTTGGAGCTGATATGATAAGTAAAGAGGCAAAAGGAAAGAGAGAGGAAAAAAGAGAGAAAGACAGAGAGGCCTAAGCCTTCAACTTGCATACTGATTCCTTTTTAAATCTTGCTTCTACTTCAGAGACAAGTTTTGTCAGTGATCCTTGCCAGGTGACAGATCTTACATAAGGGATCTGGTCAGCTCTCCCACAGCCCTGCAGTCCCACAGTAGCCACATAGCTGATCAAACCTCATCAGGCCGCCACTTCCTACTGTATACCAGGTCCTCAAGAGCCTGAGTGATTTGAGTTCTGCCACCTCCCTCCCTTCCTCCCTCCCTCCCTCCTTCATTCCTTCTTTCCTTCCTTTCTTTTCTTTCTTTCTCTCAAATTATCTTTGAGTATTTGTAGAAAGGAGATGTCATATAACAAAGGAATTAATGAATACAATGCATCTTGATCAATGCCATCCCTTCAACATTTTCACCCCCTTTTCATCCAGCCTTTCCCTTACCTTTCTTAATCCTGTGGAATATAAAATGATTTCTTCATTTGTTTGCTGCCCCCTCCCCTTCATTCACCTTTCTCTGTCACCTTGGTCCCAGTCTTCCTCTGGGATGTACTTATTGCCTGGTGTTGATTTTGTCAGACTTTGACCTAATATTTCTAAGAGATTATACTGTTTTAGTTCCTCAGAGTCTATTGTACTTTAATTAATTTATTTGTAACCACTTGTATACCAGCCCGTGTATTTACGTATAGATTTAGAGGTACAATATACCTACCACAAATAAGGGAAACCTTGAAACTTTTGTTTCTCTGAGTCTGGCTTATTTCACTTAATATTTTTTCCAAGGTTCATAACCTTGTTTGTGTTCTACTGGATAAATACTACTGTTCCTCTCTTGGAACCCATATCAATCCAGTGCACTGTACCTCAACCATACTTTTTCTTCCTTATGCCCATTCAAGCTTACGTCCATGTAGAAGGCATCTAGCACATGATTGACATTCAATATTGCTGAGTGGCAGAGTGGGAGAAGATGATGAAAAAATGTGCAGAGGAATATGTGTGTAAAAGAATGTATATGAAAGCAGAAAGAAAACAGAAGGAAAGAGAAAGAGAACAAGGAAAGTAGTGAGATCAGGAAACAGAATGGGTTGAGGGAGGTGAAGTACCTCCAAACATTTTCCTGAAACCTAAACAAGGGAGATAAGGAGAAGAGAGATAGAAAGTTGGGATGACTGTATTGAAGGTAGATTCTTTAAATAGGTGCTGACAGTATGATGGAAGTAAGTGACTTAACTGTAACTTGGATGTGCTGTTTTATTTTTCTGCGTTTTGGCTTTCAGGGGCAGGGTTAAAAATCATCTATCAACAGTATTCAAGACAGGAAATCTGTCTTCCCTTTTGATGCAACCACAGAAAACCTGGCAGAATAGGAACATGTACATAAGCAAGCTCTGTGGAAAGATGAAGAGTTCAGAAATAGGATATAAATGCCTTCATAGGTCGAATCTAAATGTGAAGGCTCTCTTTGTAATATAAATTCAGAAGCATTGAGAATGTTTCTGGATATACAAAAATAGGTACATCCTGGTTGCATGAAGTTATAAATGAAATCTATGAGAAAATGAATATCATTTTGGGGGGAAAAACCCTTCCAATGCTATCTTGTAAGTTAACTGTTGCTGCTTTAGTACGTATTCAAAATACTGATGGCTGAGGAGTAAAGAAATACAGTAGTTCTTCATTGTTATAAAATTAATAGAAAGGTTGAAATAAAATAATACAATCAACAAAAGAGAAACCTGTTGAGGCATAATATTTTAATACTTCCAATCATCAGTCAAAATACTCAATTATCATCAACCTGAAGATATTTTATTGAATATAATCATTTTACCCAACTATTCTTTGTGTGTGTGTGTGTGTGGATCTTGGGGCTTGAATTGGGCCTCGGGGTTGTCCCTGAGCTTTGCATCTCAAGGCTACCACTCTACCCCTGGGCCTGGGTGCTTTCCCCGAGCTCTTCCCCTCAAGGCTACTCCCTACCCTTGAGCCAAGCCCCACTTTCTGTTTTCTAGAGGTTAATTGGAGTTAAGAATCTCAGGTCCTGTTGAGCCCGGGCTGGCTTTGAACCTTGATCCTCAAATCTCAGCCTTCTGAGTAGCTAGGATTACAGGCATGAGCCACCGCGCCCGGCCCAACTATTTATCATCTGAAATACGAATTTTGTTTCATTATCCATGGATATTTTCTGATGTACTAATGATTTAATTCCTATTTTTTAATTTTTTGCTGGTCCTCAGGGTTGAGCTCACACCTTATGTGCTGTGTCTAAGCTTTTGTGCTCAAGGCTAGTGCACCTGAGCCCCAGCTCCGTTTCCAGCTTTATGGTGAGCAGATGGAGATAAGTCTCCTGGACTTTCTTCCTGCCCTCCTGGTTTTTGAACCACCATCCTCAGATCTCAGCCTCCTGAGTAGCTAGGATTATAGGTATCAGCCACTAGCACCTGGCTCTTTTTTAATCAAAATGCTTAACATGCTACAAACACACATATAAGACACTCACATACACACAAACACACACACACACAACCTGTGCACACACATGCACCATCTTATAATCATATAATTCATGTAGCTGCACAGGGTCTTAGCTGTGAGTGGCTGTTCCTAGGTTTAACACTGTACTGCCATTGCCTGGAAATTCTTAATTACTTTTCATCCAAGGAATTCTTATTTTCATTTTTCTGGGACTTACATGCTCTATGACTGGTCATGCATACTAACTCATACTAAGTTAAGCATAAAAATAACAATATATAGCTTTAAAGTGGTTTCAGTGTACTGAAGAAAGCAGTTACTAACTGTAATTTCAGAAATGAAGAGCATGCTATTTAAGTGGCATGTCACATGAAGTAGGGATTCAATGAAATCTCAACCCAAAGTATAGTGAGAGTCCAATGGAAAAACAACTGAACACATTAATGACCTGTGAGTCTAAATCAGATCTGTTTGATTTTCCAATTGAACTTCTTCAGAATGAATTTTTCATTTTATCAAATGGTTAAGATGTAAGTATTATATGGGCACTTATTCTAGTTACATTCTCAAAGCATAATCTAACACGCTGCTAAATTTAAGTTGCTAGTATTTTACAGTTATGCATATAACTACAATATCCTTGTCCTTTATGCTTAACTGAGATAAGGCTGGTTCTGTCAGAGTTCGCTAACATCATACATGGATAAAAAAACTACAATGTTTTCCAAAAGTGTAGGTGTTTAAGTTTTCTATGAATTATTTGTTTCATGGAATGAATTCCAGGCATGGAATAAAACTGTCGATTCTGAGAATGACAAAAGTGAGCATAAGAGGGTTTGTTCTAAAGTTTGATCAGAATGTGAAGAACATTGTTGGGAAGTATATGTCAGATATCAGACATCTAGAGTTATGCAAAAATAATGAAATTATCCAGCCAGCATGCTAGAGGAGAAAAAAGAAAACTCCTGCCAGGAGGAAACTTGAGACAAAAGCACTGCAATACCCACCAACAAACCCAACAGAGTGGCAATAAAATTGGAAAGTCAGCAGTCTGTTTCCCAGAAGGCAAGAATTTTAAAATACATTAATCAGTACTTTCAACAGTCACAGAGGGGTTGAGCAAGATATAGAAAATTAGTGTCTACTAAATTTGGCAGTGTAGAGATTGTCCGCAGCCCACAAGACAAGGCTCCCAGAAGAGAGGTGTAGATAGATTTGAGGAAGAGTGTGGGGAGAAGCACATAAAGGGAGATGAGAGCATTTCAAAGATGGTTGGTGTAATAAAAGAAATAAACACATGGTATGAGAAGCATGAAGACATAATTTATACTTGCATTTTTGAGGTCTTTTTTTCTTTTACTTTTTTATTGACATAGTGATGTATAGTCGGGTACAGTCACATTCGTACAGTAATGGGTACATTACTTCTTGAAGAACATTGTTTCCCTTTCCAGTATTTTCTCCCACTTTCTTTCTTCCACCCTCCCAGGTTGTAGAGTTCCTCTCTAACATATCGCCTTGTAGAGTTCCTCTCTAACATATCGCCTTGTGAATACCACTGTTACACTGTTACACCTTTATCATTTGACTCATCATCTTGTTTTCTCTTCCCTTCCCTGATTCAAATAAGCAAATAAACGAATAACCATGCACCACGCACCAATCAGATAAAGCAACAACAGAGGCCCTTGTTATTTTTTCTTATGTTCTCTCCATTTTTGCTCTCCTCTTTAAGACTTCTGCAATCTGAATTCATTTTGCATCTATTGCCTACTTTTATGTTCCTTATTAAAAGGTCTTTTATGACACTAGAAACATTGCTGGAATTAGAGTGTTGGCTTAAAAACTCTACTGTTTCTTAACTTGGCCTTAACAGATAGCAGCTATCACTTATCTGACTTTTATATGCTAGATTTGGAAAAGCCTATGTTCTTAACCACATTCTTTATAGAAGATTAATTAGAAAAAAATCACACATACTTTTCTTCATGCAAATAATTTGAGAAATATTTTTCTGAAATCTCTAGAGTTCCTTTGTAACTTTGTGAGTTGCTCTTATGAGCTCTTAAGCAGAAATACTTCTGCTTCTTTCAACCTAGAATTCTCTGCACTCAACAGAATGCCTGTCAAGTTATAGACTATGTGCTGGTGTAACATGAGAAAAGGAAGCCACCAGACTGTGCAAGTCTAGCCTTGCTTTTCTTATAGGGAGTCAGTTCTCTGAGTAAAGCTTCATTGATATCCAGGAATGTTTCAATACCAACTATTGATTGGTATTGCCATGTCTATGGTTCTGGTAAGGCTGTCAAAATTCTAATACTTCGCAGAAATTCAGAATACTTTCCTAATATGGAAGGCTGTCTTATTTAAATTTTAATTGTTAGATTAAAAATTAGACCAATCTCCCATTAATTCCAGCAAGTGAGGTTTGTTTGAGCATAGTTGTTATTGCCTTGGGCTCTTGAGACATCCATTAATTTAGGTACGTGATATGGAATAACTGTGTCAAAAAATAGCAATGTACAAAGATCTTTTAAGTGCCTCCCCCATGTTTCTAAGGTATTGTCCAATAACAAATATTTATTCTGTGCAAGTTAGGAACAGATTAAGAAGTATACTGGCATTTTGTCTTGTATGTACTGCTTTTTCATTGGTTTGCCCTTTGTCTTTTGTCTTATCATTTTGTTTTTACCCTTCACTTCTATTCATATCAACATGTACATAAGACACAGGGTGCCAAAATCAAATACAGTGACAACCTGGGGAGGAAGGATGGGTGGCAGGGAAAGTGTGAAGAAATGAGGGAGTAACAATGTTCGACAAGCAATGTACTCATTACCTTTGGTATGTAACTGTAACACTTCTGTACATCACCTTCACAATGAAATTAAATTTAAAAAGTTAAGAAAGATAAAAAAGAGATATACTAAAAGCCTGGAACAATCATCAGTGTGAGAAGAACACAGAAATTAGAATTTT
The DNA here is from genome assembly GCF_031878675.1 of Megascapheus bottae. NCBI lineage: Eukaryota > Metazoa > Chordata > Mammalia > Rodentia > Geomyidae > Megascapheus > Megascapheus bottae. The sequence continues at coordinate 25,472,850 of NC_143517.1, forward strand.
CAAGGGACTGAGGTTATAAGCAGTTGAGTTTGGCTCACCCGATAGTGATTTATTAAAACAATAGAGGAAAGAATCCTATGTTTCTTGAGCATATTTTTTCTTCTTGAATACTTGCTTATTAAACATGACATTTGAAATACGATGTAAAAATCAGTGTTGATAAAATCTTTCAAAAAATAAAGATTACCCTTGATCTGGTGAATATAATATAAGCCCCTTCTATTAGTTATAATAAAAATATATGGGAAAAAAATAAAGATTACTACACAAAATGACTTTTCTTGGCTATGTTCACTGGAAATTATTTTTTTCTTCTCCTTATTACAAATTAACCTGCAATAAATCTTCAAATATACATTTTCATGTATATCTATTTCCTTAAAACATATTATAAAATGGAGTTAAATTTGGAAGTCTCTAAAAATGATATTCTGTGCAATATTCATTCTGAGATCTTTAAATATTTAGTTTAGAAAAATGGGACATGATGCTTATTCTAAAATAATACAGATTATAAAATTTCAATTCTAAAATAAATTTATGAAAATATGCCCTTTACGAAAAATAAATAAATCTACACCTATTAATCTAAGTTTTGTTTTCTAAGCTTTTCAATATATGTTCCATTTTTCTTTAGATTTTTGACCAATATGAAATAATTGTGTTACAGTAGAAGTTAATAGTAATGTACAAAGATCTTTTAAGTGCCTCCCCCATGTTTCTAGGGTATTGCACAGTAAAGAATATTTATTCTTTGCAAGTTAGGAGCTGATTATGAAGTAAAATAGCATTCCATGACCAAAGTTAATAAAAAATCATACAGCAAGACACAAACAAATATTATTAGGTCCACATGTGTACTGACTAATAAAAAATGATACAACAGTTGATACTAGAGATGTTTTGAAGTATTTCCCCATTATCACCAAGTCTTAAATCAGTTGCTTCAAAATAAAACCCAATTATAGCCAACTGAAAACATCACTAATAAAAACCCCTCAGAATTTTCTAGGATCTCAATGATCAGAAATTTTTATAAAATGATATAAAATGACGTTTTTCAAAATGAATTCCAAGAACTAGAAACAAGAGGGTTTTTTTTTTTGTAATTTTACTCCCCCCTTCCTTTGAGACCATTTTTTATTTCTATACCTTTGTCTTATATGTAAGTTTATCTGTTTTGGGAGGGGAATGAGGGTGCACAGAAATGGAGAGAGACAAAGGGGAAACAAATGCAGCCATATACTCACCGGTCACTATGCTGAAAATGAAGAAAAACTGGGAGAAAATGAGGGAAGATGGGACACATGTTAAAAAATGTAATCCTTCCCTGACTTATATAACTGTAACCCCTTTGTACATCACTTTTATGATAAAAAAATTAAAGAAAAGAATCTAAAAGAAATATCAGGAAATGGAATCTAGAAAAACAGCAGGTCACAGTCATGTATTTATTGCTGTTGTTTTACACTTGGTTGGAGATCAGAGTCTTATGACTTTCTTCTTTGTTTCTTCATTTCTTTCTTTTCTTTCTTTCTTTTTCTTTCTTTTTCTTTTGCCAGTCCTAGGGCTTGAACAAAGGCCTTTGGGCTTTCTTTCTCAAGGCTAGAGCTCTATCATTTGAGCCACAGCATCACTTCTGGCTTTTTTTTTTCCTATATATGTGATACTGATTAGTCAAACCTGAGTTCTTCTATGTTATATTATGCCTCAAGCAGTATGTGTATCTAAAACATATTGTTGTCAAGGTAATGAATTTCTTCTGCTGTAATGCATGAACAAAAGTTTTGCATAGTTGTTTGTTCCCATAGTGCACATGTTGCTAGAATTTAAGGCCCAATGATAAAGATACACTTTGGTAATCACTTTTGTAATATGAGACTTTCATTAGCCGATGAGCTTCCTTCAGTTCCTTGAATTGTCATCTGCCTATGGTGACAAAGGTACTGCACATACATCCTATGAAACTACAAAAGAAAACTCATACAACGTGCTTTTATTTTCCTGAACTTTATTAAGTAGGTCTTTATTACTGGTTATATTTAAGATTAACCTCTAAAACCATTCAAGATTTCCCCAACTCTAAACAATCTTTTAATTTTAACATATAATTATTCAGGAAATCCTATATACTACACACTTTTCTAGGTGCTCAATCTCTATCAGTATTTAAAATATAAAAGTAATTTGTTTAATTATGTCACAATTTAGTGGAAGATATAGAATATATAATAAAGTAGAAATCACGTAAAACAGACATTTATTAAATTATATGGAAAATATTTAGGCTCAAAGTAGAGGATTTGTTTTGGGGATTGTGAGAAGAGTGCTGTGAGTTTAAAATGACCTCATGAGCAGTAGAGCATTTTTGTTTTGTTTTGTTTTTGCCAGTTCTGGGGCTTGAACTCAGTGCCTAAGCACTGTCCCTGAAATTTCCCAAGGCTAGCACTCTACCACTAGAGCAACGGCACCATTTCTGGCTTTTTCTGTGTATGTGCTACCAAGGAATCAAACCCAGGGTGTCGTGCTTACTGGGTAAGCACTCTACCACTAGGCCAAACTCCTGAGCCCGAGCTTTTTTAAAAAAAATAATTTAAATTGTTTTAAAAGTTATGGACAAATGAGTTATCCTAACTCAGACAATGCATACATTTCTTTTTTGGACAATGTTACCTCTTCATTCACTTTCCTGGTTTTTCCCTCCTGTCCCCCAGCCCCCATAAGCTGTATAGTTCATTTTCAACCTAGTGTCTAGTGAGTATCACTGCTCCATTTGTTCATTTCTGTATTCCACCTTTTCCCTTCCAAAGACAGATAAACAAACATATAAGGCAAAAAGAAAAAAAAAACAACAGCAAAGAAAAAAATCCTCATTTCCCATTCCCTGGAGCTCATTTCTATAAATAGCATTCTATATGACAGATATACTTTTGTGTACTTTCCCTACAAATATCCTCCTTCGTGTTTTGTGTGAATGCCTAGAGTCTCGTATGAGTTATCATGTATTTTAGATCCAGCTTCCACAGATGAGAGAAATTGTGCCATTTGTCTCTCTGAGCTTGGCTTACCTCACTTAACATGATTTATTCCCTGCAAATGACATAATATTATTCTTTTTAATGGCTGTGTAAAATTCCATTATGTGTAGGTACCACATGTTTTTCATTCACTCATCTCTTTAGGCCATGTTGTTTTCAAATTTTTGTTATACAGAAATGCCTACAATAGGAAGTTTTGTGTGGTGTGGACAATTATATTTATTTTTTATTCCAATTGCAAAATACTTTCTTCATATTGGAATTTGAAATTCTCTAGAGGAACTATAAATGATTTATAGTTTTAAAGACAAAATTTTACTACATGCCACTTAGTTTGAATAAACATAAAAGTCTACTTTGGGTACACTTTTACTTGACTTGTCATATCTGAATCATTCGACACATTATTTTGTTATTTTCCTCTCCTATGTTTCCACTGACATCACTTTGCTAATTTAAACTTACTCATCCCAACTCATCTCTGCTTATCCTAATATTTCTATTCCTCAGAGTTCCACCCTTGGCATTGTCCTCTCCTAATGCACTTTCTGTGTCACCTCACCCATTCTGATGCTTTAATTTCAGTTTTACAAATAATTTACATGTACTACCTACTATATTTTCAACCTAGTGTGATCTCAAGATTCAACCTTGTTTATCCATATTACCTGAATTTCTCAGCGATAGCTCAAATTCAGCATATAGAACTTCTGTTGATTTTCAACTTTATTCTCTCCATTGTATCTTTCCAGGGTGTGTACTTTAACATTTTATTTATCACTAAGTCTCTAAACCTAGGAAAAATATCAATTTCTTGATAATAACTACAGTATCCTCTTGTATCCAATCCTGCTACCTTTGTTTGGGTTTTCATTTTCCCTCTGCTTGATACCAAACCTCCTTACTAGTTTTATTCAGAACAATGTTGCCACTTCCTGCTTACATAGTGAGAACATTGAAAGTACAGATTGATCTTCTGTTTGTGATACCTTGAAGACCTAGCATCATGCTTGTTAGGTATTTGATATTTTATATGTATATATATATATATATATATGTGACATTAGGTATTTGATGTATGATGAATGAATGGATAGTTTCTGCTATTTCATAATCAGGTAATCAGACTTTTATGGGCTGCAATGACACCTATTTGTAGCTTTACTGTCAATGTTTAGCACATTCTTGTTTTGTGAACAGGAATGATAGCTCTTTAAAAAAATGCCTCCAGAGTGATTTAATATCAAGAAAATATGAATGTTGTATGAATGCTCTATGGTGAAAAATAGCCTTAGTAACATAGGACTGTGAAAAGGAAGATAACTTAGTTAAATGTGAAACAGACTATTATCTGACTCCGTTAAACCTCTTCTTTTAATAAATTGAACATGTTTTCATTTTATTGTAAGACCAACTGTAGTTTCCTTATTCTCATTTCTTCCTTCCAACAAGACATTTTAAATAGAATAGAGTGGCTTTAGAAAGTATTTTAGAATTACTTGGATTTATTTACACCATTTGGTTTGTGGAGTTAGTTATAGCAATATTTGTGATTATTAACAGTGGTTTCTAGATGGCCTTGTAAATAGAATTCTGTAAGTACCTTGGCACACGGTAGGTTACATTGCATAAACTGAGTCCATAAAATATGTATTATAAACTAATGAAGAAGTTGGTTTTGCTGTTGACTTAAAGTTTGCATTTGGAATAGATTTATAAAATCTGAGTTGGATGGACATCACTTGGTAATATTTACAACGTATTCATTGATGAATGAGTAGTACCATTTCTTTATAATTAATGTGGTTAAACTCCTCCTTAATGTCCTTTGTATTTAGAATCTTCAAGGGATATCATATCACTCATATTTCATAGTAATGCTAATATGGGAGATTGATCTCAGGAATAAACCATCAATTTATGTTGACATAGTTACATAGTAAACAATAATATGAGATTCAAGGATATTATTAGTATATAATATTACTAAGATTTTAACACACTGGATATTTTACATCTCAATAAGTTCATGTATTTTTATTACCTCTAAGTAGTTGTACAAAAGAGGTTTCAGCTCAACATATCAATTTATGAGCACTATGCAACTTGATCAATGTCACTCCTTCCAATATTTCTTTTCTTTTTATTTTTCTTGACAGTTGTGGGGCTTGAACTCAGGTCCTGAGCTCTGTCCTTGGGTTTTCTCAAGGCTAGAGCTCTACTACTTGAGCCACAGCACCACTTCCAGCTTTTTCTATGTATGTGATACCAAGGAATGGAACCCAGGTCTTTGTGTAGGCTAGGCAACCATTCTACCACTAGGCCAAACTCCTGGTCCCTCCTTCTAACATTTTTATACTTTAAAAGTCACTTCAAAACTATAAATCTATTTTATACACGTCACCATCCTTGAACTTCTTACTCAGAAACTTCTTAGAGTAGGCTTCAGGATCCCAGTATATCCCAGTATATTGTTTTAAGATCCTTTGGATTTAGTAATGGGTTTGGTTTATCCCCACATTTTTAACTGACATCAATTAGTTGTACAAGGAATATTTATTTTGTCAATGTGAATATATACATTCACTGTCCCTGGATCAAACTTCTTTCTTTTACTCCAATTCTCCCTCTTTCCCAAATTTCAGCAAGCACTTTCCACTAGCACCTCCACCCTGGGCTGGACCTGCTTTATGTTCCCATCATTAATTTTTAAAAGTGCAAGACAAAGTTGTTTTTATTTGCATTTCTTTTAGGGCCAGATATGTCAAGGATTTCTTCATGTGTCTATAGGCCACTCTTATTTATTCTTCAGAGAAGACTCTAAGTCTTTGGCCCATCTTTTAATGGGATGATTTGAAGATTTATTTTGGAGAGATTCAAGTGAAGTAATCCAGATCCAAAAGAACATAGGTCAAATGGTTTCCCTCATTTGTAATAATTAGTACTCACCTAGGACTCTCCTAGCAGAGGATTGCAAAACCTAGATACATAAGGTCATATAGGATGAGACTAAATGAAAGGATCTCCAGGATATGGAAACAAGAGCTTTACCTTGTGAGATTGTTGTTCTTAATATATTATATTACTTCTCTTCTCTTTTGTTGCCTTTTGGTTAATCTCATACTGTTACTATATCTGAATTTGTTACTAAGCATATTGTGTATCCGTTTATTATTTACTTGAAATAGGAAAGGGAAGGGGGGAAAACAAGATGATTGGAAAGGGGTTAGGGGAGGGAAATGGGGAAAAAAACCTGAGAAGGGGTATTAATGTGTGAGAGATAATGCTCCTATTATGTGGCAAATATAACTGTAACTCCTTTATACATTACAATAAAATTTAAAAAGTGCAAGACAATTAAGAAACAAAGGCCTTTTGACACTCTAAAATAATAGGAATTAACTTTTGATCATAAACACAAATGCCCACAAAGCCAGCCAGGCACTGCAAAGTGAGTACCCACATTTTCTGAACTAGACTAGAGAACTCCAGCTTTGTCCGATGTATACGGAATGGCGGAATGCAACCTCAACACTGTCTGGCTTTCCAGTCTGGCAGGTTAAATAGAAAAAAACAATGAATACTTTTATGGGCCTTTCCAAGTTTTAAATGTTGATTTGAGTTTTGTAAATATTTTATTTACAATCTGCTTATTAATGATACTTCTTCAGAGAGCTTTGAGCCCAAGTAAGTTCTACTTGAACTTTTAATGATTTCACATTTCTTAAACACTGTGACAAAGAATGGAAACTGTAGAATGTCTCAAAACCTTCCCCCATATAAAACAGAATTTCCCTTTCCCTTGACTTAGCATTCATTGCTATTTTATAGACTATGCATTTACTGACATATTTGCTGTCTTTTTCTCAAAATTGTATTATAAAAATGATACATTTCTTCAACCCATGTTTTCTTTATTTTGTAAACTACTGTGGTCAAATGAAAGACTCTTAATATATAGCCATCAAATGAATTACTGTCCCTTAGGTAGCCAACTTCCTAGAAGAATAACTAAAGAACTTGGACATTTAACCTTGACAAGAAAAATCATAGTAGAAATAGACCTCACAGTATGCTGGACTTGACTCATCCTGGCCTTTGGAAGTAATTGTGTTCATCCTGTCTCATCTCTGCTTTCAGAATGTCCCATTAGTATCTTAAAGTTAGCCATGGTGTGGTTCTTTCACAAAATAAGTCAGCAAATGGTACAAATATTGCACCATTTTCGAGCATGTCAATGGATGTAACTGTTGGGAAATAATTTTCATAGGATTGCCATTTAATATTTAGAGCTTTTCAACAATGGAATGGCCTATCTCACCAAGTATTTAGTACTGTGCTGGAGATTAACTTTGTGTGTGTGTGTGTGTGTGTGTGTGTGTGTGTGTGTGTGTGTGTGTGTGTGTACTGGTCCTGGGGCTTCAATTAAGGCTCTAGAAACTGTCCCTGAGGTTTTTTGCTCCAAGATTACACTATAAAAGTCTCACAAACTTTCCTTCCCAGGCTGGCCTTGAACCATGAACATCAAATATCACCCTCCTAGGATTATAGGTATGAGCCACCAGTGCCCACTTGAGATTAATATTTTGAGATACGATAGCAAAGAATCATAACATTTCTAGGATATAGGTTTTGTTTCTCGTTTAAAAATTCTTTCTACTGAGAACATTATTTGAATGAACTTATCCTGCATAGAAACCCATTTCCACAAATTTCTATCCTGTTGTCTTTTGTATAAAGCACCCAAAGTAGTTTATTATTAGTTTAATTACTTCTGTTCCTTCTGCCAGTTTCTTAATAATTCATTAGCGATGTTAATGGAATGATAAATCCTACCAAAGTAGAAAATTCTTCTGATCTGTTTGAAGGTGGTAGTTTGTTTAAGACTATATAACCAGAAAATGTGGAGGTATGTATTCAGCATGCTGAATCATCCATAAGCACCACAGTTTCTGCTCTTTCCCACTATCCTCCATCCATTTGGCTGGAGATTTAAAAATTCACTCATTTTTTTATTGTTGGTGTAATGTATAGAGGGGTCACAGTTACATTCATACAGTAATGGGTACATTACATAAGTTCACTCTTTCAGATTCTGTTTCTTCAGAAAATATAATGTTAGACCTTTGTGCAGGGAGGGGAAGGTGCCAGTGACAGACCATCTCTGTGAGTTAGAGCTTATGGGTAGAATCAAGCTGCACAGATAAATATCAGTGTCTTGTATTTTAGCTGTACCCCACATTCCATCTTCCGCAGAATCCAAAGAAAGGCTTTCTATTCCTGGAAACTCATTATCTTCTAATTTATATTACCTCATTAGGCTTTCTAAAACAACTTTCTTCCCTCTGCTAAACTCAGTTGCCATACTTTCTTATTTCAGAAAGTCATGTTTCATCGGGCATATTTGCTTTTATTCTTTTAATAAATTATTACCATTTTTGTTTCTTTTAACTTTGGTATGTTTCTAGTCATCAAAAATAACTGTGTTTCAATCTGCCCTGGTTTAAAAAGCAGGTGAGATAAAGTTCTTAGCAGTTTTCTAAGCAATCATATCCATCTCGTCATGTTTTTCATGACTGCTCTTTGCTTTTTTTCAATCCATTGTCTATATTAACATTACTACAAGAACTAATATTAAAAAACAAACCTTTAAATAACTTACTAAATACTAGTCATTTGTTTAGAACTTGGCATATTTTCTTATGTAAATGCTCCACCTTGTGATGAAGTATCAGTCATCTATTGCTACAATAGTGCTGTATAATAAGCTACTGTGAATATTAAAAATTAATAAAAATTGCAACCTTTTCACAAGTCATTGGATTGACTTGCTAGGTTAATTCTACTGGCTGCAGTCATCTGTCTCCTTACATGAGAGCTGAATGTGTAAGATAGTCTCAGGTATTTCTCTATTTGGTCATTCACTTTTTTAAAGAGGCTCATTCTATGGTCTGAGCAGGGTTCTAAGAAGAGAGTAGAAGCTTAATGCTTCTTACAATCTAGCAGAATATACAGAATCACGTACTATATAGTCTATTAGACAAATCAAATTGAAACACTAAGCCAGGTTCAATGGGCGGAAAACAAATATGATTTCTTAGTGGGAAAAACTACAAGGTCAAAGTGCCAATTTTGGAGAAAGTGGGAGAACATTTCTTTTTCTTTTTCTCACAGATGCCCATTTTTATTCTCATTTTATAAGAATTGGAGATATGAAGGCACTAAGTAACAAATCTAAGGTGATAGGCTAATGAAAACAGTGCTATTTTGGATGTAAATTCTGACATTCTTAACCCTTACACTATGCTTTCTCTCTCTTAACTGAGATATCAAACCAGTTGAGAGCCTTGTAGAAGAAAGGCCAAGAGAAGAAAATGAATTTTTAAAACCTCTACATAGAACAAGAAGGGAAAGATCTGCACAAAGGACTACCATTGCAAAAACATGGCACCATGAATCTGTGGCTCCCCTATGGTTAATCTCATATTGTCACTGTATCTGACTTTGTTACCTGATATATTGTGTATATGTTTATTTGTTTATTTGAAATAGGAAAGAGAAGAGGGAAAACAAGATGATTGGGAGGGGTGGGGAGAGAGAAATGGGGACAAAAACATGAGAAGAGGTATCAGTGTGTGAGAAGTACTACACCTATTACCTCTCAAATGTAACTCTAACCCCTCTATACATTACCCAAACAATAAAAAATTAATTAATAAATAAATACGTGGCTCCCTCTGTGAAATCCGACAAGGTCTGCGCAGAGCCTGGGCAGCTGTTATTTTTTTTAGTTTTGGTTTTAGTGTAAAGGTGATGTACAGAGGGGTTATAGTTACATAAGTAAGGTAATGAGTACATTTCTTTTGAAGTGATACCCCCTTTTCTCATTTTCTCCCATTTCACGTCACTCCCCCTCCCCCAAAGTGGTAAAGTTCATTTCCAACATAGTGTCTAGTGAGTATCACTGTTGAATTGGTTCACCATTTCTGGGATTCCCCTCCTCTTCCCCAAACTAGACAAACTTATATGAAAGGCAAAAGTGTCAGAAAGTTAAAAAAAAAGAGAGCGACAACAAAGAATAAACGAAAGGGAAATAGAAATAACAGGAAATAATACAATGAAAAAAAGAAACCTTCTTGCTTCTCTCCCCCCTCTCTCCCTCTCTCTCTCCCTCTCTCTCTCCCTCTCTCCCTTCCTTCCTTCCTTCCTTCCTTCCTTCCTTCCTTCCTTCCTTCCTTCCTTCCTTCCTTCCTTCCTTCCCTCCTTCCTTCCTTCCTTCCTTCCCTCCTTCCTTCCCTGCTTTCCTTCCTTCTTCTCTCTGTCTCTGTCCTCTGCCCTCTCTTTCTCTTGCCAGTTTAAGGGATGAACTGTGCTGGAGTTGGAAGAGCATGTGATTCATGTGGTCAGTTGACAGTGAATAAAAGTGGTACGTGTTAGCCAGGTGTGGTGGCTCACACCTGTAATCCTAGCTACTCAGAAGGCTATCTCCAGCCTGGGGCACTCTTATCTCCAATTAATTTCTAGAAAACGGGAAGTGGGGCTTGGCTCAAGGGGAGGGTGGTAGCCTTGAGCTGAAGAGCTCAGGGATAGTGCCCAGGTCCAGAGTTCAAGCCAACAACTCCCCAAGGGTTCATTGTAAAGTTCATTCCCAATATATTGTCTTGTATCACTGTTTCATTGGTTCACCCTTTGTTCTTTGTCTCACCATTTTGGTTTTCAACAATTTCTTTAGCTAACATTTCTAGGACATTAATAATAATGTTGAGGGGGAACATGATTAAGTGCTAATTTAACTTTCTAGAAGGGTAAGTTGATGGTCTTTATTAAAAAGCTCAAATACCTCTTTATTAAGAAGAGGTATGTGATGATTTTTCTGTAGCTACAATGATTACAGAGCAGTTCTCCCTTGGTGTGTTTATGTGAGTCAATCTTAGTAAATTTTGAGTTAAATTATTCTTATTTTTTTAGTGTGAGCATCGTTGGTCATCTTACAGTAGAACTGCAATGTAGAATGGATGGATTCTAAATATTCATATGTTTTCCCCTTATTTAAAAAAAGTTATATTTAAGGGTGGGGAATTTGGCCTAGTGGTAGAATTGCTTGCCTCGTATGCACGAAGCCCTAGGTTTGATTCCTTGATACCACCTACATAGAAAAAAGCTAGAAATGGTGCTGTGGCTCAAGTGGTAGAGCTCTAGCCTTGAGAAAGCCCAAGGACAGTGCTCAGGCCCTGAGTTCAAAGCCAAAGAATGGCAAAAAATTATCTTTAAGTAGTTGAACAAAGGAATTGCCATCTCCCAGAGAAGTTTATGAATACAATGCATCTTGATCAATGGCATCCCTTTTGGCATGATCACCTATTCCTCCCATTCACACACCTTCCCTCACTCTTCTTTACACATTGGACCCCTTCTTCTTCTCTTCATTCCTTTACCCCTTTCCACCTGGTCCCATCCCTTTTAGATACCTGTTTCTGGGTGTTTTATTTTGCTGAACTTTGATTTTGCCTTTTTAAGAAATTACACTAGTTGTAATCTTCCTTGAATCTATGGTATTTCAGTTCATACATTCGTATATATTTACATACTACCCAAACTTACTTACCTATGAGTTTGTTACCTATCTAGCTTCCACAAATGAGGGAAAACATGGATTTTTTTTGTCTCTAGGTCTGACATGCTTCATTTAGCATAATTTTTTCAACTCTTTCCATTGCTTTACATGTAGCATAATAGCATTCTTTCTAATAGATGAGTAAAATTCCATTGTGTTGATATAACACATTTTCTTGATCCATTTGTCTATTGAAGGGACAGTGGGTTGATTCCATATCTTGACTTTGAGATTCCACCTCAGCCTTGTAGGAATATCCCTTATCAAGAAAATAATGACAGATATTGATGAGGATTTGAACATTGTTGGTGGGAATGTAAACTTGTAAAACACTCTGGAAAGCAGTGTAGAGATTATGCAAAAAGTTAAATATAGAACTACCCTATGACCCAGCAATTCCACCCATGGGCATTTACTCAGAAGATTACAAACCAGGATACAGTAAAGCCACCAGGACTACTATGTTTATTGTAGCATTATTCATCATTAAAATGCTTGTATTTTATTACCAATGTTTATTGTTGAATTCAACTTGAGATGAATTTGTGATCTCATAATTCTCTAATGTCATAAAGAATTCTGTAAGATTGTTTATATACCTTCTTCTATTGCTGATTTGTTTTGAGATGATGAGAAAAAGTGTCTTCCAAGCAAAATTTCACACTTATAAGCACAAACTTTTATTTTTCTTCCATATATTTTTTATTGTAATTAATAGAACGGTTACATTACATTTGCCAGATGGAAGGTGCATTACTTCACATACATTGATACCCTTTCTCATGTCTTGGTCCCCATTTCCCTCCTCCCCACCCCCACCCTCATCTTGTTTTCCCCCCTTTCCTATCCAATTTCAAATAACCAAATACGCATATATCCAATATATCAGATAACAAAGTAAAATACTGTGACAATATGAGATAACCAAGGGACAGCAAAAGAGATGAGAGATACCACGGTACATTAAGAACAACAGTCACTCATTATATGGCTTTTGTTTCTATATCCTAGAGGTCCTTTCATTTAGCATCATACTGTATGGCCTTATGTATCTAGGTATTGTTCTATTGCAAATCTCTGTTAGAAGAGTCCAAGGTTTCTACTGATTATGACAAATGAGGGAAAACATTGAGACTAAGTTCCTTTGAATCTGGCTTACTTCACTTAATATGATTTTTGCTAAGTCTTTCCATTTCCTCACAAATGGGGCGATGTCATTCTTTCTCATGGCAGCACAGAATTCTATTGTGTATAAATACCACATCTTGTTGATCTACTCATCAACTGAGGGACATCTGGGTTGGTTCCATATCTTTGCTATGGTAAATAGAAGCACAAACTTTTATATTTTATAAAAAGAATTTCCCTTTGAACTGAAAATAAAAGGAATTATCTATAATGTTAGTTTATATTATTTTATATACTTAAAAATCCTTGACATTATAACTTTTTATTACTTAAGAATAATAAAATACAAAACATAATTAAATATAAATTAATGGTTATCAAAAAACTCCACAAAATGGAAATAAGAAGGCTTTTTTCTGTTTTTGATTTTGTTTCTTTTTGCCTTATTTGTCGAGACGTTTCTAGGAATGAAAGGCAAGGCACAGAAATGGAGGGATAAATGGCAAACAAGTGCAGCAATGGCACTCACTGTTGAAAATGAACTATACAACTTGTGGGTAGGATAGAAGGGAAAGCCTGAGAGAGAGTGAAGGAAGGGATGACATTGTCCAAAAGGAAATGGTCTCTTCTCCTGTCTTATGTAATTGTAACCCCTTTGTTTTTATCATTTTCAAACAAAAATAATCTTTAAAAATAAAAATAATAGTAACTATTTTCCTAATTTTTCTTCTCTTCCCAGAAGTAACATTTTGCAGAGACTATGTTACATTCTCCATACTTTTACAATGATTGTTTTTCAAACAATCAAATGGTAACACATCTGAAGTCCTAGCATTCAAGAGATTGTGGCAAAAGGATCGCAAGTTAGTGTAAGGCCAGCTTTGCCTACAAACAGCAACAACAGAAATCAAAAACGAAAGTGGGCCTACAGTGAAACCCATTAATTGAATTTGCATGATGAATATATTGATAATATGAACTTAACAAAAATTGTAGATCTACTGAAAAGCCATAGCAATACACTGAGGGGCAGCAGTGGTTAATTTATCTGTGTTTGCTGAGCAAAACCAGTCTATGGCAGAAGCCTTCCTCTTTCAAGGCTTCCTGCATTTCAAGCCACATCCCCCAGTGACTAACTCTGAATGAGAATTGTCAAAATTTGTTTTACTTACTTCCCTGAAACCTGCACATTTTTCAGGAAATGGAGTTGAACATCATGTTTTAGTGTATTTCTTCATGCTGATTTAAATTTACTGCATTTGTTAGTAATTCCTGTCCCAAAATGTGCTATATATTGTTGGAAATATATAACTAGTTTCAAAGTTGATATACATTTTCTTTCTTAGTTTTCTTTCTTTTGTTTTATACTTGCAGATACATCTCAGTTCCTAAGAAGTCTTTATTGATGATTTGCATAAAAAATCACTGTTTTCTGCTTTATATACACACAGATGAGCAATGCATCTATACAACACTTGTGTATTTGCATTATGAGATAGCTAGCATCTCCTGGGCCCGTTATAAAAGTGTGCTTCTAATGAGCCAGATATAATTCATGTTAACTAGCAATGACAGGAGTAAAGCTTGACATGGTCAAATAAAGACTAATAACACATACAAAACAAAATAAACACTATGCTTTACCCAAAGACATTTCAGCATCATTAATTGATAGGCAAAACAGCATTACAATTCTGCAAGATACACAAAACGTGCAAAATTTCTCAGAACACTGAGTACAGTGTTCAATGCCTCCACTTAAACTGGTATAGTAGTGTATACTAAAATTTTGCTGTAACAGCATCATTTTGAAATGGTAGGTAAAACAGTTTAGTAGATAGGCTAAGTCTTCTAAAGGTTATCTTTGCAAACTTAGTCATAAAAGTTATCCCTGTCTCCTTTTTTCTGTCCTTTTCAATTTCTCCTCATCTATGATACCAATTCTTAACCCAACATGTAGTAAAACTACATGTAGCAAATATCTGCCTAATATGTGTAACACAGAACATACTTGATTTATAGTCTATCTATAGAATATACTTACAATTTATAAAACATGTATAATATATGTTTAATTTAATATATAATTTATAGTCTCATCGATATAATATAGAGAGTAATATATCTGGTTTATAGAATAGTATAAGAATTGAATAAAGATTCCATTAGAGATGTGTAAAATCAAATTTTCCTGCAATAAAACCTGTGGAATAGTATTTAAACATCCTTTTATATCACAAGGATGTGTTGAAATTTCTTAAGAGATCTCTTGTGTGTTCTGACTATTTCTAAGTTTGTGGTACTATATAGTTTTCATTTAAAGTGAACAGTATATCCCATATTATTTTTATAATAATATCACTGGCACTTATTGTTTTCTGACATGATCTCTTAAGGAGGGAAAGAATTTTCAGCCAATCTTGGGAAATTGCTCTGGGTACAGACTGCTGTGTTGTTGCCATTCGACATGAAATATGATTTAGATGTGCCACTCAAAGTTTATGAGTTGGAAAATTACTTTAATTCAACAATGTTGTGAAGTGACATCTTTAAGAGCTGATAGGGCCTTAAGGGCTCTGCTGATTTTAAAGGTATGCCTAACATAAAGCTGTTGGGATATGCCCTCTTCTTAGATTTTAAAGGATTCTGCAGACAGTCTGTAGGTCCAGGCAGTGACTAATAATATAGGAATTCATTGTTGGTGTGATATTTACATCAGACTGCATGGTTTTACGGAAACAAAGAACTCAAGGCCATATGCTTGAATGACAATATTTCAGCTGGCGTTGTGCAGTAGACCTGCTGAAGTCTTGTTGGGTGACTTAGAATGAACCGTAGCTAGATCTGGGTACACTGACCTTGTTGTGAATACTAGCCCAGTGAAAGCTATCAGTAGGTAAGAAGAACACTAAATCCATCTCATTCCTAGTTCTGAAATGTCCATACAGCAACTCAGCCTTGCAGTTGTACTGGCTGAACCTGTACAAGTTTAAATCACATTCAGGTTGAAAAGTGGAAGCCCAAGAGATCAGTAACTCCTTGAGAGTCATGTCCTGTAGGCATACCTATATCATAAGGTGTATTCTCACAAAAGAAGGGATTGACAAGTACTTTATACCCTTCATGTCCTATCAGAAAACCTAAAATATTGGCAGGAAAACTAGGAGTGATGAATTAGCCCTTCATGAGTCCTAATACACAGGGAGCTCTATCTAGGATTTGGACTGTTGCTGAATGCTTTCTGAGATGTTGTGTGACCACTCAATCTCAGCCTCCAATATTCATAGCAAGGCCCCATAGAGGAGAATTGTGCAGATGGGGCCTGGTACATACACACAGGCACAAGAGGTGCTCCTAGGAAGATTTCAAGGATCAGAAATTATCACAAAAAATACCTCACATACTGAGTACACTCAGAACAAGCAAAGAAGTTGTGGTTGCAGATGGGAGTTACTGGAGGAGTCACCTGAGGGCTTGGAACGGTGGCTACTGTTGAGTCTTTTATTTTATATCCGTTGGTTTTACTGCTTTTTGCTGATGTAACACTTGTTCCATTGAATCACACTAGTACATGAGATACATGTGAAGTCCCCTCCACAAGTCCTGGCCATAGAATATTGAGTAGGAAGAGCAGGAGGAAGGAAACCAAGGAGCTGTAAGAAGCAGAAGAGGAGAGCTCTGATTTACCTGGAGTTTGTAACTTCAAGCTACAGAAATTGTTTATTTAAGTATAATAGGAATTGAGCCTCTCTCAGAATACTACTTTCAAAATCTCTGTGTGAGGTCCAGACATTTTCTACAGCTTTGAGTGATTATAATAATCCTATGTGGTGATTATGGGAATAATATACAGACAGAATTGAGACCTAGTAACATCTAGCTATAAATCATTACAAAGGTGTGGAAAATGTATCAATATGTAAAATCTACTTGGATTACACACACACACACACACACACACACAAAAACAAACCAACAAACATGTACACAGAGGTGCACACACATTGTTTTGTTTATTTAACTGTTACATTTACATACTATAAAACTTTATCTGGACATGAGTATTGGTTCCTGAATATTTGTAGTCTGTGAGAACAGAGAAGATGAGCTTGAGAAATGCTAGGTGAAATCTGGTTACCTTGGTTGCTTTCTCTTCATTTTTCTCCATCTTTCCTCACATCTTCTGTTACCCCTTTCCTGTTCCTACTTACTCTTTCTTCTACCCATTTTTCTCCCTCCTCTTGGTCCTCCACTTTCATTCCTGGTGGGGGACATGGTATCAACTTTATCCCAAGTTAGCTTGTGTGTTTTCTTCTCCTCGAGTCCACTGATGTACAAATGCTTCACAAATGCATACTTGGAAGTGTACTCCAGGTGTAAGCTAGGAGAAAATATGATGGCAGCTTATGGAGTCTGGACCTCACTGTTTGTGGCTGCCTCCTCCTTTATCAGCACTTGATCTTGGGTGCTTATCAATGTGAATGATACTCTTACTTTCCTCCTTGATTATACAACAGACAACTCAATAAATGCTTCCTAAAGCTATCCTCATACTGCACAATAGCTCAGTGGAGTTTTCCAAGGCAGGAGGAACCTGCCTTGGAAAGGCTATACAAACCTTGCCATACACAAAATCACTTTGTGCAGTGTTGGCTATGAAATGGCTTAGTGAAACAAAGGTGGGTGTGTAAGTGAATACCTTTGGGTAAATATACATGGTCTCAGGGGTGAAGTGAGAGTATGTTTCCTTCATATGCTAGTGCTTACAATTTCTGAGGATGCTCAAATTTTGAGAGTTGATGTGATAACTCTGGAATAATTTATTTTTCCTGTATTTGTGATCATTTCTCTCTGAAACTTTCTTACCTCTTAAAATAAAATAATCAACATTCATTTCAATCAGTTATACAGAAAGAGATGTGACTTATTCTTGGCTTTGTCTCAATGAGGTCACCATCCTGAGAAAGAAGTATGCAGAATTTGATGAAGATAAGACTGATGATTGGAAGGTCTTCACATTCCAGAAATATTTTTCCAGAAATAAGAAGCATTATCCTCCTTTCCACTTTTCTTCTATAACACCAGCCCTGATGCTATCTCATCCAATGTTATATGTCAATCAATGCTGTGTCATCATTCAAGGACATATACTTGACAATAAGCCTTGACTAAGGTAACTTCTGATGTTCCATCCATCATCACAAACAGCTGTTCAGTTCTACTACACATTTCAGTGAACAGCTAGGGCTCTTAAAGAAACTGTCTAAAGAAAGCTGATAATAGTTTAGCACTGCTCAATGAGGAAGAGCCAAAATAAAATCCATTCTTTTTATGAGACTGGAAGAGAAAGATGGAGAAATGAACTATTCTAATAAGGAAACCTTAAAGTAATGATATCTCTATTAATATCTAAAACAAATATGGTATAACTAATAAATCATTGATGCCATCTATTGATTATTATAATGAAAGCATTTTAAGCATCTTAATTATTCTTTTTTCCCCATACAACTTGGAATTTTATTGTAAATATCCCATAGAGAATGGCAACAAATTAGTCCAATTTTTCTTAGAAGTAATTACTTATAATAACTGACAACTGCCAAATAAAATGTCTTTTATAAACTGAGCCACTTTAGTTCACCAGTTGTTGGTTTTTTTTTTTTTTACTGAATTTTAGTTCAATGGACATTTTGTCCTTATACATTACATCAATGATTAAGTGAATTTTTCCATCTTTAAACTTAATGAATACCAAGAACAAACATAAGTAGGATTTTGTTACTACTGTGTAAAGGATTACAAAAGACAAGGATGATAAGTTACAGGACAAAGAAATAAATTACTAATTACTATTACCACACTATTGTTTAAAGAATTAACATGTGTAGTACTGTCTCTACTTGGTGACATAAACACATTTCCAAATTGGATTTCTAGGTATTTCTGTAGGCAAATTAAAAAGTCAATTAATATGTAAGAGGTTTTTTTGAAAATACTTATCATGCTTTTAGATGTCAAAGTCTCATATTCTAGATAAGAACATACCCACTATCTAATGGATGTAACTGTAACCCCTCTATGTATTATCATAACAATAAAATACAATAAACACGAGTAACAAATGGACATGCATATAAATAAACATACCGAAACTCTAAACTGCAGTACCTTTCTACTACTATACTTTTCCCATCAATGAATCAGAAATTTCCAATCTTTTTAGAAATGTGCTGTGCATGATGTAGTCTTCATCACAGAAAGAGAAGTGAGGATGAAAAGAAGCAGAAGAGGAAAGATGAAAAATCATACAAATTTTGAAAAATGCTCAAAAACGTATCAATCCTAGGAGCTTAATTATTGTTAATGTCATGTTTATTGACATTCAACCAGTTTGTCCCCTTTGTGAACCTCAGATTTTTGTCTTTCTTTCTAGGTTTCTTGCCAACATTTTGACTGAATTTTCCTTTTCTGGTTATTTTTTTGCCAGATGATTTTTAATCACATCATCAAAGATTGTGGCGGTCAGTGTGAATCAGAGTTGATTGAATCTGTCTTATTAACATCACCATAGCAAGATGCTAATCCAATCAGAAGGAATCATGACTCTTCATATTTTACAGGCAGTTTTTTTTTAATGTAGATGATAGCCTTGTATTTATTTTTTTGTGCATTATGACTATAAAATCATGCTATATTAAACCACCAGAGGGAGCACCCAAATCTATGGATTCTAAAAGGAATAAGAAACAAATGGAAAATGTATGTTTGCTTCTTGATGGTCTAAATTTCAGTCAGATATACTACTTGATTTAAATGCGCATACAGATCCAAATAATTGATCGTTGGCAACTTCAACACATCATTGTCACCTCTGGATAGATCATCCATCAAAGAAACTCATCAAAGAAAGCTCAGAATTCAATCATTGCATTCACCAACTGGACTTAACAGACATCTACAGACATTTTCACACAAAAGCATCAGAATATACATTTGTTTCAGCAGCCCATGAAACATTCTCCAAAATAAGTCATATGTTAAGGTCACAAAGCAAATCTGTGCAAATTATTAAAAATTTAAATGATTCCCTGAATCCTGTCAGACCACAAAGGAATAAAACTAGAACACAACAGCAAACACCCATCACAGAAAACTCTCTAATTCATGGAGACTGAACAACATATTGCTTTATTATTAGTGGGTCATTGAGGAGATTTGAAGGGAAACTCAAATATTTCTGCAATTTAATAAAAATGAACAAAGTACCAG
The DNA here is from genome assembly GCF_031878675.1 of Megascapheus bottae. Classification (NCBI taxonomy): domain Eukaryota; kingdom Metazoa; phylum Chordata; class Mammalia; order Rodentia; family Geomyidae; genus Megascapheus; species Megascapheus bottae. Next base: position 25,492,902 of record NC_143517.1, read on the forward strand.
CTCCTCTAGGACACAGTGAAGGCACTATCTCTGAGTGCATTAATCAACAAATTGTAATAAAACCTCAAATCAACACTTTAATTATGTACTTTAATGATGCTCCTTGGAAAAACAGGAACAAGACAAACCTATTTGGAAACAAATAAAATTAAATCAGAAATAAATGAATTAGAGACTAAAAGATCCAGAGAAATAATTAAGTGAGGTTTGGTTCTTTGAAAAAATTAGCAAACTTGACAGACCATGAGCAAATTGCCCTAATAAATGAAGAGAACATGCCCAAATTGGAGATGAAAATGGGTATATCACAAAGGTAATATTTAAGATTCAGAATATTATTTGGGAGTACTTTTCAAATCTTTATGCCAACCAATTGAATAATCTGGAAGAACTAAAAGCATTCCTAGAGAAAATTGATATACCCAAACTGAATTATGATTTAAATCAACTAAATAGACCCATAACAAGTAATGAATTGAAATGGCAACAAGGGACCCCAATCCAAGAAAATCTCAGGACCAGATGAATTCAAAGTTGAATTCTATAAGGTCTTCAAAAGCACTCACCCCCAATATTCCTAAACTCTTCAATGAAATAGGGAAAGATCACTACCAAACTATAATCACTGCGAAGCCAGCATAACACTCATCCAAAACCAGATAGGAACCCATAAAAGAAAAAGTATAGACCTTTCCCTTTGGTGAACATCAATGAAAAACTCCTCAAAATTCTGGCCAACTAATTCAACAACTAACCAAATAATCATACACTATGATCAATTGGGGTGCAAAATCTGGTTCAATGTACACAAGTCAGTGTAATTCAGCAATCAACAGAAGCAAGGAAAAGAACCATATGATTCTCTCAGTAGAAGCACAAATGCATTTGACAAGATTCAACACCCCTTCATGGTAAAAGATCTGGAGCATCTAGAAATCCTTGGACTATTCCTCAGTGTTCATTGTTTACCGTAGCTAAAATAAGAAATCAACCCAGATGTCCCTCAGTGGAGGAATGGATCAAGAAAATGTGGCACTTTTTATTTTTAGGTAGTCCCATTTATCGAGTCTCTCTACAATCTGTTGTGACCCTGGGATTCTGTTCAGGAATCTTTTGCCCGCCCATGCCTATGAGTTCCAGTGTCTCTCCTACTTTATCATGTAGCAGTTTCACGGTTTCTGGTCTCATGTTGAGGTCTTTGATCCACTTTGAGTTAATGCTTGTGCATGGCGAAAGGCTAGAGTCATTTTTCAGTTTTCTGCATGTGGCTACCCAGTTTTGCCAGACCAATAATTGAATAGACTGTGTTTGTTCCACTGCATATCTTTGGCTTCTTTGTGAAATACAAGTTGCCTAGGTATGTGGTTCTATTTCTGGGTCTTCTATTCTGTTCCACTGATCTTCTGGTCTGTTTTTGTGCCAACATTAAGCAGTTTTTGTTATTATGGCTCTAGAGTAGAGTTTGAAGTCTGGTATTGTAATAACACCAGCATTGCTCTTTTCGCCTAGAATTGTTTTGGCTATTCTAGGTCTTTTCTTTTTCCATATGAATCTTTGGATTGTATCTTCTATTTCTGTAAAGAATGTCTTTGGGATTTTGATGGGGATTACATTGAATTTGTATATCAATTTTGGCAGTATAGTCATTTTCACTATGTTGGTTCTCCCTAGCCATAAGCATATGTCTTTCCATTTCCTAGTGTCCTCTTTAATTTCTTTCATTAGGCTGTTATAGTTTTCATTGAATAATTCCTTTACATCTTTGGTTAAGTATATTCCTAAGTATTTTATCCTTTTGGGGGCTATTGCGAATGGGATCATTTTCTTGATTTGGCCTTCTGTTTGGGATTGTTGGTCTACAAGAAGGCTCCTGACTTCTGAAGGTTAATTTTGTATCCTGCCACTTTGCTAAAATGGTTTATTAATTCTAGAAGTTTGAGAGTGGAGTTTATTGGGTCACTAAGTTCCTGTACAGATAAAAACATAGTCGCAAAAGTAGAGAGGCAGCCAACCAACTGGGAAAAGACATTCACCAACAATACATCTGACAAATGCTTAGTATCCAGTATCTACAGGGAACTCAAGAAACTAATCCCCCCCAAACCCAATAAACCATTCACTAAATGGGCGAGGGATCTAAAGAGAGACTTATCAGAAGAAGAGATTAAAATGACAGAAAAGCATATGAGAAAATGTTCATCATCTATGGTCATACAGGAAATGCAAATAAAAACAATCCTGATACCACTTTACCCCAACAAGAATGGCCAAGATTTTGAACTCAGACAATGACAGTTGCTGGTGGGGTTGTGGAGAAAAAGGAACCCTACTACACTGCTGGTGGGAATGCAGACTAGTTCAGCCACTCTGGAAAGCAATGTGGAGGTTTCTTAAGGAAATGAAAATAGACCTTCCCTATGATCCCGCCATACCACTTCTGGGCATCTATCCTGAACATCATGACCCAAGATATTATAAGGACACCTGCTCAGCTATGTTCATCTCTGCACTATTCACAATAGCCAGGTGATGGAAACAATCCAGATGCCTTACTGCAGATGAATGGATACAGAAAATGTGGTATATATACACAATGGAATTCTACATAGCCAACAGACAAGATAAAATAATGGCATTTGCAGGGAAGTGGATGAATCTAGAGCGAATCATGTTGGGTGAGAAAAGTGAAGACCTAAGGAACAAAAGGCACATGGTATCCTTAATATGTGGCTATTAAGTCCAAAGAGTACAAGAGCAAGGACTCAGTAACTGCATACCCAAAGCTATGGTCATAGTAATGGAAATATAAACATAACTATATAGACATAAAAACCTATGACTCTATATACATAATGTTTTATTTCATAAATTAATGTTTCCATGACATACAAACCCTTAGCCTAATTTTGATTGTTCTAAATACTAAGTCCCAGTGATTGTAAATAGAGATTCCCTCCTTGAACACTTGTTTGTTAAACTTGTCATTTAAAATATGATGTAAAAATCAACATTAATAAATTCTTTAATTAAAAAAACAGAAAATGTGACACACACACACACACACACACACACACACACACACACACTGGAACTTTGGTAAATTATATAGGTCTCTAGACATTCATATATTGAGGCCAAAGGAGGATATGTAGAGAGCAGATCACAAAGGCTCAAAGTCTATGTGCATATAATCCTATACAGAACCTTTTATGAAACCATCTCCAAGACATGTAAGCAACAGACTTTTAAAGTTGGTGTTGTTGATGTTTTTGGTTTCTTTTCCTTTTTTCTTATGTGTTAGTTTTTATTTTGGAGGGTAAGGTGTGATAAAGTGTAAACAAATACAAAAGCGGTACTTACTAAACACTATATGAAAAGTGAACTGTATATCTTTAGGGTGGGGATAGGAGGGAAAAACTGGGAGGCAGGGAGGGAGGGAGGTACATAGTTCAAAAACAATTGTTTTCATTATCTGACTCATGTAACTGTAACCCCTCTACAATAACATTAAATTTTTTTCAGTTAAATGTGCTCCATATTATTGGGCTTCCCATCTAGTTTGTGAATGTAAAGTTTTAAAAGTCTTGTTCTACTACACAGGATTTCATCATTGCAATTAACTCTCCTTATGTAATAGTTTGCATTTATTTTTATTTTTGTTGGAGTCAATATTATTTTAGTATTCTGAATTACTTCTCTAAATTTAGAATTCATTCCTCATTTTAAAGATATAATTTAATTATTCTTTTTACACTCTGTCTTTTAGGTACCACCTTTCTTGTATTTTTTACATTCTCAAATTTATTTTCTCTGTAACCAAAATTTCAGTACTCATGACATCTTTGTTTTGATTCATTATTTCCCTAGCTTACTGAAGTTCATTAAATTTAAGTTTATTAAATTAAGTTTATCATTATTATGGCTGAATTTTATTTAAGATATATCTTTAATTCTATACAAATTAGTATCTTTCATGCTTGGAATAGAGCTATCTGCCTTATACAGCTATGGCGCAGGAAGTGGGCATTAGATTTCCAGGTCATAGCTCCTTTTCCTTGTGTGTAATATTTATTTATTTTTGTCAGTCTTGGGGTTTGAACTCTGGGCCTGGGCACTGTCCCTTAGCTCTTCAGCTCAAGGCAAGTGCTCTATCACTTGAGCCACATAGCCACTTCTGGTTTTCTGGCAGTTAACTGGAACTAAGAATTTCATGGACTTTTGTGCCTGGCCTGGCTTTGAACCACCGTCACCAGATTGAGCTACTGGTGCCCAGTTTGGTTTTCTTTTCTTTTTTCCAAAGAAAATAAAGTTCTTTCATTTCCCTCACAAATGTTATATTGGTGTGGAGTGGGGAAAGAAATTATCTAATTCTGGCAGACAGCAAGTTTCTAAAGTGCTAGCTGTCTTAAGTTAAGACAAGCCCGAGAAAGATCCTCTTTTTGAATAACAGATGTCATGTAAGTTATATGTCCTGTCTGTCTGTCTTTGTTTCTCTGCCTTTTTCTGTCTTAATTGAACGCTAATTGTGTTAATTAAATAACTGCATTTTTTAGATTTAGATACATGTATATACTTTGCCATTGACAACGCAATATATGCAGATTCACCACCTGAAAAATTTCCTTGTGCTCCACTCTTCTGGGAAGAACACTTAGTTTAACAAGACAATTCTAATGAAATACAGTGCCTGCAAGAACACTGTTTATTTATTGCTTCTGTACCCTATTCTGAATTGCCTCCAAGTTTTCTCACACAATAATGTAATCAACCCTGTTTTGTGGCTGTGGAAACCGTGGTGCACAGAGGTTAAGCAAATTACCCAAGGGCATGGAACAGATGAGTGAGAAACCTGGGAGCCAATCCAGGACTCTAAACTGACGGGTTGATATATTGTTTTCCCTTGCATCATACATCTGTGAGTTGTTGGTGTACTTCTCCCCTTCATGTTTAGTTAAAACATATTTTAGTTTGCAGCTATGAGATATGTAAATATTTCACCACTATACTAACTAGTATATAGTCACAACAGAAAATGAATTATGAATAATGAATAGAGAAAAATCAGTATCAACATAGTCATCCTTTCTTACTTCTGTTGTCATCTTATTTTCTCCAAGCTGCTTACAGACTTATGCAACTTATCACCAAAATGTGTGAATAAAGACATTGGTCAGTCAACATTTTGAACAAAGAAAAATCTTATTTTTAAAAAGAAAAATTATTGTAGAGGTGATATACAGAGGGGATAAAGTCACAGAAGTCAGGTAACGAGTACATTTTCCTTCTGAATGGTGGTAATCACTTCCTCATTCTCTCCCAGTTTTTCCCCTCCCAACCTTTCCCCAATTTATATAGCTCATTTTGAACCTGTGTATAATAAACATTGCTAAATTGGTTCACCTGTAGTCCCACAATTTCTGTACTTCTCCTTTACCTACCCAAATCAGATAAACATATATGAGAGAAAAGGTATAGAAATATTACATAGCAATAAAAGGGAATAGACCAAAGAAAAATGTAGAGGAGGGGGGAGGGGAAGAACTGCAAACAGTACAATAAAAAACCTTATGGTTCCATTTCTTGGAGTTCATTTTGATAAGCATAATTTATATGGTTATATGCATATAGTTATTGAGCTCTTGTGATCCTCTCCTAAGAATATCCTCCTTTGGGCTAACTGTGAATTTAAGAATACTGTTTAATTAAACATGTCCATGAATAATCATTTGTATTTTACTATCCATTGAGTTGTAGATTTAAAGGCTCATTCTAATTAATACATATGAGGATATCATGCAGCCTGTGTTTCTTTGGGTCTGAATTACTAAGTATAACCTTTCCAAGTCGTTCCATTTTGTTATCCGGGGGCAATGTCATTCTTTCTGATGGAACCATAGAGTTGCATGTTTGTGTGTGTGTATATTTGTGTGTGTCTGTATGTATGTCTGTATGTATATGTGTGTATGGATATACACACACATTTTTTATCCATTCATTCAGAAGGGGCATCCAAAGGGTTGTGCTATTTGATCCAACTAGACAGCCTATGCCGTTTAATTGGAGAGTTAAGTCCATTGATATTGAGAGTTAGGATTGAGAGATATTTATTAGGTCCTACCATTTTTAAAAGCTTTTATTAGGGCCTGTGTCTTGACAGTTCTTGTGGTCCTTAGATGGTATGCTGTTTAGGTGCCATTTCTTTCCCTATATTGCATTTATTTTGGTTTTCTATGTATAGAACATCTTTGAGAATTCTCTGTAGTATTGGTTTTGTTACTACATATTGTTGCAGCTTTTCCCTGGAATGGAATGTTTTTATTGTTCCCTCAGTTATGAATGAGAGCTTAGCTGGGTACAGTATTCTTGGTTGGTAGTTATTTGACTTAAGGGCATGACATATATGCTTCCATCCACTTCTTGCTTGCATGGTCTCTGCTGAGTAATCTAGGGTTATTCTTATTGGTTTGCCTTTATAGGTTACTGATCCCTTTTCCCTGGCTGCCTTTAGGATCTTTTCTTTGGTTTCTATTGATCCAATTCGGATTACGATGTGGCGGTGGGATGTTCTTTTCTGGTCAGGTCTGTTTGGGGTTCTGAAAGCTTCTTGTATCTGGATGGGCCTGCCCTTCTGGATATTTGGGAAATTCTCTGAGATGATTCCCTGAAGTATATTTCCAATACCATTGACCTCTTTCTCCAGGCCCTCCTCAATACCAATTAGCCTTAAATTAGGCTTCCTAATTGTATCTTGGACCTCCTGAAGCGCTCTCTCATATTTCAATGTTCATTACAGCACTATTCACCATAGCAAAGATATGGAACCAACCTAGATGTCCCTCAGTTGATGAGTGGATCAACAAGTTGTGGTATTTGTACACAATGGAATTCTATGCTGCTGTCAGAAAGAACGACATCGCCCCATTTGATAGGAAATGGAAAGACTTAGAAAAAATTATATTAAGTGAAGTAAGCCAGACTCAAAGGAACTTAGGCTCAATGGTTTCCCTCATTTGTCATAATCAGTAGAAACCTTGGGCTCTACTAGCAGAGATCTGAAATAGAGCAAAATCTTGATACATAAAGCCATATAGTATGGAGCTAATTGAAAGGACCTCCAGGATATTGAAACAAAAGCCATATAACGAATGATTGTTGTCCTTAATGTACTATGTTGTCTCTCATCTCCTTTGCTGTCCCTTGGTTATCTCATATTGTTACAGTATCTCACTTTGTTATCTGATATATTGAATTTATTTGTATTTGGTTATTTGAAATTTGATAGGGAAGGGGGGAAAACCAAGACAGATGGGGGGTGGGGGGGAGGGTAATGGGTATCAAGACATGTGAAAGGGTATCAATGTATGTGAATTAATGCACCCTCTATCTGGCAAATATCATGTAACCCTTTTATTAATTACAATAAAAAATTAAAAAAAAACAAAAACAAAAAAAACAAAAGGTTGTGCTAGATGCTTTAGTGTGGCCTGGTTTGTGGTCATTTGGCTAAATACTCAGTAGTAGGACTGCTGGATCATAGGGGAGTTCTATGTTGAGCCTTTTGAGGAACCTCCATACTGCTTTTCAGAGTGGTTAAAAAGTTTACATCCTCACAACAGTGTAGTAGCATTCCCTTTGGCCACATACACATTGGTACCTGTTATTGTTAGTTTTCTTGATAATGGTCATTCTAACTTGGATGTGGTAAAATCTCAATGTTGTCTTGATTTACATTTCTTTCATGGCCAAAGATGTTGAACATCTTTTCATGTATTTATTGGAAACTCTTTTTTCTTATTTGGAAAAATCTCTAGTTCTTTGGCCCACTTATTAACTGGGGTATTATTTCTTTGAGGATTTGTTTTCGGAAGGTTAATTTTTTTTTGCCAGTTCTGGGGCTTGAACTCAGGGTCTGGGCATTGTTCTTGGACACATTTTACTCAAGGCTAATGCTCTGCCAGAGCACCACTTCTGACTTTTCCTGTGTATGTGGTGCCAATGAATCGAACCCAGCACACTAGGCCAGCACTCTACCACTGGGTCATGCTCCTAGCCCTGGAAGGTTTAATTGTTTGAGCTTTAAGTATATTTTAGATATGAACTGTTGTCTGACACAGAGCTAGTAAAGATCTTCTCCCATTCTGTGGGCTTTCTATTTATCATAGTGGTTATGTTCTTTGCCCATACAGAAACTCTTTAGGTTGATGACATCCTATGTATCCAGTCTTCTATTTGTTGTGGTCCTAGATCTTTACCTAGGAAGTTTCCACCTATGCAAGGGAGCCCTAGTGTTTCTCTTATCCCTTCTTATAATATTTTCAGGGTATCTGGTCTTACATTGAGGTCTTATTCATTTGATGTTCTCATAAATCTGTATGTTTAACTACAGATAACAATAATACAAATATTTTTGTAAATAAAAGATTAAAGTTAACCTTTGATCTATTTTGCACAAAGCATAGCTTAATTTTAGCCTTCAACAAACCAAAAGAACTTACTTACCTCTCATCCTCAGATGCTGAAGCAATAATGTGGTCTCTGACATCAGGATGGTCAGTCAACTTCCAGCTCCAGTTTGATGGTCCCCTGGCCAGTGCTTTCACAGCTGCACAGGACTCTGCACAGTGAAGTCCTGCAGTGCTGTTGTTTCCCAATTCATGTAACATCCCAAGTGCTTCATTATTCCCACTCTCTACCCTCATTCTCAATTGCCCCTGTCACACCTTCAAAGAAATCCACAGAGATAAGTTCATGAGAATTCCTTGTGACATACATACTGTACACAGAAGCATACAAGCACATAACTGCTGTCTCCTCAGCTTACCACAGGGGGCAGACCCTGACTGATAACGTGCTCATAAAACATACTCCTAAGCAAAAGCAAGAAGAAACAAAATCTTTGATAATGGCATATAATAAGACAAAATTTTAAAACATATTTCTGATGCTACCTTTAGAAGCACATTACTCAAAATTATAAGATAGGGTTTATTTTCCTTATGTAAGAATAAGCAACTATTCATTAATGCTGAAGACATGTGAACTTAAAGTAAGCAAGGGTGATTTAAAATTGTTCTGCAAAAAGCAAATTCTGAATTGTGTTCATTACTTTTATATATTGTATTTCAAAGTTAATAATTCTATGAATATTTTCAATCAGACATCTCAAGTTTTTTGCAATTCAATATATGAACAATGAATTCCTTATGAAATTCCTTTCTTAAAGTAGAAAACACTATGATCATCAGTTTTTAACTTTTCTTGTCAAAAGGTTTTTTATGTTTAAACAAAATTTTAATGATAGATCTCTTTCATATAATATGAAATAGTATATATTAATATCCACTCATTTTGTGTGTGTTAATGTTCCATTAGATAGATATGCCAACATCTGTCCATCCATTTTGCCAAAGGGTTTTATATTTTCTTCCTCTAAAAGTACTTCATTCTCAGGTCACTGAATATAAACACATAATCAAAACGAAAAGATACCAAGAAATCACAGTGAATGAGAACAGCTGTGACCTAGAATATATGAGAAATAAGCATATGAGAACATCGTGACTAATAAAGAAACCAAGGAAATTTTTTATTGTAATGTATAAAGGGGTTACAGTTATATTTATCAGATAGTAGGTGCATTACTTCTCACACATTGATAACCCTTCTCATGTTTTTGTCCCCATTTCTCTCCTACAACCCCCTCCCAGTCATCTTGTTTTTCCCCCTTCTCTTTCCTATCCAAAGGAACTTTTGATGAAAAATATATTGAATATATGTCTACTAGAACTTTCCACAGAAAAGAACTGAGACAATGAAAGAGATAAAGCCTAAGATTTCTCCATAATTGATTAAAGGCATGGATCCTTGTCTTCAAAAGCATAAATGAATTTTAAGCAGGTAAAATGAAGATGAAATCGAAACTTAAATGCATCATACTTTCCCAATAGAATAGCACAAGTAGAAGGCTCTTTAAAAAGCTATAGATGAACCTATACATGAGTAAAATCAATAGAAAATATCTTAAGATTACAAGCCAAAAGAGAGCAAAAGAATATTATCAAAGTACTCCCAATATAATTGAGCATTTTTAACTTATTTCAAGAGTATGGATAAATATTTAAGGAAAGAACAACAAGAATGAAGAGAAGGAAACAAAAAAAACCCTGGGAATTGATACTTATGCTCCCTCTAAATTCAGAGGGAATTTATCTTAAAGTTCCTTCCTAAATTCTTTTAGAAAGGACACAAACAGTCTGAAAAGAAAGACTGAGTATGAGGTGGAATATTAAATGGATAAAAAATAACTGCATACTAAGCACATGAGTAAATGTAACTAAGAATGTCAAGCATTTATAATGAACAAATACTTTATATGTATAAAGTAAAATGTTTACATGGGGTAAACTATTTAAATTTGAAATATTGCACCAAAGTAAAGTATGAAAGTTGAGAAATTGCTCAGAGAAAAAGTGTTTTGAAGGTATTTTTGAAGTTGGAAAAGAGAATAGAAAAAGACAATGAGAATTTAAATGTAAAAACTTTAGTATAAACTTTGGAAAGTTGAAAAAAGGTGAACAGTTTCTGAAAGAGTAAGGGAGAACTATAATAAAAAATAAAACTTTCCCTGTTTTACCTTCTTTAAAGTAAAGCAAACATCTAGGAATGAAATTAGGGTAAATGACATAAAATAAAGTGGTAGAAGCTATTCTACATATACTAGTATTAAATATCAAAATGTCTTTTTTTGTGTGGATCATGGGACTTGAAACCTAGGCCTGGGTGCTGTTCCTGAGCTCTTCAGATCGAGGCTGCTGCCCAACCCCTTGAGCCACAGCCCCACTTCCCATTTTCTAGTGGTTAAATGGAGATGAGTCTCATGTCCTTTAGTGCCCAGGCTGGCTTTGAACTTCGATGCTCAGATCTCAGCTTCCTGAGTAGCTAGGGTCGCAGATGTGAACCATCGCCCCTGGCCAAACTACCTTTTACTTGTACTTTTATGATTTCTTGCCAGGCGCAAGTGATTAATATTTATCCATACTATTGAAAAAAGGTAAAAAGACTCAATTATTTTTTGCTCCATTATTTGTCTTTTCACATATTTAAATTAGCTTTGAGGATTGGCTCATATATATATTTTTCTCTTTTTCCATATATTTTTATTGTAATTAATACAAGGGTTACATTATATTCACCAGACAGAAGGTGCATTACTTCACAAACATTGATACCCTTTCTCATGTCTTGGTCCCCATTTCCCTCCCCCCACCCTCACCCCTCATCTTTTTTTCCCCCTTCCCTATCCGACTTCAAATGACCAAATACACATATATACAATGTATCAGATAACAAGGTGAAATACTATAGCAATATGAGAAAACCAAGGGACAGCAAAAGAGATGAGAGATAACATAGTACATTAAGGACAACAATCACTCATTATATGGCTTTTGTTTCTATATCCTGGAGGTCCTTTATTTAGCGCCATCCTATATGGCCTTATGTATCTAGGTTTTGCTCTATTGTAAACCTCTGCTAGGAGAGCCCAAGGTTTCTACTGATTATGACAAATGAGGGAAACCATTGTGGCTCATATGTTTTTTGAACTCTTTGAATTAGCTTAGAATACAGTGCTAAGGTTCTTACTGCATGAATCATGGTGTGGTATGACAGTATGTGATTGTAAACTTAGCATCTGCAGCTGATTCTGAATATATCTAGGAAGCAGTTACTGGGAAGATTGAATGGATGTGGTGTTTAAAGCTTATGGGGCTACAATAAAGACAAAGCAGTCACCATTGTATTGAATGGTTGTTCAATGAAATCCATAGGAAAAAGATGAATGATAGGTCATCATCAAATTTTCAAGTGATGAAACACTTCACTTCATGAATTCCTTGAATTATTATTTGAGGAATAAGTATTTCTATGCTAAATCTAAAATCATCACTTATTTTTTAAACATCTATGGAGATTTCTTAAGTCAGAAACAAACTACATGCACTTGTAGAGAGCAAGTCCACAGTCCTATTGTCTTTCATATGAATGTTAGGACACTGAATTTTCAGTAGTTGCACCACAAGATATGCATTATGTTAAACAAAGCATTTACTTTCTGAATCCCATTGAACGTTCCTTGTAATTGTAATCAGCCCTTCTTCCTGAGTTTGTGAGGTTGAGACTTTTCTCATGAAAGATTCTTTAGTATGTTTCCTAGAGGAATTGTACTAGTAGAAGATGGTCTTTCTCAAAGTTTATAACACACATTCATTAATTAGTGTCAATCCTCAGAAAACTCAAAGTGACTAGGAAGAAAATAACTTGTGCTCTAAAACAAAATGTCTCTGAATGTATTATGGCAAATATATTGATATAAGCAAAGCTATCAGAGAGCTTGGCTTCAGTGCACTAATTGGCAGGTAAAAAGCCCTCTGAGATTTTTACTTGACTGATGGTGTAAATCTTAGATTAGCTAGAAACTAAATGAGATTAAATGAAAAAATCCTTTTGTTATAATATAGGGGAAACCATCAAAGGCTAAGAAATATAAATAAGAATTTGTTTATTAAGAAAATAGGGAGGGAGTAGGGGTAAGAGAAGTGGGAAAAATATGGAAAGGGGTAATAATGTTCAAGAAGTAATGTACCTACTACCTGATAAATGTAACTGTAACCCCTCTGTAAATCACCCCAATAATAAAATAAAAATAAATAATAAAAAAAGAAAATAGGCAATTTGGAATGGGTATATAATGTACAATGAGAATTCATCACACTGAAAAAACTCCTAAAGGCATTTCTTTCAGTAAGTAAATGAAAAATTATTAAGTCAGGGAGTCCTTAAAATATAGGGATGCTAGCTCTATCCTGGAGGCTCACACTTACAACCCTAGCCTACTCAGCATGCTGAGATCTGAGGATTATAGTTCAGAGCCAGCTCAGGCAGGAAAGTATGTGACTTTTATCTCCAATTAATCACCAAAAAGCCATAAGTGGAGCTTTGGCTTATGTGGTAGAGTACTAGCCTTGATCAAAACAACTCAGTGCTCAGGCTCTGAGTTCAAGCCCCAGAACCATCATCAAAAAGAAAGAGGAGGGAGATGAATCCATAAAATAAAGTGTCATGAAAGGCCCATATACTGGGTTGGACCTCCCATGAAGAAAATGCAACATTTACTTGTCACGGATTAACTAGGAACATTTAGTATAATGTACTATGGAACTCACTGGCCTACAGAGACTTACCAGTGCTAATCATTCTCATGTCCCTAAAATTAAGTGAATGTGCAACTTTGTAAGTCATTAATAAAACTGTATAAAAAGAAAAAAGTAGCAGTTAGGGCCTAAATCCATTTGAGTCCCCAAAGAATTACATTATCTTCCCTAATTCTAGACCCAAGTCAATTCTCAGACATAGAGCCTATTAATTAAAGGAGAATTGAGAATTACTTACAGCGTAACTCTCCGCCATTAATATCTTTAACTTTAGCAAAAGAGAACTGAAACTAATCACTGAGTTAATATACATGGAGAAAAATAAGCATTTGTATTTTTCAGGAGTTGACATAAATACCTAGGGATTCAGAATACTGATGTCAAGTTTATGGTAATAAAATAATAAATGGAGAGACATACCCATTTTTAATCATTCATTTCCCAAGACGTCCAGCCAATATAGTTATTTCTCTAGGTCCTGCATATACAATTGGAAAAGCCATACGTGGCATTTGTTAGAATCTATGTCATAGGATATAAGGCTACCATGGTAGGAAAAATAAGTAGAAACTGCTAGAATTTTGCTCCTGCCAGGTCTTATGTATAAAATATTGAATTTATTGAAGCAAAAGAGACATTGCACTACCTTAGGGAATTGTAAGAATGAGTGCCACAGAAAAGAGCTCCAAAATGTAGGAAAGCTGTTTACATTTCCATTTTCCTTCTTATTGGCCTATTCAGGAAGAAATTAATCTATGAAAAAGGCAGCATTATTTTGAATTTCATCTGGTTGTAATTTCAATTCCAGGTTTTAGAAAGCATAACCAGCCACCACTTTGAAGAATGATCCAGGACAAGATGCGCTAAATGTGGGATAGAAGTGAACTTGAGAATTTCCAGACTTGTATGTGTGTATATGTGTACACATATATGAATAGATGTATACATATATATATATAGTGAACAATGTTGATACTCTACTAAGTGTCCTTCAAATATTTTTTTGGCGGTCATGGGGCTTGAACTCTTGGCCTGGGCACTGTCCCTGAGCTCTTCAGAAAAAAAGCTACCACCCTACCCCTTGAGCCACGGTGCCACTTTTGGTTTTCTAGTGGTTAATTGGAGATAGCAATCTCACAGTCTTTCATGCCAGGGCTGGTTTTAAACCATGATCCTCAGATCTTAACCTCTGGAGTAGCTAGGATTACAGGCATGAGCTACTGATTCCCAGCTCCTCAAATACATCTTTAAATTTTATTTTATCTTACTGCTGTTTACATCCCATGGATTTAGTGCACCTTTGTGTAAAACTGCCAATTTTTTTTTTCAGTATTGGGGACTGAACCTATAGCTTTGCCTTCCTAGAACTTTGTATAACTCTTTTCAAGATACTGCTGCCTACTTTGTCTGAACAAAAATAGAGACATGCTCAGGAATTTATATTTCCTTAGTTTCTCCATTTTCCACTGACTGACACATAGGGAAGTATAGAATTTCTGGCTTCTTTGTAATAGTCTTAGCTTAAAGTCCATAGTCATTTTTGGAATGAGATGTAAGCTACTGTAGACTTTAGTCTGATAATGGTTTCTTGGTTGACTGACTCCTTCTTCTTTCTAACCTCACTGTTTATCTCCAGTGGACATTCTGTTAAATTTTTTACTCATAATTCCTTCCCTTAACATCTGCTTTTGAAGGAAGATATAAGCAATATTCTGTTTGAAAAGTTGATAGAAAAAAGATTTTATTTGTAATAAATTACAGCAAAATTGTGAAATACATACAAATAACAAGATGAAATAAACCGTAAAATATTCACTAGCAACTTTTACAGAACCTGAAAGTGAAGAGAGAGGCTATTAACATATAATAGGATTAAGTGTCACATGAATACTTTCTGTGTAAAAATTTCAAAGGTGTTCCACGGAGATTCTATAACAAATCTGTAAGTATTAACAGACAATAATAACTATTCACCACACTGAAATTACTGTGTAAAAGTGGTACTGACAGAATGTTATTAATGTTCTAATAAGCTTGTCATATACATATATAGACACGTACTTTTATACTTACATACACTAATGCTTAAAGGTATCAGTCTAAAAATATTGTCTTTGTTAAAGCTTGTGTAGCCAGCTGCTGAACATTTGAGAGGGGATTAGTTCAGGAGGGCGAAACTTTATCAAAGGGTGCATCCACTTCTGAATGAGTATTAGAATAGTCCACTGCTTAGAAAAGGTGGCCTAGTTGGAGGAAGCAGGTCACCTTGGGTTTGCCCTGAAAAGGTATATCCTGACTCCAGCTCTTCTTTTGTTTTTTGCTTACCATGAAGTAGGCAATTGTGTTCTATCACACTCACTCTATTTTATTCAGTCTCACCTTGGATCTAGAGCAGTAGAGAAAGCCAACTATGGACTGCAAGCTCTGAAACTGTCAGGCAAAAGAAATCTTTCCTCTCCTAAATTGTTTATCTCAGTTATTTTGTCTCAGTCATAGAAATTATCACTGTATTATTAACAAGTTGAAAGTAAACTAACTTTAAAGAAATTTCATTAGGAAATACAAAGACAGTTCATTTTCAACATCATGTCTTTTGAGTACCACTGTTGCATGTGTTTGCCCTTTGGATGACCATTTCTGGGTCTCTTTTATCCTCTCAAACAAATAAACTAACAAGACAAATGGAAATGAAAATAGAAATAGCAACAAAGGAAACAAAAGCTCTTGTTTTTTTCCTACTTCCTGGAATTCATTTCAATAAATAATGATTATTTTATATGGACAGATGAACAGAACTATTGTGCCTATGTGATCCTCTCCTAAGAATAGTCTCCTTTGGTTTCACTTTGCGTAAATACTTACATACATGTATAAAATTTATTCTGTCTCAGGATATTTTTTCTTTTACCATCCAGTACGCATATTTGTATATTTATGAACACAAATGAAGGAAACCATGCAACCTATGTTTCTTTGGGCCTGACTTGCTTCACTTAATATAATGTTTTCCAAGTGTTTCTATCTCCTCATAAATGGTACAATATCATTCTTTCTAATGAATAAATGGATGAGTATAGGAGGAAAAAACTAGGAGAAACTGAGAAAAGGGGTGCTATTGTTCAAAAAGAAATGTATTCTTCATTTGACTTATATAACCATAACCTCTCTGTACATCACCTGAACAATAGCAACAAATAAATTTTAAAAAGAATAAAGAGGAGGATATACTATTAAGATTTGTAATAATGACAAAAAACACTATCTTCTGAAATACATTTTGTAATCTTCAAACAGTTGTACAAAGGAGCTGCCATTCAACAAAGCAGTTTATGAATGCAATGCCTCCTAACATTTTTACTGTATTATAAACATATCTATAGTGTGTATGCAGAGTATATATAAATACATTCTGTATTATTATGTGCAGAGTTACAAAGTAGAAAGTGTATACCTAAATGGGTTAAGTAACATACTCAAAGACATATACTCAGGAACATTAGAGTTCAGACTTAAAACTAAGTAAATGCACACAGATTCTAGCTATTTAGCCACTTTGTTATCTCTCTGTCTCTTTCTCTCTGTCTCTGTCTCTGTCTCTCTCTCTCTCTATATATATATATACATAATATATATATATATACATAATAACATAAGCTCCAAAAGCAGAAAAATGTTAGGACTTTTCAGAAGCAGGCAACATTGTCCTATGGAAGATGAAATCTCTACAAAACTGGCATTTCAAGATTGACTTGAGAAATGACCTTATGCTTACATTTTCCTGATGAACAGCACTCTCAGGGATGCACGAAGTTGACTCCTTCGGAGGCGTGAGCGCCTGGACTTCCTAAACCCAGGAGCGTGTGCTAGGTCAGCTGTCTCTCTTCAACTGCCATCCTCTACCGCCAATCCTAACGGGTATTTCAAAACTTGGGAATTAGACTGTTTTTTGCTCTTTGTCTTTTATTCTATGTCCTTTATTGTCTAACAATAATGCTTAGATATTTATCAATTTATTAAGCCTTAGGTCAGATACTAAGCAGTAGATATCTTAGAGAAGAACATGTCTTCACTCCAATACAGAGTGGAAAGATCAGAAAATTGTGCTGATGTGTTATCATTGCAAGCAGTTGAATGACCTACAGGGACATCAGAGACATTTAACTCTGTCAACACTTTCACCCTCCATTTCTGAAATGACTCAGTTATTAAATTTCATCTATTATCTTGCAATCTTTTGCAATCACATTTTTCAAAAAGACAGCACTGGAGCAAAGTATATTTTTATTCCCAATGTGTATGTACTGTGACAATATTTTCCTTTCAAAGTATGATATCAGATAATATTTTTTATCGAGCATAGTTTTCCTTTATAATTTATTTTATTCTCATTGTTCAAAGCTAATCATCTTGAAACACATTCATACTTACTGGAAATAATGAAAACAATAGTAATTTTAATTCTATCTGTTGAACACAAAAACTTTACTCACTGGCATGTACATTGTCCACTACATTTTTAGTATCTTATTAGTTTATGGAGATCATTAAATGTGTCTTACTATCAGTGGTATAACTCTAAAGAAGGTAATTAATGGCCAATTATTTTATCACTTGGCATAGTAACCTTATTATAACCTCTGAGTAGGAAGAATGGAAATTAGAAACTTAGTTTCCTTCATCTAATCATCTTAATCTTGAAGCCACATTCTCTCAAAAATTAAGAAGTGATGGAGTTAAATATCACAACAGAAACAAATATGTTTTTTTGTTACAGAGGGAGGATTACCAATGAGTGTGATAATTGTATATCTCTGCTGATGAAAAATGACTGCCGGATAGGATAACATTCTGGAAGGAAACAGAAAGCAGACACATAATTCACAAACCAGACACGAAGAGAAGCCTCTGAATGAAAATAAGCATAGAGGGATGGATGTGTGGGAGGACTGCAGGCTTGTCGGAAAGGCAACAGCATCGGGCTCTGTGCCTATTTCATCAGCAGATCATAAAGAGCAACTAAAAACATGAAAAAAATAGATATCAAAGAACGATGATTTTTTTTCCCAAGAAGAATAATCAGGAGAGACACTGACATAGGCATAGAAAGTGTTACTTTCTCCTCATACTTACTCAATAAAATTGGAACCTAAATTGAACCTGGTATTTCATGAGTGAACTTTAAGAGAATTCGTGTGTGTGTGTGTGTGTGTGTGTGTGTGTGTGTGTGTGTGTGTGTGTGTGTGTGTACATGTAAGAAAATTAAGGCTCAGAAAAGCTAAGCGGCTTTCCAAGGTCCTGAAATTCCATAGAGCTCAAGCTGAGACTAGGGTCCATACTTTTGAAATGTCTGATTGTGAACACCTGTTTCTACTTTAGATATTAATATGCCACCCTAACCTTTTAATATATATAAGAAATGTTCCACTTAGGAGACAGATTAATATTTACTCATATATTCCTTAAATCAATTGAACTTCAAGTGTTTATTCCATACCATCATGTGCAATGTTCGGCAGCTATGGAATTTGAGTGAGATAGGCTTCTATCACTGTGACACAATACCTGAGATAAACAACTTACAAAGAAAGATATTTTTGTCTCATGGTTTTAGTTATGAGTTTGAAAGTAGCTGAACGAACATTTATAACTGAGTTTGAATTTGACATTTGAGCCTTTGTCATCTCAGTTCAAGTACGCTTGAAGAAGGGAATGTTTGCAGCAGAAGAAATTGAGGTGGAAGGCATTCTGGGACACAAAAGTCTCCAAAAGAAGAGATGTAACAAGACAACTTGGAAAGTTTGTTTCCAGATCATACATGCCTTTTGCTCACTGACTGCTCTGTTAATCATGAGACAACTGATTGATTTGTTCTGTACACTATTTTATCATGAAAAATATTCCATATCAAAACTAAAGAAGAATCCCTCTTGTTTTGAAAATCAAACATCCAATATTTACCTAGGAGGGTTATGAGTTTGGTTGTGCCTTTTCATACAGTGCTCTGAATTATAAAGGTCATTCTGAGTACCATGCTACAGTTGCTGGTAGAGGGTAAAAACTAAATAGTATAGAGCAATAACTTCTGTTATGACTGTATAATTTCAAGGACCCATCTATCTTTTCTGGAAGAAAACTCTAGCTGGAGCAAAAGGTACAAGCATTTATTTCTTTTTTCTTATTTTTTTGATTTTAAAATTATTATTATATTATTGTACAAAAGATTTTAACTTAACATGCCTCTTGATCAGTGCCAACCCTTCCGGCATTCTCTGTATAGCATTTATTTCCATAGAAAATGTTTCTGATAGGCAACTGTATACCATCTAGGACCCTGTTTTCAATACCATTTGAATTTTTCTGATTATCAACAGGAAAATGTACTTAGGTGTTAGCTGTCCAAAAAACAGGCAATCTCTTTTTGCAGAGGAAGAAGTTATCAGAGGACCCATTAATAAAAGCAGCCATTAGAAAATAGAGAATGTCACAGGAAGGAGAAAATGGGTGTGATAAAAGCTCTGGATAGCAAATCTCTGAGAGTTGTCTAAGTAAAAATTTGTCTCCATTGACTGTGAAGTTACTGTCACATCAGTCCTGTGCTTGATGGACCAGTATTTTATCATTCCAGGAAACAATCAGTACAATATGTGAAATGACATAAGTGCTCGAAGATTGGCAAAAGCGAGTAATATTTTCATGGAGGTGAAATGTTCAGAGTGATGCTTTTAATGTTTGGCGTTATAGACTTTAGATGTTGTGGATTTACATAGTTATTTAGTTATAATTTATCATCAAACATGTTTTAAACTTCACAGTACCATAATGTGTAGTGAGGACAAAGAAGTCAAAAGTGAACATGAAAAGAAAGCAAATTCCATTGGTGACTGGGTATCAGTAGCAGAGAAGTAAATAGGGCTGAAGTACTTTGTATGTAATGATGAAATTAGAGCAATAAAGGCTATTGAAAGTTTTCTTTATTTTTTTATTAAAGATAGAAGGATAATTAAAGAAAGTAATGACGAGGACAAGGCTGATTAGGATAAATTTTTCCATATGTTTTTATTGTAGTTAATGGAAGGGTTACATTATAGTCCCCAGATAGAAGGTGCATAACTTCACAAACATTTGATCAGGATACATTTTATAAATTATAGAAATTTCAGAATGAAATCTCCCTTGTACAACTAACACATACTAATAAAATATCTTTTAAAAACCCTTCAAATTTAAATTCAAATATTTGTGGGAGCTGTAGCATTGGTGATAAGGTTAGGAATACAATGTAAAAGGAAAATCTTAGTTTAATCACTAAATACTTTTGATTTATTTGTCTGAAGATTTTACAAAAAAAAAAGAGAAAACTGTGTAGGCAATAGTCAAGCTACAAAAATTGTACCAGCATGGGTTGAAGTTCCAGGACTATGGAAATCTTATATTGAAGTTGTAGGTCATGAGAACAAAGAATATTCAGGACTAGAATTTAAAAGGTATGCAATATCATCCCAAGAAGTTTAAATATTCATCACATATTGGAAAAACATTCAGTGTTTTTTATTAAAGAATTTATTAACATTGATTTTAGATCATATTTCAAAGGTCATGTTTAACAAACAAGTATTCAATAAAGGAATATCTATATATAATCACTGGCACTTAGGTTTTAGAACGTAATTAAAATTAAGCTTATACATATATACATACATATATTCATAAATACATATACATACATATATATGCATTCAATGATCCACATTAATCTATGTAATAAAACATTATGTCTATAGAGTATATAGCTCATTATAGATTTTTATGTCCATATAGTTATGTCCATGTTTTTGAGTAAAGAATGCTAATGCCATACCTTCATTTTAGAAGAATAACTTGTGATAGTTAGAAGCAATATTAAAGTTTATTGGAAAGATGTGTAGGAAGACAAAAGAAAAAAAAAGTCCAGGCACAAATTAGGCAGCTTTCATTCATAGAGGTAAGAAATAAAGACGGTGGCCTTATTATGCAGAGGTACTGAGAACAAAATGGGTCAACATTTTTCAAATAATATAGGAAGGGGCCAGGAGTTTGGCCTAGTGGTAGAGTGTTTTCCTAGCATTCACAAACACCCAGGTTGGATTACTCAGTAACACACACATAGAAAAGCCAGAAGTGGTGCTGTGGCTCAAGTGGTAGGACACTAGCCTTGAGGAAAGCCCAAGGGAAGTGCTCAGTCCCTGAGTTTAGTCCCTGGAACAGGCAAAAAAAAAAAAACAAATAAGCAACAACAACAAAAAAAACTGATTAGAATTGGAAGAGCATAGAAAATGTCTTAGTACATGGAATCAGGGTAAATGTCTCATAATTTTCAGAAGTAGTCCTTATGGAGCTCTGTTAAGAAAATAATATTGGTTATATAATTCTCAGAAATGATGCATAGAACATTAGGTTATATACGTATTAGACATGATGCATAAAGTATAAATGATTCAAAGTTAATGCACAAACTAAAGCTGTTCTTCAGTGTTTCATAACAATATTATACAACTTAAGATTGTGTATGGATATGCACACTGACTATGTATATAGGCAATGGTTTATAATTTTAGCACACTCTCTGGCACAGGAAAAGATTCTGTAGAGAAGCTACAAGAGTTGGACTAATAAAGATGCTTCTTTGCCAAGCTTTTTTGACAATACTTACATATTTACTTCAATTATTTAATAGGGAGAAATAATAGAGAACGTAAGAAGATCTAATTTATATAATGCTGTTGATAAGTGGCAATAATGAATTTAGTATTAGATAAGTTTAGTACTCACAAAGAATTAAAGATAGTTTGCCTACTCCAAGGATATATGTTAATTTTGGGATTTTTAAAAAATCAATTAAAAGAATCATCCTTAACTCCTTAACAAGTACCATGAATGTAAAGGCAAGTCTCTTAGAAAAGGTCTAATTTTTATGCTTGTTAAGTTCAACTTAGCACCCCATGAAACTACATTCTGTTTATCAAAGGTTTTGTAAAGATACAATAAAGCTACTCTCCAAGGTCAACTTTCACTGTGAATTTCAAGGGAGTTTCCACAAAGTAAGATCCCACAAAACTCTCTAAGGAAAAAAAAAACCTTCTATAATGTCAAATATAATAGATTCAATAATTGAGCTTTTATCCAGCATGGACATGAGATAATCTTCTACCCAGTATTACACAAATAAAATCATGACAGATCAGTAAAGAGAGTTAAATTAGATGGAGAACAATCTGTATGTGTTTGTGTGTTTGTACACAGACTAGCTTTATGATGTTGATATCCAGACTATAGTGTTCATCGAGCTATGAATAGCACCAAGCTGGAGTTAATGGGGAGTGGATATTTCTCTCTCAAATATGTTATATTTTACAATGTTAGGTAACATATTTTCATTTTTTTAGATGTTAAATATATACTTACTAATTATTGGGTTATTTAGCTATTACTAGGTAAAATGGAAAGGCAATAAAAATAGAAAATAGTCATGATCTAAAAGAGGAAAATAAGTTTTGAAGCACATGGTACTGTGAATGTAGATTGTCTTGCCACTGTGAGTTAAAGATGTCCAACAATAAAATTAAAAAGAAATTAAAAAAGAAAAATATCACAGTGTTCCAGGCAAGAAGTAGTGTTTATGCAATAAGAGTGCTAATGAAAAATTCAAGTAATGATATAATTATGTATGTGTGGATTGGATGTAATCTGTGAGAGAGAAGGAGGAGTTGAGGATGTCTCAAAAAATTTTCAACTGAAAACAAGGATGAATGGATTCATCATTAAAGAACTCTGGAGATGCCCAGAAAAAGAGTGATTGTTGATTTAAATTTTTTTTAGTATGTACATCATCAGAAAATCAAGTACTCAGTTTAAAAAAGAGTTAGCTTTCCAATACATGAGTTCACAAGCTCAAGATTTCAAAATTTAAAAAATTTGAATGAACCAGAAGAAGCTGACTTTAATAAAATACTTCTTTTTGCATGTTCTTTTATATTATTACCAAGTATCTATACATAAAATGTGATATATGTCTTTTACACTTGTAATATAAAATAATTATTCACAGTTCTTTTTTGCTTTTATGGATAGTATTGTTCCTTTTTGGTATTGAATAAATTATCCAGGTTATACAAGACTTTATTTCATTCAATTCATTATTTATTCAGGCTCTTGAATGCATAGGACCAGTAAATTTTCCATAGGATACTCAAATATTTTCTTTTGGTCATCTCTTCCAAGCTATGATTGTTTATATTCTGCATTTTTGTTTATAATCTGCATTTTTGTATACATGGTATACTTTCCTTAGGAATTACATTGAGAAGATGAACTCCTGGATTCAAACACATGAACAATCTATTGCCAGATCTATGCTGATTACTTTCCTAAATGTTGTATCGATTTTCTGTTCATATAACTTGCTATTTTTTTCTGCTGAAATATTATCCTTTGCTATTTTGTGAGATCTGGGACTCTTTCGAACTGTTCTTATTTCTCTTGCTCTTTACTTACAGATCTAATTTATTTTTTTTCTTGCTTTATATTTGCTTGAACTGAGGGCGGTGGCACTATCTATTAGCTTTTTCTTGATATTTAATTGGAGATAAGTCTCACTGACTTCCCTGCCAGGGCTGGATTCAAACTGTGATCCTCAGATTTCACCTGGGATTACAGACATGAGCCACCAGAGCCTGGTTTTATATGTGATTTTTGATTAAATGTAAAATGCTATTTTGTTCATTTGTTTTTAATATCTTTTTTTGTTGAGATAACTGGACAACTAAAAACCTCATGAAATGGCTTTAGTATGTATAGATATTATTTTCTTATGTAGAAAGAATGCCAGACCCTTGTGTTTAGCACAGTTTGATTCATTCCCTCTTTTAGTGCACTTCTTTGTCCTTTGAGATATCATTTGGCAGATATCACATAAGCATCTCATGTAGAAATGATAAAAACCTACGGCTGTAATGTTTTAACTACCAACAACTCTTTTTGAGGACTAGTAGCACATTTTCAATTTGACTTTATGGCTATCCCAAAACTAGTGATATGTAAAAGAATAGTAAAAATCAGTGATGATTGACTAAGTTTTTTCAAATTTACTAGTGAGATGAAAATCATGGCCTCTTCTTCAAGAAATAGGAATGTGAACAGCATCTATTAGCAAGGATGATAAAATATATGATTTTAAAAAATAGATTATTCTGGGCTGGGAATTTGGCCTAGTGGTAGAGTGCTTGCCTAGCATTCATGAAGACCCAAGTTCAATTCCTCAGTACCACTCCTATAGAAAAAGCTGGAAGTGTTTCTGTGGTTCAAGTTGTAGAGTTCCAGCCTTGAGAAAGCCCAAGAACAGTGCTCAAGCCCTGTGTTCAAGTCCCAAGACCAGCAAAAAAATCAGATTATGCAAGTCTACACCAGTACTATATTGGGGCTATTGTAAAGTGTGTTTTCTAAGTTTTGCTACTGATCATGCAACATTAAGGATTTCTTAATATTTTCATGAGTAAATAACTCATGTTATTATTAGCTCAAATAGCACAATACTTTTGTTTGAAATTTAGAAAACACTGTCTTAATTTAAGAGCAACATAGTTTCTTTTAATTATGTATCCCCTTTTGTTTCCCATTGCATTGACTGTATTTCTGACATTATTGTCAATAATGGCAAGAATGGAATCCTTGTCTTGTTTCTTACTTCAAAGAACATTACTTTTTTTCTGAACAGACTCACATACTAGAAGAAATCTCTTCCTGTAGACATTTCCAAGACTTACTTATCATCTTCCTGTCTACCAGATGTATAACAGAAGAGAGGCTATTTTGTAAAGTTTTACAATTGGTGTTTAAAAGAATTTCCAAGAATGGCTTACCAGATTTGTTTCACAATTATTTTAAAGATATAGTCCAATCCCTGGGGCTTGTGATGGGGGCCAGTGGCTCACACCTATCCCTCTAGCCTCTCAAGAAGCTGAGAAATGAGGATTGCTGCTTGAACCCAGCAAAGGCAGGAAAGTCCATGGGACACTCACCTCCAATTAACCACCCAAAAACTGGACGTCATGATGTGGCTCCAAGTGCTAGCCTTGAACGAAAGAGCTGAGGGACAGTGCCCAGGCCCTGAATTCAAGCCCCATGACTGACCAAAAGCAAAATTACAAAACAAAACCCTGGCTTGTGCTCACAGAACTGGATATGCCTTTGGCTCTCAATACTGTTTAGCTCAACTTGGGGAGTGTGTATTTTTCCTATGCAGAAACACACATGCTAGTTACAGACTCCATACACAAAGCATTACAAGGAGCTACATACAGAATGCCAGAGCATGAATCCTGAAAAATACATGCACAAGGAGAATTTAAGGGAGTAGAGGATGGGGACTGGTAGGTTGATCCATTAGACCTACAGTAAATATTAGCAGCTGAATCAAAGCTTGCAAATTTGGGCAGATGTGGAAAACGGCGCTGCTCATATTTCTGAGTTAAATTTCAAAATTTCTCATTTTTTTCCAGGTTCTGTGGAAAACAAAAATTCCTGCTTGTTTTCATCACTCTCTGCTGTTTGTGGTTCAGACTGTTTGTGATGTTTCTAAGTTGGTTTGTATGCCTGAGAGTCTTATAGAATGCAACAGAAGAAAAACCAGAAATGAGAGGTAGGTAACAAGAGCCTGCTCTTACTTCCTTTCAGATCCTAGAACCATGCATTGCTTTTCTTCTTCTTGAACACAATACGTCACTGGTAGATGTGTCTCAATCACTAATTGGTGCTGTCCTAGTTTATTTTAGAGCATTATAATCCAAGTGAAAATTCT
This sequence comes from Megascapheus bottae, assembly GCF_031878675.1. Classification (NCBI taxonomy): domain Eukaryota; kingdom Metazoa; phylum Chordata; class Mammalia; order Rodentia; family Geomyidae; genus Megascapheus; species Megascapheus bottae. Next base: position 25,518,945 of record NC_143517.1, read on the forward strand.
TTATTCTGCCGGGCTGCAATCAACCCTGAAGCCTGCTGACGTGTATTATAGCCTTCAACCTTCCTTTGTCATTTATAACATCCATACAGTTCAAAATGTGCCCCATTCACAAAAGTGGAAAAAGAAAGATTCAAATGAAGTCTTGTATTTATAATTGAAACCCAAAAAGGGTTGCTTTCTAAAGGATTTCTTTCACCCTGTGAATCCAGGCCCATCTGGAGCAAAAGATAAAGCTCTTCATCAATGATATGAATGACATACCTAGGTTCCATTCCTGCAGTGTTGGAAAAATCTAACAAGGTAAGTATGTTCAGGGACAACTGAAGGTTGTCCCTGCTCTATGACTCCTTGGAGAATTAAATTAAATCTGAGGAGCTCAAGAAAACAGTGTGAAATTAGCACCATTGTTTGTTTTTCCTTAGGCTTGTCAAAAAGAAGATTAATGTGCAGATTTTCCACATTCAATACCAGCTTTTCTTACAGGCATAGAGTGCTGGATATCAAAATTCCATTTAGATGGAGAGAAGCTGGTCAGTGTGCAATGCTGACCTTCTTGTCTGTCCTTCACTCTTCTCTCCTGCCCACTCTTTATTTTCTTTTTTTTGTAAGCAAACATTTACTCTAGATTTACCCCTCCCCTTCTATACCTTTCCCAATCTTGTGATGCCAAATACTATAGTGTCACTGCATAATATAAACCAAAAAACTCTTCTACAAAGGTGAAAGCTAAGAGAGAAACACCTGTTGGGTCATTTCACAAATGGGATCACTAAAAAGAAGTGCTTCTTGCTGGGTAATAGCACAGAACCTTTAAATCATAGAAATTAGTGACAGGAGTCTCACCAGGTCACCTTGTCCACCTCTTCTAGCAGCTTTATGTATTTCATGTGAACTGACGTGAGCAGTGAAGCATTTACAGCAGCCCTGTGGAGACTCAGCTCTTCAGTGATAGATCCCCCTGTTGAGAACATTTTCCAGGGAAAAGTCCGGCCTTTCTTTTTCCCACTTTCACATTGTTCTGCTCCTCCATATCCATTAAAATGCAGCTACTCTACTTTTCAAACCTGCAGTCCAGTAATACTACATTATTATTGTCTTTTTTGTAATTATTTGAGGTAAGCTATACAACTTTGCATCTTAAAACATGACTTTATATATTAGCCCTATTGCTAAATCTGGTGCTTTTCTAAAGGGTCATTCATTGCATTTCTATTCAATCTCATCAGAAGCTATAATTTTTGTAATTTCACTTTTGTATGTGTATAGGCTCAGTAATTACCAAAAGTGAAGGTGGTGTTCAAGCCAGTAACTAGAATCACAGTGCCATTAAAATTCAGATAACTCCTGAAGCCATGATTCATTTTTCTAGAGCCATAAATTATGAAAGAAGCCTCAAGTTAGCCATTAAAAAAATCTAAATAATCACTTGTATACCTGTCCATATATATGGCTGATGAAACACTGATAGTTAATAATTTCAGTTCTGTTTAAGAATAAATATATGACTGACTCATTTACTTGTATTAAAAATACCGTGCTTGAACAGAAAGCATGCATTAAATAACAGAGTGACTACCTGGTAAGCAAAAGGTCCTGAGTTCAAACCCCGATTTTGCAAAAAAAAAAAAAAGTCAAAAAGAAACAAATGAAAAATACTGATTATAAAAAATGCAGTGTATTACAATATCTTCTAAAAGATAGAATTCTCTTTGTTCTTGCAAAGCATCCTTTCTTCAAGGTAAGAAACGAAAAGGGAATCTTCATACAATTATTTAGGCTTAGCAAAGGCAAATTGAATATTCAAGAACAGATTTAAATCCCAGTTGCTCTGTTATGGAATGTGGATAGAACACTGTCCTTACACTTCCTACAATGTCGGCTGGCAGCCCAAACACCATCTTCCTTGCAGCCAGTTGAACACTGATCACTGCTGAACATTCTGACCAAGAATGGACATCATGCTTCTAGAATAATGGCTCAGGGAAAGATGACAATATTTAGAGAACTTTAGCAAAAGCTTTTGTTTAATTTCAGAGACATGCATTCAAAGAGTGTGCCATACAGATTATAGCTTGTATGGTAGAATTCTGTCTTCTCTGATATTACTTTTAAGCATATTACCATCTGACCTACCTAATACCCTCCCCTCCATGACATTTAGGCCCAAAGGGTTGAGATTCAGAGAACATGACTTGAAACACCTGAAATTATTAGCCAAGATCACTCCTTAAGTTTCCATCCTTCCAATCTGTGTTTTTCCCTGCTCTTCTAAAGTATTTTATTGGAGCAGGGAATAACACAGATTCAGACATGTCCATGAATATCATTTCAACAATGATAATAAAATTCTATGAATCTTTTCCCCAGAGACAAATAAAATAATTTCAAGACAAAAACAAAACCAGCAATAATAACAACAAAAGAATTGGTGAGAGATTGCTCTATTCTAGAAGAAGGGGAAGGAGCATTTGACAAGCTGCATGAAAGAAGATGGAGGAAAATTTAGAAATGAATAACTGGTGGGTGAAAAGATAGAGACAAAGAGAGAAAGTGACACATAGATGCTTCTGTGCTACAATATGTATTATCTCATTTACTCATTACCTAAATGATTTCCAGGTAGGTAAATGGGAAGCAGGTATGACTCCCTCTGGCTCATGCTCATCAATTCACATGTATTGCATTACTTTTCAAGAACATGAGAATTAATGAGACAATAGTGTTGGTAAAGTATTCTAATTTCCTTTGAGAAAAAGAGCTATAAAATTTTATTGTTATTGTTACTCTTATTATTGAAGCTCAATGAATGCTTTAGTAGTGCTATTGATGTAACTAATATTACTCTCATTTATTTCATTTAGGGAAATAGTCTAAAAATAAGAACCGATTTATTGGGTTTTGCTTTCAACTGGTTTTGTATCCAGTGCAACAGTACGGAGGGGGATCTTAAGAGCTACATCAAAACTCAATTGATGGATGAGTTTGAAGAGTCAAAGTGGGAACTGGAATTGAGAAGGCACCCTTCCTTTCCCTCACACTTTGTCAAGTAAAAGGCGAGAAAAGATAAAGGGGTGGATTAATTAGAAAATCCCATCCACTGAAGCTTCTCAGTATATAATTGTTAGTGAAACGGTGGCAATGATTCATCTACATGCTTATGAGAATAATAGAGATTAGTTCCTTTTCCAGGAGGACATTTCACCATTATTTAGTGAACAATAATTATGTTGATGATAAAGAAACATGTATGGGAGGCACAGGAAAGTGTTGCCAAAACATAGAATCATGCATACCTTAAAAGTACAAACGGGAATACTGGTGTGAAGTTTCAGATTGGCCGATTTTAACAGTCTATTTATGGAAAAATCAGTTTCCTCCTCAAAGCTACACTTATGCTTAAATATCACCAGCTTCAACAATAATTTAAATCAGGGATCAAGTGGTAAAGCACCAACTGTGAGCAGAGCGATAGGTGAGAGTGGGTGGCCCTGATTTGAGTCCTGATACTGGTACACACACACACACACACACACACACACACACACACACACACACACACACACGGTAGAAAAATAAGAATAAATGTTTTATATGGAAATTATATTCTTAATTATCACTTGTCTTTTATTTAATGACATGTTTTTGTCAATTAGTAGAATTCTATACTTTGCTAATCTAGATTTCTTTTTTTGGGGGGGTGGGAGGGGGGGAAACTGAGAATCAAACTCAGGACACTGCACTTGCTAGGCAAGCACTTTGCCACTAAGCTACAGCCCAGCTCTTCAATCTAGATTTCTGATGTCAGCAGAAACTTCCTGTGGTCCAGTATTTTTATTTTAGGGGAAAACAAACATCTGAAGCCTATGAAAACAAGCACCCTAACTGAGGAATTGTAACTACTGAGCAGTGATGGAAACTTGATCCAAGTCCTGTTCTTCCATAGTATTCTCCCAATTCTTTCCCTACAAACAACTACAGACAAGAATTTGTATCAGATTGTGTTCAAGGCAGCTCTATTCACCATAGCTAAGATGTGGAACCAACCCAGATGCCCCTCAGTAGATGAATGGATCAAGAAGATGTGGTACTTATACTTAATGGAATTTTATGCTGCCATCAGGAAGAATGACATTGCCCATTCATAAGGATATAGAAACACTTGGAAAAAATCCTATCAAGTGAAGTAAGCCAGACCCAAAGGAACACAGGCTCCACGGTTTCCCTCATTCCTAACAGTATGTGTCTAGGATTTTCATAGCAGAGGATCACAGTAGCTCAAAACTATATTCATATGAGCACATAGGATGAGACTAAACAAAATTAACTCTAGGATATAGAAACAAGAAGTCTATCTTTGTGATTGTTGTTCTTAAGGTACTATGTGTAGTTATTTCTTTTCTATTTTTTCCTCCTTATGGTTTATCTCATGTTGTCACTGTATCTGACTTTGGTACCTGGTATATTGTACATACATTTATTTGTGTATTTGAGACAGGAAAGGTGGGAGGGGGGAATGAGATGATTTGAAGGGGTGGGGGGAGAGAAAATGGGAGAAAAACATGGGAAGGTGTAGCAATGTTGAAGAAGTAATGCACCCACTACCTGACAAATGTAGCTGTAACCCCTCTATATATCACCCCGACAATAAAATACAATTGAAACATTTATGTAATCACAAGAAAAGAATAGAATTTTTGTTAAGTTATTTCACCTTCAATTTTGCAAATCTTTTCCTTAAATAGGACAAAGATGATGCAAGAAATTAATAGGTTGCTGTCACTCATGTTGTGATAGCACGTAGGAGCTTTGAAATTCTTTTCTATACCCTTCTGTGTACTACCAAGCCTCTGCATTGCACTGACATGCACATATATCTGAGTAAGGTTTTTATAGTGCAGTGGAGACTAACAAAAACTATTTCTACTTTGTTAATTATCCTTACCACTAAGTTCTAGAGATCCTCTTTTCCTTGCCTTGTCTCACTGTCCTACTCAAACTGTTGGGTAAAAGGAGGAAGGAAAATAAAGGAAATGCCTAGAAATAAGGGAAAATAGATACTACCAAATGTCTATAAGCCTGTATACACACCTGATACTCTTGCTAAAAATAAATTTATTATTGTCCTATTTTCGGGGATTTGTGGGGGAACGGAGATATGGTGATTATACTTTTATTTCTTTCTCTCTTTTTTTTTTGATGGTCATGGGGTTTGAACTCTGGGCCTGGGTGCTGTCCCTGAGTTCTTCAGCTCAAGGCTACCACACTTCCTTTTGTGCCACAGTGCTACTTCCGGTTTTCTAGTGGTTAATTGGAGATAAGAATCTCATAGGACTTTAGTGCCCAGGCTGGTTTTGAACCATGATGCTCAGATCTCAGCCTTCTGAGTAGCTAGGGTTAGAGGCATGAGCCACTGCACCCGGCTTCTTCTATTTCTTTAGGAAAGATAATACTTATTATTATCTCCTTTCACATTCTAGTTAAGCCCTCAGGAATGTTAGACTCTATATCTTCCTACAACTGACAGAAAAAAAAGAGCATGCTTTTGTTTATGGCTTAGAGTCTTTAATTAGAGGGGCAATTTATTTTTCCATAAGTCCAATATATCTAGTAGAGAGTAGATGATAAGGTGTATGAGTCCATTGGGATTGTTGGTGGGTTTTATAATCACTTTTTGAATACCTGTAACTGGCCAGTCTTAGTGAAATGAATAGAATGAAAATCCCTGTGATATAATAGTTTATTGTATTCTACTAGAAGAGACAAGTAAATAATAAAATAGTACAACATGATCAGTGGCATTAAGAGACAGGAAGAAAACAATAAGGAGTAATTAAAGGGTAAAATACAAAATCACTAGTAGTGGTAATTGGGAAAATCACAGTAGTATTAGTTTGAGTAAAATATTCAAGGATAACTATGACCATCAAAGGTCATGGAGGAAAGCTTTCAAGTTGTGTTAAAAGATTGGAGTACAGGGACATGAGAACTGAATGTTTAAGATATATTTTATTCATAAACTGATTTGTTAAATGGCAGTTCCCTGTACAAGTACTTAAATAAAATTAAGACTGGTAGCTCAATGTAGGGGGCTCACACCTGTAATTTTAGCTACCTAAGAGGTTGATATCTAAAAATGGTGATTCAAAACCAGTAAGAGCAGGAAATGTCCTTGAGATTCTTATGTCCAATCAAGTACCAAATAAACCCCTGCACGTGGAGCTGTGGCTCAAGTTGTACAACACTAGTCTTGAGCCAGGCTCAATGACAGTGTGTAGGTCTAAGTTCAAGCCTCAAGACCAACAAACGCATACACACACAGCTTCCATCTGGCAAGAACATCAGTGGAAGGATCAAAAGATGGTATAGAATACGGTAATTGTCTGAAACCTTTTTTATTTCATACTGATGACTAAATTTTAGTGTATGGAGGTCAGGCACCCAACAGAGATTTTTAACTTAGAAAGCAATATGCATGATTTTTTGTTTCTTTAAGAAAAGAATCCAGGCTGAGAATGTGGCTTAGTGATAGAGTGCTTCTTTAGCATGCATGAAGCCCTAGGTTTGATTCCTCAGTATCACATAAACAGAAAAAGCTGGAAGTGACGCTGTGGATCAAGTGCTAATCTTGAGCAAAAGAAGGTCAGAGACAGTGCCCAGGCCCTGAGTTCAAGTCACAGGACTGGAAAAAAAAGAAGGAAAAAAGAACCAAGTTTTTAAAAAAGGAAAAGAATACAGTATCAATAAGTCTTAGGAAAACTAGTTATAGGCAGTTCAATAACCCAAGGGAGATATTATCTTAGTTCAGAATGTTTTTATAATATATCACAGCGTGAGTAATTGGTAAACAACAGAAATTTGTTGCTTACATCTAGAACTCTGGAAGTCTTGAGACCAGGATGATAGCATGGTAGGGTTTTAGAGAAGGCCTTCTGCAGTTCGCTATCTCATTTTCTCAGGTAACAAAATGACAGATTAGTTCTCTGATCTCTCCTTGGAGGGACTCTCATTCTATTCAACAAGTCTCTGTCCTCTGATCTAATGATCTTCCTAAAACCCAGTCTCCAGCTGTTATTATATTGGGTATATGATTTTGACACAGAAAGCTTGGTAAATATTTAATCTATGTCACATGTAAATGTAAACATCACATTCCCAGTTCTCAGATGTAATGCAAATAGAGATGGAGAGGTATTAAAAATAGGCTCCCCAGATTACAATGACTGATTGGGCAGGGATTTGACAGTATCAAGAGCTATATATGGATTAGGATGAGACATGTGAAAAATACATTCTCCCATAACATAGAGCTGTAAAACAATAAAGCTTATTATTCTAAAGTTAATAAAAGAAGGAATTGGTTCAGGGGCAAAGAATCACTAATAAACAAAAAAGCCAAATGAGAATGCAAGGACTTCAGCTCAAGTCAGATATGAGCACATGAGTGCGCACACAAACACACACACACACACACATACACACTCACACACACATATTTATGTGGGAGCTTGAAAATAAATAAAAAATTATAAAGTGAAAATTATTGAAATCTACACAGAATTAAAGCAATGGTGGCATATCTACATGCCAAAATAGTTGGACCAAAAATAGAAGGCCCTGTGATTAGGGAGCCTCAAAATAAAGAACCCCAAGAGATAGAAAGAGCCACAGGATTACTAGGAAAATGGAGAAAGTGGAATACAGAACAGTTTCCAGAAAGGGGACAGATGCTGGACAATGTCAAACATTATAGGGAAGCTTTGCAGGACTGAAAATAAGTGGTGATTTTGGTGAGATTTTTTTTTATCATCTGCTCACCATTGTAGTCTCATGTATGAGACTGGAAATGAGAAGACCTGAACTTAGGGGTTGATAGCTTATGGTTGAGGAAGGTAATTCAAAGAACAAAAATAACTTACAGTCTGTGGATAAATGACTATCAAAAAGAGTTTGAGTAATAGCATGGAAAAAGGAAGGACAGAATAAGTCATTCTTACAAAGCTCTCTTTCTTACAAAACAGCCAAAGAACTAGACAGTTCTTGGACAAGGTGAGGTCGATCAATGTGATACTACCTGTATTTCAGCCACCTCATAGCAGTTTAGCAGTGTATCCATAATATTCACCTATGTTTTCCATTTTATTTTAATCAATAAGTGATACAAGAAATGCCTTGTCTAGAGAATGTGCATGTGCACATGTTTACACATTATTGTAGGGATGAAAGAGCATAGAAAGTCTTCTAGGCATCACTATCAACATTATAAAGCCAGGTAGGGCAAAAAGAAAAATTTGACTATACAATGTGAAATACAACAGAAGTAGAGATTTCAGGGGTGGTAGAACACATTGTTATTTTGGGTAGGAACAAGAAAGCCTAAAGCAAAATCTGAGAGTAGAGAAATCATTTGAATTGCATTTGTGTAATTATGTACCTGTGTAAAAATGAGAAGTCTCCAAGTGAGGTGAATGGAAGTCAGGAGGAATGTAGAGAGAGAGGAAAGGGAAATACAGGCAAATGAAGTGGCAAGAAGTGTGGACGTTGGCATCAGTTCTACACTTCAGGATAAGTTCTAAGTGCTTATTTCATTTCTGGTTTTCCTGCATTGACATACAGTGTTAATTGTTGCAGACTATAAGTTGAGCAATGAAACACCAAAATAGGGTGTTAGTTTTCTGCAAATTCTTTTTCTTTATTAAGACAATAAGAAAAAAATTCACTCTAAGCATTCATCATTTACTTTATCTTGGACAATCAACACAAAGCAAACAATACAGAACTATTAGCTTCTGGCCCCATACATGGATTTGCTGATTGTTAAATAGGAGTTACCCTGAGAAATGTTAAGAAGAGGGCAAGTGGCATGCTCTTTCATCTTAGAAGCCCCTAGCTTTACTTGAAATGTAAGAGATGGTGTCTCTGAAACACATAAATGTGATGAGGATTTTGAGTGGAGCCTGGCATGTTTCCTGCTGTTGAGAACACAGAACAACAGCTAACTTGACTTCTAAGATGGCTGGTTTGTTAGTAAATAAGGAAAACCCATTAGGATCAGCTTCAAATGCAACAATGTTGGGATAATAGAGAGGGAAGAGTCCTTGAGAAGACCCCCTTGAGAAAGTTTCTGCTGAAAGAGAAACACTTCAGAATGTGATGCAGAAGCTGAGGATTCTGGGGCTATGGCAAGCTGCCAGCCAGCTGAAAGAGGCATTTTCAACACCAGAAAATTGTAATCGGATACCCCTTCAGAGACAGAGATTGCTAAGAAATTTATAAAAGAATGTTAGGAGAGAAAGAGTCAGAGAAACAGATTGAAGTTCTGTTAGATTTTTGTTTTCTAGAACTTGTTTTACCCATTGCTTCTCTGTGTTACCCTAATTCTTCATTTCATTCAGGTCAGTACTTAGAGCAAGTGGGAGAGAATCAGTAAACAAGTATCCTTCATCCAAGTTCTAATTTGAGTTTTAATTGTAGAAGATTGAGCATTTTCCTGATGGATTTTGATGACCACATTAATAATTATGTTATTTGATAGCTAGTATTAATGGCAGAAGTGAAAACAAAATCTCTGATTTTTTTTTACCACATTCACTCTATTAGGCAGTAAGTCAGTATTCTCATAACTCAGATTATATTATCATGGATCTGAATGATAAACAGAGGACTACAATGGAGAATTTTCTCAAATGCTGTGGGCATGGAACAAGGTGTCACATCGCTTTATCAGCTATATTTCTTCTCTAAGACTTAATTTTCTTATGTGTAGAACAAAATCACAACTGATCTATTGTACTAGTTTTCTTTCATTTCTAGTTGTCAGTATACTAATATATGTTAACACAAAAAATTTATCTCTTTCTGTGACACCATTTTTAGTAGGTAAAATTCTTAGCTACACAATCTTATCCACGTAGTTTATCCTTTATGTCTTATCTGAATTCTCTCTATTCACATGTTCACTGAACTTGAGTTTTGTTGCAACATGTTTCTTCCTTGATTTCTTTCTATATGTATCCACTTGGTTTCTTTGAGATTCCGACTTTTAAACTTTGGCAATTTAGCCATTTTTTTCAGGGGAATTATCAAAATGAGACTTTAATTATGTGTTATCATCTCTTTCAATCCATCTATCATCATCATTATAAACATCATCATCATCTGTCTTTTATAGTATGAGTATTAGATTGTATTAATCACCAAACCACTTGCATCTATTTCTATATTTCCTATCCTTCTGTCCTTGCCTTCTCCAACTTTTTCATCTTTCTAGATTCTTGATCTCTGTGATACTCATTATCACCTTGAAAAAGATAATGTGAGTCATTTGGACCGATTTAAATTCCTCAATCTCTTCTTCACCTACCCCTTTTTAACAAATTCTGATTTTTCTTCAGAGTGACTCTGTAATCTCCCTATCCTTTTATTTCACCATGACAGTTATTCATCTTTTCCCTAAATTGTTACCAAAATTCCTAAGGCACATTTTCACAGTCTAGTTTTCACATTCTAATCTATGTTACTAACTGTGATATTTCTAAAATGTGCATCTGGCCCTGTCATTTTCTGTTTTTAAATTATCATGTTCCTCTGAATGTAGGAAAGATTTCCAACTTCTAACTTAGCATGACATTTAAAGCTGATAATGTTACCGTAATTTGTCTCTGGTGTCATCCTTAATTTTTCTATACTGTGATCAGAAATTCTTTTGTATGCCATTGTAGGTCTTGACTTTAGACCCTTGAACTCTGTTGGCTTTCTTTCTCATGTCTGTATTACTTGAGCAAAAACTCCAGTCTAGCTAAACTTTGTGTCCTTTTATTTCCATAATCACGCTTCACATCTCTTAGCTTATATAAATACAATTCTTTGTTAAAAAATAATTTTTATTCTCAGGGTGATGTACACAGGGGTTGCAGTACATTTGTAAGATAGTGAGTACACTATTTCTAGAAAAATTTTACTCCTTCCTATGTTTTTCTTTTCTTTATTTATTTTTTTTTGCTAGTGCTGGGCTTGAGTGTTGTCTTTGGGCTTTCTCAAGGCTAGAGCTCCATCACCTGAGCCTCAGCACCACTCCTGGTTTTTTTCTATGTATGTGATACCAAGGAATTAAACCTGCGTCTTCCTGCATGCTAGGCAGGCACTCTACCACTAGGCCAAATTCCCGGCCGCTTCTTTTCTTTCTCTTTCTTTCTTTCTTTCTTTCTTTCTTTCTTTCTTTCTTTCTTTCTTTCCTTCCTTCCTTCCTTCCTTCCTTCCTTCCTTCCTTCCTTCTTTCCTTCCTTCCTTCCTTCCTTCCTTCCTTCCTTCCTTCCTTCCTTCCTTCCTTCCTTCCTTCCTTTTCTTTATCTTTTTGTCCATCGTGGGGCTTGAGCTATGGGCCTGGGCATTGTCCCTGAGTTCTTCAGCTCAAGGCTACCACCCTAACCCTGGAGCCACAGCACCACTTCTGGTTTTCTGGTGGTTAATTGGAGATAAGAATCTCACAGACTTTAGTACCTGTGCAGGCTTTGAACTGCGATCCTCCTATCTCAGCCTCCTGAGTAGCTAGGATTACAGGCGTGAGTCACCTCGCCCAATCTTCCCATGTTTTCTACCACTTTCCCTCCCTCCACATCCCCTCCCAAGTTGTAATGTTCATTTTCAACATACTGTCTTGTGAATATTACTGTTATACTGGTTCACCCTTTGTCCCTTGTCTCATCATCTAGTTTTTTCCCCTGCTTTTCCCTAATTTGAATAAATAAATGTATATACAACACATCAGGTACCAAAGTCAAATAAGGGGGAAAAAAGAGAAAAGAAATAACTTCACATAGTACATTGCAGTTCTTTATGCTTAGATGGGCCTGGTCTTTTTTACCTAGTTGTCAAATCTCTTTTCTTACATTCTCTGCTGATAATCAAATGTTAGATACACTTTTCTAAGCAGTTTTCTATAGAACTCTAAGCTACATTGTGCTTCTGATACTTTCACTGCCCATTCTCTTTATTTTTTCTTTTCCATCTTCCCCCCAAAATATTTTAATAAATCATTTTAATTTGGGTTAAAATAAGTAAAGATTTGTCATATGCTAAATTATTACAACTATTCTCAATTCTGTGATAAACAGCCATTTTTCCCAAGCCTCTTTCACTCTCTTCTTCCCCTCCCCCCAGTGCCACACACTATTCCTATCACACAAGGAACTTTGAGTATTTGAGATCTTCTGTGATACATTAGTGTGTGACATTTTATTTCCATTATTAGAAGCTTCTTCTGCCTTTTTCTTATTAGAAACATTAATTCTATGCCTCTCTTTTGAGAGAGCATAAAATCACTATATCAATATTTATTTTGCAAGGAATCAATAAGAAACTGTGCCAACATAAAAAAAAAGAAAGAAAGAAACTGTGCCAAGATTGCATGTGAGTCATATGCAAAAACTTGTGTCCATGACACTGGGGGACCACCTTAAAGCAAAGTATCTCTTCTTTCTTCCAAGAAACAGTAGCTAAACAAGGAATAATATTGACCCTGAGTTTGTACTGCTGAGACTATTCAATTTCATTTTGCCCTTACTCAAATATAGGCAGTGAGGTACCTGTCTTCCTGGTAATTACATATGAGTGGTTGATTTATAGAAAAGCATTGGAGATCAGGCTTTAGGAAGGTCTCCTTGATACTGGATTTCCATCCATGTTGTTTCCATGTCTTCCAGAGACTTCTGTTAATCCCATTGCTTAAGACTACTTACTACACTATGGGTCATAGGAAAGAGGTGATACACAGTCTTGACAGGGGGCATTCACAGATCTTGTGAGCACTTTCAAAAGGAACGTGGAAATATTAAAGGAAAAAAAAAAGGAACGTGGGAAAAGAATCTGGACTTGGAAGAACAATTTGAGCTAGATTTTCTAACCAGAAGTTTGAATCTAGAATAAGTGAGGCAACAAATTTGAAACAGAGAAAGCACCATTTTCAGGATTATATAGATGGCCACAGAAGCTTGGGTCAATGATAGTGGTGACAACTAACTCCTTAAGGCACAAAGGCTGGTGACATTGTCAGTGTTAATAGCATTCTCTGTGAATTATTGATAGACCTGATTTTTGTGATGCTCCTTGTCTGAATGTTTCCTTTCATTCCTCATACTTAATAAAACTAAAATTTCACTTGTCTCCTGAGCTTCAGAAGTCATAACACATTTACTTTCTTCTAAAAGCATGTTGCAGCACATTGAAGCAGATATGCAGAAGCAGCTTATGGCTGGGCACTGTGGCTTATGCTCATCATTATAGCTATTCAGGAGGCAGAGACTGGGAAGATCACAGTTCAAGGTCACATCAGACAAAAATGTAAGAACTCATCTCCGCCAAGAAAAATCTGAGTTTGGTAATGTACCCATCGTCCTAGCTATATAGGAGCACTGATCAAAGAGCCATGGTTGAAGCCAGCCCAGACATAAATAGAAGTTTATATTTGAAAAATAACTGAGGTAAGAAGCTGGATACATAGTTCAAACATCAGAGTGTGTGGCTGGCAAGCACAAGGCACTGAGTTCAAGAAAAGAAAAATTTAAGAGTAAAAACTCCCATGGTGTTTGTTGAAATTAATTTCCCAACCTACTATATGTTAAATTAAGAAAAAATGAAATTAAGAAAAATACATAGAAATTTTAAAGTATGTTTTTATTACTGGTTTTATCAAGCTTAAAATAAAATATAACATTTCAATAGATATAAACATTTATATATGGCCACTATCAATGTATGTATTTTTCTTATTGCTTAAGAGAAATAATCCAATGATTGGTAGTTAGCATTGTGGAAAGAGAACAAGATTTGACTCTATGCTTGAAATATCAACATGAAAGGAAGAAGGAGAAGGAGGAAGTTGAAAATTAAAGAAGGAAGATAGAAAGTTGAAGTACTATAAGAATTAAAGAAGCTAGGTCCTGTAGTGTGGCCTAGCATGCAGGAAACCCTGGGTTCGCTTCCTCGGTACCACATGCACACACAAAAGCCAGAAATGGTGCTGGGGTTCAAGTGGTAGAGTGCTAGCCTTGAGAAAGCTCAAAGATGGTGCTCAGGCCCTGAGTTCAAGAACACCCTCCCCTGCCCCTCGCAAAAAAAAAAAAAAGAATTAAAGAAGCTAAAGACTTGGAAAATGCATGGTCCTAGGCACCCTAGACAAAATAACTTACTAGTACTCTACTAAGCCTGGGGATTAAAACGCATTTTGCTACATAGTTAAATCTAAGCACTTATATTTGCATCTCTGTTCATACTCCTACTTGAGTCATTTACCCACTTGAATCCTAGAAAACATATCATACAAATCCTTAACTGAAAGACATTTTACAAAACACCAACTTATCATTCAACACAAGGTTATCAAAAAGGCAAGGAAACTAAGAGGGACTGTATTTCATTCAAGAAGACTCTAGGGAGGTAGTACAACTAAATGGAATGTGGTACCCTGAGAAAGAAAAAAGATAGTTGGTAAAAACTAAGAAAATGTAAATAAAGTATGAAGTTTGGTGAGTAGTAATATGTCAACATTGGTATATTTATGGTGAAATATGTCATATGAAAGTCCAAAGTCTTTGCACAATTTTAAAATCTAGCAATTTCTTTAGAAAAATTTAAAGTTAGCAATAGATTTATTGAATGGAAAAGTATAATCCATTTCCATTACTTATTTTATATAATTTTTGTGTGGATATTTATAGATTTTAATTTGGAAATTTTCACCTGATGGCCACATCTCCTGCAGATCCTGTTAGCCTGATTACAAAATAGATGGTATCTACATATACCTTACATTTCTAAATTCCAAAATAATTGGAACACTGGAATTTTGTGCTCTTTTACAGCTTTATGTCAGTAAATGTGGATCTTTACTATGTACTCTGGAGGACTTTATGGGAATTACTATTTTTTTTGCCAGTCCTGGGCTTGAGCTCAAGGCCTGAGCACTGTTTTTAGATTTTCTCAAGGCTAGAGCTGTACCACTTGAGCTTCAGCACCACTTCTGGCTTTTTTCTATGTATGTGGTACCAAGTAATTGAACCTCGATCTTCGTACATGCTAGGCAAGCACGCTACCACTAGGCCAAACTCCTGGCCCATGGGAATTAACTCGAAAGTGATTCCTGGGACAGAAAATCCAGGACCTTAAACAGCCACATAAGTGTTATAAAGACCACCATCAACATTCCTGACAGACTGAATAGGTGAACCAAATAAATTTACCTCTACATATGTTGAAATCCTAAGAGATTCCAGGTGCTTGGTGTTATTGAAGGAATTCTGACACACCAAATTCAGATAGATACTCTTCCAATGAGCACCCATGTTTTCATTATGTGCTCATTAGAGAGTCGTTGGCTTGTACTCCTCCATTTAAACTCTGATGGTATTGATTGGCTCTATAGAATAATAAGATTAATTGTGTGCACAGGGCTTATCTGAAAGATATCCTAACTCTATGGTTTACTTTCTACCCCTAAAATTGCACTTGCAGCACACACACACACACACACACACACACACACACACACACACACACACACAGAGTTTAATGCACTTTGATGAGTACACATTTTCAATCTGTGATATATTATGCATATTACCAGGGTCTCGGCTCTCTTTTTCAATGATGTAGTGCTACACTAACAGCTGCTCATCCTCACAAAACTCACAAGAGAAGGAAGAGCAGAATGGATCATCTCTCCAGATCATAACCTCATTTTGCAGATGGTCTACAGGACAGAGATAACCAAACACAGTGTGGAAACACATACTGTTTTCCTTTTGTGGATCCTGACTCAGATGCTTCCTTTTCTTCCTGTTTGTGAGCCTCTGTTCAGAAGGGCTTGATACTGACCTCCACTCTCAGTTATGGTACAGTTTCCAGGAGAAACCTGACGAGGGTACATATTTTCAACATGATTTCACTAAACCTGGAAATCCTGGTCCCTGTGATTCTTCCTGCCCTAAAAACAAAATTTCTCCATTGTCACTCAGTTTTGCTTTCCTTTGTCTGCTATCTTTTCAGTGGTCTTGGCACCTTTCCCTTGTTATCTGGCTTATTTTGACTTCTGGGCTTTCTTCCTTTGACAGGGAGACAATGCCATGTAATACAGGGGAAAATTATACTTGGACATTAGCTCCTATATTTTCTTTTGAGAGATTAAGTCTGCACACACCATGTTGGTGCCAATCTTGCGTCTTAACTTACCATTTAAAATGAATTGTAAAACTTCAAGTTGCATTGTTCAAAGGTGTATGTGACAGCAATAGAGGTTATTTGTCCTAAAAATAATTAGCATGATTGTGTCTGAAATTGTCTCACTATAATGGTCAAAGCTAGCTGGACATGGAACACAGGAGAGACAACTGTATAAGCCAGGCACCAGTGTCTCACGTCTGTCATGCTAGCAACTTAAGAGGGTGAGATCTGAGATTCAAGGTTTAAATCCTACCTGGGGCACAAAAGGACCTGAGACTCTTATATCCAATTAACCTCTAGAAAACAGGAAGTGAGGCTTGGCTCAAGGGTAGGGTGGTAGTCTTCAGCTGAAGAGCTCAGGTACAGAGCCCAGGCCCAGTTCAAGCCCCAAGAGTCTCACACACACACACAAAGCAAGAAAGCAAGAAAGCAAGAAAGAAAGAAAGAAAGGAAGGAAGGAAGAAAGAAAGAAAGAAGAACAAGACAACTGTATAGACTCATTCAGCATGGCTGTCAGTTCTTGTCTTCAACTCCACATCTTTAAGCCCTTTTGTAAATTATTTTTTATGTATTTTTTATTGTAATTAATAGAAGGGTTACATTATATTCACCAGATAGAAGATGCATTACTTCACATACATTGATACCCTTTCTCATGTCTTGGTCCCCATTTCCCTCCCCCCACCCCCGCCCCTCATCTTGTTTTCCCCTTCCCTATGGGACTTCAAATAACCAAATACACATATATACAATACATCAGATAAACAGGTGAAATACTGTAACAATATGAGATAACCAAGGGACAGCAAAAGAGATGAGAGATAACATAGTACATTAAGGGCAACAGTCACTCATTATATGGCTTTTGTTTGTTAAGAATATGGAATCTGAGTGAGTTTTAAAGAGCACATGAAAGGAGACATAAGAAGTTATGGAAGTCTGAGGTAGACTGAGGTATCATTTCCACAAGTGAGAGATGAGATCATGAAAGAGAAACAGAGGACAATTTCTACCTTAATTTGCAAAATTACATAGGTCAGAATTCTGCTGTTTACCCTGTTTGGCCTACACATTTACCCCATTGTACTTCCAGTTAAGCAAATTAAATGAGCCTAGCATAATAATGCACAACTATAATCACAGTAACTCAGAAGGCGGAAATGGATACGATTTTCAAGTCCAGCATAGACAAAGCATTAACAAAAGTTCATTTCAACAAACAAGCCATCATGAGGGTTCACACCTATAAACTCAGGTGTGCAGGAGGAATAGGCCAGAGGATCACAACCTAAGGACAATTCTAGACGGAAAACTAAAGCAAAAAAGAAGGCTAGGGAATGACTCAAGCAGTCCAGCAACTGCTAGCAAAATGCAAAACTCTGAGTTCAGATCCGGATACCACCAAAAGAAGAACAGAAAATAAGTGCTCATGATAGCAACGTGATCTGTCTCTAAAAGCACAAATTATTATTAAGGAAGAAGATTCATAGGTTCATGGTTTACCTTACTTGTAATAACTAGAATATGCTTATAAATCTATATGTACACTCAATGTATAGTAAAAGGCAAATAATTACACATGGATATGATTAATTAAACAGAAGTCTAAATATTCACACAATGAGACAAAAGGAGCAGATTCTTAGGAAAGAATCACAAGAGTTCAATAGTTATATGCATATGATCATATGAAATGAGGCTTATTGAAATGAACTCCAAGAAATGGAAACAAGAGGTTTTCAATTGTGCTATTTTCAGTTCTTTCTTTTTCTTTTTTTCTTTGGTTTATTTCGTATTGTTGTTGTTTTTGATTTCTGAACACTTTATCTTGTATATGCTTATCTGATTTTAGGAGGGAAGAGGGAAGCTTGTGGGACAAAGGATGAACTAATTCAGCAGTGATACTCACTAAACACTTGGAGGAAGGAGGGCCAGGTGGGAAAAATGGAGAGAATGTGAAAGGGGGGGAGGGTGACACTATTCAGTACATTTGTACTCATCTGATTTATGTAACTGTAACCCTTCTCTCCATCACATTTAAAACTGAAAGAAAGGGAAAAAAATTAAAAAAGACTGACTTGCTTGTTTTATATTGTTTGTTTTATTTGGAGATGGGAGGATAAGGTCTTGCTATGTATTTAGATTGTTTTGCAATTCATGATCCTTCTATTTGGCCTCCCAAGTGCTGAGATTCCTGGCTAGTATGAAAGTCTTTAGGAGATAAAAATTACACTAATCCTTAACCCTAGACTGACTCTTCATATATATGCCTTATAATTATGAGCATTTTGGAAAATCTGTTCTCCTGTGATTAAGAATGACTCAATATTTTCTCTCTGCTTCCTTTTATTCAAAGATTTTATTAGCATTCAGTTGTACATCATATTTCAAATGTCATGTTTAACAAACAAGTATTCAAGAAGGGAATCTCTATATGCAATCACTGGCACATAGATTTTAGAACATAATTAAAATTCAGTTGAGAGTTTGTATGTCATAGATACATATCAATCTATATAGCATCATGTCTATAGAGTATATATACCATCATAGCTTTTTTTTAAATTTTTTTTATTGTAATTAGTAAAAGGGTTACATGATATTTGCCAGATAGAAGGTGCATTAATTCACATACATTGATACCCTTTCACATGTCTTGGTACCCATTTCCCTCCCCCACCATCATAGCTTTTTATGTCTGTGTATTTACGTTTATATCTCCAAGACCATGTCAGTAATCTTGGGTACCTGAATATTGAGTCACACTCTTGTACTGTTTGGATCTAATATCAACATATCCTTTTTTGGTACAAGGAGCTCTTTTCCTTCCTGTGATTTTATTTCCTTCTGCAAAGAAGACTATGGGGTTTTTTTTTGCATTTTTTATTGTAATTAGTAAAAGGATTACATGATATTTGCCAGATAGAAGGTGCATTAATTCACGTACATTGATACCCTTTCACATGAAAGAAGACTATGTTCGAGAAAAGTATTTCTCTAAAAGAAGGAGCACCTTTCCTGTTACACCTTTACACGATAAAAGCATCCACTTATTCAGAAAATTCACATCAAAGTACAATTTAATTTCAGAATGTATTAGGAGGACAACTGCTATTCCTTCCCCCCCCCAAATAAATCCTTGTGCCCATGACAGCCCATTTGTGCTATCTAGTCAAGCAATATTCCAGTCAAAAATTTTATTCCTATATTAAAAAATCATTTACCAAATCATATGATAAACTAAATTTGGTGATTTGAAAAATCTGAAATGTTGCTGAGAAGGACAGATTGCCTAATAGGAAGAGGAAATGTGGCCAAGTGAGACGGGGTCTCATAAGCATCAGTTTGGAAGCCAGGCATCTGTTCAATTGCTTCAAATTTCCTCTTAAGATCTATGAAAATGAAGGGTTTTTTCAATTTAAGTAAAAATCCAAGGGTGCTCTTAAAAGATCCATCCATATTTTCTGTCCTTTCTTGTTAGATTCAAAAGCCCAGTTCCTCATGATCAAATTAGGAAGCAAAACACAGACACTCTGATTTTCTTGCAAAAGTTACTAATTTTCAGGCTGGATTCAAAATGACCAACAGAAAGCAATGTTCAATGTCAATGATTATAAACAAAGTAACACCAGAAGTTTCACCAAAGAAATGACTCACATGTAAGACATTCCCTTTCCTCCTGAATTACTCATGGAAACCATTACTTCCAGTGGGCTGCTCAGATTATCATTATTGTTTTCCCTTCTGCAAGGAAATATTTCATTCTTCAACAGTTGGTGAAACAGGTTTTCAAATATTACCACAGACCATGCAGATTTAGACTTCCTCTCTGGTGTATGCAGTAAACATTTGAGAAAATTTGAAAAAGCACAAAGAATGCTTATGATTTCTAAACAAGTTCATAATACCCAGATGGATTTCTGAGTTAATCCACAAAAGATGTACAGTAAAAACTTTAGCTTCCCTTTCACCAGCAAGCATGTTCACGACAGCATTGTTTACCATAGCTAAGAATTGAAACCCACCCAGGTGCCAATCAATGGACAAACAGATGAAGAAAATGTGGTATATATATACAAAATGGAATTCTATGCTTCCATCTGAAAGAATGAGATTGCCCTATTAATAAGGAAATAGAAAGACTTGGAAAAAAATATGCTAAGTGAAGTAAGCCAGACCCAAAGAAACATAGGCTGTATGATTTCCCTCATTTGTAATAATTAGAATGTGTCTGTAAGTCTGCAAATAAGGCCGGTGGATAGCAAATAACTACACCTGGGCATGATTAACTAAACAGTAAACTAAACATTCACACAGTGAGAACAAAAGAGGATATTCTTAGGAGAGAATCACAAGGGCTCAATAGTTAAGTGCATATGATCAAATAAAATGAGGCTTATTGAAATGAACTCCAAGAAACAAGAGGAAACAAGAGGCTTTTTTACTGCACTATTTGTGTTTCTTCCTTTTATCTTTGGTTTATTCCCTTTTCTCACTGTCTTTGATTTCTGTACCCTTTGTCTGATTTGGGGAGGGCAAGGGGAAGCATAGAACTGTTAGGACAAAGAATGAATCAGTTCAGCAGTGGTACTAGACATTATTGTAGAAAGAAATGACACAACTTGGTGGGGGGTAGGCAGGATAGAAGGGGAAAAACTGGGAGAAAATTAGGGAGTAGGTGACACTTAAAAATGCACTCATTACCCAACTTACACAATTATAAGTCCTCTGTATATAATATTTACAATAAAATTTATAAAAAGAATTTAGTTTTATTGAAAAGCTTAAGGAGTATTGGTGTGAGCTCTGCTTTGAAGACCTTATAGAATTCAGCTGTGAATCCATCTGGCCCTGGGCTTTTCTTAGGTGGAAGGTCTCTTATTGCCATTTCTATTTCAGTGCTTGAAACAGGCCTGTTTAGTTGGATTAGGTCTTCTTGGTTCAATGTGGGTATGTTAATATTGGCTAGGAATTCATTCATTTTTTCTACATTCTCAAACTTGTTGGCATAAAGGTTTGAAAAGTATTCCCTCATGATGTTCTGGATCTTGGTAATTTCTGTCATCACATTACCTTTCTCATCTGTGATTTTGTTTATTTCAGTATGCTCCCTTCTTTTTTTGGTAAGATTTGCTAAGGGTCTGTCAATTGTATGAAGCCAGTATAATCCTCATCCCCAAACCAGACAGAGATGCATCAAAGAAAGAGAACTATAGACCCATTTCTTTGATGAATATTGATGCAAAACTTCTCAAAAAAATACTGGCCAACTGTCTACAACAACTCATGAAAAAAAATTATGCACTATGATCAAACAGGATTCATCACAGGGAGGCAAAGCTGGTTCAACATACACAAATCAATTAATATAATTAAACATATCAACAGGAGCAAGGGCAAAAATCACATGATTGTCTCAATAGATGCAGAAAAGGCATTTGACAAGATCCAACACCCCTTTATGCTAAAAGCTCTGGAGAAACTAGGAATCCATGGAACATTTCTCAGTATAATAAAGGCTGTGTATGACAAACCCACAGCTAGTATTATACTTAATGGCAAAAAGCTAAAGCCATTCCCCCTAAAATCAGGAACTAGACAAGGATGCCCACTCTCTCCACTCCTCTTTAACATAGTACTAGAATTCCTAGCCAGTGCAATAAGGCAAGAAACAAGCATAAAGGGGATCCAAATAGGGAAAGAGGAAGTAAAACTTTCCCTCTTTGCAGATGACATGATTCTGTATTTAAAGAACCTTATAGACGCCACTCCCAAGCTCCTTGAGCTGATTCAAAGCTTTAGAAAGGTAGCAGGGTATCAAATTAACACTCAAAAATCAACTGCCTTCCTCTATGCCAACAGTGAGAGGAATGAGGCAACAATCAGGAAAGCAACTCCTTTTGCAATAGCCTCAAAGAAAATAAAATACCTTAATGAGAATGTAAAGAACCTTTATGATGAAAAATTAAAGCAGTGAATTAGGAAATTAAAGCAGAACTGAGGAAATGGAAAAACCTCCCATGCTCCTAGATTGGAAGAATCAACATCGTGAAAATGACAATCTTGCCAAGGGCTATCTACCAATTCAATGCAATACTCATCAATATTCCAATGTCATTCTTAAAAGAAATAGAAGAGGCAATCCAAAATTTAATATGGAATAATAAAAGACCCCGTATAGCAAAAACACTCCTTAGCAGAAAGAACAGCGCAGGAGGAATTTCAATACCAAACTTTAGACTCTATTACAGAGCTATAGTGACCAAAACAGCTTGGTACTGGCACAAGTACAGGCCTGAAGACCAATGGAATAGAACTGAGGGCCCAGATATTAAACCACAGACTTATGGCCACCTACTCTTTGATAAGGGAGCCAAAAAATAGAATGGAAGAAAGACAGCCTCTTCTACAAGGGGTGCTGGCAGAACTGGTTAAGCACCTGCAGAAAACTAAAGTTGGATCCTTCTTTGTCACCCTGCACTACAATTAACACCAAATGGATCAAAGACCTGGAGGTAAAAGCCGACACACTGAAAACTTTACAAGAAGGAATAGGAGATACATTAGGCCTTGGCACAGGTCGAAACTTTCTTAATAAGGACCAAGAAACATAACAAATCAGAGAAAGGCTGGATAAGTGGGACTGCATTAAACTGCAGAGCTTCTGTAAGGCAAAGGACATAGCTAGTAAATTAATTAGGAAGCCTACAGAATGGGAGATCTTCACTAATCATACAACGGACAAAGGCCTCATACCTAAAGTATATCAACAGCTCAAAAAATTGAATCACTCCAAAACTAATCTCCACAGAAACAACCATCCCATTAAAAGATGGGCCAAGACTTAAAGAGAGTCTTCTCTGAAGAAGAAACAAAAATGGCCTATAGACACATGAAGAAATGCTCGACATCTCTGGTCATAAAAGAAATGCAAATCAAAACAACTCTAATATTCCACCTCACTCCAGGACCAAGAAAACGAATAACAACAGATGCTGGAGGGGATGTGGCCAGGAGGGATCACTACTACACTGTTGGTGGAAATGTAAACTCATTCAACCACTATGGAAAGCAGTCTGGCAGTTCTTCAAAAGACTAAACATAGAGCTCCCCTATGATCCATCAATTCCACTACTTGGCATTACCCAATCATCCAGAAACAAGGGCATACTAAATGCACTAGCACAGTGATGTTCATTGTACCACTATTTACCATAGCAAAGATATAGAACCAACCTAGATACCCCTCAGTTGATGAGTGAATCAACAAGATGTGGTATTTATACACAATGGAATTCTGTGCTGTAGTCAGAGGACATCACCCCATTTGTAAGGAAATTGAAAAACTTAGAAAAAATCATATTAAGCGAAGTAAGCCAGACTCAAAGGAACATAGGCCCAATAGTCTCCCTCATTTGTCATAATGAGTAGAAACCTGGGGCTCTCCTAGCAGAGATTTACAATAGAACAAAATCTAGAGACATTAGGCCAAATAGTATGGCATTAAATGTAAGGAACTCCAGGATAAGGAAACAAAAGCCATATAATGAATGACTATTTTTCTTACTGTACTATGTTATCTCTCATCTCTTTTGCCATCCTTTGGTTACCTCATATTGTTACAATATTTCACTTTGTTATCTGATATATTTTATATGTGCTTAATTGGTTATTTGAAATTGAATAGGGAAGGCGGGAAATTGAGGTAAGTGGAGGAGGGTGGGATGGAAATGGGGATCATGTCATGAGAAAGGGTATCAATGTTTGTGAAATTATGCACCTTTTATCTGGTGAATATAATGTAACCCTTCTATTAATCACAATAAAAAATCTTTAATAAAAAATAGTTTAGCTTAATGATAGCATTGTCAGTCTTGAATATCACAGTTAAATCCAAAATGGCTCCTGTTCCCAGCCCCTATGCTAAATGGCTATGTATCAGACACATTGTTAAAATATGGATATGTGGTAGAGAATCTGCCTATGAGCAATTCAGAATTTAAAATCAGACAAGTTAGGTTGATCCAGGATCTATTACTAATGAATTAAGAAATTTCAAGGTAGGAAGTAGATAGTACAAAATATTAAACCAAAACAACAACAAGAAAAAAACAAATCAAAACCAATACAAAAACTGTTGGGTCAGGATTGTGGCCTGGTGGCAGAGTACTCTCTCAGCATGCAGCATGCATGTAGTCCTGGGGTTTGCTTTCTTGGTATCATACGCACAGAAAATGCCGGAAATGGCACTGTGCTTCAAGAAATAGAGCACTAGCCTTGAGAAAGCTCAAGGACAATGCCTAGGCCCTGAATTTAGGCCCCAGGACTGGAAAAAAAAAACTCACAAAACTTGGTAATAGCTAGAGAAAGGATATTGAACAGATTGAGAGTTGATTCTTGTCTTAGAGAGTAAATGTCATTATTACTTCCGAGTAAGAAAGGCTAGAAGTGGTGTTTAGCAAAACAATGTTTGGGGTGGTTTTTGCTTTTGTTTTTAGCTATAAATTTGATGAAGTACAACCTACCCACTCACCCACTCAAATAAACTACAATTTTAAACAAATAAATAGAAATCCTATGGAAACAGGTGAGTGATTCTAAAATAGGTATAAAAAGGATATATTATATTAGGCTCTTGTATTCCATTCATAGAGTTATTTTGGTATCTTGTAATATGGTAATAACTTATTTTAGAAACAATTTTAAATTAGTTAAAAATTTAATGCATAGTGAATAAAATAGAATATTATGAAAGGAAATGTATTATTTTTTTCTGCTTTACCTTTACTAATTATAGAGTATTTTATTAGTGTTCCAGATTTTAAGAGTCAGAATAAACTTTATATGTATTTCAATATATTAGATATATTATACCATGATTATACTATCAGGACTTCCTACATTTCATACAAAGAAATGAAGTCTTTAGAAAATAATTTATTTTCTATTTGATTCTGAAAATTCTGAAATAGTATAAAGACTGAAATTTAGAATTTGTAGTCTCATGGATTTTAACTCTAATTACATTTTTCCATTTTAATAGTTATTTTTAAAAGAGAATTTGAATCATCTTGCTGATATTAACTTAGATGGATGGGAAGTGTCATCTATTTTTTCCCAACTGTCTCCCTGGATGGTGTAGAACATTTTTCTTTTTCATGCAATTTAGGAGCGTTCCATCATTTGTTACAGATGTGTGTATCTGAATGCGTGAATGTTCATTGTTCATAATGTGCTATGATGTGTTCTTTTGGTAGAAGCACTCCTTTAGAAAAGGACACCTCTGTTGGGTAACTATTTTCCCAACTGTACTCTGCCACTCCTACACTCATCAGCTCTCCTGGGGCTGTTCTACTCTTTCTTGTCTTTCCACTTTGTGGAAAATTACTTTCCATTGTGGCATTGTTCTCTTCCTCCATATTTTTTTCACTTTTAAACTTAAGTTTTGAAAAGCAGAACAAATACATAGTTTAGAACTCAAATTCTATCTCCTTGAGGACCCTCATTATCCTTTACCTGTAGGTTCTATTTGCTTTATAAATTTAATTTCAGTGGAAGCTACTAGATACTGCTTTCCAACTATACTTCCTTTCTATAAGTGAGTAAATAGTTCAAATAATTCTATTTCTTGTAGAAATACACAAGTGAGTAAATAAATAGAATTTTTAAATCCCCAGACTTTAATGTAATATGAAAATGCAATTTATAAGAGATATAGCCCATACACTGCCAAATAAAAATTATGCAGTATTGAATATAGATGTAAAAAACAGAGATCTCAAGTAAATGGCCTAATATGTTCCTTCAAGTTCATAGACAAGAATCAACTGAACCAAAAACAAGTAAGTAGAAAGAAATAGTAAAGATTAGGATAAAAAATTAATGGAAAGTGACCTAAAATTATTTAAGGAATAAATGAAATGCAAAGTAAGTCCTTTGAAAAGTTAAAAAATAGATTTACAAACTGACCAAAAAAAGAAAAGATCCAAATTTCCCTCATTTGCCATAATCAGTAGAAACCTTGGACTCTTCTAGCAGAGATCTGCAATAGAGCAAAACCTAGATACATAAGGTCATACAGTATGATGCTAAATGAAAGGACCTCTAGGATATAGAAACAAAAGCCATATAATGAGTGACTGTTGTCCTTAATGTACTATGTTATTTCTCATCTCTTTTGCTGTCCCTTGTTTATCTCATATTGTTACAGTATTTCACTTTGTTATCTGATATATTGGATATATGTGTATTTGGTTATTTGAAATTGGATAGGAAAGGGGGGAAAACAAGATGAGGGTGGGGGTGGGGGGAGGGAAATGGGGACCAAGACATGAGAAAGGGTATCAATGTATGTGAAGTAATGCACCTTCCATCTGGCAAATGTAATGTAACCCTTCTATTAATTACAATAAAAATATATGGAAAAAAAAGAAAGAAAAAGATATAACTAGATAATAATGATAGTAACACATATGGGCTATTGGCAATAGAGAATAGTAGAACTGCACGGTCACTAGAAAGCAATAAATCACACATTACAATTGATTGTCCTATTTTTTTTGTCTATGAAGATGTCTAAGATGCAATGGTTGCCTATGGGGCAAAATCATTCTCTGATCATGAAAATATTAACATGTGACATTTTTCATGTTTAATATTTTACATGTTTATCCAAAATACAGGAAGATCTCAGTTTATATTGAAATTCTCAGTGGCTTTCTTTTCACTGCATTTTAAAAAATCATAATTCAGGTAATGAGTACATTTCTTTTTGAACAATGTCACCCCTCCTTCATTTTTCTGTTTCTCCCTCCTGACCCCTGTCATCTATAGTCATATAGTTAATTTCCATGTCTAGTGAGTATCACTGCTGAATTAGTTGACCCTTTGTCCTTCCATTTTTAACATTAAACAATAGTTTTGTTGGCATCTGCATAAACTTTAAAGATTTCAGAGACTTTATAAAAATGAATAGGCAGTAGCTAAAGAGTGTTTAGTTGTCTTTATTGCTAATTTTACTTATGAGTGCTTATTTTGTACCTACATAGCTACAAAAACTTTTTTTACAGCAAAGTAACTGCAAACTAAATTAGCTGCCTGAGGAACTAAGATTCTTTGATCATAATGGCTTTACTGAGTATCTTGGGCTTGTTGGCCTGTTTGGCTTGGGTCTTGCTTTTTTTTTTTTTTTTGCCTGTCCTGGGCTTGAGTTCAGGGCCTGAGCACTGTCCTTAGACTTTCTCAAGGCTAGAGCTCTACCACTTGAGCCTCAGCACCACTTCCGGCTTTTTTCTATGTATGTGGTACCGAGGAATTGAACCCATGTCTTCATGCATGCTAGGCAAGGACTTTAACCACTAGGCCAAATTCCCTGCCCTCTTGCTTTTTTTTAATTAAAGAATTAAGTAACATATTTCAAATGACATATTTAACAAACAAGTATTCAAGGAGGAAATCTCTATATACAATCACTGGCACTTAGATTTTAGAACATAATTAAAATTAGACTGAGGGTTTATATGTCATAGACACATATTAATCCATGTAATAAAACATTATGTCTATAGAGTCATAGATTTATATATCTATATAGTTGTGTTTATATTTCCAATACCATGTCCATAGCATTGGGTATGCAAATATTGAGTCCTCGCTCTTGTACTGTTTGGATATAATAGCCACATATTAAGGATACCATTCGCCTTTTGTTCTTTTGGTCTTGACTTGTCTCACTCAACATAATTTGCTCTAGATTCATCCACTTCCCTGCAAATGCCATTATTTTATCTTGTCTGTGGCTATGTAGAATTCCATTGTGTGTGTGTGTGTGTGTGTGTGTGTGTGTGTGTATCAAACTTTTTGTATCCATTCATCTGAAGTAGGGCATCTGGATTGTTTCCATCACCTGGCTATTGTGAATAGTGCAGAGATGAACATAGCTGAGCAGGTGTCCTTATCATATCTTGGGTTATGATGTTCAGGGTAGATGCCCAGAAGTGGTATGTGGGATAGTAGGGAAGGTCAATTTTCATTTCCTTAAGAAACCTCCACACTGCTTTCCAGAGTGGCTGAACTAGTCTGCATTCCCACCAGCAGGGCAGTAGGGTTTCTTTTTCTCCACAACGCCGCCAGCAACTGTCATTGTCTGAGTTCAAAATCTTGGCCATTCTTGTTGGGGTCAGGTGGTATCTTAGGGTTGTTTTTATTTGCATTTCCTTTATGACCATGGGTGATGAACATTTTCTCATATGCTTTTCTGCCATTTTAACCTCTTCTTCTGATAAGTCTCTCTCTAGTTCCCTTGCCCATTTAGTGAATAGTTTGTTGGGTTTGCGGGGGATTAGTTTCTTGAGTTCCATGTAGATACTGGATATTAAGCATTTGTCTGATATATTATTGGTAAATATTTTTTCCCAGTTGGTTGGCTGTCTTTCTACATTAGTGGCTAAGCTTTTATCAGTGCAGAAACTTTTTATTTTTAGGTAGTCCCATTTATCGAGTCTCTCTCCAATCTATTGTGATCCTGGGATTCTGTTCAGGAATTTTTTGTCTGTGCATATGAGTTCCAGTATCTCTCCAACTCTATCATGTAGCAGTTTCACGGTTTCTGGTCTGACAGTGAGGTCTTCAATGCATTTTGAGTTAATGCTTGTGCATGGTGAAAGGCTAGGGTCAATTTTTAGTTTTCTGCATGTGGATGCCCAGTTTTGCAAGCATCAATAATTGAATAGACTGTGTTTGTTTCACTGTGTATCTTTGGCTCCTTTGTCAAATACAAGTTGACTATAGGTATGTTGTTCTATTTCTGGGTCTTCTATTCTGCTCCATTGATCTTCTGGTCTTTTTTTTGTGCCAATACCATGCTGTTTTTGTTATTATGGCTCTATAGTCAAGTTTGAAGTCTGGTAATACCAGACTTCAATACCACCTGCATTGTTCTTTTTGCCTAGAATTGTTTTGGCTATTCTAGGTTTTTTCTTGTTCCATATGACTTATATCTTCTATTTCAGTGAAGAATGCCTTTGGGATTTTGATGGGGACTGCATTGAATTTGTATATCAATTTTGGCAGTATGGCCATTTTCACTTATTGGTTCTCCCTACCCATGAGCATGGGATGTTTTTCCATTTTCTTGAGTTCAATTTGATTTCTTTCATTAGACTTTTATAGTTTTCATTAAATAATTCCTTTACATCTTTGGCTAAGTTAATTCCTAAGTATTTTATTCTTTTGGGGGCTATTGCGAATGGAATCATTTTCTTGATTTGGCCTCCTGTTTGAGTATTGTTGGCATACAAGAAGGCTACTGACTTTTGTAGGCTAATTTTGTATCCTGGCACTTTTCTAAAGTGGTTTATTAATTCTAGGAGTTTGGGAGTGGAGCTTATTGGGTCACTCAGGTAGAGGATCATGTCATCAGCAAATAGGGATAGTTTAATTTCTTCTTTCCCTATGTGAATCCCTTTGATGTCCTTCTCTTGTCTTATTGCTCTGGCTATGGGTTCCAGCACTATATTGAAGAGAAGTGGAGACAGTGGGCATCCCTGTCTAGTTCCTGATTTTAAGGTAAATGGTTCCAGTCTTTCTCCATTTAGTATAATACTGGCTGCAGGTTTGTCCTATATGGCTTTAATTATTTTAAGGAATGTGCCTCTTATTCCTATTTTTAATGCTTTCAATATGAATGGATATTCTATTTTGTCAAATACCTTCTCTGCATCCAGAGAAATTATCGTATGATTCTTATCCTTAGCTCTATTGATATGATGTATTACATTGATTGATTTGCGAATGTTAAACCAGCCTTGCATCAGTTGGGATGAAGCCTACTTGATCGTAGTGTATAATTTTTTAAATTTGTTTCTGGATTCTGTTGGGTAATATTTTATTGAGGAGTTTTGTGTCTGTGTTCATTAGAGAGATAGGTCTGTAGTTCTCTTTTTTTTTGTTGGGTCTTTCCCTGGTTTGGGGATGAGTGTAATATTAGCTTCATAAAATGTGTTTGATATTGTTCTTTCTGCTTCTATTTCTTGGAAGAGTTTCAAGAGTATAGATATTACTTCACCTTTAAAAGTCTTGTAGAATTCTGCAGTGAAACCATTTGGACCTGGGCTCTTTTGGGTTGGCATTTCCCTGATTGCTTCCACTATTCCATTGTATGAAATTGGTTTGTTCAATTTGGTTACCTCTTCATGGTTTGATGTGAGTAACCTATATTTATTTAAGAAGTCATCCATTTCTACTAGATTTTCTTGTTTCTTTGAATATAGACCCTGGTCGTACTTATTCATAATGGACTGAATTTCTTGGATATTGGTTATGATTTTTCCCATGGGTTCTTGTTTATTTGAGTTTCCTCTCTCCTTTTTTGTTAATTAATCTTGCCAGGAGTCTGTCAATTTTGTTGACACTTTCAAAAAACCAACTTTTTGATTTGTTAATTTCATGTATAGTGGATCTTAGTTCAATCTCTGTTATTTCTGATTTTATTTTTGTTATTTCTGTCCTTCTAGTTGTTTTAGAGTTAACTTTTTCTTGTTCCTCTAGGTGCTTCAATTTCTTCTTTAGGTTATTTACATGCTCTTCTTCTGTCTTTTTAATATGGGCTCCTAGGGTGATTAATTTGACCCCTAGAACTGCCTTTGTTGTGTCCCATAAGTTCCTTTGGGATGAATCTTGATTGTCATTACATTCAAGGTAGTTTTGAATTTCTTCTCTGATCTGATCTGTAACCCAGAAGTCATTCAGAAGTGTGTTGTTCAGCTCCCAAGTATTTGAATGCTTTTTGACTTTTACTGCATTGTTCAGAACTAGTCTGACTCCATTGTGGTCAGATTGAGTGCATGGGATTATATCAGTTCTCTCGTATTTGTTTAAGTTTTCTGTATGAACTATTATATGATCTATTTTGGAGTGTGTTCCATGTGCTGTTGAGAAAAATGTAAAAAGTGTCTCCGTTGGGTGGAAGACTGTGTATATCTGTTAAGCCCAGCTTATCTTTTGCTGAGTTGAATTGTCATTTGTTGAGAGTGGCGTGTTAAAGTTTCCCACTATGACTGTGTTTGAGTCTATCTTGTTCTGTAATTCTAAGAGAGTTTGCTTGATGAATTTGGGTGCCCTGTGTTGAAGGAGTTAATGTTTATAACTGTAATATTGTGGATATGGATTTTACCCTTTACTAAAATATATTGGCCATCTTTATTTTTATGTACTGATTTTACTGAGAAGTTAATTTTGTCAGAGATTAAGATTGCTACTCCTGCTTTTTTTGCATGGTGTGTTGGAGTGGAAAATTCTTTTCCATCTTTTCACTTGGAGTTTTTCTGTCTTTGGCAGTGAGGTGGGTTTCTTGGAGGCAACATGTGGATGGGTCTTATTTCTTAATCCAGTCTGCTGTTCTGTGTCTTTTGATTGGATCGTTCAACATGTTCACATTTGGAGAAATTATGGACATGTGACATTTTTATAAGATGATGTGGAAACAGAATCTTAAACACTTGAAAAACTGCATTTTTATTTGTTTGCTTTTGTTCCACTTCTGAATTTTGAACCCAGGTTCTCTTACTCTTGGCTTAGCTTTTTCCAGTCAAGACTGGCATATTACCAGTTGAGCTACAGTTCCACATCTGGCTTTTTGCTGACTCAATGGACATAAAGGCTACTCCAGATAGTTTCAAACTGTAACAAGGGTAGCAGGTATAAGCAACTGGTGCCCAGGCTAAAGAGTTGCTTTCACTTAGTAATTCCAGTGTTAGGAATCTGTTCTAAAGAAAAGGTCAATGGTGATCAGAAAATAAGTTTTTTTTGTTGTTGTTGTTTGTTTTTGTTTTTCCTAGCAGAGGTTCTACTTCATGTATCTAGGTCCAACCCATTTTCCCATCAACTCTCCATCTTTTACCTGATTTGTTAAGTTAGGAAACCTAAGACCCAGGAACCAGAGTTTCTTTTGTCTACACAATTGAATACTCTTTCATAGGTGTGTGAGTGTGTGTGTGTGTGTGTGTGTGTGTGTGTGTGTGTGTGTGTCCTGTGGCTTGAACTCAATGAGTGGGCACTGTCCCTGAAATCTTGTGCTCCAAGCTGGTACTCTACCATCTGAGCCCCAGCAGTACTTCTGACTTTTGGGGGTGGTTAATTGGAGATAAGGGTCTCATGAATTTTCCTGTCCTGACTGGCTTCTAGTCTAGATCTTCAAATCTTGGCCTCCTAAGTAGCTAGGGTTACAAGCACAAGCCACCAGCATCCTGCTGTCCCATAATTTTAAAAGTGACACAGGGGAGAAGCCGGGGACTGTAATCTACTGGTAGAGTGCTTGCCTAGCATGCACGAAGCCTGGTTTACATTCCTTGTTACCGCATACAAAGGAAAAGCTGAAGTGGCACTGTGGCTCAAGTGGCAGAATGCTTGCCTTGTGCAAATTGTGCCTAAGGACAGTACCCAGGCCCTGAGTTCAAGCCCCAGGACTGGCAAAAAAAAAAGTGACACAGGCAAGATAATAAGAATTTCTTGTTTCCATATCTTGGAGTTTATGTTGGTACACTTCGTTATGTATGGTCCTATGCACAAAGCAATTAGGTTTTGAGATACCCTGTTATGAATATTATGGACATGTCTAATTCTTACAAATGGGGGAAATCATGCAACGTACATTTCTTTGGATCTGGCTTACTTCACCTAACATAATTTTTTTCAAAGTCTTTTAAATTTCCTTATGAATGGGGCAATGTCATTCTTTCTGAAGAAAGCATAGAACTTCATTGTGTATGTATACCACATCTTTTTGATACATATTCATTCATCTATGCAGGGGCATCTGGGTTGATCCCATATCTTATCTATGGTAAATAATGCTGCAATGAACATGATTGTGGTGTCAGCTTTGGTATGGCCTTGTTTGTAGTCATTTGGGTAAATGCCCAGGTATGGGTTGCTATATCATAGGGGAGCCCTAGGTTTAGTCTTTTGAGCAACCTACATATTGCTTTCTAAAGTGGTTGGACAAGTTTGCATCCCACCACCAGTATGGTAGTTCCTTTTTGGCCACATCCCCACCAATATCTGTTGTTATTAGATTTCATGATTATGGCCATTCTTGGTTTAAGGTTGAATCTTATTATCTCCTGTATGTAGTCTTTTTTTTTTTTTTGGCTCTCAGTTTTCTGTAAGTTGTGTCTTGTATATGAGACTGATATGTAGAAGGGAAAGGGAATCAGAAACAGCAGGACAAAGGATGAACCCAATGTATCATTGATATTCACTTAATGCTATATTGGAGATGAACCTTACAACTTGAGAGGGAGAGGAATAGGGTGGGGTAGGCAGAAGAAAATGAGGGATGGGGTAACTGGTTAAAAATTAATGTAATCATTACCTTAATTATGTAACTGTAACCCTCTGCTCATTTTGATAAAAATAAAAAATAAAAACTGACACCACTTATGGGGACTCCTACCTAATGACGTAGGAGCCCAGGCTGTTTGCCGCCTGTGCTTCCATGACTCCATGCTGGACACTCAGTGATGCAAACAGTCTGGAGTCTGAGGGCGCCTGGCCCCTCCCGCCTCAAGCAGGAGCTCGGGCGTGTCTCAGGACACCATTGACTGACAGTCGTATTCAGGAAAGACGAACAACTGCCACTGCTTGATTTGTATTTTAGTGAGCACGTTTTCTAAAATGAAATTAGATCTGCACCGAGAAAAAAAAATTAGAGATAAAAACAGCCCTATCACAGCAAACATAAATGAAATCCAGAGTATCATTGGGAAATATTTTTTAAGTGTACTTGGTAATAAATGGAAAAATTTAGAAGAAATAGATAACTTTATATATTCATTGGATCTAACAGGACTGGACACAGATATAAATGACTTAAGCAGATCTATGAGAAGAATGAGATTAAAACAATAATAAGTAATCTCCCACAAAAGAAAAACCCAGACCTGTATTGATTCACTGACAAATTATATAAGACCTTTAAAAAACTAAAATCAATCCTCTGTAAAATGGAAGGAGCAAACTGCTATCAAACTCATTCTGTCAATATAATATTACACTGGTATCAAAACAAAATAAGGACAGAACATCAACACAAAGATAAATAGAAGCCATTTCCTTGTTGAACATGAAGATGAAATCTCAATAAAATACATAAAATCAATATTAAACTAAGAGAATGTTTTCTAACAAAAAACCTGCAAATTATAAATTTAGGAAAATCCAATTTAAACTTGTTCTTTTAGATTAGTATTATGTGCATTATTTTAGTGCAGAGCAGAAACGTAAGAAGGAAGAAAAGCTTAGAAGATTTAAAAAAATTAAATACTACACTTTCCATTCCCCCCCCCCCAGGTATTTATTTGTCCCTGGTCTCTCTTTCTAGTTGTAGTTTCTATCTGCCTTTGCATGATTTGTTGGAACTACTTAAATTTCCCAGTTGTTCTCACAGCTGTGCAGACTAGGGCTTTGGGAGAATGACTGTGTTCCATTACATTTATTACTCTTGTATCTAATTAGAGCCACGAATCTGATGTAGATTGAGGCAGGTGAGAAGTACAAGCCTCACAATGTATGTGTACATGTATGTATGTGCACATACACATGTATATTTAGGAATTAAATAAAAAGTTGAATTCTTGTTGACAATCTTTTTTTGGGGGGTAGAAATTTAGAAAACAATATACTTTTATTGTTCCTGACAATATGGAGCTTTCACAATAGATGCTATAAAAGCTCTGTACTTTATACTTCTGGCCATAGTGCATATATTTATACTTAGTAGTACCATCAAGAAATGAACCTTTTTTGTTGTTGTGGAACTTGAACTCTGGGTCTGGGCACTGTCCCTGAGTTCTTCAGCTAAAGGCTACCACTCTACCCTTTAGCCACAGCACCACTTCCAGTTTTCTGGTGATTAATTGGAGATAAGAGTCTCAGGGACTTTTGAGTGCCTGGACTGGCTTTGAACTTTGAGCTCAGATCTCAGTCTCCTGAGTAGCTAGGATTAAAGGCATGAGCCACCGTACCCAGCAAGAAATATAGCTTCTATATTTCTTACTTCTGGTAATATTTCTCAACACACACACACACACACACACACACACACACATACACACACACACACACACAGAAGACAAAATATGGCCTCTGATCTCTGCAGTTAGCATGGATTTGTTTTCTCATTTCTGCATTACCATCTTTAGAAAGAAAGGGAAATGACCTTGTGAAAAATGAAGATTTTAAAAAAGCAGTGCCTAAGTGCTTCTTCATTTTTACATAAAATAATATACATACTGAAATGAACTCCAAGAAACAACAGACTTCTTTGTGTTTTTATTCCTTTCTTTTTCTTAGTTTTTGATGATTTTGTCTTCTGTATGGTGTATTCAAGATTAGGTCCTTAGAAAGGTTGTGGGGAGGGTACAGAACTCAAGGGAAAAAGGGTGAAAAACTGCAGCCGTGCAACTTACTAGGCACTGGTGAAAGTGAGCTACACAATATGCAGGTGGAGATAGGAAAGAGGGACTGGAAGAGAATGAGGGGACAAAGCACACTGTACAAAAGGAAGTATATTCATTGTCTGACTCATGTAATTGCAATCCCTCTGTGCATCACCTCTACAGTAGCAATTAAGTAAAAGAAATTCTAGTCAGACCTTTGGATTGTTGAATTCACAGTAGAAATAAATCAGTTGCATCAAATCATTTAGAATGAAAGCCTTTTTGTCTGTCTCCCTCATACATACTTTCCCACATACACTCTTATTCTTCAGATATTAGATCTTTCTCTGTCATTTGACAATTTTATTTTATTCTGAAAAAAGATACAGAATCAAGATATTTCTCAAAAGAACTTCACTTATATTTCTAAAATTAGTATGCTCACTGCCAATTTTCCTAAGATTCCTGGCTTGTCTATGCTGACAATAAAAGGAGATGTCCTGTTTTGAAGAGTAGGCCTTTGCTACTTCCTTGGCTAGGTCACTAATTCATTTCTTTACCTTGGTATTCTTTGTTTGTGTCACCCACCAATTAAGCAACAATCCTTTATTCAGGGACCTTGTGAAGCTCTTCTAATAATGTATAGTACTTGGTAAATATTTCTTGGTAAATGAATAAGCATTGGTGAATGCTGATCATAATCAGTACTTATTTAATGTTGAAATCTGTGCTAAAGCTCTTTTATTCTACAATTTCTTTTCCTTAAAACTATGAGTACAGGATATGACAATATTGAAATCATTCTCTCTGTCACTTTGTTCATATAGGGCTAAGCTGCTGGCTTGTTTACTTGTTTATCACAGTTGAATAGTGTATATTCTAGTAAGAATCTAAATTTGGAGCAGTAGCAGTGAAGGAAGCAAATTGACTATCATGATTAAAGACTTTCTAAAAGAAGTAGGCATACCCTTCTGATATTTTTGTTTTAAATGATTAAGATGAAAGATAATGGCATTTTCTTGAAACATAAAAATATCCTCATTTTCAATCGATGCAGTTTAGGGCATACAGAGTTGCAGTAAAGAGCAGTATTGTAGTTTAAGCCATCTCCAACTCTAACATCGGCCTATGTGATTTTGGTGAATTTTTAAGGAACTTTATAAATTTTTTACATGTGTAATCAATATAAAGAAAATTTGATTGTTGTTCTTAACGTACTATGTTATTTCTCATCTCTTTTGTTATCCCTCTCATATTGTTACAGTATCTTACTTTGTTATCTGATATAGCCTTTTTTTCAGATATACACAAGCATGCAGAGACATAGCCTTTCCTCATGCAGCAATGAGGGTGTCATAACAGGACTGAAGAGACATAAGAATTTCTCTGATGTCCAGCAACAATAATGCTTCACCATGCAGAGGGAAGAGAAACAAGAAACGCTTCCTTTCCTATGTGGTTTGAGTGGAGACCTGCTAGGAAATCAGAATTATTCCAGACCAGTAGTTGTTAACAAGGTACACTTACACTTTTTTTCCTCCTTTGGCATTTTCTTAATTGTATTTTGTTGTTAAAGCAAATGTTATAGACCTGCCTGTCTGATGTCTCCTTTCCAGTGCATACATGGAAGAAATAGTTAAGATGTTTTCATTATAAACAGTGGGAAGGAATAGAGAGATAAAGGGAGAAAATGATTCCAAATGTATTCACTCTGTACTGGCAAATGTCAACATGAGTCTACCGTGACCAGATGCTGGCAGCAAGGTAGAAGAAACTGTATCTCTCATTTATGGATGGTTGAAATGCAAAATAGTACAAGTAGTCTAGAAAATAGTTTGGCAGCTTCCCATCCTCTGATTGAACAATCTCATTCCCAAGTAGTGATTACAAAGAATAGAAAGTACATGAAAACTTACAAATGTTCAAGCCAGGACAATCTTCCTTGGAACACTTCAATCCTTTCACAATGGAATCAGCTCAGAACTTTTTCAGTGAGGAGTGAGTAAGTAAGCAGTAATACTTCAATGCCCGAGAAACAACTGAGTAGTAAAGAGAGGTATATTATTCATATTCATGTCAACTTAAATGGCTCTCAAAGGCCATGAGGTAAGTGAAAAAAATCCAGTTCCAAAATACCATGTATTTTATTATGCCATTTAATACTTCAAGAAGTCAAAATATGGAAATGATTATCAAGAGCTAGCAGAAGGGTAGTAGGGAGGAGGGATTATAAATAGCAAAATAAAGATCTTTAGGATGAAATAGTTATACATTTGAGGTGCAGTAACACTAAGTAAACAGCTTGTTATGTGCTTTAGGAAGAGAATAATAGATGCATTTAATCCATCTACTTTAAAATCAATCATGAGGATATTAACCACAATAAAATCACAAATAATACCAAACATTTATTTGTAATTTTAATGTAATCACTGATACCCATAGTAGTTACAGCAGTTGCATTTTAGAATTATATGAAACTAAGTCTATTAGTTGTGTGATCTATAGTCAATTACTTTCCAATTAGTCTGTCCTTCTTCATCTACAAGTAGGAATGTAAGAATAGTATATATTTTGAAATATGTGCCTTTTTTCTTTTCTTTTTTTCATTTTTTGCCAGTCCTGGGGCTAGCCCTTAGAGCTTGGATACTGTTCCTGAGTTGCTTTAACTCAAGGCTAACACTCTCCCACTTGCACTACTTCCAACTTTTTCTGTTTATGTGATACTGAGGAATTGAACCCAGGGCTGCCAGCATGCTAGGTAAGTGCTCCTGTTAGCACTAAGCTATATTCCCAGATCACTTATGTGAGATTTCTAGTGAAAGAATTCTCATAGTGGGTTTAACAGAGTCCCTTACATATTATAAACGTTCAGTGTGAACTGATATTTTAATTTTTTAGCATTATTAAAAAAGTATACCTGAAAAAAATATGTTTTTGGTTGTTCATAATGCTTGAACTCTGGGCCTGGGTGCTGTCCCTAAAATCTTCAGCTTAAGGCTAGCCTTCTACCACTTTGAGCCATAGCACCACTTCCAGTTTTCTGGTGGTTAATTGGAGATAAGAGTCTCATGGACTTAGGTGCCCAGGATGGCTTTGAACCGCTATCCACAGATCTCAGCCTCTTGAGTAGCCAGAATTATAGGCGTGAGCCACCAGTCCTAGGCCTGAAAAATAATTTAAAACTACTATAAAGTGTACAATGTGACGCACTGTAATCAATAGACATAGCCAACACATTACCAAGTTTCATTATCTTCTTCCTTTGTTTTTGTATCTGTTTGTTTTGTTAGATAGTAAGGACAATCAGCATGATATCTATACTATTTATTTATTTATTTATTTATTTTAAGGAAGAGCAGCAGTGAGCCTCAAATTTGCTAGGGTGATACTCCAGCAGGTGAATCCCAGCCCCAGCCCTTTCCTGCTCTAGTAATTTTTTTTTGATATGGCTATACATCCCACAAGGGATTACAAACAAGTGTCATTTGTTGAGATTGGATCTGTCACTAACATTTTCCCTTGATTGGTCAAAAAAACAAGGATCCTCCTGACCTTGATCTCCTTGTTGGCTGGGCCCACAGTTAGGATCTTAAAGAGATCATTTTATTCCTGAATTTGTTGCAGCATTATCTGCTGTGACAAGATACACACTAGATTCAATC
This sequence comes from Megascapheus bottae, assembly GCF_031878675.1. Taxonomy (NCBI): domain Eukaryota; kingdom Metazoa; phylum Chordata; class Mammalia; order Rodentia; family Geomyidae; genus Megascapheus; species Megascapheus bottae. The sequence continues at coordinate 25,558,258 of NC_143517.1, forward strand.
CTCTTGAACACTGACATTGGTGGATGAAGAAATTGTAGTCATGCAAGAGAATATTGTTCTGGCTAAGGAAAGAAATAAATATCACCGTTTGAGACAACATGGGCCAGCCTGGGGAGCACTATGCTAAAGGAAACACAGCAGCACAGACAGTGAATGATGCCAGTTACCAAAAGTTTCCACAGTAGTACAACTCACAAAAGCAGGAAGTTCAATAGTGGAAGGCAGTGAATAGAAATAGTGAATAGAAATCAACGGATGTAAATTTAACTTTTGCAAGAACAAGATTAAGTTCTAGGGATTTTCTGGGCAGCATAGTGTAGACTGTAGATAGCAAGCACTATATTGCATACCAATGTGTGTAAGGACATACCGGGAAAGAAATGAAGATAAAACACTGAAACCAAATACCATTTCTAAAAAATCCTCAATACAATTAAAGCAGAACTGAGGAAATGGAAAAACCTTCCATGCTCCTGGATTGAAAGAATTAACATTGTGAAAATGGAAATCTTGCCAAGGGCTATTTACAAATTCAATGCAATACCCATCAATATCCCAATGTCATTCTTTAAAGAAATAGAAGAGGCAATCCAAATTTCATATGGAATGAAAAAAGATCCCGTATAGCAAAAACAATTATCAGCAGAAAGAACAGCGCAGGAGGAATTTCACTACTGAACTTTAGACTCCATTTAGTAACCAAAACAGCTTGGTACTGGCACAAGAACAGGCCTGAAACCAATGGAATAGAACTCAAGACCCAGAAATGAATCCACAGTCCTATGACTACCTAATCTTTGATAAGGAATCCAAAAACATAGAAAAGAAGAAAGACAGCCTCTCCGACAAGTGTTGCTGGCAGAACTGGTTAAACACCTGTAGAAAACTAAAGTTGGATCCTTCATGTCACTCTGTACCAGGATTACCTACAAATGGGTAACAGACCTGGAGGTAAAAGCAGATACACTGAAAACTTTGCAAGAAGGAATAGGAGATACACTAGGTCTCCCTGGCACTGGTCAAAACTTTCTTAATAAAGACCCAGAAACACCACAACAAATTAAAAACGTTCCTACAAATGGGACTGCATTAAACTGCAGAGCTTCTGTATGGCAAAGGACATAGCAAGTTAACTAGAAAGCCTCCAGAGTGGGAGAAAATCTTCACTAACCATACAGTGGACAAAGGCCTCATATCTAAAATATATCAACAGCTCAAAAAATTGAATCTCCCCAAAACTAATCTCCACGGAAACAACCATCCCATTAAAAGACGGGCCAAAGACTTAAAGAGATTCTTCTCTGAAGAAGAAATGGCCTATAGGTCCATGAAGAAATGCTCGACATCTCTGGCCATAAAAGAAATGCTATTCAAAACATCTCTAAGATTCCACCTCACTCCAGTTTGAATGGCCATGATCAAAAAAATCTAATAACAACAGATGCTGGATGGGATGTGGCCAGGAGGGGTTACTACTACACTGTTGGTGGGAGTGCAAACTCCTTCAACCACTATGAAAAGAGCTCCCCTATGACCCAGTAATTCCACTACTTGGCATTTACCCAATCGTCCAGAAACAAGGACATACTAAATCCACTAGCACAACAATGTTCATTGCAGCACTATTGACCATAGCAAAGATATGGAACCAATCCAGATGCCCCTCAGTTGATGAGGGGATCAACAAGATGTGGTATTTATACACAATGGAATTCTATGCTGTCATCAGAAAGAATGACATCGCCCCATTTGTAAGGAAATGGAAACACTTGGAAAAAATCATATTGAGTGAAGTAAACCAGACTCAAAGGAACATAAGCTTGATTATTTCCCTCATTTGTAATAATTAGTACAAACCTTGGACTCTCCTAGCAGAGGATTACAATAGCTCAAAACCTATGTACATGATGTCATATAGGATGAGACTAAATGAAAGGATCTCTAGGAAATGGAAACAAGATCCTTATCTTGTGTGATTGTTTTTCTTAATGTACTATGTTATTTCTCATCCCTTTTATTGTCCTTTGGTTATTCTCATGTTGTTTCAGTATCTTGACTTATTATTTGGTATATTGTATATATGCTCTATTTAATGTTTTTTTGTTTATTTGAAATAGGAACGGGGGGGAACACGATGAGGGGAGGGGTGAGGGAGGGAAATGGAGACAAAAACATGAGAAGAGATATCAATGTGTGTGAAGTAATGTACCTTCCATTTGGTGAATATAACTGTAACCCTTCTATTAACTACAATAAAAATACTTTAAAAATCCTCATTACATAATGGAAGCTCTTTAATCAGACTTGGTATGTCTGCAATCACAGGAGGATTTGGAGAATTTAATGAAATACTACTCAAACCAATAGGTAGACCTGATTGTTCTTTATAATTAACTAAATAAGATGCTTTCTGAAACTTGTCAGAAATGAAATTAAGCTCAGCTTTGTAATAGATAGGTGAGATTACCTTATAAATGATTTTATAGGAAATAAATTTAATATTGTGTGTATTCAATCATGTATAATGCAGAGATTTGCTAGGTTTCCCACAGCTAAAGTTTAGGAGAATGGTTTTTATAATAGAATAAAACCCAGTTAGTTAAAATGTACATGAGTATTAAGGCCACTTTATTAACATATGATTAAAATAAAAAAGCAGGGCTTAAATAAAAAAGCATATATGTCAATAATATTTGTCATTGATATGTCCATGAAACCATCAAGCCATGAGTATACACATCTCCTCTAAGAAAACTGAGTAGCTCACACATGCATACTTTTATTTATAGATATTAGAATGTGAAGTTCTTAGGCTTTAAAAAATGGAATATAGCCTTATTTTCCAATATAAGGACAATATGGTGTCAGTCTACTTAACAAGTCTTTCTCAAAATATTCATATCATCAAACATCAATGGAAGACTTAATACAAAGTTTCTCTTTATTTTACAACATAGATAGATAGATAGATAGATAGATAGATAGATAGATAGATAGATCCTATTCCTTTTATATTTTTAAAAATGAATCTCACTATGAGCCTTAGCCTGGCTTTGAATTGTGAATCCTCTTGCCTCAAAGTACTGGGGTTACAGAAGTACACCATCATGCTCAGACATCTTTTTTAAGTTAAGATAAAGATTAAAAAAAAAAGATTTTTAAACTTCACCAAACCTGAACGATTAATAGGTAAGAAGACAATGATTTCTATAGGAACTGTGAGGAGCTGCCTAGAGCCCCATAGAAATAAATGGCTTGCTTCTCCTGCTGCTGGAGAATAGTTACCAGATGGCTTTCAGCTGCTGGCCCTCTCTGGAGAATGTGTCTGTGGGCTGGAGAGAGCTGTCTTGCCTAGTGTCATGCCCTCTGTTGGGCAGCCCACATCCAGTCCCTGCTCAAGGAAGGAAGATGAAGAATGACTTCTCTCCACAACAATGTGTCTGTGGGCTGGAGAGAGATGTCTTGCCTAGTGTCATGCCCTCTGTTGGGCAGCCCACAACCAATCCCTGCTCAAGGAAGGAAGATGAAGAATGACTTCTCTCCACAACTTGAGACAGTTCTGAACAGTCCTATCCATGTTAGAATTCCCCTTAGGGGATTTTATTAAGACCGCACAAAGTCCAACTTCTCTTTCTGTCTAGTTTCACTTCCTCTTTTGTCCGTGTGTTGATACTGTGGGAGAATAAAATATCACCAATCTTACATATATTTTTTGGCATTTGTCAAGTTGATTACTCAGAGGAGCAGTGGGCCTCTGCAGACACAGGAATAACACACAGTGCTGTACTTGAAAAACAAGCATGCATCTATTGAAATCAGTGAACTAAAGTCAGAACCTTTTGTATGTCCTACTCTGAATTGCTTTCGCAGAAGAGTATAGTCCTGACATGTGGCCATACTGAAATGAGGAGACATGCCTAATACCTTTGCGAATGAATTTGTATAAGAGGTCAATTTTGATTTCAACTTATGCTCACCACTTACCTTCCATATCTTACTTCCTTTCCTAACAGATACATGTTGATTAATAGAAGTTCTTTTCTATTTCTTGTTGTAGCACAATGGAAGATTCAGCCATTTTGCTCCATAGATTTTTGTATTGTAGGTTTGTGTCTCATGTACTTAAAACATGTAAGCTTGCCTTGTTTTATATAACTAATATTAGGGAGTGGCTGCTTCATAGATAAAAATTATTGAAACTGTAGTGAGAAAAAAATGTGCTTAGCCCAGTGCCAGTGTCCCATGCCTGTAATCCTAGCTATTCAGGAGGCTGAAATCTGAGGACAGTGGTTTAAAGCCAGCCCAGGCAGGAAATTGCTTAAGATGCTTATCTCTAATTCACCACCAGAAAACTGGAAGTGGTTCTGTGGCTCAATATGATATAGCCATAGCCTTGGCCAGGAAACCTCAGTGGCAGTGCTGACAGGCCCCGAGTTCAAGCACCACAACTTAACAAAAAAGAAAAAAAGTAAACTTAAAACTGCATTGTGAATATCTTTTCCCAGTTGGTTGGCTGTCTCTCTACTTTTGCAACTATGTTTTTATCTGTACAGAAACTTTTTATTTTTAGGTAGTCCCATTTATGGAGTCTCTCTCCAATCTGTTGTGACCCTGGGATTCTGTTCAGGAATCTTTTGCCTGTGCCTATGTGTTCCAGTGTCTCTCCTACATTATCATGTATGACTCTATAGACATAATGTTTTATTTCATAAATTAATATGTTTCTGTGACATACAAACCCTTAGCCTAATTTTGACTAAGTTCTAAATACTAAGTCCCAGTGATTGAAATTAGAGATTCCCTCCTTGAACACTTGTTTGTTAAACTTGTCATTTAAAATATGATGTAAACATAAGCCAAAAAAACCCCTGCATTGTGAGGCCAACAGTACTTCCTAATAAATATTCTATACACTAATCAATTTGACCATCAGCAAAATTGGTAATATCAGGATTAAATAAAATAATGTATTTTATGCCATTTTGCTTTCAAGAAAACATCCATGCTATACTTGCAAAAATCATATGTAGTTTACATTCATTGGTATAAGTTACAATATCATGTTATTTAAAATTATAATCCAAGAAAACAAACCTGGAGTAACATTTATGTAAGACATAATTTACAGTGATAAGAAACAGAATCATTATTTGGGTCCCTGGTTTCAAGATAATGGTCCATCAGTGTCTTATCCCAAAGTTATTTAATCATAACTTCTGTAAAAAGCATCGTGAATAATGCTTTACACTATTTTACTGAGAGACTATCATTTGCCAGGCACAAAGCTAATCTAATGACCTCATGGGAAAAAAAAGTGCGAGAGGAAATAGACAGGACAACCATCATCATGTGATGTTCTTGACCTATTTCTGCAGTCTCTGTATCCCATATGGTACAGAGTTCCTTCTTGAAACTCTTACATACTTTAACTGCAATAGTTTTAATATGTTAGTGCTAATATAGCAAATGACTTAATTTTAATATTTTAGTACTAAAAATTTTCTTAAGAAAATATGGTTTGGGTAAAATTCCAATGTTTTCTTTGAGAATGGTCTCAATTGGTAATGGGTGTAACACATGCACTCAGGAGATGTCACAGTAACAGCTGGTTAAATCTCAAAAGCAATTAACAAACTTGCTTCCTCTTGCCCTCCCTTGCCCCATGTATTAAAGTAACCTCTTGCTTTCATGAATATTGCTCACCTGTGTTCTTGACTAGAAATACTCAGCATGGTAAATGTGTACAATAATGTAACAGTCAACAATTAGAAGTAATAAAACACTGTCACATGTTGCTATATGGGTAAACTCCGAGAATATTATACAAATCAAAGGAAGCCAGATACAAAGGTGGTATTTGAAGATGTTAGATTTATGGAAAGTTTCCAAACTACATCTATCAAAGTAGACAGAAATAAATCAGTAGTTTTACAGAGCTAAACTTGGAAAATGGAGGGGAGAATGTCCTGTAATAAGTATGAGTTTCTTTTTGGGTGATGCAATGTTGCAAAATGAGATTTAAGCATTGGCTATGTAGCTAATATACAAACCATTGACTAACGTACACTAAGTAGTTATTGCATTCAAATTGTATCTTGAGAAGACGATTAACACACGTGGTTTAAAGACATCCAGCTCCTTGTGGTTCTAATGGTGGAAGAAATACTGAGACCATTGCTCCAGTCATCTATGGGGAGCGGGGAGAAAAAGGGAACTGAAAATTGTAGCTGAAGTTTGTGGGAAGTGGGGATGGGCTTTGGAGACTGAGTAGTTCTCTCACGTAACATATGGGAAGATGACTGGAATGAACTACTCCGCCCAGTAATTGGTTAAGATGTAGGATGTAGGAGGGAGTCTCATGAACCTGGCAGCCTGGCTGCCTTCTAACTATAATTCCTCCCACTCTGCAAGTAGCTAATTACAAATGTGATACACTTGCTCACAGCTTAAATTAAAGTCCTACAAGCAAAGTTGGTTTATGATGGAAGGGATGGCATTGATCAAGGTGTAATGTACTTCTTAAACTAAGAAATCAAATCAAGTCCTGTGAGGTGGCACATGCCTGTAATCCTAGCTACTCAGGGAGCTGAGATATGAAGATCGTGGTTCCAGGCCACCCGGGCACTAAAGACTGTGAGACTCTTATTTCCAATTAACCACGAGAAAACCAGGAAGTGGTGCTGTCGCTCCAGGGATTAGGGCTGTAGCCTTGAGCTGAAGAGCTCAGGGACCGCTCCCAGGCCCAGAGTTGAGGTCTCAACAAAAAAGAAAATTAAGACCCATTTGTAAAATGACTTAGAACTAATTTTAAAATAAAATAGAATAAAAATAGTATTACAAACTATGCAAAAAACCCTAAATTTGAAATTCTATACTGGACTGTAAAATAGTTCAGTTTAAGGAGAATATTTTAATAAAGCTCCTTTTTTTGCCAGTCATGAGGCTTGAACTCAGGGCCTGAAAACTGTCCTTGCGCTTTCTCAAGGCTAGAGCTCTACCACTTGAGCCACAGCACCACTTCCAGCTTTTTTCTATATATGTGGTACCAAGGAATTGAATCCGGGTCTTCATGCATTCTAGGCAAGCACTCTACCACTGGGCCAAACTCCCAGCTCCATAAAGCTCCTTCTTTAAGTTGGAAAAACATACACTAAAGGCATGGATTTAAGATTGAATTATTTTCTATTATCTGAATATATTGAGCTTTCATGATGACTTTTGTCTCATAAAAACATAAAATTTAAAGCTTTGTGACCAGGGGAAAAGAGTATAACCTTTTAAATATCTGAACTAAAATATTTTCATATTTCAATATTGAAGGAAAAGTACTTCATGGAATATATGTTGTATTTAACAGAAAAGTTTCTTGAAGCCACAAGTTACTTCAATGCATGTCAAAAGTATTTACTCAATTAAAAAAATACCATGTTGGCCAGGAGTTTGGCTTACTGGTTAAAGTGCTTGCCTAGCACGCACGAAGACCCGGGTTCGATTCCTTGGTACCACATACATAGAAAAAAGCCGGAAGTGGTGCTGAGGCTCAAGTGGTAGAGCTCTAGCCTTGAGAAAGTCCAAGGAGTGGCAAAAAAAAAAAACAAATACCATGTCCTGCAAACATCAATTAGAGATTTCACCAATAAAGTTCACTGATATAAAATACAACCTTGTAAGCAGTTTCATGAATTTTAAAAACTCACTGCATTTCAAAAATATACTCTACAGAAGTAAAATTATAATGATATAATAGTATGTGTGTAATTAAGAATCTGTTCATACCAATGTATGAAAGAATAATCTACTTGTATTGTTCTTGGTGTTTTCATAACATAGAGATACAAAGTGTGTAGTTTAATAAGATAACATTGTATTTTTAAATTATTTAAATTAATTAATTAATTTTATAGAATTTCCAAAGGTTTTATCCATTTATCAGGAAACACTTTTTATAATATATATAATTATAGTTATTACCTGCTCTTTCATCTCAGATATATCCTAGTTTGTACATTAAAATCTATAAAACATCCAATTAAGATAATTAAGGAACACAGAGTATGACACCAGGTTTGAGAAATAGAGAATCTACCTAACTCATTGTATCAAATATAAAGTATAATAGAATGCTTTATAGGGAAAATTATGATCACTTTAAGGCCTAAAAGATGAAGAGTTATCCAAGCAAGGACATAGGGTACAATACTTCAGAGAGGTTTAGCAGCATAAAACTGGCTCAGAGGCAAAGCTAAGGCCTTGTCTGTAATAAGATCAGTGGGTCTTTGGAGTGGCATAAAACAATTTGGAATTAAATCAGATAAAAGGCAGAAACCATGCAATGTTTTAAGCACGGTAGTACCAAAGGAGCTTTCAGAGGGACATTTAGAAAATTACTTTCATTCTTTTCTTTTGATTGATGGATTTTATACTTGAACTTGACCCACAGCCTTGCACTCATTATTCCCATATGGCTTCTCTGGGCTCAGCCATTCCAACGTACAAACATGCTAAAATTATAGATAAATGGCTTTATTAATATTTATGCCTCTTCCTCGTGGAAGGCTGTAGATATGAATGGATTACTACATCTGCACATTTGTGGCCTGATTACCCAAGGCTGAAATAAGCTTAACAATCTGAGATGATGAGCCCAAGATTGACAAGGTACAAGAGAGTTTTGAGAAACACGCCGGCTGAATGCTTTTTATAGGATGTAAATTGACAATTCTGAAAAGAGTATTGTTCTCCAACAAAGCCTGACACACCTCAGAGTACACAAAACATACTTGATAAATATTTATTCGATGATTAACACCAAAAATCTTGACGATAAACTTATCAGTAATGAAGACTTTAGCAAGACATTGTTTCACTGTCATTGTTCTTCTTGTGATTGTTTTGACATAGATCCTTTGATTCTTAGCAGAAAGACTACTCCATGACTATGAATACAAACATAGGTTTCTCTTACTGAGTCAGCATTGGCATTTTCGTGAAGAACTGATTTGTAAGAAAATACATGATGTTCAATGACAATGGGATAATCACAATTGTGTCATTTTATTTTTGTGCCATCTTTTTTACTGTAATGTATAGAGGGGTTACAGTTATATTCACCAAATAGTAGGTGCATTACTTCTCATACCTTGATATCCCTTTTCATGTTTTTGTCCCCATTTCCTCCTCCACCCCATTCCCCTCCCAATCATCTTGTTTTTCCCCTTCTCTTTCCTATTTCAAATAAACAAATAAATGTATACACAATATACCAGGTAACAAAGTCAGATACTCTAGCAATATGGGATTAGCCAAAGAGCAACAAATGTGAAGAGAAATAGCATAGTACTTTAAGAACAACAATTGCGTAAGATAAAGCTCCTGTTTCCATATCTGGGAGATCCTTTAATTTAGCCTCATCCTATATGATCTTAGATAACTAGGTTCTACACTATTGTAATCCTCTGCTAGGAGAGTCCTAGATGTGTACTAATTATTACAAATGAGGGAAACCAGTGAGCCTATGTTCCTTTGGGTCTGGCTTCCTTCACTTAATATGATTTTTTCCAGATCTATTTCCTTACAAATGGGGCGATGTCATTCTTCCTAATGGCAGCATGGAATTCCACTGTGCATAAGTATCACATCTTCTTGATCCAATCATCTACTGAGGGACATCTCAATTACGTCATCTTGAACGGTGTTTGATCACTATTGTTGTAGGATCTTAGTTACAGTGTTTGCTATTACCTGGTTGTCAGGAGACTATCAACACTCTCTTCATCATGAAATATGAAATCAATTTTGCTGAGTTAACAAAGTCCCCTCATCCAATGTATCAACTCAGGGTCTTGGATAAATTTCCAGAAGTCAAATAATTCTGCAATGTACCATAAAACACTGGATTGTCACAACTGACAAGGGACTTAGCTCTTTCTACTCAAGCAAAGCAACTGAATTACAGAGGTATGCTGCAGAACATGCCAAACAAGACAACTGTTAAATTTCTGCTCTTTTAAGCCACCACTTTGTAATAGTGCATAGTGTGTCAAGGCCTGAATACTACTGTTCCATTAGAAAAATACTTAAGTAATGATATAAATCATGCCAATATACATTACAACGTGGACAAATCTAGGAAACAGGCTGAGGGAAAGAACTCAAATACTGAAGATGATATCTTCTATGATTCCATTTATATAAAATATTCAGGAGAGGAGATCAATGGCTGTGGAGGGAGGATGAGAGGTTGTTCAGGAAAATGGTGAGCGACAGCTTGTGAAGTATGCAGTTTCTTTTTAGTGTGATGAAATATTCAGAAACTGATTGTGAAGATGGTCGCACAATCCTATGAATATAATAAAAACCATCAACTGTGTTCTCTAAATTGTATGGAATGAGAAATACATCTCAGGAAATCCATTTTTAAAACATCGTTAATGGTTGAAGTGGAGAACAAGCTACCAATGTAAAACAGCTTCATGAAATTTCAGATTGTTCACTCACATATTTCCTCTACACCTGAAATAAGAGCACCCAAATGAAAGCATTTAAGATGCATGCCCGACTTCATTGGAGTAATCCTAATGGAAAGGTTAAGATTCCCAGAAACTTGTGTGTTTTTCTTAGGAGAACCATGGTGGCTAACTCACAATCTCCATTACCTGTTCTGTGACCACCTGTCCTGAATCCATAGGAAGCCAGGAAGGTTAATTTCACCTTCCAGTATAAATTGAAATGAAGATTTCTCTAGGACACTGCATTTCAATTAATCCTTTCAAGTGATATCTGTTTATGTCTCCACACACTTCAACAGAAATAAATGTTAAGTTTTCATTTGTTTATTTTCTTCTAAGGCCTACTCTCAGTAGAATGATATATCAGTGATTGTGTAATCCTTATTTTTCATGGGAAAACAGTTTTAGAACTATAGCTAGGAAGAAAATTAACTTCCAATACAACGAATACTAAAATATTAATGACGAGGTAATGCTGGAAAGACACTCTTTCAAAATAGCTGGGGGGGGGAATGAAATAGTGTGGAATAGTATCTTAAGGTGTTAAATGTTTCATTGACTTTTTTAAAAAATTAGGCAAGAGAGTGGATCAGAACTTACTGCACGCAGACAGGGGGTGGTCCATGGTAAGGGAATTATTAATGAGTAAAATCAAATTTCAAAAGAAAATAAAGGTGATATTGAAACAGGACAAGGAATCAATCCTGACCAAAAGAAAGTAGAAGAAACATTTTCCATCTGGTATGAAAGTAAGCTGTTGAAGTTCAGCAGTGGCTACTGAGAATGATCATCACTCAGAAAAGCTGCGAGAGTCCCATGTGTTAGCACAGTGACAACTGAAAGAAAAAAAGACTCAATAAGAGTGAGTTTCTCTAATATCTTTTTAGGAACTTGTGAGAACAGCATGGCACTGGTGGGTGAGACGAGCCTGAACATCTAATATTAGAGCAAGATGCATTCAAGCAAATGGAAAATGACATTTATGTATACCAAACAGCATTGACAAACACACTGAGAAATATGTTTTCTATATATGCACAATCACCATTAACCATCCTCAAATATCTAAAAGAACAATGGCAACAACAAAATAACACCAGAGCCAATGAAATGTTTCATAGATTGAGTCTGCAAGTGGCCAGCTTACAGCCACACTTCTTTGAGGCTTAGAGCTATAGCGATAGTATTTGTAGCAATTGCTTCATGGGCCTATAGCTTTGTGTAGCATTTCTTCCTCCTACCATCCTCTCAGCTCTCCCAAAGCAAAGATTCACCGAGCTAGCATCAGCCCTATGAATGAAATCAGGAGTTTTCCTAGTATTTCCAGGACAGATTGTATTTACATGTTCTTTGATCCATTTAGAGTTGTTTCTAATGTAAGGTGATATAGGGGTGTCTATCTATGCACACATACTGGGATATGATAAATTCTATAGGACTCTAGATACATATTGAGGCCAAAGAAGGCTATGCACAGGAGTGATAGAAAAAGGCTCAATGGCTGTGTGCAGATGATCATATAAAATAATATTGTAGGAAATGAACTCTAAGAAAGGGAAGCAAGAGATTTTTTTTTTAGTTTTCAATGCTGTTTTTGTTTTATTTCTCTGTTGTCTTGTGGGTTTGTAGTTGGGAGGGTGAGGGAGGGCACATAGATGGTGAAACAAGGATGTGTAAAAGCAACAGGGAAACTCACTAGACACTGGGAAATGTACTAGATATCTTGTATGAGGGGACAGGAGGGAAAAACCAAGACAGAGGGATTGAAGGGAAGACATAGTCCACAAAGACTTGTACTCATTACTCAATACCTGCTTCATGTTAACTATAACCCTCTGTATATAAGCTCCATAATAAAAATCAAAATATTTTTTAAAGAAAAAAGGAAGTCCAGTGCTCAGATGGAAGGGAGTTCCAAGCAGAACTTAGGATACTTAAGAGGACAATATCTTCTTTTAATCACTAAACTGGAGCTATTCTGACTAAAGAATATCTGGGTCAGCATTTCAGACCGAGCCACCTCCAGTTTGACCCATGCCCTAGAGTGTGTCTGCTAGAAGCTGGAGCTGATGAGGAGGGATTGCCGCAGACATTAGTGTTCCCTTCCTGTGGGATTCTGGGTGGAGCAGAGAAAGTAGAGAGGGCTGAAGAGCTTATGGAATAAGCAAGGCTCTGAGGTTTTTCTGTCTGACCCTCAGAAGCTTTGCCTTAGGGAAGTACGGTTAGATTTCATCAGAGATTAGCAATGCAAGCTGGCATGCATTGAACGGTAGATTTATTACAGATGGTGGACGCTATGAAGTAGGAAAAATTTAATTAATGAGGGAATTTATTAAACTAATCCTGCCCAAGAAGCAGATGGGGCAATCTTGCCTTAAAGTTGACACATTTAGAAGTTGGAAAATGAGGGAGATTTTCGTTTACTTGATCCTATTTTATTGTCAATTTATTTCCATTAAGAATAGAATGATGTGGGCTGGGAATGTAGCCTAGTTGTAGAGTGCCCACCTAGCATGTTTGAAGCCCTGGATTCTATTCCTCAGTACCACATACACAGAAAAAGCTGGAAGTGGTGCTGTGCCTCAAGTGGCAGGGCACTAGCCTTGAGCAAAATGTGTCCAAGGACAGTGCCCATACCCTGAGTTCAAGCCCCAGGACTGGAAAAAAAAAGAAGAGAACAATAGTTAAGCTATCTTATGGAAGTCACTCTAATGATTTATATTAGATCTACAGTCATGTTAAATGAGAACACTTGGCTTAGCCAGGCACAGGGGCTCATGCCTGTAATCCTAGCTACTCAGGAGGCTGAGATCTGGAGATGATGGTTCCAATTCAGCTGGGGCAGGAAAGCCTGTGAGCTTCTTATCTTTAATCACCAGAATATGAGAAGTGGTGCTATGACTCAAAGTGGTAGAGTGCTACGCTTGAGCATAAAAGCTTAGGAACAGCACCCAGGCCCTGAGTTCAAGCTTGACAAAATGGAAATAAAAATGCTAAAATCTTGAATTATTTTAATGATGTGGTAAAGATATGCAATAATTAATATATATTTATAATATCACTGAATAGCATTGTTGCCAGATGCTGCACATAGTAAAATACAGAGGTTATCACAACAGTACCTTTATTGTTTTTCTCTTTAAGTTTTCTTAAGGTTGCTCTCTGTTTCTGTTTTATCTCATCTTGGAACTAATTTTTAGTGAAATTTAAACTGAAGTTTTGACAACATATGTTACACAATGCATACTAGGCTGTCAAGCGCCATCCACAAAGTACAGTGTATGCTAAGGGCACTTTGTCAGAGACAGTACTGCTTACCGAACAGTCTAGGTTATTTATCTACCTCGGCAAACTTGCTATATCTCAGTCATAGTCCTAATTCTGACACATGTTCTGTGGTCATAATTGCTATTTTTGAATTTCTTGACATACTACTGTGGCTTTGACAAAGGTTTGGCACTAGTAATACTTACTTTTCTACACTAGCATTCTGCCGAAGCCAGCCGGCAGCGAATGGGGATTCCTGACTTAGGGGGTAGGGACTTGGAAAAAAAAAAAAGAAAGAAATAGACAAGAGACAACCAGATGGGGTCCAGGAGGACTACAGCCCAAGTCAGCAGCCCAAGAAGGCTGCGAGTTTAAGACTGTAGCACCGTTTATTTCTAAATCCAGTCTTATATACTTTCTTGAAACCAGAGAACTGCCAGGGATTACATTCTTACAAAATGGTAATTCTCAGATCAGTTAAGCAGGACAAGGCCATTGAACAATAAAGCAACAAAGCAATAAATCAATAAGGTCAGGGAGCTCACAATACAGACAATGTAGCCCAAAAGTTCCGAGGCATGGCTCCATACATGACAGCTCATATCTTTGTGTGGTTATCTTACTGAGTTATGCAAATTAATGGGTCAGTCTGACTCCACACTCGGGCTCCCAACAGCATTCTACTACTTGAACCACTACCCTAACCCAGCTTTTTGATGGGTAATTGGAGCTAGAGTCTCACAAACTTTTCTCCTGGGTTTGCTTAGAACCTCAAGTGGTCTACATTGCAGAGGTGAGCCACCAGTATCCTACTCTACAATGGGCTTTTCAAAGTATTGAAGAGCAATCTCCAAATCTATATTATAGTTGACGCAAATATTACCGATAGACGTGACTTTCTGTCAGTTGTGGGACTTGAACTCTGGGCCTGAGTGCTGTCCTGAACTCTTTAGCTCAAGGCTAGTGCTGTATTACTTAAGCCACAGCACTACTTCCAGTTTTCTGGTGGTTAATTAGAGATAAGAATCTCATGGACTTTAGGCCTGGCTTTGAACTACAATCCTCAGATCTCAGCCTCCAACGGAGGTAGGATTACAGGCATGAGCCACTGGTGTCCAGCAAGACATTTTTTTTTGAGACAGGAGAAATAGTATGCTATATTTTGATGAGAATAATCTACTAGAGAAGTTAACATTAATAACGTAGGATATTGTAGGGAGCAAACCACGGAAAGGGTAATAATGTTCAAGAAGTAATATACCCACTACCTGATGAATGTAACTCTAACCCATCTGTACATCTCCTCCACAATAAAATAAAATTTAAAAAAGAATGTAAGATACTAGGGAAAGGTTTCTGGAGCCATGTTCTTGATCAGGAAGCAGGAATGAATCTTGGTGCTTCAGCACAAACCTTAGCTCTTTGGGTACTGTCTTCTGTGACAGGAAGAAAGGAAAAATACATGGCATAGATATTGGTTAGTTGAGAGATTTCTCTTTAAAAATATTCACACCAGTATACTATTTAGTAATAGTTCACATTATTAAATATTGAGTAATATATAGTAAATTTGGGAAGTAGCTTAAAAATAAAATTGCCTTTACCTAAAACAACAAAAAGAAGAACTTTCAGTATATAATTAGCTACCAAATATAATTGAGGAATCTTAAACAGATGTGATAAAATTTTTAGAGCTAACCTTTAGAATATTATTGTCTTATAAGAAAAGGAAAGAAGTTCAATAGTAGTAAGAAGCTCAATAGTAGTAATAATATCACATGTGGCCATTCGTACTGAGAAGTGTTTGCAGCACAATGTTTGCTGTAGGGAACAGAGTTTGGCAAACTACAGACTTTGGGTCAGGTTGGACTGCCATCTGCTTATATAAATAAGAGTTTGTTGGAATAAAGCCAGACCTGTGTGTTTGTTATTGACAATTGCTGCCTTCATAAAACAAAGGCAAAGTTGATTGTGACAGAGACCTTATTTTCAGCAAAGCCAACATTACTAAATATCTGAGCCTTCAGGGAACAATTCCATAAATCCTCATGAAAAATTGATGACTATTTCAGGATAACCCCTGAAATTTTAGAGGAAAAAAATACTTTTTATCAAAAAATATAATTCTAATTAAAAATAACTTTGGTTGATTATACCTTAAAACAAAATATATAATGGTTCTGAGGCTGGGCTTGACTGTTTTCTTTCTTTTCAATGATGATGACACTTTGTCTCCTGGAAGGTGCTAAAATGGTAGCAGTGGTCAGGTATGTGTACAAAGGGTCCATTTGTATATTCATGTGTGCTGACTTTAAAATTCCCCTTGTTTTATTTGTTCTGGTGATTTGGCCTTGAGATGAGATTGCTGAGATGAAAAGATTTGGATACAAAATTAAAATACTATCCAGATGGTGGTGTAACGAGCAAAAATGACAGAGTATCTTTTAGTTTCCTCTATTTTTATTTCAATAGACTGTTTTTTGGAGCAGGTTTATGTTCAGAGAGAAAGTCAGTGGAAAGTACAGAGAGTTCCCACAGACCCGTCTAACAATGATGTAAAATCTCCTCCACTATCAACATTCCATACCTAACAATGCATGTCTCACAATCAGATAAACTACAGAGGCATATCATTGCCACCCAAGCCCATAGTAGCCATTATGGTTCATCCTCCTTGTCTATCCTATGGGTTTTGACAAATGTGTAGTGACATACATTTATCATCACATTCTCAAGCACCATAGTTTCACTACTCTAAAATCCTATAAGCTGCCTATTTCTTTCCTCCTTTCAATATTCTGTGGACACCTGTGGCTCATGCCTGTAATCCTAGCTATTCAGGAGTCTAAGATCTGATGATCACTGTTCTGAGCCAGAAGAAGTTCATGGGATTCTTGTCTCCAATTATTCAGACGTAGAACTGTGGCTCAAGTGGTAGAGCACTAGCCCTAAGGACAAAAGTTCAGGGACAGCACCCAGGCCATGAGTTCAAAACCCTGGGCTAGCAAAAACAAAGTACATTACATAATATGGAAAAAATGACCTGTTTTCATAGGTCGATTTTTTCCAAGACATGTAGTAGGCAGCCCCTACTGATTGATTTCTTTTGCATGTAAAGTTATTCCATGCATTTTCATAGCTTAACACTTATTCCATTATGGAATTGAATATATGGCCACGTATTCTCCTATCTATTGAAGGATATCTTGGGGGTTTCCATGTTTTTATAATTATAAATAGAGCTATTGTAGAATGTGAATCTTAGATCTTATTGTAAGCATATATTTCATTTTTTAAAGGGATTAGCAAACAGTCTTTTAAATGGCTATAGCACTCTGCATTCCCACCAGCATTTAAAAATAATTGTGCCTTAGGGGAGGATTTAGAAGAACTTAATCTCCAATGAATCATCTGCTATGGCAAGTAAAGTTTCTCAGTCCCAGAACCATCAGACTTAGTTTAGAGAAAACCAAAGTTGAAGGGTTAGGCAAGAGCATAGGCAGCAAAGATGAGTTTAAAGATGTTTCCCACTTGCCATCTTAGCCAACAATGGAAAGTCAAGTGTCATGCTTTACTTTGTTTTATTTATTTTGGCAAACTAAAAAGACATTTTAACATTGTGAGTTGTCCTTGTGGATTACATAATTTATCATTCAGCCTATCAGAGATCTCAACTACAAGTTAGGCATGTGGGACAAGATTCTGTAGGCTACACGAACTGTCAAATTCTTGTATTCACTAAGGAGTGGCTCAATCACCCATCCATAATCCATCCTCAAAAAGCAAGCAGAGCTGATTTCTCTAGAAAGCCATTTGAGAATAGTTTTTTCACACATTTTTTTTTCAGATTTACATCGTCAAATTTGAACCCTGATAATGCTGCCTTTTGAAAATGAAACAAGGCCCTGTAAATTTTGTTAAACTTTCTTTGAATTGAAATATGCCTTTCAATATCTTCATTGTTTGGCACAATAACTTGTAACAAAATCTGTACATTTAAAACTTATCTTTAAATAGTTGTATAAAGAAGTTGCCATTTAACAAAGAAGTTTATGAGTAGAATGCGTATCGATCAATACACCTCTTTCAATGTTCTCAACCATCCCTCCCCCACACTGTCCTCATTCTTCATAATTTTGTAGGATATATATTGAATTCTTGGTTGCACTCTCCCTCTCTTTTTTGTCTTTCACTTTCTCCTCAATCCCATTCCATTCCTTTCAAGTATCTATTCTGGTGTTTATTTTGTTGAACTTTGACTTTTCTTTTCTAGTGAATTGTATTGAGTTCTCCCTTGAAGCTACCATCTTTCAGTTAACATTTCTGTATACACTTGCATACTACTCAATATGTTTCCTTATAAGTTTATAAGCTAAATCCAGCTTCCACATATAAGGAAAAACACATATCCTTTTCTCTCTGGGCCTGACTCACTTCTCTTAACATACCTTTTGCCAAGTCTTTCAATTTCTTTACAAATGGTACAATGCTGTTCTTTCCCAGTGGGTGAGTACAATTTCATTGTGTAGATATACCACAATTTCTCAATCCATTTGTCCATTGAGGGCTATGGTAAAATAGAGCTGCAGTGAACTTGATTGTGCTGATGGCTTTGCTGTATTCTATTTTTAAAATATTTTTAGCATATATTAGCTGTATAAAGTGGGATCCATTGTGATATTTGCATACATGCAAAACTCATTTCTCACATCTCTTTCCTCTTTTAAAATAATTTCCACAGTCTTCATAGTACCACATTCATAAATATAAAATATTTTGACCACATGTATGCTCATTCAGTTATTTATTCTTTCTGTTTCCACTCTCACCTGCCCCACAATGGAACAGGTTATTTTTTTCCCATATTATATAATGTATGTTGTTTTTGCTGGCCCTGGGTTTTGAGCTCATGGCCTGGGTGCTGTCCCTGAACTTTTGTCCTTAGGGCTAGTGCTCTACCACTTGAGCCACAGTTCTACGTCTGAATAATTGGAGAAAAGAAATCTCATGAACTTCTTCTGGCTCGGAACAGAGATCATCAGATCTTAGACTCCTGAATAGTTAGGATTACAGGCATGAACCACAGGTCTCCAACTCTATAATGTACTTTAAAAAATCGTATTGTAAAGGTGATATGCAGAGGGGTTACAGTTAGGTAAATAAGGTGATGAACAGTGTTACCACCTCTATAATATAATTTTATTGCTCCAAGACTTTGTTATTTGCTTTCTGGGGTTGAATGTACTTAGTCTTAGAAGGGCTGTTGGTAATATATCCAAGTTATTCAGGATGGTCTTACTTATATGGTTTCCTCCTTTGGGTTTGAGTTTCAGGATTTTAAGGATGTAAGAAAACAGGAGCACCATTACCAATAGTGAACAAAATTATAAAAGATCATTTCATTTAGAGACTATCAGGGTGATATTATTTTCTAAAATTGAACATGTGGATATTATCTGTTGAAAAAACTCTTTCACTATGAAGATATGTGTACCAAGACATGCCTACCTACATAAAAGGATTTTTATCATGTATGCACTGATATAAAGTTAGGTGAAAAAAATTTCTAAAAAATTAGAAACGTAACTGTGTTATCTCTCATCTCTTTTACTGTCCCTTGGTTATCTCATATTGTTACAATATTTCACCTTGTTATCTGATATATTTTATATATGCTTAGTTGGTTATTTGAAATGGGAGAGGGAAGGGGGAAAATCTAGTTGTGTGGGGAGAGGGGTGGAGGGAAATGGGGACCATGACATGAGAAAGGGTATCAATATTTTTGAAGTAATGTACCTTCTGTCTGGTGAATATAATGCAACCCTTCTATTAATTACAATAAAAATATATGAAAAAAAATAGAAACATAGCCATATACAAAGGAAAGCATAAATAGGTCTGTTCATATCATTTATATAAGAATGTGTATATATATTTCTATCATATATGACATAAATGTTTCCTTTGTTTTAAACATTTTATGTATGTACCTGAATGTGTGCATTATAATACATTGTATATAGAGCATATATAGAATATGAATCAATATGCATATATATTAAACAATGTATAAAACAAAAGAAAAACATTTGCATTTTATAAAATATGAAATCTGTGTTTTGGACTGGAGACCAAAGAGGTATTTTGATAGGTTTCCTCAATTTTAATATATATGCAATATTTTATTTATTTTATTTATTTTATTTTTTTTGATAGTCCTGGGCTTGAGCTCAGAGCCTAAGCACTGTCCTTGAACTTTCTCAAAGCTAGAGCTCTACCACTTGAGCCTCAGCACCACTTCCAGCTTTTTTTCTATGTTTGTGGTACCAAGGATTCGAACTCAGGTCTTCATGCATGCTAGGCAAGCACTCTACCACTAGGTCAAACTCCTGGCCTGTAATATTTTATTTTATCAAACTATATTAAATCTGAGATTCTGAATATACTTCCTCATACTAGAAGGTTTTCAGTCATTTTAAATCTTTCACCCGCTTAACTGGCAATTTTCACTCACTGATATAACCTAAAGAAACTTAGTTAAAAATAAGTTATCAAAATATTTATGTAAATTGCCAAGAACACTTAGATTTGGAGGGGGAGATAATGTGGGAGAAAAACATGAGGAGGGGTATCAGTGTTCAAGAAGTAATGTACCCATTACCTCATGAATATTAACTAACCCCTCTATACATCACCCCGACAAAAAAGAAACAACTTCATATAGTACATTAAAATATAAATCTTCTTTCCTGTTGCCACTGTTTTGATTTTCATATTCTGTATTTTGATCTGATTTGAGGAAGGGAAGGGGAATAACAAAATAGCAAAAAAAATGATAAAGGGTAAACCAATCTTACAGTGATACTTACAAGATACTATGTTGGAAATGAACTTTTTATTTTTTATTTTTTATTGTAATTAATAAAAGGGTTACATGATATTTGCCAGATAGAAGGTGCATTAATTCACATACATTGATACCCTTTCACATGTCTTGGTACCCATTTCCCTCCCCCCCACACCCCCCTCCCGTCTTAGTTTTCCCCCCTTCCCTATCAAATTTCAAATATCCAAATACAAATAAATTCAATATATCAGATAACAAAGTGAGATACTATACCAATATGAGATAACCAAGGGATAGCAAAGGAGATGAGAGACAACATAGTACATTAAGGACAACAATTATTCATTATATGGCTTTTGTTTCAATATCCTGGAGGTCCTTTCAATTAGCTTCACATTATATGGCCTTATGTATCAAGATTTTGCTCTATTGCAGATCTCTGCTAGTAGAGCCCAAGGTTTCTACTGATTATGACAAATGAGAGAAACCATTGAGCCTAAGTTCCTTTGAGTCTGGCTTACTTCACTTAATATGACTTTTTCTAAGTCTTTGTTGGAAATGAACTTTACTATATGTGGATGGCAAAGTGGGAGAGAAAAGAGGGAGGAGGTAACGATGTTCAACAAGAAAGGTACAATTGCCTTACATATGTAACTGTAACCCCTTTGTACATCACCTTCACAATAAAATAAAATAAAACATTTTTTAAGCTGGAGGTGGAGGAGTGATAAATCATTAGTCTTGATCAAAAACAAAACAAAACTCAAGGACAAGATCCAGGCCTTGAGTTCAAGCTCCAGGATCACACACACACACACACACACACACACACACACACACACACACACACACCCCAACAAGGCAAAAACATGAGATCCTGACTGAAAAACAAATGGAACAAAAAGTAGGACTATAGGTATGTCCTAAGTTCTAGAGTACCTGCCTATACACAAAGCCTGTATGTAATCTTCTAATACCATCAAAAAAGGGAGATGAATAGCTTGGAAACATATCCATGACAAAATGGTAAATGAAAAATTAGGAAATGAAGTTAAAGCTACACTATGATTTCATATTTGAAGAAAATATTTGAACCCTATATGCTATATATCATATATGTGAATATGTATGGATATGTACATGTATCATGCTTCCCCATATATGCAAAGCTATGTTTAAGTAATAAAATCTAAATTATAAATTATATGTATACAAAATAAAACATTAGAAAAAACAAACCAGTTTTTCCTGGTTCATTTGGATTAAGTTTAGTTTCTCCCTTATAATTATTCTATATAACATAGATACTAAGCATCTGCATAATTCTTAAGCACTGCCATTATAAGTATGTTATTACTTAGAGCTGGATTTCTTCTCTTGTCTTCCAAATAATCCTCTGTTGCTTTCCTCAATTTTGAGAATTTATTTTCCTTCTTGTTTTGCACTGTAGATTCACAGCTGTGCTTACTCTTTGGTCTAAAAGCTTCATACTCAGAAATGTAGAGTTGAGGGTCAGTAAACCAAGTGGGCTCTGACTGTCCTCACTTTTATAGACCTCCCTGCTTGTATGAGTTCTGCTGACATGTTTTAAATACTATGTCGGGCTGTCGTTTCCCACATGGGCCCTTGCCCACCTGCTCACCATCTGATGGGTTTTGAAGTTTGTGCTCTTTGTGTCTCAGAACCGTGCTTCCCCTGTGCTATGAAGAAGCTGAGATCACTTTCTCATTGCACCAGAGAGAGATTTGTGTCTCAATGCCATGATGTGAAATAGGAAAGAAATTTTCAAGAGACCTTAATAGTCCTCTTTAAAAAAAATCAGGCTCTTTTTCCCTACATTTATTCCCTGGATTACTCACTCTATACTTCATACCACTATTGATGACCACAAAGAACTAACTTCAATAAACAGAAAAGACTGACTCATCTTACAAGATGAGGAGAGGAGGTAGGGGAGGGAAACGGGGACAAAATCATGAGAAGGGGTATCAATGTGTGTGAAGTAATGCACCTTCTATCTGGCAAATATAATTGTAACCCTTCTATTAATTACAATAAAAAATAAAAAAACAAATCTATTTTTTCATTTCTGAAGTGATTTATATGGTCTATTAAGTGAAGTTAATTATGAAAAGAAAAATATGTAATACTAGTTCTAGAGACAGCTTCAATTAATATTGTTCTATATGTTCTTTCAGATTTCCCATGTGTATGTGGATGTATATGTTTGTTTGTATATGTATAATAGTATATATTAAATGATTCTTTAGCCAGTTGCTGGTGGCTCATCCCAGGAATCCTAGCCTCTTAAAGAGGCTGATGTTTGAGGAATGCAGTTCAGTTAACCTGCGCAAGAAAGTTCATAAGATTTTTATTTCTGAAATAAAGTGGAAATCGGCCTGTAGCTCAAGTGGTAGAGCATTATTATTTTTCTTTTTCATATATTTTTATTGTAATTAATAGAAGGATTACATTATATTCACCAGATAGAAGGTGCATTACTTCACAAACATTAATACCCTTTCTCATGCTTTAGTCCTCATTTCTCTCCTCCCCACCCCCACCCCTCATCTTGTTTTCCCCCCTTCCCTATCCAATTTCAAAGAAGCATACATACAATGTATCAGTTAACAAGGTAAAATATTGTGATAATATGATATAACTAAGGGACAGAAAAAGGGAAGAGAGATAACATAGTACATTAAGGAAAACAATCACTCATTACATGGCTTTTGTTTCGATACCCTGGAGGTCCTTTCATTTAGCATCATCCTATATGGCCTTATGTATCGAGGTTTTGTAGAGCATTATTCTTGAGCATAAAAATTCAGGAATAGTGGCCAGATCCTGAGTTCAAGCCCAGGACTGACAGTAGATAGATAGATAGATAGATAGATAGATAGATAGATAGATAGATAGATAGACAGACAAATAGGTAGATAGATAAATAGAGATAGATATATAGATAACTAGATAGACAGACAGACAGACAGACAGACAGATAGATCTTTACAGATAAATTTATAAACATTGCAGTGTAGAGCAGGATGAGTAAGTCAGAAGTACCAAAGTTCCTAGAGACGATAGAAATCTATTGCTTTTCTCTGACATACCTGAATTATCAACACACTAATTTTGGGGAGCATTATTAAGTGACATGAGTGAGTGACTCCTTTTCTCTCTATTTGGCCATTGCATGAGTATTCATTGACTAGCCAGGAGCAGCATACATAGGTAAATAGGCTACGTGGTTACACACATCTGAGTGGGACGAAAGTGGGTGGTGTCAAATGTCATACTACCAAAAATGGTGTTCAGTATTAAACTGATAACAATTGCTTGTTTCTAGTGTCTGCCACTTAATATTTTTAGAATAAATCAATTATTGACTGAAATGGGAAACAAAAACATTCTTGGGTAAAGAAACACTACTGTAATTCAATAATTTTCTATTACTAAATCTATGGAATTATTAAGATTACATATCTTGTGTGTTATAAATGGAGTTCAGTCAAGTGCCAGTGGCTCACACTTGTAATCCTAACTGCTCAGGAGAAAAGAGCTACTGAAAAGTGGGAATCATGATTTCAGCCAACTAGAACATAGAAAACCATGAGACTTATCTCCAATTAATCACCAAAAAGCCAGAAGTGGAGCTACAGTTCAAGTAGTACAGCATGGATCTTCACCAAAAAACTCAGGGACAGTGTTGATCCCCTGAGTTCAAGGCTCAGGCCAGGTAAAGACAGGAAAGAAAGGAAGGAAAAGAAGGAAGGGAGGCAGGAAGGAGAAGAGGAAGGAAAGGAGGGAAGAAGAGATAGGGAGGAAGGGAGAAAGAAAAGACAGAACAAAGAGTGAAAGAAAGAAAGAAGGAAGGAAGGAAGGAAGGAAGGAAGGAAGGAAGGAAGGAAGGAAGGAAGGAAGAAAGAAAGAAAGAAAGAAAGAAAGGAAAAAAAGAAAAAAATTAAATTTGATGGTATAGAGCTAAAACTAAAAAGCAATCATTCAGTTCAAAAGGGTACAAAGCATTGCTATCCTTATCTTAATTTTACAAAGAACTTCTTTTGATTCATAAAATATGAAAAATGTCCTATTTACAACATTTACAAGTAAATGAGTTGTCAAAAGGCATGCATACATAATCAGTAACCCCCTAATCACCTGTGGTATGTGCCCTAGAAATCATTAATCTCCCCTCTATCAAAACTTACCTCTATTATTTGAAGAATATAGAAGGAATTTAATAATATTTTACTTAAATCCAGATTTATGAAATATTAATTTGGCCTTATTAAAATATATTTTTCTTATGAATTTAAATTAATACTTAGTTTTGTAAAAGAGGATTCATTGTTACATTTAAAATGCCTTAAAGTTTATCATTTTAATTTATATACAGTGACTTGAATTTAGCTAAATAGTTTTGTGAGTTTGCATAAAGGCAATGAGAGCTTACACATAGACACTTCTGTTACTGCTCCAAATTCTTCATGTTATCTGACCTCTCATGCCCATTGTAGATAAGATTTCCCATTCCCAATAGCTTTAACCCCTGGAAATTGGTCTATTCTCCATCCCAAGAACTTGCCTTTTTAAAAATGTCAAATTAACAGAATCATCACAAACCTTTTGACAGGTTGGTTTATTTTATGATGCTGGAAATCAAAACTAAGGGTTATGTATGCTAGATAGATGGCTCTTTCATTGAGTTATATCCCTAACCCAAACCAAGAACTCCGTCGAGCCTAGCTTTTTTCCATTTAGCATAATTAATTAAAGTTTCATCAAACAATATCATAGACCACTAGTTCCTATTTACTGGTGAAAACAATTCCACTATATAGAGATGCAATAGTTTGTTTGTGTATTTATCATTCATTGAACATTTCAGTTGTTTCCAGGTTTTTGAGATTGTTAATAAAACTAGTTAGAAGTATTCACATAGGTTTTTGTGCAAGCATGCTCTTTATTCTTGACTATATGATTGTTGGGTAATAAAACTGTGGATTCAATGCTATTAGTAACTACCAAAAGTTTCTGGGCACAGAAACTAATGATCAGGAATATCATAGCACAAAGCCAGTCTGGTAAAAACCTTTCCAAGGCTTCATCTCAACTAGCTAGCAGAACATTGAATTACATGTCTATTAGAGCATGAGATTCTATCTGAAAAATTAATAAAGCAAAGTTATCTGACTCTGTGGCTCAAGGAATTGAGCTCCTGCTCAGGAATGACAAGGTCTAGGGTTCAAATCTCTGTACTGACAAAATTAATAATAATAATGTCAAAATAGTTCCTAAATCTGTTAGCATATGCATTTGTCACAGCAGTATATAAGAATTTCAGTGGCTCTACACTCTTGCAAGCACATGACATTAAAAATATTAGATGTTCTAGTGGACAGATAATGGTATCTCATTTTAATTTTTATTTGCAACTGATTAACTGCTAATAATGCCATCTTTGTATATAATTGTCATGTTCATGAACTCCTCATCTATTACTAGTTTGATGAGATTTGGGGTTTTTTTTTAATCAGGAATGAATACTGATTTTCAAATTTATTTACATCTTCTTTTCAGTATTTTGCATCAAGGGGTTGAAATCATGAATTAAACTTAAGTTTTGAATGTCAAAACAGTCTCAGTCTTGCATCTGAGCATAGACACTCCTTAGTCATGATGTGACACACTTACTCATTATATTGTTAGATGTGGTTTTCTAATATTTCCTGGAGAATTTTTCCATGTTTGCTCAGGAGGAACATAGGTGCTGCATAGGTGCTCTACCACTTGAGCAACACTTCTAGCCTTTTTCACAATGGTTATCTTTGGGGCTGGGCCTAATTATTAGTAGAAAGCAGTCTTTCAAACTTGTACAGTTAAGCAGGCCTTGAACCACCTCCCCAATGCCCCCCTCTGCCCCATTCTCCATTCCACAAATAACTAGCATTACAGGCCTGAGCCACTTCACCAGCTAAGATTTTAAATATATCATAGACAGTAACAAAATATGTTTTATTTCTTAGATTAGTCAATGCCACACTAACAGACAAAACTCCAAAATCCAGTGGGTGTTTTTTTTCCTGAAAACAGCTTTATTTGTTACAAAGGAAAATATTTCAGCAAGAACTCCTTTTCTTGTGGTACCTTAGCAATCTGGCTGCTGTCAATATTTTCATGTGCTGCTCTGAATATGAAGCCACTATAGTATCTGTCTTAGGGGACGGATCAAGAAGATGAGTCAGTATATCATAGAGTTCCAGGTAGGTAAATGGATATGATGACTACAATCACATGATTATTACAATCATATAATTACTAGAGAAAAAAAGACTTATACACTATGAGAGGAAGGTTTGAAAGGTAGGGTCAGAAACTTAGAATTGCCACAAATAATTCAACCTTAAGTGGTAACATGTGAGGTCTTGCAAGGGAAATTGGAAAATTAGAGGTATATTTACTTACCAGAATAGAGCTGCAAGAGTTATTGATGTATAAGGCTCCTGACTCCATACCTACAGGATAGAACTGGATTGCCCATGATCCCAAAGGTCAATAAAAGAAAATGCTCATGGAGAGTCAGGCATGGAGACAACCAGGAGCCTATAAGGGGTGCTTTTATCGTCTTTGGTTGCATCTAATTACAAAGACCTTCAGAAAAGCCCTCCTGTTGCTTTGAAATACGATATGAATTTCTCTTTAGACTAACTTTAACTCAAAGCCCAACAGCTGGAAGTTTTCAAAAAAGTAGTGCCCAGTTAGCTAACATCAACATAAACCATAACCATGACCTCCCAATCTTTTATATGACATTGCCTGGAATTGATATACATCACCTCTCTCTCTCTCTCTCTCTCTCTCTCTCTCTCTCTCTCTCTCTCTCTCTCTCTCTCTCTCTCTCTCGATACATATATATATATATGTGTGTGTGTGTGTATATATATATATATATATATATATATATATATATATAACTCCCATTGAATAAAATCAATCATGAGACCTCATCTAATCTAACTTTTTTTTTTACCGGTCCTGGGCTTAGGCTCAGGGCTTGAGGACTGTCCTTGGATTTTTCTCAAGGCTAGACCTCTACCACTTGAGCCTCAGCACCACTTCTGGCTTTTCCTAAGTATGTGATACCAAGGAATGGAACCCGGGTCTTCGAGCATGCTAGGCAAGCACTCTACCACTAGGCCAAACTCCCAGCCCTAATCTAACTTTTAAGGATCCGGGAACTATGGAAAAGCATGTGAATATTCATTCAATGATTCTTAAATATTCCTGGCAATATGTACTATATCAGGAGGAAACATTTAGACATCAATTTTTTAAAAAAAATGAATAAGTTGTCTGTGATTTATAAGAAAATACTTCATTTTGATTTGCTTTAATAAAATTTTTAAATGAGTGTTCCAAAATACTGTCACTCTCATAAGGATGTTTTCTGAACAGTTTGGTTTTCATTTAGCCTTTTTTCTTAGCCCCTTTGTTGAGAAATATTCTCCTCTCCCCTTTGGTGGTTTCCTTAGCCTTACTCAAGATGAGTAACGTTAAAGTCATTTTCAGCACTGAGTTTTCCAGTTACAGCATTTGTTGGTCACTGGAATGTACTTTCAACCAATTTTTTTTTGATGGGTGGAGGTCAGGAAAGAGAAAAAAATAAAATGGAAGATTTTGGAAACATTGCAAATTAGAAACCTAATAGAGTGGTTCTCTATGTATTTCTGTGGCAAATTTGATGTTACTTGTAGTGGAAATATGAATATCAGTAAAGACATTCCTTGGCTATCTTCTGTATTGATTATGTGAGCCTGTCTTGGCATTAAGAAAAGCAAAGGTGGTTGTCTATCAGATTCTTCATTTTAGGCTACAATGCAAGACAAAAAAAAACACAATTGCAAAAGTCATTGAGAGGAAGGATTAAAACTCCTTTTTATTAAAGAATTTATTAACATTGATTTTTACATCATATTTCAAATGACATGTTTAACAAACAAGTGTTCAAGAAGGGAATCTCTATAAAAACTAAAACTTTTTTTTAAAAAAATAGAAGGATTGAGATAGGAAAAATACTTGGATCTAATATTTAAGAAAGCATGAAAGAGGACAAAGAGTTGACATTTTTTGTTTTTGAAAAGCTTTCTATTTAGAAAAGACTACATGAGAATCTTCTCACAGAAAAGTCTTCCGATGGTGAAAATGATTATATTAATAATTTGAAAAGATTTTTATTAAGACAAGCACATGTGCCCTGATAAAAATCTATTGTTAGAGATATTAGCTTTTCATTTCTATTAATATGATAGAAAAAGATTAACCCTGAGATGAGCAATCTACATGGAGGAAAGGAAATCTTAGTCCATGCTAGATGGGTTCCATAGCTTTGCAACAGCTGGGAAGAGCAGAAAAATAAAAAAGATTAGAATCCCAGTAACCCTCAGGACACATAATCAGTGACCTAATTTCTTTCTAGACTTTTGCCCTCTAAAGAATTTACCTTCTACTGATACTGCCACAGGGTAATACCCAGAACTTCAATATATTGGCATGTAAGGGTCATTTGTTCAAACAAAGCAGATGTCAAGCTGTCAATCTACACAAATTACTGTAGACCGAGATCTAAAAATGTCTCGACATAATAGGTGTGGCAGAGACATTTTTTAAGAAATTTAAACAAATCTTTATTCCTAGTATCTTTTTCCATGTATTTTTATTGTAATTAATAGAAGGGTTACATTATATTCACCAGATAGAAGGTGCATTACTTCACATACATTGATAACCTTTCTCATGTCTTGGTCCCCATTTCTCTCTCCCACCCCCACCCCTCATCTTGTTTTCCTTCCTTCCTTATCTGACTTCAAATAACCAAATAAGCATATATACAATATATCAGTTAACAAGGTGAAATACTGTAACAATATGAGATAACCAAGGGACAGCAAAAGAGATGAGAGATAACATAGTACATTAAAGACAACAATCACTCTTTATATGGCTTTTGTTTCTATATCCTGGAGGTCCTTTCATTTAGCATTCAATATGGCCTTAAGTATATAGGTTTTGATCTATTGTAAATCTCTGGCAGAGACATTTTATGGTCTTTATGTGAACATTCATGTACATTTCCACACTTTGCTGCTCCTTACAGTTTGTGTTGTCACGACTGTTTTTTTCTACTTAGCTATGAATAAAAGCATGTCACATAAAAATTGAAGAAGAAACTGAAGGAGAGAAAGAGAGACTAAGAGATGCTTGTTGCCATCTACGAAAAGAAAACTTTACAAAATCTGCTAAATTAATCTCAAACTGTATTAAAGAAATAAACTATTCTGTGGCTTGTTTCTATCTGAAATTAAAACTTACTGTAATTACATCATGGGCTATTTCTTCTAAGGATTGCATTTTTGGTATATTAAAAATTAAAGATAGGGTAACATTAAAGAAAGATCATTGCTAAGAATTGCTGATCTTCTTAGCTATAGCATCTCATTAGTCACCTGACCATTAATGTGGCCTGGAAGAGAAACTAGATTACAGAAAATCAAGGTAACAAAATTCTCACATATGTATTTACCATGTGTCATGCATTTTGTGTGTGCAATGCCATTGAAAAAATTTATTCAGTTCCTAGGAGTTTGGCCTCGTGGTAAAGTGTTTGCCTAGCATACGTAAAGACCTGGGTTCGATTCCTCAGTCCCACATACATACAACAAAAAAGCCGAAAGTGTGCAGATGCTCAAGTGGTAGTGCTCTAGTCTTGAGAAAGTCCAAGGACAGTGCCCATGCCCTGAACTCAAGCCAGGACTAGCAAAAAAATTTTTTCTTCATAAACTAATGCAATTAATTATTATACAAATCTCCTTTTAAAATTGACAATGAGAAAAATGAATGACAGATAAGTTAAATTGAGGGGCAAGTACAGCAGGATAGGGACAAGAAACCAAGAGACTGAATAAGGGTCAATATTGTCCAAATAAATAAAAATTTAAAAACCTGCTGAAATTGTTTTAAGAAAAGGGAAGGAGATAAGGAACAGTCAGGGGAGCAGGTTTGATCATAGTACTTTATATGCGTATGTGAATCTATCACACTCAAACTCAACTTGGGGCTAATAAAAATTTTTTTTTCCTTTTTGGCCAGTCCTGGGCTTGGCACTTTTTGTTCAAGGCTAGTGCTCTGCCACTCGATCCATTGTGCCAGTCCCAGCCTTTTCTGTATATGTGGTACCAAGGAATCGAATGCAGGGCTTTGTGAATGCTAGGCGAGCACTGTACCACTAGGCTACACTCCCGGCCCTATAAAAATCTTTGAAATGGTTTAGAACTTAGTCCTGAATCTGTCTAGCTATGTGACCTTGCAAAAACTCCTTAATTTCTCTAAATCTTTTTTTTTGCCATGAGTAAAATGAAGTATTTTGATGAAATGGCCTTTGTAGCATCATGCTCAATAGAATATAATAAAGTGTACACTTCTTTTTTTATGCCAGTCCTGGGCTTGAGCTCAGGGCCTGAGCACTGTCCTTGGACTTTCTCAAGGCTAGAGCGCTACCACTTGAGCCTCAGCACCACTTCCAGCTTTTTTTTTCTATGTATGTGGTACCAAGGAATCGAACCCAGGTCTTCATGTATGCTAGGCAAAGCACTCTACCACCAGGCCAAACTCACAGTCCTAAAGCGTACAGTTACTTTAAAATTTCAATAGATATATTGTAGAAAGCAAAAGGAAAACAGATAAAATTGATTTTAAGATAATTTTTTCTAAATACTATATCCAAAAGAGAATAACTTCATTGTGTAATCAATGTATAAAATTACTAATGACATATTTCATATTCCACAAGCTAGGATGTATATTGTACTTATATCTGATTTTGAAGACAAAATTTAATTGTAACTACTTGAAATATACTTAGATTTATAGAACTTCTAGTAGAAAATTAGACTCCCATGCCCATGAATACAATGAGAATTTAAATATAAATATAATTAGTATAAAATAATAATTCACCACATCCTGGGCTCTCTATGTCCTTATGGAGTTACGACAGCTCTATTGGATGAGCTATGGAGTATAATGCATCATTCACTTCAGCTTTTGGTCTTATCGCAATAATAGTTGACGCCAGTCTTAGAGTCTTAGAGAGAGAAAAACAGTAATTTTCAGTGAATTATAGTGCAAATATTTAACATAAACCTAATTCACTTAAATTTTCAAGTACAAAAAACTATACTATTTTTATCTGTAGGTACAATGTTTAGAGCTGATCTCCATCTATTCCTCTTGCCTAAATGAAACTTTATGAACTCATATTAACTCCCCATTGCTTCTCACTCCTATCTTTGGTAGCTACCAATGTATATTGTTGTGATTACTTTGATAATTTAATATATTTTATCCTAGTGGAAACAGTATTTGTCCTTTGTAGTTTATTTTACTTAGCATGGCTCATTCTTGGTGTCACATGTAGTAGGTTTTCATCATTTTAAAGGTGAAAAATATTCCATTTTCTTAGTGATTCATCTACTTATGAATATATAAATTGTTCATGTAGCATGGCTTGAAGAGAATAATGTTAAAAGTATGAAAAGACAATGAATAATAAAATAATTACATATTAAGATCTTTATTTATTACGTATGTATTTCTGGAGGTGATGGAGTACATGGTATTGGTAGTCTATTATTTTTGTAGAGTTCTCATACATTTTTCCAGAGTAGATACACCACTTACATTCACACCAAGAGTACACAAGAATTTTTTAATTTCATTACACTATGGCCAACACACATTATCTTTTTGGTTTAATAACAGCTGTCTTAAGAGATATGATGTGATAATTCATTTTGACTTTGCTTTGCACATAGAGCAAATGATATTTTTATTGTAATTAATAAAAGGGTTACATGATATTTGCCAGATAGAAGGTGCATTAATTCACTTACATTGATACCCTTTCACATGTCTTGGTACCCATTTTTTATGGTAGAAAACAAAAGGCTATTCTTCTAGGATCAAAACCCAGGCAAGGACATCCACCTTCCTAGTTGTATTCAATGCAGTGGCAGAAGTAATAGCCAGAAGAGTGATGCAAGACAAAGAGTTCAAATGCCCTTAAACCGGAAAAGAAGAAGCAAAATTTTCATAATTTGCAGGTAATGTGATATTATACATAGAAAACATTGGATCCCATAAAAATCCAGTAAAGTACAAAATTTTTTAAAAATCAATAATCACTTGCCTTTTTTAGCACTGAGATTAACCTATCTGGAAGAGAAATTTAGAAAACATTAACAATTATAATAGCCCAGATAATGACACTTATGAACAATCTCACCTTACTGAGAAAAGAAACACTAAAAAGTGTAAACCACTGATAAAAATATTTAAGACGTCCATTTATGGAAAGGAATCTGATGTTCGTGGAGTATGTTAAGATGATTCATATCACAAATGTGCTCAAAGTGATCTGCAGATTCAATGCAATCCCTACTGAAATATGGGCAATCATTTTGTGCAAAATGGCAAGTATCAATTTTGGAATTCATCTGGAACTACCAACAATCTCTGAGAGTCAAAACAAACCTGAGAAGAAGATCAAAGCTAGAGGCATCACACTTCCTGATTTTTAATATAGATCACAAAATTACAATAATTTTAGCAGCTCATACTGCTGCAATGGAATAGAATGAACAGCCCAGATATAAACTTAAGCCCATGTGCAAATAACTAATATTCAGAAATGTGCCAAAAATACACCATGGAGAAAGAAGAAGCTCATCAGCAATTTATAAGGAAAATAGCATATTCACAGTAGAACAATGAAACACAAACACACACAATGATTTTTAAAAGCAAACACACAGTCGGAAGGAAGATAGCGCCGAGACAATAGGAACACAGCCTAGCTCTCTCTGACAAAAAGAGAGAACCAGGGAGTCCCACGAGCTAACTACCTAAAGAAATCCACAACAACAAACTCAAAAAGCAATGGAGAAGGACTCAAACCGGAAAAGAAATCCAGATAAAGCTCACATCCAACTTTCTCAAAGAATTCGGAACGCGAAGACCCCTCCCCCACCTCTCGCCGCCAGATTCAAGCCGCAAAAGCCTCGGAAAGCCGCGAAAAGCAGCAGCTGGCGCCGGATCAAGCCGCGAAAAGGGGCTGTGGCTGCCGGCTCCATGCTGGGAAAGTGGCGGCGGGCGCCGGCTCTAATCCACGAAAAGCGGCGGCAGTGGAGGGCACCAGGCTGGGAGCAAAATGGCTGTAGAAACCAGCACAGAACCGGGCCAGCAAACAGCTGAAGCAGCGGAACCCAGACGCGGAACCAGAACAGCAAGCAGTGGAACCCAGACGCAGAACACAGGCGGCGGCGGAGACCCAAGGGGAGTGAAAGACTCCCCACCACCGTGGAGCACCCGCAGACGGACGCAGAGGCGTGAGTAATACAGCGCGTCCCCAAACACTTCGGGAAAGCAGAGCGGGTGCCAAGCAATAGAACTTAACTCAGACCCCAACACCCTGCCCGAGAAAGACTGGCGGGAACAGAGGGGCAAGGAATTTAGAATCCTGTTCCTTCCCTCAACAGCCCCCTCCCTCAGGCCATTGACTGGAGATTGACAGGCGAGCTACCCATAAGACCCAGCACCCGCCCAACGGGCTCAACCCCCAGCCCTCTGACTGGAGACTGACAAGCGGGCAGACCCTAAGACTCAGCACCCCACCAGGGGAGGCGGAGCTGTCCCAGCTCCCACCCGCCCACGAGGATCCTCTCCCAGGCCACTGGATCTGGAGAGTGGAGGGCGTTGGGACCCTGCCTTACAACAGTGGGTAGGGGGTGTGGGAAAATAGGAGCCAGCATCTGCCCCCCCTCAATTCTTGAGCGGGGCATCCTCCAGCTGGAAATCCTGAGCAAGAAAGCACCGAGGGGCCCCCCCACAGTCACAGACTCTGACAAAGCAGTGGAAACACAGCAGGGATCTGAAGGGCCGACCAGCAGCCAAGCTCCCCTTCTGAGAACCAAAAAGGTGCGGCTCCGCCCTTGGAGCCCACGTCCCCAGCTGGGCCCCGCCCCTGGGAACAGAGGGGTCTCCTGCTGGTCCTGCTGAGAGCCCCTGAAACTCTCAATCCCCAGACCCTTGGCTTGGGGCCCCCCCTGGAAGCAGCACAGGAAAATGTCCGCCAACCGCGCTCAGACGGAAGCTCGCAGATCCATCCCATGGTCCACTGTGAGGCCACTGGTTGGGCTAAGAGCTAGTCGTACAGCAACACATAAGTTTTACTCTAATACTTTCCAAGCTTTGTACTCAAATACGATACCTACTTAATCCCTGACCTGTCTCATTCTATTTTTCTATCTCTGCACCTCTGCTTGTCTTTCAACCCTTATACTGCATGGATCTACACTTGATGGCTGTTGAGCAACACTGTATATCTAGGTGTTTAATTATTCTCTAGGCTCAGAGGGACTTAAAGACAATGGAGATTGGATTGAGAGGCTTATTGTTTTGGGTATAAATCGCTTATCAGTGGATTATTAGACTGGTCTGTAACTGCACAAAAAGAAAGTGATAACACCAATCAAAACTTGTGAACATCTAGAATCTGCCAGCTACAGAGGTCTAGGTTGGTTATATCTGAAAAACTATAATCGTGTTTAGTATTAATCGTGCTCCTGTTTTCAAATGGGCAGAACAAGAAACTCAAGAAAAATGTCAAATCAAGAAACAACATCCCCCACCCCCCTCACCCAATGTAAACAGCCAATGGAACAGTCACTGGCAAACCTAGAGGAGAGTCTTCCACGTGCTGTACAAATGCAGTTGATAAACATCATTAATGAAAAATGTGAAAATATAAAGAAAGAGATAAGGGAGGAAGCCATAGCTGAACAAGAGGAAACCATAAACAAGGTGATAAGTGAAAAAGAAGAAGCCATAAAGGAGGCCATAATAAAGGTTTTTCAAAGAAAGATGGATGAATTCATAGAATCCACAAATAAAAAGGTGACTGAACTCCAGCAAATGTTCAAAGAAAATAAAGCTACTGAGCTAACCACTCAAATGGAAATCAAGGAACTAAAGAAATCCATACATGATCTAAAAGAAGAGATGCAAGGCATCAAAAATGAGCAATTAGTAGCAAGGGAGATGAATAATAAAGTAGATAGCTTTGATAGCAGGTTAGACAATGCAGAGGAGAGAATTTCCGGGGCTGAAGATAATTTAATTATTATAGAGAAAGAACAGAAAATGAGTCAATCCAAATCGAGGAAAAATGAGAGAGCGCTTCAGGAGGTCCAAGATACAATTAGGAAGCCTAATTTAAGGCTAATTGGTATTGAGGAGGGTCTGGAGAAAGAGGTCAATGGTATTGGAAATATACTTCAGGGAATCATCTCAGAGAATTTCCCAAATATCCAGAAGGGCAGACCCATCCAGATACAAGAAGCTTTTAGAACCCCAAACAGACCTGACCAGAAAAGAACATCCCACCGCCACATTGTAATCTGAACTGGATCAATAGAAACCAAAAAAAAGGATCCTAAAGGCAGCCAGGGAAAAGGGATGAGTAACCTATAAAGGAAAACCAATCAGAATAACCCCAGATTTCTCAGCAGAGACCATGCAAGCAAGAAGTGACTGGAAGCATATATGTCATGCCCTTAAGTCAAATAACTACCAACCAAGAATACTGTACCCACCTAAGCTCTCATTCATAACTGAAGGAACAATAAAAACATTCCATTCCAGGGAAAAGCTGCAACAATATGTCGCAACAAAACCAACA
Organism: Megascapheus bottae; assembly: GCF_031878675.1. NCBI lineage: Eukaryota > Metazoa > Chordata > Mammalia > Rodentia > Geomyidae > Megascapheus > Megascapheus bottae. Next base: position 25,594,676 of record NC_143517.1, read on the forward strand.
CTACAGAGAATTCTGAAAGATGTTTTATACATAGAAAACCAAAATAAATGCAATATAGGGAAAGAAATGGCACCTAAACAGCATACCACATAAGGACCACAAGAACTGTCAAGACACTGGCCCAAATAAAAGCTTTTAAAAATGGTAGGACCTAATAAATATCTCTCAATCCTAACTCTCAATATCAGTGGACTTAACTCTCCAATTAAACAGCATAGGCTGTCTAGTTGGATCAAAAAGACAGAGCCATCGTTCTGCTGTCTTCAAGAGACACATCTTATCCAAAAAAACAATCATCTTTTGAAAGTGAGAGGTTGGAATAAACTCTATCAAGCTAACGGCACCCATAAACAGGCTGGAGTTGCCATCCTCATATCAGATAAAATAGACTTCAAACCAAAATTAGTAAGAAAAGACAATGAAGGTTACTACATACTACTAAAGGGATCTTTCCTCCAGGAAGATATAACGATCCTAAATATTTACACACCCAATCCCGGAGCTCCAAACTTCATCAAGCAAACTTTACTTACACTGAAACCATACATAGATCGAAATACAGTGATTGTCGGTGACTTTAACACACCACTCTCACCTATGGACAGATCAACAAGGCAAAAACTCAACAGAGAAACCTTAGACCTGAACAACTATATAGACCAACTCAATCTAGCAGACATCTGCAGAATATTCCACCCAGCAAAGACACATGGAACATTTTCCAAAATAGATCACATCTTAGGCCATAAAAGAAACCTCTACAGATTCAGAAACACTGAAATTATTCCATGCACACTCTCAGACCATAAATGCATCAAACTGGAACTGAACACACATCTCCACCAACAAAAAACCTATAACTCATGGAGACTGAACAACACATTGTTGAATCACCAATGGGTCATTGAAGAGATCAGAACAGAAATCCAACAGTTTATGAAATTTAACAGTAAGGAGCACACAAAATACCAATTCCTTTGGGACACAGCAAAGGCAGTACTCAGAGAAAAATTTATAGCGCTGAGTGCCTACAACAACAAGTTGGAAAAATTGCAAACCAACAAGTTAATGTCTCACCTTAAGCTCCTGGAAAAAGAGCAACAAACCAACCCTAATCCCAGTAGAAGAAAGCAAATTATTAAAATCAAAGCAGAATTAAATGATTTGGAATCCAAAAAAACTATAGAAAGAATCAACAAAACAAGGAGTTGGTTCTTTGAAAGAATTAACAAAATTGACAAGCCCTTTGCAAATCTTACCAAAAAAAGAAGAGAGCATATTGAAATAAACAAAATCGCAGATGAAAATGGTAATATCACGACAGAAATTACTAAGATCCAGAATATCATGAGGGAATACTTCTCAAACCTTTATGCCAACAAATTTGAGAACCTAGATGAAATGGATGAATTCCTAGCCAATATTAACATACCCACACTGAACCAAGAAGAACTAAGCCAACTCAACAGGCCTATTTCAAGCTCTGAAATAGAAATGGCAATTAGAGAACTTCCACCTAAGAAAAGCCCAGGGCCAGATGGATTCACAGCTAAATTCTATAAGGTCTTCAAAGCAGAGCTCACACCAATACTCCTCAAGCTCTTCAACGAAATTGAAAATGAAGGTTCCTTACCAAACTCATTCTATGAAGCCAGTATAACCCTCATCCCCAAACCAGACAGAGATTCATCAAAGAAAGAGAACTATAGACCTATATCTTTGATGAACATCGATGCAAAACTTCTCAACAAAATACCGGCCAACCGTCTACAACAACTCATCAAAAAAATTATACACTATGATCAAACTGGATTCATCACAGGGAGGCAAAGCTGGTTCAATATACGCAAATCAATTAATATAATTCAACACATCAACAGGAGAAAGGACAAAAATCACATGATTGTCTCAATAGACGCGGAAAAGGCATTTGAAAAGATCCAACACCGCTTTATGTTAAAAGCTCTGGAGAAACTAGGAATCCATGGAACATTCCTCAATGTAATAAAGGCTGTGTATGAGAAACCTAGTATTACACTTAATGGTGAAAATCTAAAGCCATTCCCTCTAAAATCAGGAACGAGACAAGGATGCCCACTCTCTCCACTCTTCTTTAACATAGTACTAGAATTCCTAGCCAGTGCAATAAGGAAGAAGCAAGCATAAAGGGGATCCAAGTAGGGAAAGAGGAAATAAAACTATCCCTCTTTGCAGATGACATGATTCTGTATTTAAAGAATCCTATAGACTCTACTCCCAAGCTCCTTGAGCTGATTCAAAGCTTTGGAAGAGTAGCAGGCTATAAAATCAACCCTCAAAAATCAACTGCCTTCCATTACGCCAACAGTGAAAGGAATGAGGCAATAATCAGGAAAGAAACTCCTTTCACAATAGCCTCAAAGAAAATAAAGTACCTAGGAATTAGCTTAACTAAGAATGTAAAGGACCTTTTTGACGAAAACTTTAAAACCCTAAAAAAGGAAATTAAAGCAGAACTGAGGAAATGGAAAAACCTCCTATGCTCCTGGATTGGAAGAATCAACTATGTGAAAATGACAATCTTGCCAAGAGCTATCTACAAATTCAATGAAATACCCATCAATATCCCAATGTCATTCTTTAAAGAAATAGAAGAGGCAATCCAAAATTTCATATGGAATAATAAAAGACCCCGTATAGCAAAAACACTTCTTAGCAGAAAGAACAGCGCTGGAGGAATTTCAATTCCAAACTTTAGACTCTGTTACAGAGCTATAATTATCAAAACAGCTTGGTACTGGCAAAGAAACAGGCCTGAAGACCAATGGAATAGAACTGAGGACCCAGATGTTAAACCACAGACCTATGGCCACCTAATCTTTGACAAGGGAGCCAAAAAAATAGAATGGAAGAAAGACAGCCTCTTCAACAAGTTGTGCTGGCAGAACTGGTTAAGCACCTGCAGTTGGATCCTTCTTTGTCACCTTGCACTAGAATTAACTCCAAATGGATCAAAGACCTGGAGGTAAAAGCTGACACACTGAAAACTTTACAGGAAGGAATAGGAGATACACTAGGCCTCCTTGGCACAGGTCGAAACTTTCTTAATAAGGACCAAGAATCACAACAAATCAGAGAAAGGCTGGATAAGTGGGACTGCATTAAACTGCAGAGCTTTTGTAGGGCAAAGGACATAGCTAGTAAATTAATTAGGAAGCCTACAGAGTGAGAGAAGATCTTCACCAACCAAACAACAGAGAAAGGCCTCATATCTAAAATATATCAACAACTCAAAAAATTGAATCACTCCAAAACTAACCTCCAAAGTAACAACCATCCCATTAAAAAATGGGCCAAAGACTTAAAGAGAGTCTTCTCTGAAGAAGAAACAAAAATGGCCTATAGACACATGAAGAAATGCTCAACATCTCTGGTCATAAAAGAATTGCAAATCAAAACAACTCTAAGATTCCACCTCACTCCAGTTAGAATGGCCAGGATCAGGAAAACTAATAACAACAGATGCTGGAAGGGATGTGGCCAGGAGGGATCACTACTACACTGTTGGTGGGAGTGCAAACTCATTCAACCCCTATGGAAAGCAGTGTGGCAGTGCCTCAAAAGGCTAAACATAGAACTCCCCTATGACCCAGCAGTTCCACTACTTGGCATTTACCCAACCATCCAGAAACAAGGACATACTAAATCCACTAGCACAACAATGTTCATTGCAGCACTATTCACCATAGCAAAGATATGGAACCAACCTAGCTGTCCCTCAGTTGATGAGTGGATTAACAAGTTGTGGTATTTGTACACAATGGAATTCTATGCTGCTGTCAGAAAGAATGACATCGCCCCATTTGTTAGGAAATGGAAAGACTTAGAAAAAATCCTATTAAGTGAAGTAAGCCAGACTCAAAGGAACTTAGGCTCAATGGTTTCTCTCATTTGTCATAATCAGTAGAAACCTTGGGCTCTACTAGCAGAGATCTGCAATAGAGCAAAATCTTGATACATAAGGCCATATAATGTGAAGCTAATTGAAAGGACCTCCAGGATATTGAAACAAAAGCCATATAATGAATGATTGTTGTCCTTAATGTACTATGTTATCTCTCATCTCCTTTGCTGTCCCTTGGTTATCTCATATTGGTATAGTATCTCACTTTGTTATCTGATATATTGAATTTAGTTGTTTTGGATATTTGAAATATGATAGGGAAGGGGGGAAAACCAAGACGGGTGGGGGTTGTGGGGGGGAGGGAAATGGGTACCAAGACATGTGAAAGTGTATCAATGTATGTGAATTAATGCACCTTCTATCTGGCAAATATCATGTAACCCTTATACTAATTACAATAAAAAAAGCAAACACACACAAAATAAAAAATGTTTTATGATTAAGATTCTAACATAGAAAACAGAAAATTCCTCACGATGCTGAATTTTACAGTGATTAGATACGGTATTAAATGCACAAGCAGCAAAAGAAAAAAATGGAGAAGTTGTGACTACATAATAATAAAAAGAATCTATTCAAGGTAAATGATCAAGAAGATAAAATGAAATAAGGAAAGATCTGCATACTACGTATTTTGTAAGACTTTAATATCGAGAATATATTTTTAAAAACTATAAATAAGCAAAGGACTCCAATAAAGAAATATAAATGACCAACAGTTACGGAAAAAGAGGTTAGATTAGACCTCTACCTCCCCAAAATGGGATTTTAGTGTCCCTTTGTACAAATAGGGCTTGGGAGTGATAACATATCTCACCCATTTCAATAAAAACTTCCTACTACCCACTCTGGGATCTCATCCTTTTTTCTCTGTCTTCCATTCCAGACCCAGTTTTCAGTATGTTATCAGCTTACCTTTGTGAGCACGTCTTACCTGCCACTAAACCATCCAAACAACACTTCTAGAAAAGCCAGACAGACAGGCTGAGAGATACATTCTATTTCTACACTCCACATGGAGAAGAGGAAGCTGTTGTCCACTTGTCTCACTCTCCCACAGTGCCTTTGTTTTCTCCCATGCCCAGTATTACTAAGGAAGCAAGCACTTCCCCACACATTTTCCTTAACCCTCCAAGGAACAGTGAATGACCAAATGCCCAGCAAAATTTGTCCTCTTGATACCCATAATATTGAAGCTTTTATTCTTTTTTTTTGCCAGTCCTAGGCTTCAGCTCAGGGCCTGAGCACTGTCCTTGGACTTTCTCAAGGCTAGAGCTCTACCACCTGAGCCTTAGCACCACTTCTGGCTTTTTTTCTATGTATGCGGTACCGAGGAATCAAACCCAGGCCTTCATGGATTCTAGGCAAGCACTCTACCACTAGGCCAAACTCCCGGCTCCTGAAGCTTTTATTCTTTCCTAGGTTTTAGTTACAAGACTTTTGTAAATTGTGGAAACTTCTGTTAGATATCAAATCTTTACCTAGGTATGGGAAATCAACTTTTGATCAGATAAAAATGTATTACTAGCTTTTTAGCACAGTAACTGGATCTGGCTACGAGACTTTCTGTAGGCAATAGAAAGCACCTTTTGCTCAAGGATAGTGCTCTGCCACATGAGTCACAGCACCACTCCTGGCCTTTTCCAAGTATGTGATACCTAGGAATCAAACCCGCGGCTTCATACATGCTAGGTGAGCACTCTACCATTAGGCTAGCCTCCCAGACCTGCAAATTTATTTTAATAGACGGATTGCTTTCAGATATGGTAGTTATTGTAGTTATTTTATACTTGGTCAAGTTATACTATGCACCTATTTAAGATCCCATTTTGTAACATAATGGCTGTTATTTTATAAAAGCTAGTAAGAAGTATTTCTAAGCAAGGAAAAAATTATTTTGGGTCTATTTCTTTAATGCATTTGCCCATTTAATGTAGATAATTGTCTCCTGTACTATCCTGAAAAGAACACAGATGGTAAATTTCATTAGAAGAAAAACCAGTATTTCCTCCCAGGATTTATCCAAAACAATGCATATCCCTGAGCCATCTCTGGGAAAATCTGTTTAAATGGCTCCTGTATAGAATTTTGGAGTGCATTATCTGGAAATATTCCAGAAGTAATTACAATGTGCATCTCTTTTTAACATGAGTTGAATTAAATTAGTGTAGAAGAGCAAGAGCTATTACGAAGCTTACCAGGTTCCTCAGTATCATTCTTGATTCTTAGACATTTGTGCACAGTTTCATAGAGATGAGAATGGAATTTTAATTGAGGTTATATTTCCATGGGAACAAGAAACCTTGTGTTCCTTCACATTCACAGACATCTGTAAAAAAGGTATCCTATTGTTCACTCCAAACTGCTGCAATGCAGTGCACACCACTGAAGCTAATTTGCTGCTTCACAATGCCCATAATAGAATAAAGCTTGAACATTAAGAATGGCAAAGACCGGTGTGCTTGTGTAACATTTTCCACTTCCCTGGTTTATCTTCAAGGACAAAGAATGTAGGGCCGATGACCACATCTCTGATTTTACAAATAAAAAATTAAAATGGGCAGTGATTTATGACTTTGCCTAATGTCATACAGCTTAGTGATTTCTTATTCTTTCCTTTTTAATATTATGTATAATTAGTTCCTATTTTTCTTGCAGTGCAAAGACAGGAATACATTTGATTCAAGGTAGCAAAAAAAAAATTAGTCATCAAAGCACAATAGAACTGTCTACAACCTACAAATACGCCAGAATATTTATTGTACTCTGCATTTATTATACTTTTCTGATTCTGTGTTTTATACAAATCCTCTAATTAACATCTTTGATAACTTGTAGAATTTATGGCACAAACTATTCTGTTTCTCTCTAGTCCTTCAGAAGGAAAACTTACAATCACTCTTCAATCATTCCAGAGTAAGAAGAAAATTTTAAACTTCTTTTATTATTTTACTTTTAAGCAATATGTCTGAAATCTGTAACATACATATAAAGTAATACATGGAATATTTGGTTTGAGGATACTACTTTTTATAATTTTTGTAGATATTCAGACAAAATTCTTAGTGAATAAAATATACACAACTTTTAATATCTCCTCTTTCTGCTTAATTCTAAAATAACATTAAAATAGAATTTATATGCTATGTGTAGTTGTAAAGTTATAATAAACATTTATAAAACCACAACTGGTTTAAGAAATAGAAACTCCACTATAAAGAATATGTTTGATCTATACTTATTGTCTAATTGCTCCTTTAGAAAAAGTAAATATATTTTGAAGCAAATAAAATGAATATGTAAGATAGGTTTATCATTTTTTTCAATATAGTAGGCAATTTTAATCTAGGTATATTGCCTGATTGATTCAGAATGGGAAAGTATAGACATTTGAAATCTAGAAGGAGCCTTAAAGAAGTCTAAAACTATGGAAAAGAAAAATGTGGAATAAAGGAGTTAAACAAATTGACCAGAGTCGTAGAGTGGTTTACAAACAATATGCACATTTAAGCTCATGTTCTCTATTTCTCAACTTGTTATTAGAGAGAAGTGCTCTACAGTCCTGTTAACAGGAAATGTAAAATCTTGTGTGTTTCATATTCTTATTAAATCCTATCTATTTAATCTTATTAAATCCTATATCTCAAAGTTCCAGAGGAACTTTGCTAAGTAAAGAAAGTCGCACATTTGTCTATTTTTTTTAAGTTTCCTTTAAGGTTTCAAACCAGATAGCAGGCACAGACCATATTCTTAACTAGACGTGACCTTAATTTGATTTCTCAATATGGCAACATTTTCCTAAGTTGTACAAGAAAGCTATGAGTCAGAACATGAAAAGATTCAATGGGAGAGTCATTTATGGAGTAAACAGGCAGATATTTCAGAACCAGAATACTTATTCATTTCATATCTAGTGACTAAAAGGCAGGTCTGGGTACCATATGGTGACTAGATGCATGGTTATTTGTGACAAGAAGTTCCTAGGTTTCCCCAGCAGAGTGCTGATGACAGCCAAGGACACTAGAGACTAGAGAGTTGTCAAAGCAGTTCAAAGCCTTCAAAGATCAGATCTTACCACAGCCATCAATATGAGGCAGACGGTGGAATTATTTTCATTTTTTCTTTTTCAGTCATAAGAACTTTCATACTTTCCCAGGGATATTAACATAGTACTAGAGGAATCTGGTGTAGAAAATAATGTAAGAACGTAATGCCCTAAATTTCTCACCTTTCTTGGGAATAAAGTTGCCTACTCTATGCTTTTCTTCTTGTAGCAGAGGAACTATCATGAAGGGTGTGCTTTATCTTCAAGAACTTCATTCATAGCTTCAGAGAATGTATATCTCGAGAGTGTCAGCATACATGCCACATTGAAAATCGACTTCTTTTTACTTATTTTCAATTATTAATTAGCCAAACACTAATTGGAATGCCATTTTATGTTTTATCTTCATTCTGAAATCTTATAAACATATTCTCTGTTCAAAAGGAACAGAAATATGGAAGTGTTGTATACAAGTTACAGAGCCAAAAACTGGCAGAAATGGGCTTTAAATCTACAGCAATATTTTTCAAATTCTGCCCTTCAATATCCACTGGCACTTGAAATCAGTTATATGGAATCTCTCAATTGATTAAAATCAATTAGTAGAGCTGATCATTCTTCTCTAACAAAAATACTACACATTTTGTATTTTACACCAATATGTACTTTTACTCAACAATCTGGACAATTTGTCAAAATGAAACCCAAGACAAAGACATAAGCTGGAGTGATTCTGTGGAAAATAGTATGGGCTACTTGAACAATAAGGAATTTTGCCTTTTCTACATGTAATATTGTTGTGGGACCCTATGTTAATTGTTTATGATTCTATCCAACTTCACTGTAAATTTAATATTAAATCTTGAGACTTATTTGTTCCAAGGGATACACACTCGAGCAGACAGTAGCTTATTTATCTTTGTATGTATTGTTCCTGGATCCTTTAAATAGGTAGAAACTACCTATTAAGCTACTTATATGTGAAAGTTTTATATACTATCCATATGTTAAAATCTTCTAGACAGTGTATAGAAAACTTTCAAATTAAAATTCGATTTTAACTTGTGGATAAAACTTTGTCCAAATAATGAATAAAATAAGTTACAGAATTTCAATTTGAAAGAGATTTGTACCATATAATCTCCTAAAACATGCATCTTACTTCCAGCTACATCTATACTGAATTGATGTTGCCTTATAATCATGCCAGACCAAAATGTAACTTTCAAACTGAAGGTTTGAAAGTTTAATCAAATGTGTAAATCATAATAAAGCAGTCTAACCAGCTATGTTAAGAGAGTAATAACAGGGCCGGGAGTTTGGCCTAGTGGTGGAGTGTTTGCCTAGCATGCACGAAGACCCGGGTTGGATTCCTCGGTACCACATACATAGAAAAAAAGCTGGAAGTGGTACTGAGGCTCAAGTGGTAGAGCTCTAACCTTGAGAAATACCAAGGACAGTGCTCAGGCCCTCAGCTGAAGCCCAGGACTGGCAAAAAAAAAAAAAAAAAAAAAAAAAGAGTAATAACAAGCTAAAGCATAAACCAAGCACTGGTGGCTCATGCCTGTAATCTTATCTACTCAGGAGGCTGAGATTTTAAGGAATGCAGTTCAAAGCCAGCCTGGGCAGGAAAGTCCATGAAATGCTTATCTCCTACTAACCACCAGAAAATGGTAAGTTGTACAGTGGCTCAAAGTGGTAGAGGGCTACCCTGGGACAAAGAGCTCAGGGGCAGCATCCAGGCCCTGAGTCCAAGCCTTCAAGCCCATAATAGGCAAAAACGAAAACATAAAATAAAAATGAGGAAAGCTATGGCATAAAAATGTTATTAACTACACAGAATTCATAGGCATAAAGATTGTAAAATCAAAGCCAATGGTCAATACAGAATGAACACTAATTTTATTCTTTTACTCATATGAAGTTTTGATTAATGTAAAATAGGCAGCAACTTAGAAGGAAAAGGGAGAATGAAAAATATAAAAACGATTTTTTTCTTTTTCATTCTTTTGTAACTGGTAAGGTTCCAGGTACCTTAAGATCAAATTCTGCACTCACATTTTTTCTTTCAATATAATAGAAGATCCTTCACAAACATGATCCTTTCCTGTATGAGACTGATGACTTTTCCTTCTGAGCTTTTGAAAGGGTAAATTCAATTAAACAGCTAAAAGATTGGATGGATTCCTGAGGGCCCAGGGCCTCTGAATAACATTTTGAATTTAGTGTTAATTTGGTGAGCAAAGACCAGATGTGCATGATTGTTCAAGAAATTCCAGCTGTAGAGAATAAAGTGTCCAGTCTTCTTCCTTCGTAGTTTGTGAGAATAGATAATGCTTTTGAGAATAGTTTTAGATGCAGGGGAGGGGACGCAGGAGATGGATTTAATTGAGAACTACAGTTTCAGGTCGATAGACCCACAGTGATTCAGGAGGGAGGGTTTTTTTTGTTTGTTTTTCTGATCATGTTGTTCTACTGTTCTACACCTTTAGAGCTTCCCAAATCAGGGTATATTTCAGATTTAAAAAAAAACCCTAGACCCAATGTCAAGGAGACGGAGACAAAGAGATCCCACAATAAACTAGGAGAACAGACAAAAACAGAATATCTGAAGCCCTTATCCTCTGAATGAAATTCTTCCCACTCATTCTCTGTGGCCTTGGAATTTGTGTGACGCTTTCCTGAGACAAGAACTTAAGGAGACCAGGCAGATTTGGAAGGGGGGGGGGTGCCACAATGACAAGCGCTGTCTGCTGCTGACATGAAGCACAAAGCAGGGATTGCCTGTGATTGGACTTGGCCTTATTGGGTGTTGCTGGCAGCAGAGCCAGAAGGGCTGCCATGTGACCAAGGTCAGAAGAAAATTTCATCTCACCTTAATTGCAATGCTTACTACTTTGGCCCCATCTTCCAGAAACAAGCATATGAAATAGAAGTTTAAGAGGCATCATTTCCTTAAGTCAACTTAAAACTACTTTCAGTCTACTGATTCAGTGTAACTGCACAAAAGGAGAGGCAAACACTGGAACTTTAAATTACTCACTGGAAACACTGTAGCTGATCTATCTCATCTCCAGAGTGAGATCATCTCTACGTGCCACCAAAACATTGTGAAAAAGGGAGAAAATTAAATCAACATTTTCCTTAGCAAGAATCAATACAACAAATATTCAGTGTATTTTATTTCCTTAGAGATTTATTTTTAGTTGAGTTACATAATTGGATAGTAAAATGAACAAATTATTTTTCATATTCTTTATATGAATATTCATATTTTCATATATACATAAAATTCTTTCATGAGAACTTTTGCCAGACGATTTCCATAACTGGGGATAAAATAAAAACAATAAAGATGGGACCATCTCTTAAAAATTAAAAACTATACAAAATAATCAGCTTATAATGTGCTAAAGGTCAACAAATCCATGGAGTCCTTCCTCTTTTCCTTCCTTTTCTTCTCTTGCTTCTCCTCCTCCTCATTCTTTTTGCTACATAGTAAATAGTTCATATATCTTTGTTAATGGTATAGACATCTTCAAAATCTACAATTATCCTACAAATATTAAATCTTAAGGAAATAATTTCTAGAATACTGTTTTGTATGGTAAAAAGTTTCTTGGCTGAAGACACATGTATATGATAGGTAAAGAAAATTACCATACCAAGATTATAATTAGCATATTCATTATAAATAACTAATAAATGAACCCAACATCTCCCACCAAAACAACTAATCAGAAATTTGATATATTGGCATATGTAAAAGTATCTGCTAATATGAGGGGCAGAAATGGGATGAAGGCAGAAGCAGTATATCATATTTCCTGTAAAGAGAGAGATTCAGTCTCTTCTGATGCTCCCAACATTATTAATAAGGAGGTATTATGTACCAGGGACTTGTTTTCATTAACATAAACAAAAATATAAATTCATTTGTTCACATTTATTGCTGGTTCCAAGAGAATAAGTTTCTCAAAGTTTTGTACATATTTAGCAAACATATTTAAAAATATTGAAAAAACTACAAATGCTTATAACTGCCTAAATTTTAGATTCGGCTTTCTTTTCTAAAACAGTTGTTTTTGTTGCTTGTAGGAATTGTTTCATTCTTTTAGGTAAGAATTGAGTAATTGATATTCATACCAGGAGGAAGCAGAAGTATGTTGTCACTATTAGGATGAATGTTCTAAAGACTTGGTCCTGTAAGGAGGGGATGGCAGGAGACCTAGGAGGTGGGGACTAGTGAGAGGTTTTAGATCCTCTGGGACATACCACTGAAGAAGAGTGAGGGACACTGGTCTTTTTCTCTCTTTTGCTCTTATCCATGAAATAAATGAGCTTCTGCTACCATGCAATTCTCCCATGATCTTCTGTTGCATCATAGGCCGAAAACTAATAGATGTATATAATGTATCTTGATCAATGTCCTGCTATTGACTGGAACTCTATCATTTGAGCCCAAGTTTTTACTGGTTAATTGAAGAGGGAGACTTTTCTCTGTGAGCTATCATGGACCTGAATTCCTTCAGATTTCACCTTCCTGTGTAGCTAGGATTATGAACTTTAGTCTCTCACTGGTGCCTAGCTGTATCTTTCGCATAAACAAACCTCTTTAAAAGGTTAAGTTTGAAAAACCAAGGACCTTATATGTAACAATTCATATTCTAATTAATATAAAGTTCCTTCTTTTTAAAACAATAGCCTCAAACTTGGTTTTCAGTGATAATCACAAAAAATTTTATTCTAAAATGCTGATACCTGATTTTGACTGTGAAGCATCATAAAACAATTTAATTGCTAGGCAAATGTTTGAATATATTTACACATCTCTGAGTAAATGAATTACTAGAATGAGATTTACTTACCAATTCCTGTACTTTTTAAATTACAGCATAAATAAATACTTGAAAAAGTTTTGACATCCTTGGTCATTAGAAATAAAAAGTAATGTACATATTAAGGACTGAGAATAGGAAGCAAGTACAACTACAAAGAAATGCAATTACATTTTGGTAGTGTTGTAATGTTAACTGTAAACTTATATAGTTCCAAAAAACCCTCTACACAGATATCTAATGGATTTTATTCATAATTACTGTAAACTAAAAGCCACTCAAATGTCCTTTTTCTGGTTAATGAATAAACAATGAATAAACAAACCAGGTACATCCATACAAAGAATTCTCTTCTGCACGGTATAAATTCCTACAACACAGCACAACGTCATTCTTAAGTGTTTTATGCTAAGTAGGTAAAACAGATCAGTTTCTGTAAAAGACTTGGAGCTGGTGCAATGAATAATAACAACTATCTTAAGAGAAAAGATTTTGAAGTGAAGAAACTTGCATAATGTCCATTTTTCATATATTTTTTGTAATTAATAGAAAGGTTACATTATATTCACCAGATAGAAGATGCATTACTTCACAAACATTGATACCCTTTCTCATTTCTTAGTCCCCATTTTCCTCCCCCTACCCCTACCCCTCATCTTGTTTCCCCCCTTCCCTATCCAATTTCAAATAATGAAATAAACATATATACAATATATCAGATAACAAGATAAAATACTGTAACCATATGAGATAACCAAAGAACAAAAGAAATGAGAGATAACATAGTACATTAAGGACAACAATCACTCATTATTTGGCTTTTGTTTCCTTTTCCTGGAGGTCCTACCATTTAGCATCATACTATATGGCCTTATGTATCTAGGTTTTGCCCTGTTGTTTACTTCTGATAGGAGAGTCCAAGGTTAATACTAATTATGACAAATGAGGGAAACCATTGAGCCCATGTTCCTTTGAGTCTGGCTTACTTCACTTAATACAATTTTTGCTAAGTCTTTCCATTTCCTTACAAATGGGACGATGTTGTTCTTTCTGAAAGCAGCATAGAATTCCATTGTGTATAAATACCACATCTTGCTGATCCACTCATCAACTGAGGGGCATCTGGGTTGCTTCCATATCTTTGCTATGGTAAATAGTGCTGCAATGAACATCATTGTTCTTGTGGATTTAGTATGTCCTTGTTTCTGGACGATTGGGTAAATGCCAAGTAGTGGAATTGCTGGGTCATAGGGGAACTATATGTTTAGTCTTTTGAGGAACTGCCATAATGTCCATTTTTAGCTGCAGGATATTGTTGCTAAGATCCTCTATAGATACTAAATCCAGGGATGCTCAAGTCCCTTATATAAAATGACAGCATTTCTATACTCATCTTCTTTTATACTTAAAGTTGCTCTGATACTTCACATGGTAGCTGATATAGTACTGTTTATGGACTCATGAAAAAAATATTGCACAGGATCAACACAGAAGGAACTATTTTTTTTTTCTAAATGGTTTGGATCTGTGGTTGGTTAAATCTACAGATGTGGGAATTGTGACTATTGAGGACTGACTAAATTGTGGTGTAGCTACATGGTGTCATGTTTATAAAAACTTATAGAAATATATTACTAGAAAAGAATAACGTTTACTGTGTGTAAGTTAGACGCTAGACTTTTAAACTGGAAAACAAACAAAAAGCCTATGATAAAATAGTTGGTTGATGCCATCCTGAATATATATGAAATGGCCTCACCTTAATTCAGCTGCTGTTAGATTTCAACCCAGTACATTTTCAGTAATGCCTTGGCTAAGATCTCTCCCCATTTGCTGACTCATTTGCACATTTATTTCCTCCATTTCTGGGCTTGACATTGAGGATTAAAAATACATTCTGTTTACTTGGAGAAGTCTAACAGCTAAAGCAAGGACAAACTGGGAATACTTAAGATGTACCTAAGCATTTCTTCTCATGTCTATGTTATGAAGTATTAGAGTCTGATATAATGTATTGTATTGCCAGCAACAAAAGAATAGTAATATCTAACATTCATGAAGTCTTTTGTATTTACTGCAAAAGAATCCATCTAGATCCAGTCAATTGAAAAATAAAAGTAAAAAAATATAGGTAAATTCCTACCCTCTATAAAAAAAGAGAAACTATAGTCTTTAGTTGTGGAAATAAATCCAAATGAAAATAATTCAAATTACTATTTTGGAAACCCTGGGTAAATAGAAACATTATTTCAGAGCTCCACTCTTGGCAATAAAATACAATGTTGCAAGTACTTTTAAATAACTGTGTTTTGGCAATTAAAGGCACAGCATGATGTAAATATCAATGGCTTAGGTTGTGGAGAAGTGTTCTGAGAGTCAAGGAGACAGATTAAATGTGGGAATATGTATTTGGTCCCTTTAATAAGGCTGTATATTTAACTACCTCTCTAATTAGGAAATACACAGAACAATACAACTTAGGTGATAGTTAACATTTCACTGCCTACTTTCCTGTAAATTATGTATTGAAAAAGTTACACATCTACAAACACAAGATTGTGAGATTAAACTGTACTGTGATATACAATGTTTCATACAAAGTTATTTAATGCATTCTCTTGGATCCTTCCTAATGTCCTTCTGAAATTACATTTTGCATAAACATAATTCATTTGGTTAGTTCAATTAATGTAGAGTATAATACAAACAAGGTTCAGTTCTGAAAGCACAAGCTTGTAGAGTCATCACTTCCTGAATCAGGAAATGTTCTGGCAGCTGCTGTAAAGAATGCATGGTTGTTGTTTACAGCAAAGGTGTGAGCTGAATTCTCACAGATGCACTGCAACCAGACAGCCCAGTCTTATTCACCTCATGGCTACCTGTGAGACCCTGTTGCTCTTCCCTCCTACAAACCCCCAGGATCCTGTTGAGTCCTTGGAAGCGCACTGTAGTATATTTCTTAAGAGATGAAAATAACCTAAATATGTGATCAAATTCTAGGTTCATAAGGGATAAGGCTACCAACTTGGAGAAACAAGGAATGAATCTTTCCTATAACAAATATGTGATCATAGGGTACTTTGTTATATACTATATATTAATTATTGTAATAATCTATATAAATACTAAGGATATCTTCTTATCATTTGTGAGCTCCCTGAAATATTTGAAAAACGTCTGCCTGAATCAGAAAATCTTCCTCTCTATTCTCTTTCTAGTTACTTCCTTAAAATGTTCCATTCCAGGGGCTGGGAGTTTGGCCTAGTGTTAGAGTGTTTGCCTAGCATGCATGAAGACCAGGGTTTGATTCCTCAGTACCACAAGCATAGGGGAAAAAAAAAAAACCCGGAAGTGGGCTGAGGCTCAAGTGGTAGAGCTCTAGCCTTGAGAAAGTCCAAGGACAGTGCTCAGGCCTTGAGCCCAAGTCCAGGACTGCAAAAAAAAAAAAAAAAAAAAAAAAAAAAAAAAAGTTCCATTCCAGGTAGACGCTCTAGGTTTAAAGCTCTGGTTTATAGTACTATCCTATACAGGAGACATGCCTCAGCAGGACGAGGGGGGCTGGTACAAGATAAGGATCTCCATGCCGGAGATGTGTTTTCATACTGCTAGGGTTTGAAATTAGGAATTAAATACTAGATTTCTGGGCCGGGAGTTTGGCCTAGAGATAGAGAGTGCTTGCCTAGCACACAGCAAGACCGGGTTGGATTTCTCAGTACCACATACATAGAAAAAGCTGGAAGTGATGCTGTGGCTCAAGTGGATAGCCCAAGGACAGTGCTCAGGCCTTGAGTTCAAGCCCAGGACTGGCAAAAGAAAAAAAAAAAAGGAAAAAAAAAAGAATGTGCGACAAAATCTAAACAAATTAAATTTCCATAACCACAAATTATTCTAGATTATCATGTTTTATTTGTGTGACTTAAATAATAACATGCTCATCATATAAACAATAAGTGTTTTATGTTATAACTATATTCCTTATGGTTCTCAGTGGGAAAAATCAAATAATAAATATTAGGAAAATGGAGGTGAATGGAAAAGGAATAGACAGGCTTGATAGTCAACAGCGAAGGAGCACAGAACTTCCAGCAGGTTTGGAAGTTGTGTGAGGGACTGGATTTGGGGCCGAGTTAACAAGGAAGTGGAGGATAAAAAGAACAGGTTGTGGCCTTATGGGGACCAAGGACAGTGTCCGTGGCCAGGCCCAGAACGGAATGCTCCACCTGGGATGAAAGGGCTTTCTGCCTAAGCCAAGGTGGAAATGGCCTGCCTGTGGACAAGCCATGAACCCACACCAGGTGTTGCGCTTGACCTGGGATAATAAGGTGGGAGTCAATCCTTCATATTCCATCTTCAGATATATAAAAAGTTTGGGCCTAGAGGGGAGAGGCAAATCCTTCAGATAGAGTAATATTGGGCACAACAGGGAGCTACATGGAGTTAAGAGAACAAAGCAGATCCCCATTATTTGAAACACTGAAGGAGTATAAAACATTGAGGGATGTCATGGTCTTTTCTGGCTACTTCCTGCTGACATGGCGGCATGGAGGAGTCACTAGGGCCGGGGTCTTCCGGGTCCAGGTCAGCAGGGGCAAGACTGGGCAGTGCAAGCACTGTTTCCAGTTGCCTGAATAAGCATGGCCTTGACTTGCATCCAGGTAGTGTCCTGAGTAAAGGTTGTTATCTTGTTAAAGAAAAACTTTTGACAAACGTTAAGAAAGCAGAGTCCAAGAAGGAGGAGTAAAAGGACGACTATTAAAGATCCTAATACAGGGACCCACCAGGGAGACCATTGTTAGAGGGAATGCCACTACAATGTCCACAGGGGTGGTGACTGATTCCCATCATCTATTAAGATGTCTCTGCAGTTGAGTTGAAATCAGGCTGACAAAGGTGGCAGGACCAATTGATAGGAATGATACAGGAAAACACACTCTAGACACAAGCCAGAAAATTTCCATTGGAAGCATAATCACAACCAGTCAGAAGCTAGGGCTAGACTGAAGTGGTTAAAAGCCTGTGAGAGACCTTGATCATTTCCTGTAAATAGGTAACAAAGGCAATTATGTGACAGGTATAGACATTAGCTAGGCATGCTCTATTTTCTTTTGATCTCCCAGCTCTCTCTGGTTAGTTTTGAAAGGGCAACCTCAAAGGGACTCCATTTAGGATATGACACCATCCCCTCTTATTCCAGAACTAGCTTTGTCCTGGGGATCTAAGTGTGCATTGCTGGGATGGTCTATCCCAACTGGCAATTGTTTGGCTTCAACTTAGGACCTGGGGGCTGTTTCTGAGCTCTCCTGCTCAAGGCTAGCATTCTACCACTTTGAGCAACTGCTATTCTTCCGGCATTTTTCTGTCTAGCTTTGGAGATATGGTAGCTTTCTTAATACTGTCTCCTTTAAGACTCAAAAGTTAATTGAAATTCAGAAAAGGATAAATAGCATTTCAAACACTGAGAATGGTATGGAGAGAACAAAAGACTTTATTTCAACAAGAATTGCCATAGCAGAAGAGAAAGCTTTCTAAAAACACATCTGCTATGAGATTATGACAAAGAAAAATATTAATACTATTTCTCTAAGCTTTATTATTATAATTCCTCCATGAATGCTATTGTACTGAGTTCCTTACAAAAATGGCATAATTAGCCAATACATTTGAAGTGTAGGTGGAATAATTCAGTAGACATTATTATAGGCAATGCTATGAAATACTTTAAATGTTACTTTTCTTTTATTTCCTACTTTCAGTGTATCTTAGCTTGTGAAAAGCACATTAAAGTCTATATAATCAGTTGAAATTAATATAATCTGAATAGAAATCTAAAAATGAAATCTGCAAGAAATAGGTATTGGATTTATCAAGTATTTTCCTTATTAGTGTTTAGGAAGAGTAAGAAAATTAAAAAATACTCCAATATTATTGCATCTGATCAATATTTGCATATTTGAAAGGGTAAATATGACTTATAAAAGCAAAATATTAATAAATTAATATATTAGATTTCATAATGAAACTTGAAAATATTATTAATTTGACAATTATATCTATCCTTAGTTATCTATAATTTTATTTCAGTAGGTAAAAAATTACTAATTTAAAAAATGAGGCAACCATTGGAAAGCAGTATGGCAGTTCCTCAAAAGACTAAACACAGAGCTCTCCTATGACCCAGCAATACCACTCGTTAGCATTTACCCAAATGTCCAGAAACAAGGACATACTAAACTTACTAGCACTACTTTGGTTTGTGCTTGTCTTATGGATGATGACACTGAGCATTTCCCCCACATATTTGATGTGCATTTTACATATTTAAAAAAGCATCTTATTAGTCCACTGGTTCAATTATGGATTGGATTATTTGTTCTTCCACTTTTAATTATTTTTTTGCATTCTTTATATACTCTGGATGCTAATCCCTTGCTAAATGATTATCTGGCAGAGATTTTATTACATTCTGTATCTTCACTCTGGTAATTGTTTCTTCTGGTACGCAGAAGCTTTTGAATTTGATAGAATCCAGTTTGTCATTACTTACATTTATACTGATTGATTTGAGTCCTATTCAGGAAAAAAAACCATTATCTTTGCCTATATCTAAGTGCTTTACCTGTTTTCTTGTAATTGTTTCAACTTTTTAGGTCTTGTATTATAGTCTTTACTATATTTTGAGCTGACTTTTGTAAAGAGCAAGATATAGTGGTCAAGTTTCAATCTTCTACATTTTTATTGCATTGTATCTAGTTTTCCCAGCACCAACTCTATCCCAATTCTAATTTTACTTTTTGCTGTCTATCTCTTTTGTGTTGGGTAAGAGTTTAGGAATTTTGTTTATCTTTTGGAAAAAAGACAATTTTTTGTCATTTGCCTTTTGTGTTATTACTTTTGTTTCCATTTCATTGATTCCATCTCTGATATTTTTTCAATTATTTATTTTGAGATTATCTTCCTGCTTCTCTCAGTAGCAATACAACATTAGATTGTTTACTTCAGCCCCTTCCAATGTTTAATGCAGGAACTCATAATTAAGCACTTCCTTCAATGTATCATACATAATGCTGATACATTGTATTTCCAACATATTTTATTTTCTTTAAGGATTTGTACATGGGGGTTGCCACTCAACAAAGTTGTTTATAAATGCAATGCACCTTGATCAATGTCGCCCATTATTATTCACCCCAGTCTGTCCCCTACCCCACCACTTCCCTCAATTTTTAAAATTTTGTTGAATATGCATTGGATTTATGATTGCATTCCCTCCTCCTTCCTCTCTTCATTTATCTGCCCTATTTGGAACACTGTATTTTATAATTTGACTTGTTGGTTTTTTATTTATAATTCCATTCCTTCTGCTTTGCGATCACTTTTAGGACAATTTAAAAGTATATTGTCCAGTTTTTATGTGTTTGTATAATTTCTGTAAATTTTCTTGAAATTTATGTCAAATTTTACCTGATTATGATCTAATAAAAAGAGTGAAGAGTGTGCAAAAATACAGTAGTGATTCAGATCAAGATACCTTCTATACGTACATGGATATACTAATATGAATCCTCAGTGTATAACCAATTCATGCTAAGAAAGAAAAGGGTATAAGAAACTACTTCAGTGTTTTTGTATTCAGTACGACTTACTTTATGGTGTAAAATCTGACCTATTTTGGAAAATTTCCATGGGCTACTTAAGAAGAATGTGTGTTCTGCAGCTCTTCTGGGTAGTCTGTATTTCTACTGTTTCCTTTGGTAATGTAATGTGTTCCTTTTTTATTTCTTTTCACTAATTTTATTTATAGATATGAGCATATCTACTGTTATTTGCTTTTAGGTTTCATTTATTCACAATATCTTTTTCTATACCGGTGTATTTCTTCACCAGTGAAGTTTGTTTCCTCTGGAAACAAATAGTTACGTCCAACTTTTGGATCTAACCTACTCTATTTCTTTTGATTTATGAGTTGAGACCATAACATTCAGAGTTATGTTTTAAAGGTATATATTACTTCCTAGTTATTTTAAAGGTGATGTCTAGAGGAGTTACTGCTACATAAGCCAGATGAAGAGTACATATCTTTTTAGAACAATGCCACCTGGAAGGCAAGTGTATTTGTACTTAGAAATTCAATAAAAATGGAAATGACTACAAAAGATAACACAAATATGAAAAAGCAGTAGAATCATCAAACTTGCCCTACTGTGTGCTTCATGAGGCATGTCAATGTCTTCCCTTTTCTCTCCATATGTGTAATGAAAGTCACAACCTATAATACCAACCTAAATATAAATCTAAAACTTGAGTTTATTCTTACTATTCAAAGTGAACTTACTACATAAAGCTTCAGGCATAATAAATGTCTCATTTAATCCTACAAATGCTCATTAGTATCTAAGATTCCTTCAGCTTTGATGTATTTTTTAATTCAGTTTAGCCTATCGGCAGACTATGAATAATTTTCATCTTGCCCTTTACAAGAGCAGTTTGTGTTATGAATATTTTGGGAAATGATTATTTGGTAGTTTAAATAACAATAATGGATTTTCTCCAGGCATTTTGCTTTTCAGAGTTTAGTCACTGTGTAAGATATACTTAATTTGTGGATTAGAACTTTGAATAACACAATTATCAGCACAATTACAGATTGCCATGGGAATTATTTGCCAGGCAAAGGACAAGGTGAGCACAAATGGTTCAAACAGTGTCAGTGAAAAAGCTGTGGATGACGTGTCACAATGATCAAGAAGGCTGTTAACAAAGTTCTTTCATATACTTTTGCCTTTCTTTGCTTAAGAAAATGGTTCTTGCAAACCTCCTTTTTTATGTACTGACTTCTAGATTCTGGCTTTATGCTGTTGAACCAATGACATGTCCTTGACTCATGGATTTTTAAAGAATAAATCAAATGTTATTGAAACTTTCTTACCTAGACTTTCACAAAACTATTACATCAAATACCTTTATGTGCATGATTAATCTACGCAACTTGCTATACCTAAATCATCAGCCATAGCTAAGCAGTAGATAGGAGGGGGTTGCCCACTCCTTTCTCAGAGTGCATAAAGAGAATTGCCTAGGAACCAGACAATCGAATAAGCAGGCTTCTTTCACTCCCAAGTTTATGGGCATAATAAATATGCTTCTCTGCATCTCGAGCTCTTTGTCCCAGCATCTCCAAAATTGAATGATCTCTTATATGCTTTTATAGTAGAAGAATAGGCAAGATTCATGAGACTATGTTTGTACTATTGTGAACAGTGGACACTTATCTCTCTGGGCTCCCTCCTCCGAGGAAGAATGATAAGAGTCATATTTTATGATGGTTTTAATAAAGATCAATACAACCGAGAGGGGATGATGCTCACTTTTTAATTCCGATTGCCAAGGAAATTAAGATGTTTTATGTGGCTGCGGCAATGTACCTACTCT
This sequence comes from Megascapheus bottae, assembly GCF_031878675.1. NCBI lineage: Eukaryota > Metazoa > Chordata > Mammalia > Rodentia > Geomyidae > Megascapheus > Megascapheus bottae. The sequence goes on from NC_143517.1 coordinate 25,616,931, forward strand.
GCCTAATACATAAACTAGCTTAGGTCATCCTGTAATGATCCCCTAAAATAAAAGAGCCCACAGGCCCTCACCCTAGAATTAAAAGCCCCTAGACTAAGTCAGGAAACTAAGTGAGGAATTTGCCCTCTTCCCGGGAACTGAGGAACAGAAAATTGCAGATTCTCCCTCACCTTACGGCTAGATCCAGTTTTCGGAAGAAAGTACCCTGACATCCGGCTGAATAACATGTAACTACCGTTATAAAAGTCCTTTGTTTCAAAAGAATTGATGTTATCATGTGATTGGAACCTTGCAACTCGCTCCTGTTTGCGGTTTTTGTCTTTTTGAGCCCAGATCTCACCGCTGTTCCTGGTCACAGTGTTAGTTCCCGAGTCTACACTGTGTCCCTGGCCGGTCAGTTCCTGCAACCCCTTAGTAAACTTGTTCATATTCCAAATTCGTATTGGGGGGCTCATTCTCGGACTCCGTAACAATCCATCTTCCCACAGTGGTGAGAAAAAATCTGGGCATCCAAATTTTTGTTGTATTGTTGTCAAAGCTATGGAAAGGAAAGGACGAAGGAAGAGAACTATGTTCAAAGACGTCATGTACAGATGTGAAAACAAAATGAGAAAATTTTGCTGAGACTGATGTGGGAACGTTGAAGGGAAAACAAGAGAATGATGGAGGGAAGACTCAGGTCAAGATGCAATGCTGTACATAATGGACGTTACAATGAAATTTTGTACAACTAATTCATAATAAATAAATACCAGAAATAATTACAAATAATAAATAAATCTTTTCATAAAATCCTTTTATTTTCAGCCCTACCTCTCATTGCTCTGCCTTCTCAGGTCCTTGATGGTGTCAGTTACTTCCAAACATCTGGAGACGCAGTACTTCTCTATGTTTTTTGTTACTTAATTCTTAGTCAAGTATCTAGAATTTGTTAACCTTGTTCATCTATTACTTCTCCTGTTGCTCCTTGTCATTATTTTTACACATTTACTTGATTCTACTCACTGTTTGGGTAATAAATGCCTTGATCACCTACAGTGCCCACCTTTCCTGACAGCTGACTGTAGCAGATACGATCATCGGATGATCGATTGCAAATGTGTGCAGTGTTGCATAGAAAGGGAATGTGACCTTTTCTCCTTAGTGCAAGGTGAATAGAGCAGAGCTGGATATGTGGAATTTTAACTCAACTTGCTAATTTTTTCTCCAGTATCATTTTTATTCTCTTTCCACCATGCTCTGAGACTTCAAAATTCAGCTGTATCATTTCCATCTCTATATCTAGCACTGCACTTTCTTCTACCCACCTCATCCATCATCCCTTCACTTACCTTCTCTTCTCTAGAAACTGGTTAAAATGTCCATTGTTTCAATGATACCTTCTTCCTCTTTATTTTCACAATTGTAATTCATGCCTTTATAAAATTGTATCCTATGAAGCTGGGTGCCAGTTCATCACACCTGTAATCCTAGCTACTCAGTAGGCTGAGATCTGAGGATTGTGGCTCAAAGCCAGACCAGGCACGAAAGATTGGAAGACTATTCTCTCTTCCAGAGAACTGGAAGTGGCACTGTGACTCTGAGGTAACTTGCGAGCCTTGAGCTGAAGAGCTCAGGGACAGTGCCCAGGCCCAGAGTTGATTTGAATGGTTTCTTGGAAAGAAGGAAAAATAAAAATAATATATAATATATAATTTTTGAATTAGAAGCTCCTGGATATAATTTCAAGGGAAATGTATTATAGGTAAAGGAAAATGAACACAGGGTTGGGAGTTTGGCCTAGTGGTAAGAGTGTTTGCCTAGCATTCACGAAGACCCAGATTTGATTCCTTGGTACTACATACATAGAAAAAGCCAGAAGTGAGGCTGTGGTTCAAGTGGTAGAACAATAGCTTTGAAAAAGCCCACAAACAGTCCTCAGGCCCTGAGTTCAAGCCCCAGGACTTGCAAAAAAAAAAAAAAAGCTGCTTTCTGGGAGGGGTTGGAGGAGGGAATGTGGGAGAAAAACATGGGAAGTGGTAACAATGTTCAAAAATATACCCACTACATGATGAATGTAAGTCTAACTCCTTTATATATCTTCTTGATCCAGTCATCTACTGAGGGGCATCTAGAGTTAGTTCTGGCAAGCTGCGTCTGTTTCCTGTGTATAGCTCCTATCTGGTCACTCTGAGGAGGCAACAGTTATTTTAGACTTTATAAAATATCATAGAATGGTCAATGGGAAGGAAGAATGAGCAAGTGTGAAAGATTTCAGCATATATTATGCAAAGCTAGAGTTTTACTAATGATGAAGAGGCTTTAATATGTTGGAATTAGGCAGAGAGAATTTACAAGAGTAGTCTAGAGATCTGATGTACAGCAATGTGCCTGTAATAAACATTGTGATATTTTATCCTTGACTTTTTGAGAACATATGTGGTAACGTTAAGAATTCAGATCACCACTACCACACAGACACCCGGAAGAAGACAAAGAGAGAAGGAGAAATGTAGGAAGAGGAGAGGGAGTGGGAGGGAAAAAGAAAAGAAAGCAACTTTTGCAAGTAGTATGTATTACCTTATTATAATTTAGTATAATAACTTTGTTGCACAGTAGTAAAACTTTTTATAAGTATGACCAAGGCATCTCAACTTGAGTGCTATTACAAAAAAAAATCATAAAGAAGGGCCTTTTCCATTCACTGCTTGGTTGGTACCAACAGAGTCTGAAATGTGGCTCTAGATAATAAAAAACATGCAGAAGCACTTAAAACTATGATCGTTCTGTTCTATCTGAGCCTTTTTATAATGTTCTAATGACAAACTGATAAATAGATTTAATTTAACATTATAAGAGAAGTAATCTCAGCTTAAAATAGCTATTTTGCTTATTAAATACACACAAATAGAAGAAAAATAATTCATTGCAGGCTAGTTACACATTCCCTATGAATAATTTAGTATTTTGTATAAATAGTTTTTATATTTTAAAAATGTAAACCAGATGCCTTTGACTTTTTAGTAACCAATGATGACTACAGGGATTTTTTTCTTTCTGTAAACTTTCTGTTGAAAGATAAGTTATATAGAAAGACAAGTGAGGATACATATGATTATTAGTTTTTACAAAATAAAAACCATAATCAGCCATATTAAAAATAGAACATTATCAAATCCTCTTTCATTTGCAGTACCCATTAGTCCTCACTTATGAAAAGGAAAAAAAAGCATTGTATTTTCTAACAGCCTAAAATGTTTTTGTTAGTTTTTATGCTTTATTAACATGGAATCACACAGCACAAATTTTTATTTTTGCATATTTTCATTCAGCATTATGGTAGAGAACTTGATCTATATTGTTGTAAGAAACCAGAGATAGGGCCGGGAGTTTGGCCTAGTGGTAGAGTGCTTGCCTAGCATGCACGAAGACCCAGGTTCGATTTCTTGGTACAACATACATAGAAAAAAAGCCGGAAGTGGTGCTGAGGCTCAAGTGGTAGAGCTCTAGCCTTGAGAAAATCCAAGGACAGTGCTGAGGCCCTGAGCTTAAGCCCAGGACTGGCAAAAAAAAAAAGAAACCAGAGATATTCACTCTCATTGCTGTGTTAACTTATAGAAATATCCAAGATTTGTTTTGTCAATATTAATATTAATGAGGATTTAGGTCATTTGAAAATTTTATTTATTTTAATGATATCATGTGACGATTCAAGTATGCATCCTTTAATGGATATGCATACATTCCTAAAATCTATATACCCAAGAGTGACAGATTTTTAGAAAAACTTCCTATAGCTAGTGTGGTAAACCAGTTTGTAGCCTTACCAGCAGAGCATAACTTTTGATTTTTACAGATTGTCAACACTTAGAATTTTTTATGTGATTCATCTTTATTGTTTAGTTGTTTAATTCAGCTCATGAGCAAATATTGGTGTCACAAAATGCTTTGTATTTGTACTTTTTTGAATCCTAAAAGAGGAAAATGTTATTTTTCATGATTCATCTTGGCCATTGAATTTGAATTTCTTCTTTTGTGAAGTGATTAATAAAAGTTCTGCCTGCTTATTGTCCTGAGTCATCCTTCCTTTTCTTTTTGATGTACATATTTGTATTCTTTATGATCTTTAGTAATGCAGTCTTTGTTAAACTGATGTCCAAGCCTATTTTTCATATTTCCTTTTTAACTCTCTAAATAACTTCTGTTGTACATATATTTTGCTTTCCATGTAGCCCAATTTACTAGCATTTTTCTCAGTGCTCTCAGGCCACATGTTTTTCTACTTCAAGAATGCAAAGATGTTCTATTTATTTTATATCTGCAATATATCTGAAATTGATTTTTTTCTGTCTTATGTCATTTTTCCCTCTGTAGCCCAGGGCACTAATTTCTATGTGAAAATCTATTGTATATTTGATAGTTCTTAAATCTTTATCTGATGAATAACTGAGAAATGACAAGTGCCATTTCTATTTCAGGAAAGAAGGATAGACCATATTGCTATAAATGAAGTCTATTGGTCCCCATAATACTATGTGCTAATTTAGATAAGGAATATGTGTAAGCATATACAGACTTTATCCTATTTGGTGTCAGAGAAATCTGGGATAGAGGGAAGTTTCAACAGGGTAACTACTCTTTCATTGTTCTGCGATGTTATCCATGCTTACTTTTTGGAAAATACTCTCGGAAACCAAGGTTACAGCAAACATTCCTGAGTCTACATTCTTTTCTCTATTGACAAAAACATATTTTTTTAGCTTTGCTGAAATTGTATATTCTACAGGAAGGCAAATACCAACAGAATCAGGGGCTGTAATAGCATTGGTAAATCAACTCACAATTCCTGGAAATTAGATTTTGCTACCAGACTATCTCAAAGAGGTAACAAGCACAACATTGTTGGAAACTTAAATCTCTAGTAAGAAATGAATTTTATCACAAAGACTTCTGCCATTATCTTAAGGTGCTTGAATGGTTCAATTTCATCCTATGCCTTTTGTGGAGTAGTCTTTTTTTTAAATTTTGGCTGGTAGTGGAGCTTGAAGTCTGGGCCTGGGTACTGTCCCTGAGCTCTTTAGCTCAAAGCTAGCAATCTAACACTTGAGCCACAGAGCCACTTCTGGATTTCTTGTGATTAATGGGAGATAAGGGTTTTATGGACTTTCTTGCCAATGATCCTCATATCTCAGCCTCCTGAGTAGCTAGGAATACAGGAGTGAGCTACCACCACCTGATGAGTAGTCCTTTTTTTATTAGCCATGCTTATCAATATTGAGATAGCCCTGTCTCTTTGCCTGCTGATAAAAATACCCCAATTGCTAAATTGTTTGTCATGACAAGATGGTTTTTATTAAAAATTATCCCCATTAATTCAAGATTTAGATTTCAGCCTATCTATTAATGGATAGGACAATTATGCTACTTAGACCAATTTTGTCCAAGTATGACATATCTCACTGTGCCAAAATACTGTTTTCATATTACACTTTGTTAGATAACAATCTTCCTATATCCTGGGTGCCAAAATACTGACCCTTCTTATCACAGAAAACTAACAAGTTCAGATGTTTGTTCTTCATCACTTTCTAGAATTTTTTCATACATTTTATTGTAATTAATAGAAGGGTTACATTATATTCACCAGATAGAAGGTGCATTACTTCACAAACATTGATACCCTTTCTCATGTCTTGGTCCCCATTTCCCTCCCCCCCCCCCACCTCCACCCCTCATTTTGTTTCTAGAATTTTTTCATAAGTAAAGTTGTAGATGTACTCTCACATATTTTACAAATCATCCATCATATAATAATATAGTAAATAGCAACTAAAAGCTGCACGTTAAAGTCAGAACAGAGCTTCATTCTAACCTAACCATTTGACATATGGTCTTGCTTCTCTAATCTCAGTTTTAGGAATAAAATGAACTCTAAGATATGGAAACAAGAGATTTGTCTCTGTGAGGTACTATGTGAAGTTATTTCCTTTCTCTTTTTTTCCCATTTATGGTTAATCTCATGTGGTTACTGTATCTGACTTTGTTACCTGGTATACTTTATATACACTTATTTGTTTAATTGAAATAGGGAAGGAAAGAGGGAAAACAAGATGATTGGGAGGGGATGGGGGAGAAAAGAGGAACAAAAACATGAGAAGGGGTAGCGAACTTTGAGAAGTAACATACCAATTACTGATGAATGTAACTGCAACCCCTCTATACATTATCCTGACAATAAAATGCAATCAAGTCAGCGGGGGGGGGGGGCAGATTAGTTGTGCTTTTGAAACTTTCAGTGTCCTAATGACACAGTGAGGAGGCAACTATTTGCAGACCAGGAAAAGACCCAGTCAGGAACCTGATTGATCAATACTTTGATCTTGGACTTACTAGCCTCAAGAAGAAAGGGAAAATAAATTCAGTTAAGTCACAAAATAAAAAATAAATAAAAATTACCATTGTTACTGAAAAATGAAATGAGCTGGGCCGGGAGTTTGGCCTAGTGGTTAAAGTGCCTAGCATACATGAAGACCCGGGTTCGATTTCTCGGTACCACATACGTAGAAAAAAGCCAGAAGTGGTGCTGAGGCTCAAGTGACAGAGCTCTAGCCTTGAGAAAGTCCAAGGACAGTGCTCAGGCCCTGAGCTCAAGCCCAGGACTGGCAAAAAAAAAATGAGCTTGTATATAAACTTCAATAAATCTTCTATTCGATATGTATTAAACTTCAATAAGTTTTGGACATGGACTTCAGTGTTTGGGAGATACCAGTGAACAACAGAATCTCAAATCCTATTTTTGCTGTGTTTATGCTCTGACAGTCATTGCCATCAATTAAAATCTTCAGTTGCAAGTAAAAGACATCTACTTTTAACTAAGATATGCAGTAATTGGAGAAATTACTATATCATTATGATTAGATAAGCAGGTTACACAGTTAATGGCCTTGGCCAGATCATCAGGAGACATGCTGAGACCCAGTCATTCAGCAGGTAGAATCCCTTCTTTTGTTGTTTTACATTTTGTCTTCAAATTTCCTTCAAATTTACCAGATGGCTTTCTCAGATCCTACAAAACTGGCATCAAGGCTCACTGAGTGCTTGGTCCTCGAGCCTTTAATGTTTATTTTCCTACAAGACTATTATAATACTTACAGGGGGCCAATTGCTTCTCTGGGAAGAAAGTTTTAATATTCAGAACCACAATGAACTCTAATGAACTTTCCAGAGATGTTAAGAGAGCCAGGGTTCACATGTCTACTTTTGTGAACCAAAATCTTACAAGGCTTCCCACTTAAACATATTTACCTCTCCTTGAAATTGTATTACTTTACTTCACTTAAAATAGCTCACACGTGTTCCATTCAATAATCAGGGAATAAGTAGCTATTACTTCCTTCTGTCTCTCAGTTTCACCTTCTGAGTCTTGGTTGTATCCTTGAAATTGAAAATATAGCTATAAGCACCATCAAACAAACATCCTTGGGGAATAAGTAAGTAGGAAATTCTTTCCCAGTATTCCTGACTACAGATTAAAAATTATGTAAAGTTCCCTAGTCAAACTTGGATTCTCTGCCACCTTACTCAGGAAGCAAACATCAGATCCATCTAGGGTTTGCTGTTCTCCCCCAATAGTTCTTTATGTACTCACTCAACTAATACTAAGAACCTCCAAAGAACAGTGTTGTTTGCTTGGAGTCGAAGGAACATATGTAAATAATTCGTGTCTGGTGGCCTCAAGCATACACAAATGGACTCAAAGATTGTCCATTTCGGAAATGAGTGCTCCTTCCTGAAAATTAACAGCACACCAGTTTGGCTCATTATGCACTATCACTGACCTTCCAAAATTCTCTTTATTATCACATTTTAATAGTGGGATAAATGAATAGAGGAATAAATTGTGTGATTCTATCAGTGGCTACCACTCACCACCTGTGTGCTGAGTAAAAGGCCTTGCTATTGAGATCAAAAGTGAACCAATAATAAATGACTTCAGTTGATGCATTTACTTCTTTTACATGACCTTTCCTCACACTGTGGTTTTATAGTTCTTGGAATTGATCAATTAACCATGCTCTCATACATTAAAACACTAGTTCTGTGGAAATATTAGAACAAATGATGAGCTTCAGATTAAACCCTCATTTTTTTTCTGGGTCCACTACACCAAAAATCTTTCCACCACAATCTTCAAGAATGATGTCAGTGAAATTCACGTAAGCTCTACATGAACAATCACTTTCTGTTTAATACATGATTTTGGAATATACTTCTTGCACAGTGTTAAAAATCATCTGAAGAAGTCTATTATTGACTGGATTATTTTATAGTATAAAATATCAATTCAGATGGGTTGCACCAGCAGAGTTAGATATCAGAGTGGGGACTACTGCCACTGCTACCACTACCCCTAAACCCTGAGCACAGATGGGCCTGGAACCAGAAGCGGGCCTTGGAGGGAGGCACAGTCTCTGACACAGGGGAAGGAGAAGCAGCTCCTGCAGGAGGTGGCTGTGGAACTGAAGGCCCTTGGCGTCCTGCCCCATGTTGGGCTGAGTGTGTTTTCCTTAGGGAGAGGAGCAGTCCTGAATGAAGCTGTGGTCCCAGCTGCCTGATGGCCATACTTCCAGGATCTTCTGTTCATTGTCAACATCAGGAAAGAATGAAAGAATCACTGGAGATGGTGACATTTGGTGACCTGGCTGTGGACTTCAGCTGTGAGGAGTGGCAGGACCTAAACATTGCTCAGAGGACCCTGTAGAGAGATGCAATGCTGGAGAACTACAGCAACCTAGTGTCACTGGGGCATTGTTTTCCCAAGCCTAAACTGATTGTAAAGCTGGAGCAAGGTGCAGAACCATGGATAGAAGTCTCAGAAAAGAATTTTACAGATGTCCAAGAAATGGTAGACATAATTAAGACCTGCCAGCAAAATTCAGATGAATGTCTTATGTGATATTGCAGTCAAGAATAGATATACAGTAGAAGAAAGAGGGAGATTGGTGAGAATTGTTGATCTGAGTTCAAAATTTAAGGCACAGCTGAATAGGAAAAATCTGGATTCCTTAGGAATGAAGACTGAAGAATTCAGCCAGTATCAGAACATGCTGCTTTATAGTGAGCCTGAAGACATACATGCTGCATGCATGCCAGCTGTGTCTCCTGTAGTTGAAGAATCCTTCAGATATTCAGAGCATATTATACAAAAAATGAGTGTCCTAATGAGCTGCAGTATTTTCAATGTGGTGAAGAAGGGAAGGTATTAAATTCAGGGAGCATATTTTTAAAGCAGAATTGGGTTTTTGTGGGACAGTTTGACAATAACCATACTGAGCACAGAGAAGACTATGATCAGTCTACTCACCATAGCTAAGCAGTATTTCAGAGAGGGAAGAAAACACCTGAATGTACCAGATGTGGAAAAACATACACCCAGAAATCAGCTCTCAGAAGCCATTGGAGGATTCCTACAAAAGAGAAGCCATATGAATGTAACAAATGTGGAAAGTCTTTCACCCAGAAGGCAGGCCTTAATAATCATCAGAGAACACACAAAGGAGAGAAACTTTATGGATGTAAAGAATGTGGAAAGCCCTTCACCAGGAAGGCATACCTTTCTAGGCATCAGAGAATACACTCAGTAGAGAAACCTTATACATGTAACACATGTGGAAAGTCGTTTACCCAAAAGGAACACCTTTCTACCCATCACAGAGTACATGCAGGGGAGAAACCTTATACATGTAACATGTGTGGAAAGTCTTTCAGTCAGAATTCAAGCCTTACTGTACATCAGAAAAGACACACAGGAGAGAAACTTTATGTATGTAACATGTGTGGAAAGTCTTTCACGTGGAAGGATGGCCTTACTACCCATCAGAGCATACACACAGGAGAGAAACCTTATACGTGTAACACATGTGGGAAGTCTTTTTCCCAGAAGAAACACCTTACTACACATCACAGAGTACATACAGGGAAGAAACCTTATACATGTAACATGTGTGGAAAGTCTTTTACCGGGAAGGAATACCTTTCTACCCATCACAGAGTACATACAGGGGAAAAGCCTTATACATGTAACATGTGTAAAAAGTCTTTCAGTCAGAAGTCAAACCTTAATGTTCATCAGAAAAGACACACAGGAGAGAAACCTTACACATGTGACATGTATGGAGAGTCTGTCACCAGGAGATTGGGAGCATTCCTTTGGTTCTTTAATGAAGTGTGCAGATGTGCAAGCAGACATTACTATTCCTCTGAATCATACTGTGGTCTTCTGTTATACTTGAGATCAGCTGTCTTAATTATCTGGTTTGATGTAGGAAAGAAGAAATATGAAGGAGGAAAGTCTGTAATGTTCATTGCTCATAATTCATTAAAATTTTTTTGTACAAGGAATCCTGTGGTTTAGAATCCTTTCATATTTGCCATTACTGTTTTATTGTTTGGCTTCTAAATGTTCAGCTGTTTACTTCATCTTATTCTTATTCTTGTAAATTTCAATACAGATTTGATAATGCACCTAAAGCGGGCTTTGCTTAGTTGAATGTTTGAAATCATGGCTCAATGATTAGGCATCTTTTGCCCTTTAGATAAAACTTGACTAGGGAGTTTTAAAATTAACAAAGACCTTACTAAATTTACCATTTAACTCCCTAAAGTACTGTTTATATAGGCTATAGCAATGCTTTTTAATTGTTTTAAGAAATGAGCAGTTTTAAGGGATGGACAGAAGCTTAAAGAGTTGTAAAAATTAGCATTGAAACCAAGACCACAATTGGGTCTGTGAGATTCGGGGCCGCTTTGAAGCCTTGTATAGTAGGAAAGAGTAGTCCATACCCAACCCAGATGCTGTCCTCAGAAAACAGTCTGCATATTCTCTATCTGAATATAATCGCTCCTTTCACATTGTTCATATTTAATATTTTATCTGTACTAACTCATGTTATATGACTTGTACCTTGTACAAAATATTCATATTTATTACTTATTTATTAGTGTCTTAGCTCCCCTACATTAGAATGGATCTTTGATGGACTCATCTTTGTGTGTTCACATCTCTAAGCTCAGTAGGAAGGTGCTCACATACTTGCTGGGGAACAGACAAAAGCTCCTCTAAACTTACACTGTGGCAGCAAAGATGGGTGAGAAAGACATTCTCTGCCCTAAGCCAAGGAACAAGGAAATTAAGGGATGCAAAGTCGAGGCTAGTGAAGAAATAATTATTGCAGATGCATTTTAGCCATTACTCTTTATTTACCAATATTGGCAAACTGATTTTTAGTTCTTGGTGTAGATTTCATATTTGTTTAGAATTGGAGTTAGAATTCTGTATTTGAATTTTTGGGGATTCTGTTGTTTTGCTTTAGTTTCCTAATAAAAAGTTAAAATAAAAAAAAAAAGGAAAAGAGACTTTACTCTCCATCATTGAACACACAGGAGGGAAACCATATGAATGTAAGAGATGTGGAAAGACTTTGAGAAAGAAGTCATACCTCACTTTGCATGAGAGAATACATTCAAGAAAGAAACTTTATTTTTTTTTTTATCTGTTGGCTTGAACTTCGAATTTTCTGGTGGTTAATTGACTATATAAGAGTCTTATGGAGTTTTTGTGCCAGGGATGGCTTTGAATTGCAATCCTCAGATCGAAGCCTACTGACTGGCTAGGATTCCAGGCGTAAGCCACCAGCACCCATCAAGTTATTTCAAGAAGTCATACTTCAGTTTGCGTCTGAAAACACACAGGAGAGAAATTGTATGGAACAACTGTGGAATGTCCTTTAATAAGAATTCATAGCTCTGTACTTTTAAAACACACAGGAGAGAGACATCTCATTACTCTAAGAATCATGGAAAACCTTTCCGCCTCGGTGCTTATCAGAGAAGTGACTTGCATACAAGAAAAGCAGAAAACAGAACAAATGTTCAATGACTTTTAATCATCCAAGCACACGGAAAGCATCGATTTTTCCACTACTCCCCTACAGTCTCCCACTGTATGTGTGGTCCACACACTATAATAATGACATACTACATCCAATTCAATTTTTGAATGGAAGATGCAAATTTATGTTTATTATAAAATTTGCACTGAAGTCAAATCTCTCAACACTTTTTTTTTTTTTGGTGGGTCATGGAGGTTGAACTCTGGGCTTGGGCACTGTCCCTGAGCTCTTCAGCTTAAGGCTACTGCCCTACCCCATTCAACCACAGCCCCACCTCCCCTTTTCTAGTGATTAATTGGAGATAAGAGTCTCTTGTTCTTTAGTGGTCTTTATTGCCCAGGCTGGATATGAAAGTCAATCCTCAGATCTCAGCCTCCTGAGTAGCTAGCCATGCCTGGCTTGTGTTAACAACTTTTATTCCCTTGTTAGTTCCCGAAACATCTTTAGAACATGGAAGGACACACAGTTGGGTATATATATTCTTTGTGTGTTGGTACAAGTGTTCTCAGCTTGAACTCGGAGCTTAGGCACTGTTTTAAGCATTTTTGCTCAAGATTAATGCTCTACCACTTGAGCCACTGCACCAATTCTGGTTCTTTGGTGGGTAAATAAAGAGAAAAGTCTTTAGACTTTAGAATTTTGATGAGTAACCCCCAAATGACTAGTTTTTACTTTATATTGAATTAATCACTACTGATGTGTTTCTTGAGATTGTTTACTCTTCCCATTTCTTTTCTGAGTTATAATAAAACACCAATGTGGATGAAAAAATATCAATTCAAAATATCCCTATTACAATGTATATTATCTCTTTCATTTTAACTAATTCAAGATTATTTTCAGTTCCTTCAGATTTTACCTTCAAATTCATGACATCTCCCTGGCATTCCCTCATCATGCCTGTGACCTGGATTCTGGGCTTCTAAAAAAGATAAATAAATAAATAAATAAATAAATCAAGAGAAGCAACAGGAAGGTTTCAGTCCTCTTTTTATCAGGAGAAAAAAAGTAGCCAAATGAATTAACTTGAAGATTATTTGCTGTGAGCTGGTGGCTTTTAAACCTAGCTACTCAGGAGACTGAGATCTGAGAACCACTGCTCTAAGCCAGCCAGGGTAGAAAATTCCCCGTGAGACTCTTATCTCCAAGTAACCACTTAAAAACTAGTAGTGGTGCCATGGCTCTAGTGGTAGAGCATTAAGAGGTTCAGGGACAGTTGCCCTGAGTTCAAGCCCAACAGCTGTCGGGGGAAAAAAAAAAGATGGTAAAATGTATTTTTAAGTGTTTTCCCCTCTCCCAATAGGACATAGCACTAGGATGAAGATGAAATAGCAAAGAGAAGGTCAGACAAGGCAAAACCCATTCAGCCTCAAATTCAATAAAGAGAGCCTTTTCAGAATATGTGATTCTAAATGGTGCAAATATATTGTGGATAGTTTTTTCCCCAATTTTCTGATAACTTCAAGGACGTAGGCTGTCTAAAACCCTATCTGAAACAAGGATGGATATAAATAAATGATTTTGATGTGACACTAAAATTAAATAGGAATTTTTTGGCAGGATTAGCAAAAACATTTATGTACCCTTTTCTTTTCCTCCCCTCTTCTATTTTTAAAATAGAGCAGAATTGCACACATTAGTATGACACCCCATGTGCTCATATATTGGCATTGAGTCTTTCAATACTTTCTGAAAACAACAATCCCAGAACTCTGCAGTTTCCATGGCAACTGCATTTAAAGAAGGTGAAGTTTCCAGTTTGATAGAGCTGAAAGGCTCTGTGAACATCAGGTTTCAATGATACTGAAATCATGGTGTCAGGTCGCCATTTCCCACTAGAGATTCAGGTTAATCCCACCTAGAATTTGTATTTCTGCTGGAGTGAGATTTCTTTAACAACTAATAAATAATGTATTAAAATAGTAAACAATATTCCTAATGTTATATCATGTAATATTCACACTAGATTAGCCTAAAGTCCTAATCTAATGCCAAATAGACAGAAATATTAGAATCAAACCCAAAAAATTTTCACATAATAATTTCCAGTTCACGAGACAGCATCATGTAGTCCTTGAAACCAGAGCAACATATCACGATACCCACATTTGTTCTTTCTGAGGGTAGTGAAAAAATAGTCGAGTCTATGCTTCTGGTGATTTGTTTACAACTTGGGGAGGGGCATCATGGCTTATAATAATGTGACCTAAATCTTTGCTTTCTGTTATCACAGTAGTAGGTGTAGACATGGGAAGAGAGTTGTTTAATCTCCTTTAGGATCATGTTCTCTTAACTAGTTATATCTACAATGACTCTGAGTTGCAATGGGTTACAATCTGAGGTCTTTCAGGCTAGGGTTTAGATTGTAAATTTAGCACAAAAATATATTTCATGCCTGAATTAAGAATATCACATTTTTCATCTTATTTTAGCTTTATAATTAATACTCAAAGTACAAGTTTAAGTGAAATGAACTAGCTATCAATATTTTTTCTGTCTTGTAAAACTGCATTGCTGATTCATGAAATTCAGGTATGAGATGTCTAGCATCTTCAGCTTTATAACTGACAGTAGAATGTTTTGTTTCTGTCAGTCCTGGGGCTTAAACTCAGGAACTGAGCACTGTCCTTGGGCTTTTGCTCAAGGCTAGTACTCTACAACTTGTACCACAGCACCACTTCTGGCTTTTTCTGTGTATATGGTACTGAGGAACTGAACCCAGGACTTCATGAACACTCAGCAAATCCTCTACCAATAGGCCATGTTCCCAGCCTGTAGATCATTTTGAACAGCAGGAACTGAAACAGTGTGAATCAAGGACTTACTTATGAAGCTTGGGCCATTTCTAGGATAACAATGCATCTCTCTGGAAGTAAAGAAAAAAATCCAGAAGTAATAAAAGAGGAATAAAAGATCTGAAAGCAAGTTAGAAAGGCTGTGGAAGTTTTTTGAGAGTTCTCTGTCTAAACCCATTCTAAAAAAATCCAATCCAATCATCATTCCAAAAAGAAAATGAAAAACATTGGCATCTTGTTCTAAACTGACTTATACTCCACTTCTACATAGAAATATTTTTTGAACTTTGTGCACAAAGTAGCAGATTTCTGGTAGTCAAAAATGTGTCTAGTATATGAGCAAATTCCATGAAGATGTTGTGATGCTATATGCCTCAAGGCTTTGTCTTTTATATAATGTATAACAGGGGATCAGCAAACGCCTTGTAGGGCTATACACAGAAACATTTTAGATTTTTGTGGCCAAAAGCTGCAATGAAGACTGATATGTGGGTACTAGGATAACAATTTAGACATTCAAAACCTAATACAGCTTTAAAGATTACTTCAGCTTGTTATAATGGGCTTCACTTTATCAATTGGTCCAAAATTAAACTGGTGCTGGAACCCAGACCGCTAAGCAGGAATCAAGGAAAAGCCTGCAGGGATGGCACAGGAAGTAGAGCAGAGAACAGGACAAACTACAAATGGGAAATCTAATGACATCAAACCACAAGAGCAGCTCTCCAAGGAAAATGCTTATAAATCTTTCACCCAATGACTTGTAGTAAATTCTACACAAATGTAGATCCAGAATAAGAAAAACTAATAAGGCTAAGAGCCACAGTACGTACCTTCCTTAATGAATCAACGGCCTAACAAATCTGAGTATTTTCACATTCTATCTGTTTCTCTAAGATATTTCCCTGTCCATCATCTACTAGCTATTACCATGTGTGATAATCCAGCTGTTATCATAACTCAACCATGTTTTAGTGAAGAAATATTGTTATTTTTAGCACATATTTTAGATGGAAAACACTGTCCTGTTAACAATTAACCACCAACTAAACCAAGAATAATTGAATGTCATATTTCAAAAACCTTAAGTCCCATTATAAAGCAAAACTGTACATATGTCCTACTTATGAAAGAAAACACAAAAAACTGCACAGTAGGGATTTTAGAGTTACTTTTCTTTAGATTTCATTCTATACCCAGAAGTACACAGTAATGAGCCCCACAAATGCAGATGCGTTCATGTTTCCAGGAGAAGACCTTCAATGATACCGGTGACACAGTGCCTTGCTCGCAACTCTAATGCAGCTAGAAACTTTCTGGGGACCATATGGAGGACTTCTCTGTGAAAACAATGAAAAAAGACAACATTGGTTCCAACACTCTGCACAAGATAATCAGTCTATCATTTGTGGTAACATTGAACATTGATGACATCTGTAGCACAAGGATGACCAGATTTCCATAAGCGAAACTATAGAACATACTCTTCATTTTCCTGTCACTTATTACTTAATCTTATCTGGCTACAGATTTTTTCATAGCTATTAAAATCACATGCAAATCACATGTAAGGACATGTTGAGTGATAAAAACAAAAACACTGATAAAAAGAACCAGACAACTCACCAGTTTCCAAGATTATTATGTGATTGTAAGGAAGCAGGGCCCTCTGAAGCTAACTGGCTCTAGGATTTTACCAGCACATTTGAAAATCTAAGATTAAATATTTCACATCTTCCCAATGAGTAATAATGAAATGCTGTTCATTTTCAACACTACTGTTAGACATCGTACTGGGAGCTTCAGCTAGTGCAATAAGATAAGAAAAGAAGCACCATTCAAATGGAGGAGAACATAAATGTTTTCTTAAAGTTGGCATGTTTATTTATGTAGAAAATCCCAAGGAATCAACAATAACAATTAAAAATCTTTTAGAATGTGTAAATACATGGAGTCATAGTACACATGCATATGATGTTACACATTCATAAAATACCATCTGTAAAATAAATCCAAATATAACTGGAATGTAAGAATTTCTCTGCCCAGTGACTCAATCAGATCTCACTCTTTGTACAACTCCGCTTGGAATTTCCCCATAGTAGTGCCAGCCACTTTGTTTTAGGAAGCCTGGTAAATTTTGATTTAATTTGAAGAGGTGAAATGGTGGGAGCTCTATGCACTGCATTTTATTCTAGATTAACATGGTTCAAACTTATCATTCTATCCTTACATCAATATCTCAAATCAAGTACTGATTTAAGTTTTAGCAATATGTATGTGACTATCAATGCAAAGTATTATGAACAGAACAAACATCTGGGAAAATGGAGGTGACGCTCAAGGGGTCAGAAGAGAACAAAAAAATATTACACTTTCTCAGAATAGTGTTATACATAAAAGAATTATAGGCAACATTAAATGCATATTTTTGAATTATCTGATCTTGTTTTCTATGTTCTCAAATACAGGCAATTTGTGGACTGAAAAGAGAATATAGCCTTATGATATACACATAAACTACCTGTGCACGATGATAATTGCCTTTCTTTTATTCTCAGAAACATTTTTAATTTCAATGCTGGAAATACTTTTATTATATAATTAATATCTTCCTGAACTTACTTAGAGGCTTTCTCTGACTGAAAAATTTACTAATTCATTTCCAAAGCTGTCACTAAATATCTTGTTTATTTTCAATGTATTATGAGCTATAAAAATACTAATGCTGTTTCCCTAGTTTCCCCCAATAGCATTCTGTGAATTTGGCACTCTGGTGTAGCTCAAGTGTCCCAAAAGCAAGAGTCTTGTAAAGTTTACTTGAATTCTTAACAATTCTTTCTAGGGAGGAAGAGCGCTGGCTCATTTCTCTGCCCAGAGATGGATTTAAAGATGGGTCAATGAGGCAAGAGGCTTGATTAGCAACATTCTATCTACCTCTATGTATTTTCCTTAACTGGTTGAAATGAAACATACAATCAAAATTTCCTTTTACCCCATCATTCCTCATAGCTTTATAAATGCTAAATACTTGAGCATAGCCAACCTAGAGAGATATAAAAGTCTATTTAGGGTTTTAGATGTGATATCATTTTAAAATGTGCCTTCCAAATGAACTTCTTAAGATATATTCATATTTCTCAATTCCTTTGTGTTTGGTCTTCATTTTAGGTAGAGAAAGATTTCACACACATAACAGTTACATAGTTAGTTTACTTGTCAGAATCTTCTAGAAGAAAGCTATGTAACTGACTAGGGATAATAACGTGAATATATCCACAATACCTCTTCTTTGTGTGTGAAGTATGGCAGTGCATCATTTTAGAGATTCTCAGTCAGATGTTTTAGGGTGTTGGGGGACATGCTCTCATAGCCGTGGTTATGACCGCAGTGGCTTTCCCTGCAGCCCACAAAGGCTGCCTGACTCACAATGCTTCCCAAGTGACTGGCACAGAAAAGCACAGGACACCAGCCCTCCCTGCTCCATTGTGATTGGCTGTGCCCAGCAAAAAGGTGCTGCACAATGAGCTGCATCTGGGCGTGGATTAACACATTTCACTGGCCAAGAATGCAGACAACTTCTGGAGTCGGAGAAGGAACATGCAAATACAGATATTCAAGTAAGGAAAGAATCGAAAGACAGATATGGGACAAGGTCTACAAGCACTCAACGTCCATCACTCAGTTATCTGCTAAAAGTTAGTGGTAAATGTACCCTTGTAGAGGAGTCTGTGCAATTTGGGCTTTCATCTTGTTTTGAAGTATATTTCCAATTCTATGTTCCCTGGAAATTAAATTATATATACAATATAAATTAAATTATAAAAGTAAGTGCCATTTATTACATAGAAAGTAAAAGTATGTATGTATTAGATATAACATTTTTTGAAAATAAATAACATTTACTTTCTTCAGTACTAAAGTTTGAATTTAGTGCCTCTTATTTGATGGGCAGGTATCCTACCATTTAACCATGCTCCAACACAATATTTAATTTTTGCACAGCTAGTAATCAATAGTACTCTAAGACAAAGGTTTATCTATCAAAAGGTAGAGTTTAATTTGGAAGAGAAACTCTGCTAAGAAATTTAAATGTAAGGTTTCATCCCCTAGAAAATAATATGATTGAGCATGAGATAAACCTGACTCAGCTTCTAAATACTTCTTTTCAGAATGATTTATGATTGAACCTGAAAATCGGTACAGTATCTTTCCTTTGACTTATTAGAAAACAACAGCAACTAATCTCTTCAGTTTAGAAGGGTGGATAATTTTGTTTTGTTTCAAAGTCAAGCAGTCAGATACACAAATGTAAATCCTATCTTATAAACTACCTGAGGTCCATAGGGTGACTAAGTAGACTAAATTAGAGGCAAATTTAATATACAGAACTGTTATAGGATACTTAAGGGCATGAAAATCAAATGTTCTTAAAAGCTAATTTAAACTGCATGATTTTCTCTGGCCTGTAACCCTAGTTATTAAAGAGGCTGAGATCTGAGGATTGCTGTTGGCTAGGAAGGAAAGTTCATGAGGCTCTTATTTCCAATTAACTACAAGAAAAATAAAAATAACAGAAATGGAGCCATTGCTCAAACAGTACAGTACCAACCTTGAGTGAAAAATGTTGAGAGAAAAGCACTCAGGACGAGGGCCAGCAAACGCAGAGCCAGCAAATATGCACATGTGCACACGCACACACGCACGCACACACGCACACACACACACACACAATTTAGGAAAAAAATCTATAAAAACTATACTTCCATTTTCACTTAAGTGTACAGACAAATAAACGATTTGGGAATAAATATTCCATCAGTCAAAAATTAAACACCAAATGCTATAACTTACTCTAACATTGCAGAAAAACTTTTAGATGCAGTAAAGAGCAAAAAGGTGACAAAATAATTTAAACAATAATATTTTGAAGATTATTTTGCATGAAGAGGGAAAAAGTTATTTCAGGAAGGCTGTGCATTTCTCAAGATTGCATTCATGTTCCTATTCATTTAGTCCTTCTTGATTATTAAATATGCTGAGAATTATCAGGTACAATGGGTTCCCTAGGAGTAAGGAAAGAAGCGATCACCTTGCTCAGTTTCCTTTAGCTGCTGAATTCATCACATCCATCACATATTTGCCTATCAATTGAAACATTAGTTTACAGAAAATTTCAAATTACTTTTTTACAGATCCTCATTATTTTTACTTCATTATTGAATATTTAAAGAAAAATTTATGCCTTGGGTAGGAAAAGTTATAGAAACAATTGAAACAGCATTAACTGTCTAGTGACTCATATTGCAGAAATAGGAAGAAACCATGCCCAAAGACACCCATCAAGGTTATTATTTCAGCTGTTCTGGAAAATTACTCTTCCACAGTTAACCACAATAATCTAACTTAATTCCTCATGTTTTAGGTGGTCCGGAGACTGACTATGCTAAGGAAAATGATTATAAATCAAGAGTTCTTACAGGCTGCCCTGATGCGTAGACATGCACTGAAAAAGTTGTTTCATACAGATAAATATTTGCTAATACAGTAAGTAGTGGACTAATGTTAGTACCTATGACTTTCCCCTTACGTTTTTAATATAATTTGTCTTTCTCAAGAACATTAAATATCTATAATCTTTCAGAAATCCATCTTGTTTCACTTAATTGCAAGCATATTTATTGTTATTACTTAGAATATAGACAATTTAACTCAGGATAGGCTCCTTTATCATTGTAGTAAAATGCTTTTTTTCTCTAAAAAATATTTCAGTGTCACCTTGCTTTTTGATTTGACAAATCTAGAATGAGTTTCCTTCAAAAGAGTAAATTTAGTAAACTATGCCAGGTTGCCAACAATAAACATTACACGTTTTCACATTTCTAAGAAAAACCCAAGCAATGCAGAAGATTTTACTTATATTACTGAGAGAACAAAATGTGGGTTTTTTCCTTATTTAATAGACTTGGATTCACATCGAAGATTTTTACTTGACTTCTTTTAAAATAAAATATTTAAATGTGGCCTTGATAGGAGGTGACATAAATATGTTATGTATCCTAATAGTATCAAGAACAACATGACATATATTCTTGTATAAAACCATTTGATGAATTTTATATCTCTACTTTTTGCATGCAAAAAATGAATTTAGGGATTTGTTCAGGTTTTGCCACTCCTTCTCCTAATTTTTGTATCCTATTTTTTCTCTTTTTACAACTCTTAGATCAGCTCTAAATTAGTATATAAGTTTGGAACAGTAAGACCAAGGTGACTCACCTTCATGGAATGATTGAAGTATGATGCAGTTATCCTGGTCATACTATTGAAATTAACACTTTTTGAAAGTAAAAGAGGATTTCAAACAATGATGGTCTCAAGACAGACAGAAACTAAGACTGAGAAAGATGTGAGCATGTGGCCATACTTCTTAAATACTAATTCTACAAAGAAAGGGAAATCCCAAGGGTCAGGCCAAGAATTGTATGCATACATATTTATGCATATGTTTTGTTACATGTATATGTGTATATATATATTTAACTCAAGGAACCTGAATATTGAACTCTTAATTCTTAAAGGTGATGGGTAAATAAAGGTAAATATTCATCATCTCTATGTGTTTACATTTCAAATTTTCAAAGGCCCACTCTAAATATCAAAATTTATATTTAACTTAATATAAAATATTATTGAAAAATTTCAATAATACATATTGAAGCTACATATTGAAATACATTGGCAATTTACATAAAGTATATTCTGTATATTCCAGATAGCATTCAAAATGTTGATCTTCAGGAAAAAAGTTAAATGGTAGCATAGCTGATTTGCACTGCCCTAATTAATACTGAATCCATGTAGATCTCAATACCAATCTAGTTAATAGTATGCTTCAGTGGTTTACTAACAATAAGTTAAAAAAATCATAGAGTTTATGTATTGAATTTTTTTCCATTTAACAAAGTTCTTCACTTGTACAATACATCCTAATCTGTGCCATCACCTCCACAGCTCCAACCCCCTGCATCTTCCCCTTCTTTTATATGTCTCAATTCTGCGGCACTTAAAAACCAATTCTTCCCTGTATTCTTCCCTCTTCCCCCTTAATTCTTCTACCTCTCTCCCCTTGGCGCCACCTTCCCCTCTTGCAAGCACCCATTTTCTGGTTCTTATTTTGTTGGGCTTTGACTTAGTCTTTTTAAAGAATCACATTATTTGTACTCTCCATAGTCTAGGTTTTTTTGCTTTGTTTTTGTTTTTGTTTTTTGCCAGTCCTGGGAATTGAACTCAGGGCCTGGGCACTGTCCTTGCTTCAAGGCTTGCACTCTACCACTTGAGCCACAGCATCATTTCTTGCTTTGTCTGTGTATGTAATACCAAGAAATCAAATTCAGATGTTCTTGGGCATTCTTATGGCTAGAGCTCTACCACTTGAGCCATAGTACCACTTCCGGCTTTTACTTTTTGTGCTTACTCGGTAAGCACTCTACCAGTAGACTGAACTCCCAGACGCGGATCTCTGCAGCTTTGAAGCCGAAAAGACTGAGCAAAAGTGCTCTGCTCATTGGGTGAATCCTCTTTCTAATTTCATTTCCACTATCAACATCATCATTTTAAATGTGTTTCTTAATGATTGGAAAGACTTATTTCTGTAAGCGCGCGCGCGCTCGCGCGCGCACACACACACACACACACACACACACACACACACACACACACACACACACACACCAGCAAAGAAAGAGACCGGTTCATTTCATGGTAATTTCCAGTGAACCTTTATAGAAATAATCTATTATAAAATCAAAATTTGTGGGCCGGAAGTTTGGCCTAGTGGTAGAGTGCTTGCTTAACATTCACAAAGACCCAGATTCAATTCCTCTGTACCACATACATAGAAAAAGCCACAAGTGGTGCTATGGCATAGTAAAGCGCTACCCTTGAGAAAACCCAAGCAGAGTACTCAGGCCCTGGATGGGTAAAAGAAGAATTAGGAGAATTAGAATTAGAAGAATTAGAATTAGAGGAAGAAGAAGAGGAAGAAGAAGAGAGAAAAGACTTGTACAGATCATCATAGCCGATCTTGTCAACTCATCTTTCTAATGTCATGCGTAGAAAATATTAACTACTAAGACATTGCCTATAAAGGTAAAGCTTTAGATTTGAAAAGTTATTATAATACTAAAAATTATCTTCACTAAAGAAGAATTTACACAAAAAATTTACATCTTCAGAAGAAAACATTCAACTAGTGCATAAGCCCATCAAAGCAAAATCATAACTTATTACAGTAGATAAAACACTTTCATGATCAATAAATAACATCCCTACCTCCAGCTTTTTGTTGCCAATTTCCTGAAAGAATTAATTTGGTTAAGGCTTGTCATGTGAAGGTTTATGTGATCCTCCCCAGGAATTATTTTAAAATATTTCAAGCATAAGATCTAGTACAGTGGTGGAATTTCAGTCATATGAACTTGTCTTAGCAATCTGTGTAAGGAAAAGCAGAACCTGATAAATTATTGTTCTAGTCTCACTGTCATGGCACTATTAATAAGAGAACACAGGATACAAAAAGTGATTAACTTCTTTGAATTTAATTTTAAAATATGAGAAAGAGTTTAAAAGATAATATAGATGTATAAAAGCTTTTGGAGAAAGTAGGAGGTTTTATAATTTTCCAACTAGTCTAGAAAAAAATACTTGGCACATTCAGATATGTGCCTTGAACTTTCCATAATTTAACATTTAACAGATGAAGAAAATCTTTGAAAACTTTCAAACAAGTAAAAAGAAGTTACTCTCTTTCAAAAAAGAAGATGCTCTAAAATCAAATGACAAGAATATTGAAGGAAGACATAAATTAGATTTATTTTTATTTTATAATTATTTTATGTTAAAAGAGTATGCAGTAATAGTCATGCAGAACACCGAGGACCAAAGCAAAATTAAAAATATTTAAAAAATCTTAATGAGTTGATCAAGGCAGCTAAAGTGAATGCTTAAAATAAATGAAGAGGTTGGAAAGTGTGCATAAAAGACAAAATGCTGTTAGGTTGCAAATGGACAAAGGAAGGAATATTGAAGAAATAATCAGCTAAGAAATCATATGTGATCTTGACAGGAAAGAAAATTCTACAAAGATATTTATTAGTTTCATTTTACATAAAGAACTGAAGTTCAGAGAAGTTAGATAATTTGCTAAAGTTTTATGGATACAAAATGAGTTGTGGAGAATCACAGCAAATCAGAGAAAGGCTGGATAAGTGGGACTGCATTAAACTGCAGAGCTTTTGTATGGCAAAGGACATAGCTAGTAAATTAATTAGGAAGCCTACAGAGTAGGAGAAGATCTTCACCCACCATACAACAGACAAAGGCCTCATATCTAAAATATATCAACAGCTTAAAAAATTGAATCACTCCAAAACTAATCACCAAAGTAACAACCATCCCATTAAAAAATGGGCCAAAGACTTAAAGAGAGTCTTCTCTGAAGAAGAAACAAAAATGGCCTATAGACACATGAAGAAATGCTCAACATCTCTAGTCATAAAAGAAATGTAAATCAAAACAACTCTAAGATTCCACCTCAATCCAGTTAGAATGGCCAGGATCAGGAAAACTAATAACAACAGATGCTGGAGGGGATGTGGCCAGGAGGGATCACTCCTACACTGTTGTTGGGAGTGCAAACTCGTTCAACCACTATGGAAAGCAGTATGGCAGTGCCTCAAAAGGCTAAACATAGAGCTCCCCTATGACCCAGCAATTCCACTACTTGGCATTTACCCAACCATCCAGAAACTAGGGCATACTAAATCCACTAGCACAACAATGTTCATTGTAGCATTATTCACCATAGCAAAGATATGGAACCAACCTAGATGTCTCTCAGTTGATGAGTGGATCAACAAGTTGTGGTATTTGTACACAATGGAATTCTATGCTGCTGTCAGAAAAAACGACATCGCCCCATTTGTTAGGAAATGGAAAGTCTTGGAAAAAATCATATTAAGTGAAGTAAGCCAGACTCAAAGGAACTTAGGCTCAATGGTTTCCCTCATTCGTCATAATCAGTAGAAACCTTGGGCTCTACTAGCAGAGATCTTGCTATAGAGCAAACCTTGATACATAAGGCCATATAATATGAAGCTAATTGAAAAGACCTCCAGGATATTGAAACAAAAGCCATATAATGAATGATTGTTGTCCTTAATGTACTATGTTATCTCTCATCTCTTTTGGTGTCCCTTGGTTATCTTATATTGTTACAGTATCTCACTTTGTTATCTGATATATTGCATTTATTTGTATTTGGTTATTTGAAATTGGATAGGGAAGAGGGGAAGACCAAGATGGGCGGGGGTGGAGGGGAGGGTAATGGGGACCAAGACATGTGAAAGGGTATCAATATATGTGAATTAATGCACCTTCTATTGCCAGATAAAAGGGTTACATGATATTTGCTTAGGAATTAACTTAACTAAGGAAGTAAAGGACCTTTGTGATAAAAACTTTAAAAACCTGAAAAGGAAATTAGAGCAGAACTAAGGAAATTGAAGAACTCCCATGCTTCTGGACTGGAAGAATTAACATTGTGAAAATGGCAATCCTGCTGAGGGCTTTCTACAAATTCAATGCAATACCTATTAATATCTCAACATCATTCTTCCATGAAATAGATGAAGCGATCCAAAAATTCATATGGAATAATGAAAGACCCTGAATAGAAAAAACAATCTGTGCTGAAGGAATATCAATGCCAACCTTCAGATTCTATTACAGAGCTATAATAATAAAAACAGCTTGGTACAGGCACAAGAACAGGCTTGAGAACCAATGGAATAGAACTGAAGACCCAGAAATAAACCCATAGACCTAAGGCAACCTAATCTTTGATAAGGGAGCAAAAAACAAAAACAAAAAGGAAGGAGTAGGAGTTACACTAGGGCTCATTCACACAAATGGACACTTTCTTAATAATGCCCCAGAAACACAACAAATCAAAGAAAGTTTGAAAAAATGGGACTGCATTAAACTGCAGAGCTTCTGTATGGCAAAGGACAAAGCAAGCTAGGTAGAAAGCCCCCGGTGTGGGAGATCTTCACTAGCCATACAACTGACAAGGGCTTAATATCTAAAATATACCTACAGCTCAAAAAATTGAACCCTCAAAACTCCTCAAGGAAACAACCATCCCATTAAAAGGTAGGCTAAAGACTTAAAGAGAGACTTCTCTGAAGAGGAAATAAGAATGGCCAAGAGACAGATAAAGAAATGCTCAACATCTCACCATAAAAGAAATGCAAATCAAAGGAACACTGAGATTCCATCTCTCCCCAGTTAGAATGGCCATTATCAAGAAATCCAACAACAACAGATGCTGGTGGGGATGTGGCCAGAAGGGATTATAAGCACACTGTTGGTGGGAGTGTAAACTCATTCAACCACTATGGAAAGCAGTGCGGCAATTCCTCAAAAGACTAAACATAGAGCTCCCCTATGACCCAGCAATCCCACTCCTGGGCATTTGCCCAAATGTCCACAAACAAGGACATTCTAAATCTACCAGCACAACCATGTTCACTGCAGCATTATTTACCATAGCTAAGATATGGAACCACCCCAGATGCCCCTAAGTAGATGAATTGATGAAGAAGATGTGATATTTATACATAGTTGAATTCTATTGTGCCATCAGAAAGAATGACATCCCCCCCCCATTTACAAGGAAAGGAAAGACTTGGAAAAAGTCATATTAAGTGAAGTAAATCAGACCCAAAGTAATATAGACTTCATGGTTTCCCACATTTGTAATAGTTAGTACATATCTAGGATTCTCCTAGCAAAGGATCACAGTAGCTCAAAAGCTATGTACATATGGCCATATAGGATGAGGCTAAGTGAAATGTGTTGCTCTCCAGCAACACCGGTATGAGAGGGACACCCAGGGCCAGTCTGCAGTCCCAAGGAGCGGAGCGAGATGGCAAGTATCGATAACCCAGCCCTTCCCAAGAACCAGTGAAAAAATAACACTGAGCCAGGAGCTGTGTCAGCCGTGAAAGCACAGCGGATCTCAAGTTTATTGCGTTGGGCACTTAGTTATATACTGTGGGGAAAGAAGAAGTAGGAAAGGGAAAAGGAACCAATAGAAAAAAGGCCAAGGTGCTATCACCAATGGTCGGGGCAAACTTTCAGGTTTTGAAATACTGGGTGGGACCGGTGGAGGAAAGCATGTGCGGCTGAGGATGTGCGCTGGGGGAGTTCAGTTGAGTCATGTACGCGGAAATATCTCGAGAGGTATTCGAGGAATGCAAGGTATGCCTACCCAAAGCCCTTTAATAGCTGCTGATCTGGAAAGACAAGCAGGCCCGAGACAGCGACCAGGCCCCAACAAAATGAACCCCAGGATATGGAAACAAAAGGTTTATCTTTGTGATTATTGTGCTTGATGTACAATGTTATTTCTTTTGTCTTTTTATCCCCTTATGGTTAATCTCATGTGGTCATTGTATCTGGCTTTATTACTTGATATATTGTATATGGGTTTATTTGTTTATTTGAAATATGGAAGGAAGGGGAAAAACAAGATGATTGAAAGGGGGTTGGGGAGGGAAAGTGGGAGAAAAACATGTGAAGGGGTATCAATGTCAAGAAGTACAGTACCAACTACCTGATGGGTGTAACTGTAACCCCTCTACACATTACCCCAACAATAGAATGCAATTAAATTCTAATTCCTAAAAAAAGTGATAATTATATATTTACCCCAATGCCGAAATTATAAAGCATATTAACAATTCATCCTAATGAGAAAAGTTGACTTTTTGGATTGAATACTATCTTGTGTTCTTGTGATACTTTTCCATTTGACTGCTTTCTCCTGTGCACACTAGAGAACAGTTTCCTAGGGAACACTGCAGGCAAGGGGAACGTCCCTCATCCAAAAGTGTTCATCATATTGGAGTTTAGCAAGGGTCAAGTAATTATCCAAGTATTCGGTGTTCTATAGATAAATATTCAGTGATGGAAGCAGCTGAATTTAGAATATAAAGTACTGTGGAATCATGGCATACTTGAGTAGAATCTGAGCAACACACACACGCACACACATGCACACACACACACACACACACACATATATATAAATATATATATATATACACATATACATATATATATAGAGAGAGAGTTAATCCAAAGGATTTTTTACAAATCTTATCCTGAATATATATAGTCACTTTAACATGGATAGAATCCCCAGTAAAGATAAAATTTTGACATGCAAAATTCTCATAAGTACATACTATTCTTCAAAAGCAAATACAGGTTTGGAGTCTTTTATATTTTCATTTCCCTTTATCTTTTTTTCACATAAATCTATGTTATATTAAAAACCACTTTGTACAAGTATTTGAAGAAAATATTATAAAAAGAAGAAACAGTATAACTTATGAAATAATTGAATAAATATAATGAGAGAAAAATTAAGATAATAGTATCAGGGATGTGGACTAAGCAATTAGAAATGTGTAGTTGCTATTAGCCAAGAGGAGACGAAAAGGAGCAAAAGCTTTGTGCTGTTGATTTAGTTGTTTTGAGGGGGTGGTTTAGAAGAGGAAGTGAAGGTTAATGCATGAATTTTGACACGCTCAACTTCATATATTGATCAGACTCATAAATGAGTGGGCAGTCAGAAAATATAAATCTGGATTTCAGTAAAGGTAGCTGTATAAGAAGCATAAATTAGGAAGTAAATTAGTCTCCCCTCCTGAAAAAAGAAGAAAGAAGGCTAAAGGACTAATGAGATCTCCAAAGCAGTTTGAAGATACCATAAGTAAGGGTTGAGCAATGGGCATCCAAAAGTTATGAAATTGAGTGGAAAAGAAGGAAGCAACACAGAAAACTACCCAGGAGTGAGGTGGGGGTAGGAGGAATACATGACAATGAGAGGATAATGATAATGATCAACTATGAGAAGTTCTCTTAATGATGAAAGACAAACACTGTGAACTATCCACCCACCTAAGTCCTATTGATGCAATCACTTGCAATCACTAAAAAGGAGAAACATGAGATATTGTCTTCAGCCAAAGCTACACTATAGGCAAGTTTTAAATTTGTAATCCCATGAGCATTGACATGATAGACTTTTGGTTATTACCTACTTTTGGTGTGTTAAGCTACATATACCTGACTGTAACTGTTTGTAACCTATATAGACATTCAGAAGACATTTATCTTCTCTGAATAAGAAATAAAAAGATGACAAGAAAGTAGTTATCATTTCATGTTCATTTGGCTTTTACTTTCTAGGAGTGGTGTTATCACTTCTGGAATGTGGTTCTCTCATAGAAGGAATTTTAGTGGAGAGCAATCAACTTATAAAAATAATGTTTATTCCAAACTTTTAGTGATTCACACAAAATAGTTACTGCAATATAATGCATATTTTGCAAAGGATGAAATTGAAGCATAGAGGTAATAAATTATTTGCCCCTATTTACATTATCTAGAAAATGCTGGCCAAGACTGGACCCCCAGTCAGCAGACTTCAAGCTTCATAATCCAAATAATAAAACTCTAACTTCCCAGAAGGTCAAATTTGAATAGGTGAATGGAAAATAATTTTTTCCCAGGCTTGAGCTCAGGGACTGAGCACTGTCCTTGGGCTTCCTCGAGGCTAGAGTTCTACCACTTGAGCCACCACACACTTCCAGCTTTTTTGATACCAAGGACTCAAACTCAGGTCTTTGTGAATGCGAGGAAAGCACTCTACCACTAGGCCAAACTCCTGGTCCTGGAACATAAATTGAAGAGATATGAAATCCCAAAATGAGATTTCTGGCAAAATACAAATATAAATAATAGATTACGGGTATTCATTTCTCGACATAAATGTAATAGGAAGACCGTAAATTGATCAAAAGACAGGGGTTTTCTGGGGTGTATTTCTTTGGACGTAGTCTACTGTTGCATTTTGAACTTTAATGGTATGCTTTAGGAAGTGTTTACCACGTATACTCAAACTATGTAAGTGGAACTTTATTAGAGACACTTGAAAGGTTGATATGTATGCCCTATTTCTAGGTCTTATAGTACCACAGAGAAATAAAAGCAAAGTTCAGGGCAAGATTGAGAGTTCACTGTGGAAGATTGCTGGCACCTCTGCCAGCCAGCCAACCAGAAGGGAGGAATAGTAGTGAGACTGTTAAACTAGGGTTGAAAAAAATCACTCTTCCTAAGAGTGCCCAGCAGAACAAGGGAGATGATTGATAAGGTGCTCTGGAGCTCACTCCAAGGGAAGACACAAAGGTTCTGAGGCCACATATCTCTTAAGTGTGAAGGAATTCACACCCAAGGAGCAAATTGCACTTCATACAAAGAGAGAAGAGAGGAAGAAGCCAGCAAATACATTTCCAGCACACTGTTCTAAGTACCAAGAGGCTCTGGAACATCTGTCAGCTAAGTCTCCAGCATGCAGAATCCATCATTTGGACTAGATTGCTAAATTCACACTACCTGTTGGCTTACTTCTCTCTCTTCCCCAAGCATTTCCTTTCATTTCTTACTATATATGTCTGGGGTTGAATCTACCATTAAAGTCTTAGAAACTTCATTTTAGGCTGTTCACTATGAAAAAGCAAGCCATGCTAGCACTGAGACTTTCAAACATTTTCAGGGGTGATCAGGGGTTTCATAGGGGTAGAATATTTAGAAATTTATAGAAGTTATTCAGAAGTTATTGCTTCTGGGTTAATTCATCAGTAATGAAGCCATCAATGTGATTGCAACTTGTTTGTAGTCAATGTTTCTTTCAATCAGTCTCAAACACAGTAGGAAAGAAAACATGCAGATTAATTGGCACCCTCAAATTATTATCTTCCTTTTTCCTTTATTTTTGTTTTTTATTTTTATTTTTTTTGCCAATATCAAGGCTTGCTTAGCTGGCATTCTAACAGTTGAGTCAGGCCTCCAAAATGGCTTCTTTGCTCATTATTTTGAAGATGGAGTCTCAGACATTTCTGCCTGGTCTGGCTTTAAATCAAGATTCTCTGAATTAACCCTCTGAGTATCAAGGATGAAGGGTTTGTGTTACTGGCATTGGCTTGAAAAAAGTCCTTAATGTTAGCCTTTATATGACTGAAATGATATGAAAGAATTGAGACAAGAAAAGAAAGGTGAGGAGATAGCTGGCAAACATCCTATTCAAACAAAACTCTCCAGAGCTGAAACATTTAAATGAAAATTATAAGCAAATATTAGAAACTAAATCCTCCAAGGCATGGCATTTAATTAAAAGGTAATGCTTGTTAAAATAAGTACAATTCAACATGGTTCCAATCACCAAATTTAATCTTCTGGAGCCCAGATAGTTTTCATTAGATGATAGAGGAGGGTATAGTTGAAGAGTATGGAAAATTATAGAACACACAGCCAGCCTGTGATTATATAATTGCCTTTGGCATTATATGTTAGAAACAGAAGTTTTGAGAAGTGCTCCATTTCTTCTTCTTCTTCTTCTTCTTCTTCTTCTTCTTCTTCTTCTTCTTCTTCTTCTTCTTCTTCTTCTTCTTCTTCTTCTCCTCCTCCTCCTCCTCCTCCTCCTCCTCCTCCTCCACCTTTTTCTTTTCCTTCTTTTTTTTTTTGGTCTTGGGACTTGAACTCTGAGCCTGAGCATTGTCCCGGAGGTCTTGGCCACAGCCCCGCTTCAGGTTTTCTAGTGGTTAATTGGAGATAAGAGTCTCTTGTCCCGCCTGGCTTTGAACTGAGGTGCTCTGATCTCAGCCTCCTGAGTAGCTAGGATTACAGGCATTAGCCACCATGCCTGGCTGAAACAGTATTTTTCTAATTATTTTTCCTATTCAGAGTGAGTAGATATAAGACAGTGGAATAGAAGATGCCAAAATCCAAGTAGTTCATTTACTATTATCAACATGCTTAAAATAACTAAATGATTATTTTAACTACAAACTAGTCTTACTTTCGGAGCCATAACTATATATTAAGCACTTCACTTAGCATATGTACATATCCAACTATGTGTGCACACATATGTACACACACACGCACACACACACACACACACACACACACACCACTTTCTCCTGAAACTCTCAAAAGAAAAGCTCTATCTCCATTTTACAGGTGAGAAAAATGAGATAGAAATCAGTTAAAAGTCACTAGCACAACAATGTTCACTGCAGCACTATTTACCATAGCAAAGATATGGAACCAACCCAGATACCCCTCAGTTGATGAGTGGATCAACAAGATGTGGTATTTATACACAATGGAATTCTATGCTGCTTTCAGAAAGAAAGACATCTCCCCATTTGTAAGGAAATGGAAAGACTTAGAAAAAAATCATATTAAGTGAAGTAAGCCAGACTCAAAGAAACATAGGCTCAGTTGTTTCCCTCATTTGTCATAATCAGTAGAAACCTTGGGCTCTGCTTTCAGAGATTTACAATAGAACAAAATCTAGAGACATAAGGCCAAATAGTATGACACTAAATGTAAGGACCTCCATAATAAGGAAACAAAAGACATATAATGAGTGATTGTTGTCCTTAATGTACTATGTTATCTCTCATCTTTTTTGCCATCTCTTGGTTATCTCATATTGTTGCAATATTTCACCTTGTTATCTGATATATTTTATATGTGCTTAATTGGTTATTTGAAATTTGATAGGGAAGGGGGGAAATCAAGATGAGAGGGGGGGAGGGTGGGAGGGAAATGGGGACCATGTCATGAGAAAGGGTATCAATGTTTGTGAAGTTATGCGCCTTCTATCTGGTGAATATAATGTAACCCTTCTATTAATCACAATAAAAAATATACAGAAAAAATCAGTTAAAAGTCTTGTCCAAGTTCATGCAGGAAGCCAGGATTCATGTTGGATACTCTGGCTTCAATGTTTGAACTAGACATCATGAGCTTAAAATCATTCAACACAAAACAAGGCAAAAGTACCATTAGACTCACCATGAAATTTGAATAATATATGTTTATAGATATTTAGAAACAAAAGAATTTCTTATGGATGCTTCAGCTTCTAGTTAGTGACATGATTGGTTTCTAGAACCACTACCAAGTAGAAATTTACCTCTTGTAATATATATATATATATATATTTAATTTATCTATGACTTTCCATGATTCTACCTAAAATATAGTAATTTTTAAAGTCTCAATATCTAACAGTAAGATATTTGCTAAATAATTGTAGCTAACAATCATAACAGAATACTAAAAAGCCATCACAAATATCTTGTAAAAATATTCAAATCTTGACATTTAAGCAATGTATTGCAAAGCCAATGAAATGCTAAATGTTTGTGTGGTCTCCCATATACATGGAAGTTGTAATCACCCATGTGAATTGTTTTGTTCTGTGCCTATCCTGGGCTTAAACACAGGACCAGAACATTCTCCCTGAAGTTTTTTTTGCTCAGCGTTAGCTAGTGCTCTACCATACGAGCCAAAGCTCTACTTTCTGGCATTTTGGTGGCTAATTAGAGGTAAGAGTCTTATGGACTTTTCCTGCCTGAACTGGATTTGAAGTGAGATTTTCAGATCTCAGTCTCCTAAGTAGCTAGGATTATAGATGTGGGCCACCACTGTCTACTGTGATGGTTGTAAGAGTTGGGACGTTAGGAGGCGATTGAGTTAAGTGCAAGGAGCCCTCAGAAATGGCATTGTTTTACTTACAGAAGAGACTGCAGAGCTCTCTCTTTCACTATTATTTCCTCTCTTTGATTACACGAGAAGACCAGGGCTTTCCAACACCACACTGTGTTGGCACTCAGAACTGTGAGCTTGCTGGGAGGCTCGGACACTGACAGCGAAGGAGTGGCGGGCCACTGAAGAAGCTTTCGAAATGATGCCCACACCAGTCTTCCTGCAGAAAGGGGACCGAGGGCATCCCTCAGCTTGTGAGTAACACCAGGGCCTGCCAAGTGATTGCTCAGGCTGTAAGAACCACTTTGGGTCCCTGTGGCATGGACAAGCTTATTGTGGATGGGCCATTATGGTTGTCAGAAGAGCCATGAAGAACGATTCGGTGGTGGCTGGTGGTGGGGCCATCGAGGCAGAGCTTTCCAAGAACCTGCGAGATCACTCGAAGACCATTCCAGAAGAACAGCAGCTGTTGATTGGGGCCTAAGCCAAGGCTTTGGAGATTATCCCACGCCAGTTGTGTGACAATCCTGGGTTTGATGCCACAAACATTCTCAACAAGCTGGGGCCCGGCATGCCCAGGGGACCCTGTGGTATGGGGTGGGCGTCAACAATGAGGACATTGCAGACAGCTTCCAGGCCTTTGTGTGGGAACCATCAATGCCCCAACAGCAGCCTCTGAAGCTGTGTGCCTTATTGCGTCTGTCCAAGAGACCATCAAGAATCCCAGCTCCACTGTGGACACTTCCCCAGCTGCGGGCCGGGGCCGGGGCCAGGGCCAGGGCCGGATACATTAAGAGTCATCACACCCTAGCCCGCAGGCTGCAGTGGGTCCACTCACCCTCCCTGGCTTTTAGTCTGGCTTGAAAGGAAGTGATAGTAATTGGTCCACTCTTCTCACTGGCGGTTATTTAAATAAAATTGAATACTTAGGAAAAAATAAAAGAACTGTGGAAAACAAATATTTGTTGTAGCTATTCAGTGTGGTACTTTATCTAGATACCTAAACTGGTGGAAAACATAACATTTTCTTTCTGTTCTAAGTGAAAGTGCAGTGACATTTTTTTTTGGGGGGGGAGGGTTGTGAGTGTCTACATGTATGATGTGTGTGGATATATTCCACACTTACACACAGAAAAATATATCCTAGAAAATGTTTCAAATTTCTTATCGGCCATTGTATCAATATGTTGTTCTTTTATTCGGGCCTAAGAAACATTATGTTTTCTTAAATTTTATTTTATTTTTTTTTTATTTTATGCACTCTTTTTTTTTGCCAGTCCTGGAGCTTGAACTCAGGGCTCAAGGCTAGTGATCTGTCTCTTGAATCACAGCATCCCTTTTGTCTTTTTCTGAGTATATGGTACTTAGAAATCGAACCCAGGGCTTTGTGCATGCTAGGCAAGCACTCTACCACTAGGCTACACTCCTGGCCCTATACATTATCTTTAAAAACAAAGACAATTAAACATTAAAGATGAAACAATTCACAATTCTTTATGCTAATATAAATTTCCTTCATGTCAAAATATTAATTCACAATGGTATAAGCAAGTGTTTATGTCCCAGAGGATTTCATCACAGAAAATGACTCTAAAACCATATATTGGAAAATCTATTAGTATTCTTGCTCTGCTATTTGCTCATGTCTCTTCATTTGGCCACAGCTCAGGGAATACTCGCTACATGCAGCACATATCCAAATTGTTTACCTGTGCTACAACAAATTTTCGTAAAGCTGCACTTGACAATAAATAAGCCCACCGACAGGAGCTTGTTTTGGTGATGTTGCTATGGTATCTGTAGCGATTCACTGATTTAATCATATGCCTTCCCTGACAGTGCATTTCCATTTCTGCTTTTAATTTTTCCCTCCAAACAAACTTACGTTCCTCCTATTCAACCCTCACACACTATATTTCAACTGTGTGTCTGAATAGATGCTTGCCATTTAAAATACGAACTATATTTTTGTATGGCTGTCTTTCAATTTATATAAATGATATTATATAAATTACGTTCTAGGGTTTAATCTGTAGAGTTTC
This sequence comes from Megascapheus bottae, assembly GCF_031878675.1. Lineage (NCBI taxonomy): Eukaryota > Metazoa > Chordata > Mammalia > Rodentia > Geomyidae > Megascapheus > Megascapheus bottae. Next base: position 25,652,391 of record NC_143517.1, read on the forward strand.
CGAGACATGTGTGTAGTCTGTGAGGGCTAGATCATAGCCAGTGATTTCTATGTCTGCCATGCCTTCCCAGGATCCTTTTGGTTCATGCCCATATCACTGTCTGTTTTCCTCCTCTGAAAAACACCCAGAAAGTGTGATAACCTAGAGTCCTAAACAAGAATCTCCCAGGGATGTAAACTCAGGAGTGGAATTACTGAGGTGCAGGAAATAATTCCTTTATTCAAATATATCAAATATCCTTCTAAAATGACTATGTAGTTTATACCCTATATACATTTTCTAATGTAGAAAAATTGCTTGCCAGATGCTGATGGCTCATGCTTGTCATCCCAACTACAGATGAAGTCTGAAGATCAAGGTTCGAAGATGGCTCAAGCGAAAAAGTCCATGAGACTCTTGTCTCCAATTAACTACCCAAATGACTGGAAATAGAACTTGGTTTAAGTGGTAGACTGCTAACCTTGAGTAAAAGAAAAGCTCAAGGGCAGTACCCTGGCCAGGACTTAATCAGCAACAACAAAGCAACAAAAACAAAAACTGTTGTGTCCACATTCACATGAAACAGCGGAGTTTGATTCCACAAAGACATTTATTTAAGAAACCATTTTAAAGTTGCTGTTTAGTCTTATTCAAAACAAATATAAGTAGTATAGAAAGTAAATTTGGAGAGAAAGAATGCAATTCTTTTTCATATATATATATATATGAAGGAAATATATATATATAATGAACAAAGACAATGCTATCTCATAAAATTATTACTTGCTGTTAAATTCTGTATGCATAAGTGTATGCATGTGTGTGTGGGGGGGTGTTATTCAAGAGAAAAGAAAAGAAAGAGGACTGAAGGCACAGTGAAGTAACATGTGTTTTTCTTCTGTAACACAAATCTCATGTTCTTCACACTTGAAAAGCCAATCCCACTAGAGAATTATTCTGAACGTCTCACTCAATTAGTGTCAGTCTACACAGAACACATTGGCTGTGGAGATAAGCTGGTCATCCAAGTGTAACTATTCTGCCCAGGGATTATTCTCTCAGAGAAAGGAGGCAGATCCCAGTAGGCTTCAAGAATTATGTGTGTCCTTCCTCAAAACCCATTGAATTAAGAAGATTGCAAGTAACAATAATCTTCACTCTGGTTGGCTTACAATAGCATGAGTATTAAAATATATATCAGGATAGCCTGGAGGCATGCTATACAAAGCCAAATTCAAAACTGAACATTTCTATCTTCATCTTCCAAGAGAAATGTCAGAGCAAATGGAAGTGGTAGCAATCTCTCAGATTCTAGATCCATAAGAAAAAATGATGCTCTCATTCTCAAAAAAATTCAGCAAATATTTTATTTTATCTCATTGAATCTAGTTGCCACAAGTTCATTCTTGAGTCAACTATGTAACTATGTTCTTGTGATATTTTTATCTGCAGAGTCCATGCCAGTTTCAAAGGCAAGACAACAAATTGATCTGAAATGGTTTTGCTGAAATGAAAAATAATTATGACCTGAAACCAAAATCTAGTCCATGAACTATGTACACAGACATGAAGTGACAAACACAATGAGGTCAAATGTGTGTTAGTAAATGTGTGCCAGTTATCCCTTCTTCACATATAAAGAAACCAAACTGATGAGCCTGAGAATATTGTATGATATGAGTAAATAAAAGGTATGCATTATAATGATGTGCCTTGAACATACCTGTGGAAATATGGCTTTTGGACAACTTGTCAATGGGAGATTTTCTGCTAGCAAATATCTATACCTCAATAACTTGGTCTTTCTTCATCTTCGTTTTAGATAGTATCATGTAGCTTAAAGATCCTTATTGTATAAACATTGATTACATAAAATATGATTCACCAAATTAAATTTTAATTCTCTTCTATTTTCCTAAATAAAGGATTTTATTGTATGTTATGGAAAGGATATTAAATGTTGAAATTGTCCTAATATTTCACAGTTAAGGTAGCAATCACAAAAAGGGAAATCATTAATTTTTCACACAAATATACAGCCAGTAACTATCGAGTAGCCATCAAAGGCATTCTACAGATTATCAAGTTATACTTGTTGTATAGAGTTATTTGCCTTCGGCCACAAGAGAAATGCACAGTCTCCTTTGAAACAATTCTTGAAAAAATTGGCACCTAAAAAAATATATTGTCTTTATATTCTTTGTTACTATTAAAATATAAACTGGAGATATCAAATGTGCTGTGTTTTTACCTTCCAACCAGAAATCATTTTTTATATAATACAAATCTATAATATTAAAATGAAGGCTCATGGTTAATAAGCAGTTGTCAAGATTATTTTTCTAAGCTGCTTAAGGTTTGTTTTAATTAAATTGGAATTTGTAGAATATTCTTGTAAAAGCTTTTACCACTGCATAATAATATTTTTTTAACTTTCATATCTTCTGAGGGCAAGTGTAAGTAGTCTTTGTTTATAAATGTGTCTTTCTGACGTGATTCCACACTCAGCAATGTAGTTAAGATGTGGAGTCATGCCTAATATTGACTCTGGGAACAAATTTCAAAGGAGAAAAGAGAATGAATTATTGACTGAATGTTTAAATAATGCCAGACATGATGGAAAGTTCCTTATATGTAGCATCTCTGAGTAAGTATAACTAATCCCTATTTTTTCAAATGAGGAAACTGAAATTCAATAACACCAAAGAGGTGATTTGCATTGCTTATGCAAAGATTAAATGTGTGGATTAATCGACCAATAATATCAGTTTTCCAAATATGTAAAAGGTGGTAAGGAAGAATAAGAAAATTAAAATATAGTTAGTGTCTAACAGTGCAGTAAACAGAGTCCAACATGACTGACATAAAACCTCTCTAAATACAAGACAAAACTACTAACATACAATTCACCTTCAGTGTTTGTCACTTTGTCAATCTTATTTCTGTCCTATAAATGAGGAAACAAGCCCACATATTCTATAAACTGGGGATAGAAAGAACATGTTTGATTGCAAACTCCACATTATTTTGACTGTACTAAGTGAAATAGAAATGCTGAGTTTCAAACGTCTTGTGCATGAGCCTGAAAACACTGTATTCTAGTTCATATTTTACAGCTACCACAGTGAGAATCAATGCCAGAAACTACCATAGATATCACAAATGCCACCCCCATTGAACCTTACCAATATTATGTTTGGAAATGAGGAAAGAAGTCAATCAGAAGGAGCCAGTTTGAAATCACAAGATGAGGAGGCCCAACTGGAAATGTAGTACCTCAGCAGGTTCCATGTCTTTAATTCTATACAATACCCTGCTGACAAATATCACCTTCCAACTCAGGATTTATATGCAAACCATAACAATTATAGTGTCTCTCTTCTCCCATTGTGCTTTGGTATTTAATAGTCCATGAAATACAATATTAGCTCAATATATGACTCATCTGGCTAAAATAATCAGAGTGCAGACAGCATCTTAGTCATGAACACCTTAGTCATAAACCAAGTTGCAATTTATCAGCAAGCACATATGACATTGAACAAAACCATGCCAATTAAAGCAGCATTCGTGTCTTGCTGTATGGGATGACTTAGCTGAATAGACATTTAACATGCATGTATTTACTATTTTTAAGTTTTTTAAAAAAAAGGTTTATAAGAGCTATCCTCTCTTTATTATCTGTAAATAGTTAGTTATATGGAGGAGTGGCCATTTAACAAGTTTATTCATTTCATAAACAATTGAGATCGCCATAGCCTTTATGGAGAGCATTTTATCCATTTGCAAAGATAAAAGAAGTTGTGACTATCCACTGACAAGAAACTATAGGCCATGATTGTATATGTTTTACTCGTTGTTCATGTAGCCTTGTAGAACATGGACACATTAGTTTCTATTTTGTGACTATGGGAGTTATACCATTGTATAAAACATTCTCAAGTACAAAGTATAGGTCTAAAACAGCATTTTGTTCTTATTGACTAATCTCTTTACTTTTCCAAGAATCAACTTCATTTGAAAATTAAGAGACTCTATTTAGTATCTCTACCCCTCACAGATTAAGTTTAAAAATCAGTGGTCTCAGTTTTTTTAAGAATACAGGGCTAAAGAATTATCTTCAGGCTCAAAGAAAAAAAAAACATAAAGTGAAAATTCAGTGGCTACCGCAGCACAGAGAAGATCTGAGAAAATAGCCTAGCCTTGATCATGAAACTCTGTTTATCTACAGGAATAAATGTGGGAGTGGAGAGAAACAAAAATCTCCTTTTTGAGAAAATAACTCACAAATAATAAGACCTTTTTAAAAAATTCTTTTTATGCAGGGAGTAGAATCAGACAGTGATTAGATACTAGATCATTTCTTTTATCCTTTTACGAATAAAGGGTAAAAAGTGTGCTTGTCATCAGTATTAATGGACAAAAGTTTAAAAAGAAACAAAACTTGAAAAACTTCAGAGTAAACCTTCAAAATGTTTGTTATCACCATGGGGATTTTACATACGGCACAAATTCCTTGATACTCGCTTTCTAGGAGCTCAGTCACAATTGCTCTGTTCTTCAGCATATACTAGACTTAGTGACTCACTTCTATTTTATTTTTGTAGGAGAGAAGAGAACTTCATTCTTCCTGCCCACCCATCACTGGCTTGAAGACACAGTGAGGTAAATGGCTGACATAGTTTTATTCTTTGCTGAACTAACCCCAAGCATGAGTTAGCCCATGAACACAGTGTCTTCGAGATATTATTCAGATCCCAGAGTGTATTAATTATTAGGGCAAGTAAGAAAGGTCAGAAGGAGACAGCTGCCTCTTTGTTTTGCCTTTGTCTCATTTTTCTGAACATTGCACTTTAATATGTGAGTGTAAGGCTTAAAGCACACACTTTCTGGGTGTCTTGAATAAAACGACTCTTTAGCTCAATGTTTACCTCTGAATTCCTGGCTTCTGTTTCTCAGGTTATATTTTCCCTAACCTGCTTCAACATGATGAGGTTTGGTTTCCTGTAATGACAATTTTCATGATATGATAGGAGAGAGCTGTGTTGCTTATGTAGTCTTCCTATCACAGACAAAAATCATGTCAGCAAAAGATGATAGGCCTTCTTCAGAATATTTGGCCAAGTCCTAAGACATGAGAAGGAAAGACTAAAGAACTACACATGGTAGGCGAGGTAGAGAAAAGAAATGGCAAAATCTACATGAAATTTGTAGTTTACTTAATCACATTATGACAATATTCATTTCTTACTTTAGTCATTGTCCATGTTTACATAAACACATCACATGATGGGAATCTGATAAGATAATATAAGGTAGTTCTCATTAAAATATTTGCAACTCTATATAAGTCACAAGGCACTAAAAGTACAAAATGAAGGCATTTAAATATACAAAATAAAGGCTTTTAAAAATAAAAAATAAAGGATTGGCAAAATTAATGTAGAATTACATGCTATTAGTGGATGATTATAGTACAGAATGCCATTTAAAATGTAAGCATCCAAACTTTGAGCAGACTAAATTAGCCATCAGTTGGTGGCTTTCTGTAGCCATCTTGCTTCCAACACAAAGAAGAAAATAAGATTATCTTTGCTATCAATGAAATTACTAGGGAAGTAAATATAAGTTATAAAATGTACTATAATATATAAGATATAATGTATATAATTTAAGATATAAAATGTACTATATAAGATATAAAATGTACTAAAGTAAGTAGCTTATGAAAGAATTTGGATGTTGGTAGACTAATGAGCACAGAGTTACTCTTCCTGGAGTATTTTCTTTTCATGGATTTGTCTTAACTATGGATGTCCACCTTTTAATAGCCAAAAGGTCAATGGAAAAACCCGTACATCTAGACAAAAGATTAGAAAATGATGATACAGAAAGAACTGGGTATCTCTAGATGGGAGCCAAAGAAGGAGTCCTCCCCTCCTCTACATGAACTTGCATGTAAATCAGCCTAACTTTGTGATACATATTGAAATAGAAGCAAAATCAAAAGCATTCGTACTGTCTGATGCCAATTATGTAAAATTACTAAGAAGAAACATGGTCTGCAGGAACAGGAAGTAGATTAATGATTACCTAAGAATGAAGAGAGAAGGAGACAGCTTACCATAATTGACATGGAAAGTTTTAGGGAGGTGATCAAAATGATGATGTTGGTATAAACAAAGCTAAGCATTCAGCAAACCTGATCAAATCCTGTCTTCTATGAATAAGATACTATGCTTCAGCTATATCTTGGTAAAATTATAAAGAGTGAAGGAAGGAAATAAAATTGAATTTTCTTTTCAATATGAGGCCATGCAGCATTATTCTATTGCCCCACAGAAATCAGACAAGTTCAGCTGGTGAAACTATTTGCAATTCTACACAATTGTAAGTACTAGACAGCATTTGTTTCTGGTCAGTAATGATAGTGAATGAATACCAAATTCCTCTATTCCTCACTTATAAATCCATACTTATAAATCCACTATTTTCACCCTTGCTACCTACAAATGTAAACCTACACTGCTTTGTATGAGTAAAAAATGATTAGTACTTATATAGTAAAATCTGCCACCAAAATTATTTGGACTTACAGTTATTTGTGCTTTGCAATGACTGACTCCTTGACATCTTATTCTTGAAATTACCAAGAACAAATACATTTTAACATATAACTGGTTCAGAAGTATCATATCCATCAAAACAGATTTTCTTTTTCCCACTTGCAGTTCTTATTTCACTGTGACAATCTTGTTTTGTATAATGCTTCTCTTCTTTCTCTTGCTGCTAAAGTTATCCTAACTGCACAGCTAAAAGTAAACCAAGCAGTTATTACATGAGGTAGCTAATGTCAATTCAGCCCCTCTGTTTGAAGATTCACTTAAAAAATGGAGATTTGGGATGGTGGGAATATTTTATCTTGAACTATTTAATCTAAACTTATGGAAGTAAAATGCATCTTCTGCTTGTAAGTTTACTTGGTGCGAAGTATAAAAGTCACTTCTGCTTTTTTAATTGCTTTTTACTCTGTAATAAACAGAAAGTTTCTGCACTTATTGTTTGTTCAGTCCCTGGCAGCTTTCCTAAGGACCAAAAAATGGTTGCAATTTAAGTGCCAAAGCTTTACTGGCAGTTGAAGCCAAAACTCTTCCAGTAAAGATGTTATATAACTTGGTACTTAGAATAATTAAACATCACTAGAAATGACTCATAATTTCTGAACTGAGATGGCTTAAACATTACCTTGCTTTTAGGTGAGTTAACTGTAGCCCAAGTAGCTTGTCCAAATAAGCACATTTAATTTATTCTTCATTCAATACATTATTTTTAGATTAATGTCCTAAAATATGCTAGCATCAGGTGCAAAAATTACTGAAGGCTCCTGATACTATCAAAATTGAAGTGAAATATTTTGGTGTATTATTAGGGATCCTCTTAAAAACCATTAAGTGCATTCAGTTTAGTGACCCCACTCATATCTACATTATAAACTGACAGACAAAATAGTAAAAGCAGAGTTAATACAGTCAGTAAAGTTGCTGAAATTAATTTTAAGGAGGGGATATCGAGTAAATTAATTTTATGCTGTTCTCTAATATAACCTAATAGAAGTGATTACTTAATTGCGAGAAATGTTGATGTATCCAGAGCACTCAGCACAGGGATGTGCTTTTTAACCATGTACATATTTGAGTGTTTTGTGTTTTGGAGGTGGGGGATTGGCTTAATGAATTGATTGCTAAGAACTGAATATCAAATGATTTTACATTTTTCTCCCGAAATTTGAAACTCTGGCAGTACAAAAGATTAGATTCATAGCCCTGTAAGCCAGTTGCCTGAAGCTGATTCAATGCTATGTCTATATATTCCACAATTTACAGCATCCCCAAACACACACTGTCTTCTCTTGATTATTTAGATCAAATGTTGATTTTAAGGTGTCCAAATCAGGACTGATCCACTGATCTGTTCTTTCTTGACTACCATTCTTATTTCCCTTTAGCCCATCCCCCATACATCAACATCAATTTGAATAATCTTCCAAAGTGTAAATCAGATGACAATAGCTCTCCTGATTAAATACCTTAAAATTATCATCCATTGTCCTTACAAACGTCCTAAAATGATCACACATTGCCCTATATAAATTTAAGACTGCTTGAATTTTAGAGTTAGAAATATTCTATCAATAAACATAATTCATGGGAATGTCATATTCATTTTAGCAGTATCTTAGTCATACAACATAAGCATGGTGAAATTTGTCACTTGATATAAAAATATTAACAGCTGTCCTAAATTGCACTGTAATGTTACTTTTTTTGTTTAACTGTTCCTGGGACTTGAATTCAGAGCCTCATCTCTGTCCCTGAGCTTTTCTGCTTAAGACTAGTGTTCTAGCACTTGCACCACAGCTCTACTTTAAGATGTTTTTGTTTGTTTGCTTGTTTAGTTGGTTGTTTCGTTGTGTTTTGGTAACTAATTGGAAATAAGAGCCTTATAGAATTTGGGGAACTGAGTTTGAATCACATTTCTCAGATCTCAGCATCCTGATTAGCTAGCAAGAGTCATAGTCTTTTTCTTTTTTTATTCAGCGTGTTATATAGAGAGGTTACAGTTACCTTCTTCAGATGGTGAGTAGATTACTCCTTGAACATTGTTACCCCTTTCCCTGTTTATCTCCCAGTTCCCCTCCCCTGAACCCCTCTCAAGTTGTAAAGTTCATTTCCAACATTGTCTTGTGAATGTCAAAGTTCACGATTTTGTTTTATTGATACTGAAAATACTTTGAATACTATAGCCTAGATTATATCAACATACTTATTTGAATTTTAAAATTATTCAAAAAGTTATTTATTTTAATAAAAAAGCAGTTTTTTCTATTAGAGAAAGTGAATTTTTAGAAAGAAAATTTACTACTCAAAGTCAATTATTATCAATTTGTTATCATTTTTTTTGAAGAGAGCCTCAAAATACTTCATGGCATTTCAAGTGTTGGCTGAAATTTCAACCATGTGACTTTTGCAAAAGATAATTGAAATAATACTTTCCAAAATAACTCTTTGGAAATTTTCTAGACTGACTGATTTGGGTGCCAGAAAAGGCCAAAAGTTGAAGACCTGCAAGATCTTTACTTTTCTGCATTTCTTTGTCAAAATAAGAGCCCTTACAGCAGGAGGTATTCTTTGGGTTGCCTCATGATCAGCTTTTTCTTCATGTTGTCTTTTCTTTTCCTATATGATTTTTCCATGTTCAAAGCTAAAGTAAAGAAAAAAAAAGATTATGAGGCAAAGAGCCAAAGTCATTTGATAAATTTCAGTTTTTACTTTTATTTATAAGATTCATATTGTTCTTATTGTGCTAGTTAAACACTTAGATGTTGTACATTTGTCTTATTCTGACAGTTTACCAGGTTCCACGCTGCAGCTACAATAGTCATAAATTTAAATCATTTTTATTATTAGTTATTATATATTTGTAACCACACAACCATAGCAGCTTCCATTGACTTCTTTCTGTTTTCTTTTTTTTTTCCTTTTCCTTTTCAGTCCTGAATTTGGGCCTGAGCACCGTCCCTGAGCTCCTTTTCACTCAAGGCTGGCATTCTACCACTTGAGCCACAATGCCCTTTCTGGACTTTTCTGTGATTAATTAGATACAAGACTCTCATAGGCTTTGCTGCCCTAGCTGGCTTCGAACTGTGATCCTCAGATCTCAGCCTCTTGTGCAGCTAGGATTGCAGGCATGAGCATCTAGCAACCAGCTACCAGCTGCTTTCATTCATCTTTAAAATGAGAACAGATCACTCCCACTTTAAAGAGGACGGTTGTGGTTATGAAATGAAACTGTACACAAAGTGAGAAGTAATACACCTACCATGTGGCAAACGTAACTCTAACCCCTCTATACATTATCCTGACAATAAAAAAATAATAAAAAAGAGAATGTACACAAAGGTATTTTGAATACAACACAAACAGGAAAATGTTACTGGAAGTAACAACCATGTAGCCACTTTAAATAGCCACTTGTTGAATGAATACTTTTTATTTTATTTTGTAAAAAAATAAGCTTGAATTCCTCTTTGAAATGTGCTTCTCTGAAAGGCAAAAGAAAGAGGCATTCTGAATACAATGCTCCAAAGCAATGCTATCTCTGAAGTTATGGACACATGTATCGAATGCTTACACCACAGTAAATGCCTTTGGCTTCTGTATATGTACAACCAATGTCAAAGAGTCTGAAATTCTTGCTCCACATAATATGTAGTTGATAGAAATTTCTTTCTTGTCTTCATTTTTCACGCTTTCCAATGAGGTCAAGTTAGTTTTGCAATATCATGGGTTATTCTAAATTAAAATGTTGGATCCTTAAATTTGTAAGCCAGAACATAGGTGTGCATGTTTTACATATACTGTAGTCATAAGCAAAAATTTTAGGCTTTTGTAGTGTTACTCTAGAAATTATATTATAGGTAAATGAATACATGTTACATTACATATAATTCAATGTATAATTATATTTATATAATACAATCTATAAAATACTATTTATTTGTCATGAAATATATAGCTGTTTATTATACATTGTATATATTCAGTATATACAACATACAATATATAATGCAATATAAAATATATGTAATTATATTATATGTAATGTAATATATGTGCACACATTTTATTACATATATGAGACAATATATGGCTCTTAGAGAAATGCTACAAGCCTAAATATTGCATATATACTACATATGTCATATACATTATACAGTATATAATATAACGTGTATATGTAATTTGTAAAAAAGTATATAATGTAACATGTGGTTATTATATTATATATTTCAGATTATGTATTTCTAGGTTGTAGGTGTTCAAATAGAATAAACAATGGTGTAATGCAAGTGGTGCTATATATGTGCATATATAGATGTAAATATGTAAACATATCTATCTATATATAGATACATATATATATGAGTATCTATCAATACTCAATATGTTTGCATGCATAGATATATACATATATAAAAATCATAGAAACATACACAGAACACTAAAAAACAACCAAAACTTTTGAGAAAAGTTCTGAGGCTGCTTATCTCTAAAGTATGAAGAACTTCATACCCAGGAAGGTAAACTGCACTGAAGAAGCTAGCAAATACATTTCCAGCACATAGATTTAAGTACCGAGAGGCTCTGGAACATCTGTTAGCTAAGTCTCTAGGATGCAGAATCCACCATTTGGACTAGATTGCTAAATTTGCACCACCTGTTTACTTGCTTCTCTTTCTTCCCCAATGATTTCCTTTCATTTCTTACTATATATGGTTGAATCTACCATTGAAGTCTTAGAAGCTTCATTTTAGGCTGTTCACTATGGAAAAGCAAGGCATGCCAGCATTGAGACTTTCAAACATTTTCAGGGGTGATCAGGAATTTCATAGGGGTAGAATATTCATAAGTTTAATAGTCTGTGCATCTAAAGGTATGGCATCTGGGTTGATTCATCAGTAATAAAGCTGATAATTTGACAGTTTGTGTGCCAACACAGTGCGGTAAATAATGTATAATCACATAGAGAAAATAATGGAAGAGAGCCCTCTGCAGTCTCATCTGTAAGTGAACCAATATCATTCCTTAGGGCTCCTTGTTCCCAACTCAATCACCTACTAAATTCCCAATTCTTAAAGCCATCACAGTGGGACATTGGTGGCTCACACCTATAATCCTAGCTACTTAGGAAGCAGAGATCTGAAGATCCCATTTCAAAATCAGCTTAGAAAGTCGAGCTGTGGCTCAGGTGGTAGAGCACTTGGCAACCTTGAGCAAAAAAATCCAGGGAGAATATTCTGGCCCTGTGTTCAAATCCAAGAAAGGCACACAACAAAGCAAAACAAATCATATGGACAGATACCACTTCCATGTATGTGGGAGACCAAAGCAGCATTTAAGCCAGTAGTTTCTGAGTACATTATGTTTGACAAATCTTCAGAGGTGGGAAATTTGATGTAGAAAAAGGAAGACCTATTGAACATCTAGAAAAACCACAAACTGGACAATGACAGTGGACAGGGAGTTCAGAGAATCTGGCTATGAAGGACCATGAATTTTAGTTTTTATTATTCATAACTTATTATACATAAGCAGTGGAAAGCCACTGGAGGGGTTCCATAAAAGGCTGGTTCAATCTAAATTGTGATTTTTAAAAGATCACTGTACTGGGGTCCAGAGCGTGGCCTAGTGGTAGAGTGCTTGCCTAGCATGCACAAAGCCCTGGGTTAGATTCTGCCACACTGCACATACAGAAAAAGCCAGAAGTGGTGCTGTGGCTCCAGTGGTAGAGCGCTAGCCTTGAGAAAGCCTAAGCTTAAGTGCTGAGGCCCGGATTTTAAGCCTCAGGATTGGCAAAAAAAATTCATCAATTCTCTTAGTTTACAGAATACAGTTGATTGAATAAATATGGAAGTAAGGAAAGTATTTAGGAAGCAAGAATAATGAATAAATATTACTGTTTATTCTCCGTAACTAGGAGATGACAGGATGGTTTACAAATGTATCAGTGCATGTATCCCTATGTTTGGAGCTAATAAACTTCTTAAAGACTTAACTGGAATTAGCAAGAAATTAACAAAATTGTTAGTTGTATTTTAAAAATCCATAAAGATCATAGATTTTAACTCTTAATTAGAAAAGGAAAACTTCACCCACTTCTGACTAAGGAAGCATAAACTGAAATTATGTTTGTTTTGTTTAACCTGTCAGTGTAACTGATTGTTTTTATCATGAAACATCTCTGTTATTTAAAGAATATACAATGTTCAAACCATGATTTTATGGGTCTGGCTTTTTGGCAGCAATGACTACAAGCATTTCACTCCAAAGGAAACAAGTGACTGTTAGCAATATTCAAATTCCATAATTCAAACTAAATTAGGAAACTAAAATATTTTATGTAAACTACAATTACCTTGACAGTTTCCAAATAAATGAAGACTATTTTGACATCATGAATAAAAATAACAAATGCAATTTTTTATTCTTATCAGATACCGTAGATTCTTATTTAGAAGATCTCCATAACGGGGTGAAATTTTTCAAAAAAATATTTTTGCTAGTCGTGGGGCTTGAGCTCAGTGCCTGAGCACTGTCCGTGGGTTTTCTCAAAACTAGAGCTCTACCACTTGAGCCATGGCACCACTTCCAGCTTTTTTTCTATGTATGTGGTACTGAGGAATAGAACCCATATCTTTGTGAATGTTAATCTGAACTCCTGCCCCCCCCCATTTCTTAATATATGGTATTTCAAAACCATGCATAGATAAAGCACACTTTCAAATTTCAATAAATTATAGGTTTTGTAACAAATGACTAAGTTTACTAGCATTCCACTTGGCAGCAAACTGTTATGAAAGTACTATTTGTTGAGTTTTGATACATCAGAGAATAGCAATAGGGTCTACTTAAAACTGTAGAAATATTTCTCCCTTTTCCAAAATGATACTTTTCTAAGGCTCGATTTTCTTAAATTCTTCAGATTTATGTGTATTTATATCTCAGGATAGGGTAGTAATATGAATGATTACAAAGATAACTTGGCTAGGAATTATTTTTTCTAAATTTCAGATTAATTTATCTAAAATATTTCTTCTAACTTCCTCTTAGAAAGAATCTCCTGTTTTCACTCCAGCTTCCTTAGGAAACAAGTAGAAAAAGTAATCTCACAATTTCTCTTCTGTAGCAAAACTTCTTCTCTAAAACTTAAAACTAATATTTTTTAATCCTGTGATACTATGGCAGAAAGAATGACATAGAATTGAAGGGTAACATCATCACAGGACCTGCCCAGGGAGATCTAATGGTATAGGCCTTAGAGGACAGAGGAAATGACAGCAAAAGAATACGCTACAATCATTGTCTTTTTTCATACATTTTTATTAAAATTAATAGAAGGGTTACATTATATTCACCAGATAGAAGGTACATTACTTCACATACATTGATACCCTTTCTCATGTCTTGGTCCATATTTCCATCCCCCAACCCTGCCCCTCATCTTGTTTTCATCTGTTCCTTATCCAACTTCAAATAATTAAATATGCATATATACAATATATCAGATAACCAGGTGAAATACTGTAAATATATGATATAACCAAGAGACCGCAAAAGAGATGAGAGATAACATAGTACATTAAGGACAATAATAACTCATTATATGGCTTTTGTTTCTATATCCTGGAGGTCCTTTTATTCTATACGGCCTTATGTACCTAGGTTTTGTTCTATTGTAAATCTCTGCTAGGAGAGCCCCAGGTTTCTACTCATTATGACAAATGAGGGAGACTATTGGGCCTATGTTCCTTTGAGTCTGGCTTACTTCACTTAATATGATTGTTTCTAAGTCTTTCCATTTCCTTGCAAACGGGGCAATGTCGTTCTTTCTGACAGCAGTATAGAATTCCATTCTGTATAAATACCACATCTTGTTGATCCACTCATCAACTGAGGGACATCTGGGTTGGTTCCATGACTTTGCTATGGTAAATAGTGCTGCAATGAGCATCGTTGTGCTAATGGATTTAATATGTACTTGTTTCTGGATGATTAGGTAAATGCCAAAAAGTGGAATGGCTGGGTCTTAGTGGAGCTCAATGTTTAGTCTTTTGAGGAACTGCCATACTGCTTTCCATAGTGGTTGAATGAGTTTGCACTCTCACCAACAGTGTAGTAGTGATCCCTCCTGTCCACATCCCCTCCAGCATCTGTTGTTATTAGTTTTCTTGATCCTGGCCATTCTAATTAGAGGGAGGTGAAATCTTAGAGTTGTTTTGATTTGCATTTCTTTATGACCAGAGTTGTGGAGCAATTCTTCATGTGTCTATGTGTATAGGCCATTCTGATATCTTTTTCATAGAAGACTCTCTTTAAGTCTTTGGCCCATTTTTTAATGGGATGGTTGTTTCTTTGGAGATTAGTTTGTGAGTGATTCAATTTTTGGAGCTGTTGATATATTTTAGATAACAGGCCTTTGTCTGTTGTATGGTTAGTTAAGATCTTCTCCCACTCTGTAGGCTTTCTAATTAATTTGCTACCTATGTCCTTTGCCATACAGAAGCTCTGCAGTTCAATGCAGTCCCACTTATCCAGACTTTCTCTGAATTGTTGTGTTTCTTGGGCCTTATTAAGAAAGTTTCAACGTGTGCCAAGGAGGCCTAGTGTATCTCCTATTCCTTCTTGTGAAGTTTCCAGTATATCGGCTTCTACCCCCAGGTCTTGGATCCATTTGGAATTAATCCTGGTGCAGGGTGACAAAGATGGATCCAACTTTAGTTTTCTGCAGGTGCTTAACCAGTTCTGCCTGCACCACTTGTAGAAGAAGCTGTCTTTCTTCCATTCTATTTTTTTTGGCTCCCCTATCAAAGATTAGGTGGCCATAGGTCTGTGGTTTAATATCTGGGTCCTCAGTTCTATTCCATTGGTATTCAGGTCTGTTCTTGTGCCAGTACCAAGCTGTTTTGGTCACTATAGCTCTGTAATAGAATCTAAAGTTTGGTAGTAAAATTCTTCCTACCCTGTTCTTTCTGCCGAGAATTGTTTTAGCTATACGGGGTCTTTTACCATTCCATATGAAATTTTGGATTTCCTCTCCTATTTCCTTGAAGAATGACATTGGGATATTGATGGGTATTGCGTTGAATTTGTAGATAGCCCTTGGCAAAATTATCATTTTCACGATGTTAATTTTTCAAATCCAGGAGCATGGGAGGTTTTTCCATTTCTTCAGTTCTGCTTTAATTACCTTTTTCAGCGTTTTAAGTTTTCATCAAAAAGGTCCTTTACAAAACAAGACAAGGATGCCAACTCTCTCAACTCCTCTTTAACATAGTACTAGAATTCCTAGCTAGTGCAAAAAGGCAAGAAGCAAGCATAAAGGGGATCCAAGTAGGGAAAGAGGAAGTAAAACTATCCCTCTTTGCAGTTGATATGATTCTGTATTTAAAGAATCATATAGACTCTACTCCCAAGCTCCTTGAGCTGATTCAAAACTTTGGAAGGGTAGCAGGCTATAAAATTAACTTTCAAAAATCAACTGCCTTCCTCTATGTCAACAGTGAGAGGAACGAGGCAATAATCAGGAAAGCAACTCCTTTCACAATAGCCTCAAAGAAAATAAAGTACCTAGGAATTAGATTAACTAAGAATGTAAAGGACCTTTTTGATGAAAACTTTAAAACCCTGAAAAAGGAAATTAAAACAGAACTGAGGAAATGGAAAAACTTCCCATGCTCCTGCATTGGAATATTCAACATCGTGAAAATTACAATATTGTCAAGGGCTATCTACAAATTCAACGCAATACCCATCAATATCCCAATGTCATTCTTTAAAGAAATAGAACAGGCAATCCAAAATTTCATATGGAATAATGAAAGACCCCGTATAGCAAAAAAAGTTCTTAGCAGAAAGAACAACGCAGGAGGTATTTCACTACTGAACTTTAAACTCTATTACCGGGCTATAATTATCAAAACAGCTTGGTACTGGCTCAAGAACAGGCCTGAAGACCAATGGAATAGAACTGAGGACCCAGATATTAAACCACAGACCTATGGCCACCTAATCTTTGACAAGGGAGCCAAAAAAATAGAATGAAAGAAAGATAGCCTCTTCAACAAGTGGTGCAGGCAGAACTGGTTAAGCACCTGCAGAAAACTAAAGTTGGATCCTTCTTTGTCACCTTGCACTAGAATTAACTCCAAATGGATCAAAGACCTGGAGGTAAAAGCCAACACACTGAAAACTTTACAAGAAGGAATAGGAGATACACTAGGCCTCCTTGGCACAGGTTGAAACTTTCTTAATAAAGACCAAGAATCTCAACAAATCAGAGAAAGGCTGGATAAGTGGGACTGCATTAAACTGCAGATCTTTTGTATGGCAAAGGACATAGCTAGTAAATTAATTAGAAAGCCTACAGAGTGGGAGAAGATCTTCACCCACCATACAACAGACAAAGGCCTCATATCTAAAATATATCACAGCTCAAAAAATTGAATCACTCCAAAACTAATCTCCAAAGACACAACTATCCCATTAAAAAATGGGCCAAAAACTTAAAGAGAGTCTTCTCTGAAGAAGAAACAAAAATGGCCTATAGACACATGAAGAAATGCTCAACATCTCTGGTCATAAAAGAAATGCAAATCAAAACAACTCTAAGATTCCACCTCACTCCAGTTAGAATGGCCAGGATGAGGAAAATGAATAACAACAGATGCTGGAGGGGATGTGGCCGGAAGGGATCACAACTACACTGTTGTTGGGAGTGCAAACTCCTTCAACCACTATGGAAAGCAGTATGGCAGTGCCTCAAAAGCTAAGCCTAGAGCTTCCCTATGACCCAGCAATTCCACTACTTGGCATTTACACAACCATCCAGAAACTAGAGCTTACTAAATCCGCTAGCACAACAATGTTCATTGCAGCATTATTCACCATAGTAAAGATATGGAACCAACCTAGATGCCCCTCAGTTTATGAGTGGATCAACAAGTTGTGGTATTTGTACACAATGGAATTCTATGCTGCTGTCAGAAAAAATGACATCGACCCATTTATAAGGAAATGGAA
This sequence comes from Megascapheus bottae, assembly GCF_031878675.1. NCBI lineage: Eukaryota > Metazoa > Chordata > Mammalia > Rodentia > Geomyidae > Megascapheus > Megascapheus bottae. The sequence goes on from NC_143517.1 coordinate 25,670,009, forward strand.
AGTCTTAGAAAAAATCATATTAAGTGAAGTAAGCCAGACTCAAAGGAACTTAGGCTCAATGGTTTCCCTCATTTGTCCTAATCAGTAGAAACCTTGGGCTCTCCTAGCAGAGATTTGCAATAGAGCAAAACCTTGATACATAAGGCCATATAGTATGAAGCTAATTGAAAGGACCTCCAGGATATTGAAACAAAAGCCATATGATGAGTGATTTTCGTTCTTAATGTACTATGTTATCTCTCATCTCTTTTGCTGTCCCTCGGTTATCTCATATTGTTATAGTATCTCACTTTGTTATCTGATATATTGGATATATGCTTATTTGGTTATTTGAAATTGGATAGGCAAGGGGGGAAAACAAGATGAGGGATGTGGGGGGGAGGGAAATGGGGACCAAGGCATGAGAAAGGGTATCAATGTATGTGAATTAATGTACCTTCTATCCTGCAAATATCATGTAACCCTTTTATTAATTACAATAAAATAAAGGTCCTTTAGATTCTAGGTACTTTTTTTTCTTTGAGGCTATTGCAAAAGGAGTTGCTTTCCTGATTGTTGCCTCGTTCTTCTCATTGTTGGCATAAAGTTGATTTTTGAGATTTAATTTTATGCCCTGCTACCTTGCCAAAGTTTTGAATCAGCTTAAGGAGCTTGATAGTGAAGTCTATAAGGTTCTTTAAATACAGAATCATGTCATCTGCGAAGAGGGAAAGTTTCACTTTCGCTTTCCCTATTTGGATCCCCTTTATGCTTGTTTCTTGCTTTATTGCACTGGCTAGGCATTCTAATATTATGTTCAAGAGGAGTGGAGAGAGTGGGCATCCTTGTCTTGTTCCTGATTTTAGAAGAAATGGCTTTAGCTTTTGATCATTAAGTATCATGTTAGCTGTGGGTTTGTCATACACAGCCTTTATTATACTGAGGAATATTCCATGGATTCCTAGTTTCTCCAGAGCTTTTAACATAAAGGGGTGTTGGATCTTGTCAAATGTCTTTTCTGCATCTATTGAGACAATCATGTGATTTTTGTCCTTGCTCCTGTTGATGTGTTGAATTATATTAATTGATTTGTGTATGTTGAACCAGCTTTGTATCTCTATGATGAAACCTGTTTGATCATAGTGTATAATTTTTTTGATGAGTTGTTGTAGACGGTTGGCCAGTATTTTGTTGAGAAGTTTTGCATCAATATTCATCAAAGAAGTGGATCTATAGTGCTCTTTTTTTGATGAATCTCTGTCTGGTTTGGGGATGAGGGTTATAGTGGCTTCGTAGAATGAGTTTGGCAAAGAGCCTCTGTTTTCAATTTCTTTGAAGAGCTGAGGGATATTGGTATGAGCTCGGCTTTGAAGACCTTATAGAGTTCAATTGTGAATCCATCTGGCTCTCGGCTTTTCTTGGATGGAAAGTCTCTTATTGTCATTTCTATTTCAGTGCTTGAAATAGGTCTGTTTAGTTGGATTAAGTCTTCTTGGTTCAGTCTTCTTGGGTATGATAATATTGGCTAGAAATTCATCCATTTCTTCTAGATTCTCAAATTTGTTCACAGGTAGGTTTGAAAAGTAGTTGATTATGATGCTCTGGATCTTGGTAATTTCTGTCATGATATTACCATTCTCATTTGTGATTTTGTTTATTTGGGCATGCTCCCTTTTTTTCGTAAGCGTTGCTGATGGTCTGTCAATTTTGTTAATTTTTTCAAAGAACCAAATCATTGTTTTGTTGATTCTTTTTCCCATCCAAGTACTAACCAGGCCCAACCCTGCTTAGCTCCCGAGATTAGACACGATCAGGCACATTCAGGGTGGTATGGCCGTAGACTTTGTTGATTCTTTCTGTCGTATTTTTGGACTTCAATTCATTTAATTCTGCTTTGATTTTAGTAATTTGCTTTCTTCTCCTGGGATTGGGGTAGGTTTGTTGCTCTTTTTTCAAGAGCTTAAGGTGTGACATTAAAGTATTGGTTTCTGATTTTTCCAATTTGTTAATGTAGGCACTCAGGGCTATAAATTTTCCTTTGAGAACTGCCTTTGCTTTGTTCCAAAGGAGATGGTATTTTGTGTGCTCATTTTTGTTTAATTTCATAAACTATTGAATTTCTGTTTTGATCTCCTCGATGACGCATTGGTGATTCTACATTTTGTTGTTCAGTCTCCATGAGTTACAGGGTTTTCATTGGTGGAGATTGGTGTTCAGTTCCAATTTGATGCCCTTGTGGTATGAGAAAATGCAAGGAATAATTTCAGTGCTTCTGAGTCTGCACAGGTTTGTTTTATGCCCTAAAATGTGGCCTATTTTGAAAAATGTTTTATGTGCTTGTGAAAAAAAACATATATGGTGATGTTGTTGGGTGTTGTTGGGATATCTGTTAGATCTAGTTGGTCTATACAGTTGTTCAATTCTGAGGTTTCTCTGTTGAGTTTTTGCCTGATTGATCTGTCCATAGGTGAGAATGGTGTGTTAAACTCACCAACAATCACTGTGTTTCAATCTACATGTGGGTTTAGTGAAAGTAAAGTTTGCTTGATGAAGTTCAGTACTCTGGGGTTAGGTGTGTAGGTACTAAGGATGTTTTTTTCCTCCTGGAGGAGAGATCCCTTTATTAGTATGTAGTAACCTTCTTTGTCTTTTCTCACTAATTTTAATTTGAAGTCTATTTTATCTGATATGAGGATGGCAACTCCAGCCTGTTTGTGTGGACAGTTAGCTTGATAAACTTTATTCCAACCTCTCGCTTTCAAAAAATTTTTGTTTTTTGGGGCAAGATGTGTCTCTTGAAAACAGCAGAATGATGGATCTTGTTTTTTGATCCAGCTAGAGAGTCTATGCCATTTAATTGGAGAGTTAAGTCCATTGATATTGAGAGTTCAGATTGAAAAATATTTACTAGTTCCTACCATTTTTAAAAGCTTTGATAGGGCCTGTGGCTTGACAGTTCTTGTGGTACTTAGATGGTATGATTTTTAGGTGCCCTTTCTTTGTCAGTATCATGTTTGTTTTGGTTTTCAATGTGTAGAACATCTTTGAGAATTTTCTGTAATGCTGGTTTAGTTGCTATGTAATATTGCAACTTTTCCTTGGAATGGAAGGTTCTTATTGTTCCCTTGGTTATGGATGAATACTTAGCTGGGTACAGTATTCTTGGTTGGTAGTTATTTGTTTTAAGGGCATGACATATATACTTCCAATCTCTTCTTGCTTGCATGGTCTCTGCTGAGAAATCTATTGTTATTTGAACTGGTTTCCCTTTGTGGGGGATTGTTCTCTTCTCTCTGGCTGCTTTTAGGATCCTTTCGTTCGTGTCTATTGATCCTGTATGGATTATAATGTGGCAGTGGGATGTCCTTTTCTGGTCAGGTCTGTTTGGTGTTCTAAAAGCTTCTTGTATCTGGATGGGCCTGACCTTTTGATATTTGGGAAGTTCTCTGAGATGATTCCCCAAAGTATATTTCCAATTTCATTGACCTCTTTCTCCAGGCCCTCCTTAATACCAATTAGCCTGAAATTAGGCTTCCTAATTTTATCTTGGACCTCCTAAAGCATTCTCTCAAATTTCCTAGATTTGGTTTGACTCACTTTCTGTTCTTTCTCCATAACAACTAGATTATTTTCAACCCTGAAAGTCTCTCTTCTGCATTGTCTAACCTGCTATCAAAACTTTCTACTTTGTTTTTTATCTCCCATCCTTATAATTGCTCATTTTTGATGCCTCACATCTCTTGTTTTAGATCATGTATGGACTTCTTTAACTCCTTGATTTCCATTTGAGTGGTTAGCTCAGCACCTTACTCTCATTGGACATTTGTTGGAGTTCAGTCAGCTTTTTGTTTGTGGATTCTATGAATTCATCAATTTTTCTTTATAAATCCTTTATTATGGCCTTCTGTATGGCTTCCTCATGTTCACCTATCTCCTTCTTTATGGTTTCTTGTTGTTTAGATATGGCTTCCTCACGTATCTCTTTCTGTATCTTTTCAAACTTCATTAATCATTACATTTGTATGGTATTTAGAGGACTCTCCTCTAGTTTTGCCATTGACTTCTCCATTGCCTGTTTATATTGCGTGGGAGATGCTATTCCTTGATTTGCCATTTTTCTTGAGTTTCTTGTTCTGCCCATTTGAAAATGGGAGCAAGATTAATGCTGCACAAGATTACAGTTTTTAAGATATAACCAACCTAGAGCTCTTTAGCTGGCCAGACAATAGATGTTCACAATTTTAGATTGGTATTATCACTCTTTCTCTCTTTCTGTGCACTTACAGAGAAATCTAATAGCACCACCGATCACCATTTTATGATCAAAAAAATAAACCCCTCAATCCAATCTCTATTGTATTTAAGTCCCTCTGGAACTACAGTATAATTGAACACCTAGATATACAGTATTGCTCAACAACCATCAACTGTAGATCCACACATTATAAAAGCTGAAGGATGAACAGAGGTCCAGAGATAGAAAAATAGCATGAAAGACAAGAGGGGAGGTAAGAAAAGAGTAATGTAGGAGTGTAAGATTAATATAGTAATGAAGAAAGGGGATAGAGTAAGGATAACTGACCTAAGGTGATAGAAATGTAAAATAGTTGAGTACAAATTTTAGAAAAAAATAAGATAAAACTTATGAAAATAAGAAGAGTAATAAGAAGAATATATACAGAAAAGAAGAAGGTATATATAGGAGAGTTCAATGATAAAAATTAACAACAAAAATAAAAAAGAATAGGAAAAACAAGAAAAAAGGTGGGGTGAGATCCCACACAATTGTGAGTTCTTAGACAAGAAATACTAGGGTTAAGAACCAAGAGATTAAAAAGCAGGTGACTGTATCAGTATAAATATCATTTGTATCCAGTCTGTACCCAGTGCTGTCCTGTGTTTCTAGGAATGACAGAAGGAAAACTGGGGGGGGGGGGGAGGCGGGGGAAGGAAAGAATCATAACATTAAAAAAAAGAAAAAGGTGGAAGTAAATGGCCAAAAAAGTAAGAACACGTAAAAATGCAAATGAAAAAGGGTAGAAAAAAAGGGGAAAAAAGAAAAAAAGTATTGAGTTTGGGTTTTTTTTTTGTGGGGGGGGGGTGAACAGGATAAGAAACTTGTGTCTCCACTCAACTGAGGACCCAAACCCTTCAAAGTCTTATTCTCTTGCAATTGTCTTTGTGGTTTTTCTGATCAGTGTGCTTGATTGGGCAGGAAAAAAAAAAACGGTGGTATCACAGGCAGCTTTGTTTACCCAGAATGTGGCCCCACCCAGTGGGAGGAACCTCCACTAGCACTGGGGTGGACGTCTGGCTAAGCTGACTCTGGGAGAACCTTTGTCCTTTTGAATGATGGTGCTGCCAGCACCACTTCTCAGGCTCCAGTTGGTTTGGCTGGGTCTTTGCCAGCAATCAAGATGGCGGTGCTCTCGGCTTGTGAGGGAGGGGATTCCTTCCCAATGCTGTTCCTCGAGCAGATGTGGAAACTTCTCCACAGAGGTAGTCACAAATTGCTGGATTTTTGGTTCCATGAAGTTGGCAGGTCCGTACATGGCCAGGTGACGGCTCTGGGCTTGCGCAGGCTCTGTGTGGTCTATCTGGAGCCGGCAGGTCTGCGCTGCTGAGAAACACTGTAGGCTCAGGTGCCAGACAGAGGCTTTGTCTCTGCAGCGGCCCCAAGTGGCTGGGCCTGCTCCATGCTGTCTTCTTGTACTGGTTTTCTGCCTTTCTCCTCTCTGACTGAGATCTCTGTGGTGCTAAAGCTTACTTAGGATGGATCTTTGGGTATGAACTTTCCCCTACGATGCTAGAACTGGTTTCTTGGCGAGAGCTCAGAAAGACTCACACTGAGCCTCGGGCCTCCTTCTGCCAATCTCAGTCATTGTCTTAATAAAAGTTACTTCTTCAGAGAAGTTTCTTTTCAAGTCTTTAGGCTACCTTTTACAAGATGATATAACAAAGGACAAAAGGTAAACCAGAAAGTGGTTCTGTGGTTTAGAATGGTAGAACACTAGCCTTGAGCAAAAGAATTCTTGACAGCTCTCAGGATCCAACTGCAAGCCCCACAACTGAAAAATAAAAGAGGAAAAAAATTTTACTATTACAGAAAAAAATTAAACATATATGCAAATAGACAATGAAGGAAAGCTTAATTTGAGAAAAGTGATCAGATACAGTCAGAATGAGCTCTACACTTAATAAATTCTAGGTCTTCTCATTTCTTTTTCTATAAAAAGGCAGTTATTATTAGGGGAAAGGAAACCTCTTCAACTGATTCTAAAATTCAGGATTTTTTTCTCACGGATAATTTGGGTATTGGGTTGTAAAACTTGATAGAATGTTCCTAGTCTTTAATTGATCCAGAAGTCAAAAAATTAAATCTCAGTTCCCAAGAATGTTTCATGTAGTAGATGTTTTGTTTACAAGAGAAATGCATCATCTTTTCTTAATAATTTTCACAAAAAAAGTTTTCCTTTTTGGAGGGGCTAGTCATGGGACTTGAACATTGGGCCTAGGTGCTATCCCTGAGCTCTTCAGCTCAAGGTTACCACCCTATCCCTTCAGCACCACTTCCTGTTTTCTAGTGATTAATTGGAAACAAGAGTCTCCAGGATTTTAGTGCTAGGTCTGGCTTTGAACCTTGAGCCTCAAATATCAGCCTCCTGAGTAGCTAAGACTTACAGCTGTGAGCCACTGTGACCAGCAAATTTTTCCTTTTCTATAACAACTTTTGACAAGGCTAAAAAATGAGAGACAAATGAGGGAGGAGGTAACAATGTTCAATAAGAACTGTGCTCATTAACTTACATATGTAACTGCAACCCCTCTGTATATTCTGTATATCACCTTGAGAATAAAATTAAATAAAAAATAAAGATGACTTGGACACTTAATAATAGATGATTTAGAAATGGGGAGATGTGGGGCCGGGAGTTTGGCCTAGTGGTAGAGTGCTTACCTAGCATGCATGAAGACCCAGGTTCAATTCCTTGGTACCACATACATAGCAAAAAGCCAGAAGTGGTGCTGAGGCTCAAGTGGTAGAGCTCTAGCTTTGAGAAAGTCCAAGGACAGTGCTCAAGCCCTGAGCCCAAGCCCAGGACAAAGAAAAAAAAAATTAATGGGGAGATGTTCTAAGCAATCTAGTGAGAATATTTGACTATATTTCTCCATACAAAGCCCTTTAGAATGTGATGGAATCAACTCCCTGTTTTTTAATAAGAAATCACACTGATAGCAAACTAGCATCAAATAAAGACAAACTCTTAGATTTGTATTATGTACTGGGCATTGTACTAAGCCTTAGATGTGTAAAAGTAAATTAAGCCAATTTAACACATCTTCTCTTGGACCTTATGGTCAGTATGGAAGATAGATATAAGCAAGAGAACCACTCACAAATAAATACATATTTATTTATATCACTTTGCTAGGACACACGATGCTGAGTACCATATGTGCATGAATTAAAATCCTAACAATCCACTTTGTATCCAAAGAAAACTAGATATTTCTCAGAAGTATTTACAGCATAGAAAATGGGCTCTCCTAGCAGAGATTTACAGTAGAACAAAACTAGATATGTATGACACTAAATGAAAGAACCTCCAGGATATAGAAACAAAAGCCATATGAAGAGTGATTATTGTCCTTTAGTTACTATGTTATCTCTCATCTTTTTTGCTGTCCCTTGGCTATCTCATATTGTTACAGTATTTTACCTTGTTATCTGATATATTGTATATATGCTTATTTGGTTATTTGAAATCAGATAAGGAAGGGGGGGATAGATGAGGTCGGGGGTTGGGGAGGGAAATGGAGACCAAAACATGAGAAAGGGTATCAATGTATGTGAAGTAATGTACCTTCTATCTGGTGAATACAATGTAACCCTTCTATTAATTACAATAAAAATATATGGGAAAAAAGAAAGAAAAGCAAAATTGCAAAGAAAATTATCTAAACTGGTATCCATGACTCATTCAATAAATTGCAAAAGGGTTGTTTATCATGGCAGAGTGATGCCTTGAAAACCTCATAATAACTCTGCATGAGTAATTGTATTATTGGAAGGCAAGTTGGAATGTGTAAAATTAATTTTTAAATTAAGGAGTAAATTTCATTGAAGACTTTTCCCCTTCTGTCTTATTTATTTCTGCAGTATTTTAATCCAAGGAAAACCTAATAGAACTATGCAAACTATGTGGCCAAAAAAGCCTTTTCTGATAGCATTTATTGAACGAATGTGTGAACAGTAGAGCTCTAGCATTCTCCAATGTTGAGCTCAGGAAAAGCATCCAATCAAGAGGAAAGGATGATCAAAATGGACTCCTTTCCTGAGCTGCTTTGCTAGTCACAAAAGAAATCAAGACAATTTGTGGAATTTAATTTGTGCAATACTTCATTGCTTTTGCTTTTTACTTTTGTTGAGCTAGAGATCAAACTCAGCACATTGCATCCTTTGTGAGCAGTTAATTTCTGAGCTCCATCCTCAACCCTGAATTAATAAAAATACTTTGTTCCATTTTTTAAAACGTACCTAATTGGACAGAGGGGATTTATTATATTTCCATACATGAGTATACTTTAATGAATTTAACTCCATTGCTCTTTACCCTCTCCTCCATCTCTTCTATTTTAATACAGGCTGAGAAAATACTTTGGAGGTAATGATTCACCACCACCCTGTTCTCTTCTCCCCAAGCCCTGAACATATACAAACTGGTTCCCATTCACAAATGTTCCCCTCCCCCATTTTGTAACACCCCTGCCATTCATTTTTACTTAGGTCTAGATTTCACAGATGAGAGACAACACATAATATTCATCTCTTTCATTCTGACTTCTTTCATGTAAAATGACAATTGTTCCTCAATAAACTACAAATAAAACTACCACATAATCCTGTTATATCACACCCATGCATCCAAAAGAATTCATATCAGTGTATGATAAAGAGACCTGAACACTCAGGTGCACAGCAGTGCTATTCACAGCACTTAAACAGTGGAATCAATGCAAGTGGCCCCCAACAGATGAGTCCATAGGAATATAAAGTATATATACACTATTCAACCACAAAGAAGAATGAAGTTATATTATTTTTCCAGAGGGTGAATGGAACTAGAGACCATCACAGTAAGTAGACTATTTAATTTTATTATCAGGGTGATGTACAAAGAGGTCACAGTTACATACATAAGATAATGAATACATTTCTTGTTAGACTTTGTCACCCCTCCCATATTTTTCATTCACTTACCCCCCCAACCCCCAAGTTGTAAAGTTCATTTCCAACATATTGTTTTGTGTGCCTCAGTTACATTGGTTCAGTAAACTCCTAATAGTTATATATAACGAATGCTAACTAACAAGCTAGGCAATCATCTTATCTTATGTAAAGACAAAAATAATCTAGAGAGTAGCTACATTCAATTAATTGTACTTATCTTCAGAATATGTCCATTAGACTTCATTGTTCTTTAATCCCAGTCACTAATTACAGGCTATCAATTTTTGAAGCATTTTGAGAAACAACACAATAAATCACCATCTTAAAACTGGACACAAAGATTTCTAGATGTTTCTCTAATTTAAGTCTCCCTCCACTACCCTCGTTGAGGGTAGCAGGACTGAGCGATCAGAGTTGCTCCGACTCTCAGAAAGTCAATCCCAGTAAAGTCCTGAGCTCTGCTAAGAACTGCAAAGTTGCCTGATTTGGCACCCATGAAACAAATATATATCATCAAATTCTCAATGCTAAGTCTCACCAAGACTTGATTATTTTGTAGTGATCATAACATCATTGTAGTGATCATTAATTAAGACAGTCTAAAATCAGTTTGTGTATAAAAGGAGTGATAGCCTTGGAAACCAGCAGCATTTTTTCCAGCTTCTATGCATGCATTTGGAATCTTCATTGATAGGTATCCCAGGATAGTGGCTTCAAATCCCTTGCTCTAGTCTCTCTGAGTCCCAAAGTTGTCCGAGAAAAATCTACTTTAGCATATGTATCTAATGGACAGCTTAACTCATAATGTTAAAATAAGAATGCTTGTTCTCTCAATTTTTTCTTTTATTCTTCTACACACCAGTGAATATCACCATCTATAACCCTGTTACTTAATACAATATTCTACCAGTCATTCTGAGTCATTCCTTTTATTCACAATGTATGTTCAAAATATCAGTAGGATGTGTCAGGTTTATCTTTCAGATATTCCCCACACCATCTCATATATTTTCTTTCTTCTATATCTTAAAAGACTATAGTAGCATCCTAACTGTTCTATTCTTTTAGTCTCTGCTCTTGCCTTGAAAGAGTTTATCATCCTCACCACAAATAGAGAAATCAATAAGTAAACTGTAAATTTGATTGATTACATTATTTTTCTTCTTAAAGCGCATTACACTTAAAACAAAATTCCTTCTCCTTACTGTGGCCTATAAGATATTGTATGCTCACCTCCCTTAACTCCCTCTTATGTCTACTTTTTCATTTTATTTTTATTATGAAGGTGGTATACAGAGAGATTACAGTTACATAAGTTAGGTAATGAGTACATTTCTTTTTCAACAGTGTCACATCTTCCCTCATTTTCTCTCAGTTTTTTTTTTGCCTGGTCTTCATCTCCCACACATTGTATAGGTCATTTTTAACATAATGTCTACTGAATATCATTGCTGCATTAGTTTACCCTTTATCCAACCATTTCTGTTTTCCTCCTTGCCCTCCCCTAAACAGATAAACTTACATGCAAGACAAAACCTACAGAAATCAAAACCATAGACAAAGGAGGGAGGGGGAATCAAAAGCTCTAGGTCTATAGTTTCATTTCTGGGTCTTCTATTCTGTTGGTCTTTGGGCCCATTCTTGTGCTAGTATGAAGTTGCTTTTATTACTATTGCTTTATAATAGAGTTTGAAGCTTAGTGCTGCTATTCTCCCAGCACTGTTCTTCCTGTTAAGGATTGTTTTGCTATTTGGGGTCTTTTATTATTGCATATGAATTTTTGTATTGCTTTCACTATATCATTGAAGAATGCAGTTGGTATTTTGATGGGTATTGCATATATTTGTAAATAGATTTGGCAAAAATGGCAAAGTGGCAGTATTCACATTTTCATGATGTTAATTTTTTTTAATCCAGAAGCATGGAATGTTTTTCTGTTTCCTTAAATCTCCTTTAATACCTTTCTTCATGTTTTTGAAGTTTCATCATAGAGGTCCTTCATATCTTTGATTAATTCCTACGTCGTTTTCCTTTTGTATTTCCGCTTCTTACCAATATTTCTCTATCAAATGCCTGAAGGCCTCTCCTTGTCTATTGGATGCTTGGATGTAGGAATTTTTCCGATATATCAAATAATGTCCACCAAATTCGTTCTCACCTCAGAACATTTGCATTTGAATTTTCAGATAAAGGATTTCACTAGATATTTGCAGAAGGCACTCCAGTTATTTCAATCATGTTTGTGATCAAATATATTATGTCCACCAATTATATTGATTTCAAATCTCAATTCCTACTATATCCATTCACATCCCAAGGCTTGCTATGGTCATTGATAAATAAATATGTTCTGATCTCTGTGGATTTTTGGCTTTGTCTCCAGATTCCACTCAAATGTAAGTCAGGGATTTAATTTTCTTCACCTCTCTAACTCCTAGTCCTAGAATGTTTCATTCTTGTTCAGTTACTCAGTACATATTAGCTTCAGGAATAAAGGAATGCCTGCAGAAGAATTTTAGGGATTGTCCCAGTAGTTACTACTTTTCTCTCTGTAACAGATGCTCATGTTCACTGAGGACTTGAATTTGGCTAATGTAGCTCCTTTAATTACAACAGCTAGAGCTGACCAAATAAATTAAAGTAATGAAAATAAACAATTACCAGTAATGGCATCTAAGTTAACTGTTACCTTTATGTGAAGGCCACTGAAAATTAGAGTATGTTGCTGAAGGACATGAACCCACATACAAATTCAAAGCTGTGGTTCTGCCATGTTTGAAGGTCTCCATGGAAACAACACGATCCTGTTTTCTGTTTATAAGCTTAAAATATGTGGTGGCAAGAAAGCACTGCTCTAGCAAACCGCGTGAGGATGATTCAAAAGATGAAAGCCTATAAAAATTAATGATCAGAGAAGAATGTGCACTAGTAAATCAACAACCACATTATTAAAAACAGAAGAAATATAATTGGCCACATATGGCCACTCTGTAATGAGGCAGGAGTCATTGTGCTCTTTAAGCCAGTTACATACTTACACTCACAACATGACGACTCACAGAGGGAACAACTGATATGCCAACAGCCTTTTGGAAATGAAATCTTTTCTTTATTAATACTTTCCATGACATCTAATTATCAATTAAGTAAATGACTTAACAGTGAGAACAGGTACCTAAAATAAAACCAGCCTAATGGATTATTGCCATTACATTTGCTTTTAAGTAGAGCAAGCTTTAGAAATAATAGACTCCAATAGACTAAGGCTCTATAGGCTTTATAGGTCAGGTAATAATTCACACTGAATGATATCAACCATGCATTTGTACTTCATGTAATTGTCTCAGCTTCTCAGGATTTGAAAGAAGAAAAACAACACTTATTCTATTTGTAGGATTCTAAAGGATTTAGAAAAGGGGACAATAACTCATACCTACAAAACTCTTTATAAAAGCTTATGCTCTCAATAAGTTCCCAAGTTTGGCATACTTCTGGTAGGGCTCAAAGAAGAGTCAGAGAACCACAAATATGCTGCTATAAACTTTTTGTTTTCCAACATACAACTGGCCTAAAACAACTTCAATTGCTTTGCTTTCTGGACACTTCAATATTTTAGAAATGAAGACCAGCTACTTGCAAAAGATGAAACATTTTCACATTTTTCTTTAGAGTGGATAGTTGGCTCAAATTAAATGTAGCTGCTATTTGTCATAAGTTTCCGGTAGCCATTCCAGTCCCTTTTTCTATGTATCATGCAACATGATGGGCAGTGCAAGCCCTAACTCCTGAGTTTTACAGTTGTCATTTAGTTCCTCAGGGAGACGAAGCTGATTTTGTTTTAGATGAAATTCCAAATTCTCAAGGAAGGAGCTCAACAGCAAGTCTTGTTTTGATACCTAATTCTGAAATTGCTGCTTTGTCTATAGAATGGATAAATAAAATCTAAGGAATAAAGTGAACATTCTTCCCTGCTCTCCCCATCCCCCACCATTCCCTCCACACTGCTACTCTACTAGGATTTTTGCACTTTCTTATGACTCAGTTTTTGATACTTTCAAAAGTGACAATATCTTATTATTCTCAGGGAACATTATATAATTTTTATTAAACTGTTTCTAAAATGCACCCTTGATATATGATTTCATTCATTGTAAAAGTCAAACTCCAGCTAGGGAGATGGCTTAGTGGTATAGTGCTTGCCTAGCATGCATGAGGCCCTGGGTTAATTCCTCTGTAATACATAAACAAAAAAACACGCAAGAAGTCAAACTTCTACATTTGCTATTCAGAAAACTAAAGAGTTTGGCCACCATCTGTCACTGTCCACAGTCTATTCCTGTAGCTCTCTGCCGTCATTATTTCCTTCTCTTTTGTGCACATGTTCCCATTCAGTGGTGCTTGTCTCTGTTGTTTCTCAAACCTTCCAAACAGACTTGTGCTTCAGCTTGTTTGGACATTCTCTGGAGACATTCCTGAAGAAGCATTGTTACCAACTCTCATAGTTACTCTAAGGATTTGATCTAATAATATGCCCCAGAGAGGTTAGCACTGTGTTTAAAAGAAAAGAAATCAGTGCATGTGTGTCAGGACGATTTTTCAGATGGTTCCCAGGATCCCTCACCTCACCATTTTCACTATTTTGTATAAGCTTTTTCCCTTAACTTCGGAACAAAACTGTGAACTTCTCACCAACAGACTATAGCAAAATGACAATAGACTAGTAGTCTATCCCTCTCCACTTTATACCACATGACATAGGACTTGCTAGCAGACTAAGTTCTGACAACTATTTTATTGGCTTTAAAGAAGCCAAATGTCATGCATGATACAACCACCAATAAAATGGATTCTACCAGTAAGCTGAGGAAATTAGAAAAATATTCTTTCCCATTTGGGCCACTCTATGAGAACACACTCATGCACAGTCACCTGGACATGCACAGTTTTGAGTGACTCTGAAGTGTGGAACTCAGTTCATCTCTGTCTAACTCCTGACTTCGAGATAAAAGGGGTGTGCTGTTTTATGCCTCAGATTTGCAGTTTGTACAGCACAGAAAACAAATATTGTCTAACACATTAACAACTCCATGTTCTCATAGTTATTACATTATAAATATATAATTGGCAACTTTCATATGTAATCAATCATTTAACTCACTTAATATACTTTCCTTTCATAACCACACACTATACTAGAATGCAAGTTCCATGAAAACAAGAAGTTTATCTGCACAATTATAAGGGTGTTTGGTATAAGAAAGCTATTTTTGACTGATAATATCAACTCTTTATATTTTAAATGAGTATTGGAATTGATTCCATAACCAATTCACACACAAACACATAGACACATATATACATGTGCACACACAGACTTCACACATTATACCTAGTTTAACAAATGAATTTTATTTTTGTTTCATACAAAATACATGTGACTTTTTCCCTTTTAAGAAAAAAATTTGTTATTGCATGCATGTACTTTCCAATCTCTGCTTAAAATAAAATCCATACAAAAGGAAGCAAGAATGCAAGGAAGATTCTAGCAATGTTACCCAGTGACTACTTTACTGCACAAATAGAATTGTTATATTTGATTGCTTTATTGCAAAAAAAAACCGAAAAAACATGGAAATTCTTTCTATAGAAAATATTCAAATTAGAACTCATCTCTTGAGGATAATATAATTATAGCTCTGCTACAATCCAGACTATTAAGAGGTTGCAAAGTTCATTTTATTTGTATAAATTTGTAATTGGAATTTAAATAAAAAAAAACATACTAATGTCCTTTATTGAAATGACTCAAAATAGAACATTTCTATTATCGTACATAACGGACTAATAACTTGCTGCTCTTTTATGATTTAAGGAATATTCCTGATTTAGTAATAAATTATCAGGCATTGTGTTTTTACTATTAATCCCTGAGAGAAAACATAAATACTATAGAAAAAAATCCATAAATATTTAAGCCCCCACATTAAGAATATCCCTAGCTCTGCCCCCAAGAGTCTACTTAGCCAATCTCATTATTATAAAACATGTTGCATTATGAGATAAAATTTTGATATCATTATTGTTGTTTTAGCCAAATAAAAGAACCACTGCAAGGGGAAGTAATCGAGTTTAATAGCAATAACAAAGTACTGAGAAATGAAGGTGGTTTTTGTTTATCCCTGATGATAATTTATCTTTCCCATTGATTTAGTAAAAAACAAAATGCTACCATAATCAATGGAGCAACCAATGTGCTAGTGGGTGACCAAAGATAAACATGCACAATTTCTGTTCTGGAAATACTTATGGTAAATACGCAGGCAGATTTCTGGCCAGACAATGTCAGAATATTCTGGAGGTAATTATTCTCCCTCCCTGCAAAGCCTGATTCTGATCCAAAGGATTTAAACAAGGCAAGTCATTGCTTCAACTTTACAAAGGTACTCAATGAAAGGCTCTGTATTTTATAATAGTTACAGAATGATGAATGCTACTTTTGAGAGGCAGGAGCAGTGTTGAGAGTCAACGTGAAGCTCATCACTGAGCTTCCTGAACTTCAGTGTGTGTGTGTGTGTGTGTGTGTGTGTGTGCGCGCGCGTGTATATTCAAGTTGATCCTGGGGCTTGAATTCAGAGCCTGGGTGCTGTCCTTTTAGCATTTCTTTCTCTCTAAAATCAGTAAGTCAGAGGCTACCTTGAGAAATAGCCAAATATTTATTCAGCTCTATTCATCTATCTAAGAGATTGCATTCCAGACTGAAGGAGAAAATATTGTTCAGTGAAGGCATCTTCCTCATCTCTACCTCAATTACAGCATCATCAATTGTAGAACAACTAGACAGCAAATGTTCACTGCCCTAACATAGTAATGTACTACAGCAACTTTATGATACATACCTTTACAATAGTGTTAGGAGACACTCTAGTCAATCTACTACCCATGAATAGGAAAGACCTTTTTTCATATATCATTTATTGTAATTATTAGAAGGGTTACATTATATTCACCTGATAGAAGGTGCATTACTTCACAAATATTGACACCCTTTCTTATGTCTTGGTCCCCATTTCCCTCCCCCCACCCCCACCTCTCATCTTGTTTTCCCCCTTCCTTATCCAACTTCAAATAATCAAATACGCATATATATAATATATCAGATAACCTGGTGAAATACTATAACAATATGAGATAACCAAGGGACAGCAAAGGAGATGAGAGACAACATAGTACATTAAGGACAACAATCATTTGTTATATGGCTTTTGTTTCAATATCCTGGAGGTCCTTTCAATTAGCTTCATACTATATGGCCTTATGTATCAAGATTTTGCTCTATTGCAGATCTCTGCTAGGAGAGCCCAAGGTTTCTACTGATTATGACGAATGAGGGAAACTATTGAGCCTATGTTCCTTTGAGTCTGGCTTACTTCACTTAATATGATTTTTTCTGTCTTCCCATTTAGGAAAAGACCTTCCATGGGATTCTATCCTCCTATTGGATATAATCTAGTCAATAAATCAATGTCTGTACTGAAAAATAAAACTTCAAGTGTCATAGCAAACAGATTACATCTGGTTTACTTTAGAAAAATATTTTGTGGGAAAAAATATTTGTGCATTTGTGAAACATCTGGAGGAACTTGAATATGGTTTTGTAGATATGAGAACATGTGGATGTGGAAAGTTAAATAAATTGTCATATCAGGTTACTGTGACAATGTTCTCTAAATTCTAATATTTGTTTTTTTAAATGTATACATGTTCCTTAGTACTCTGATCACATTTTAGTGCAGGCTTTGGTTCAGCTAGAAATTAAGCAAAAGAAATTAAATTTTCTCCCATATTCCCTAACAATTACATAAGTGTAAGTTCTGCCTGATCAACAAGGGAACTGATGGTACATCTGTCTCATGATGAGGAAACTAGGATACACAATTATTATGCAAAGTTTATAGTACACACTATAACTAACAGTGTTGTATCTTTTCTGTCAACCCCCCCCCCCCCCGTACTCAACAGTAGAGGACCATAGAGAGCAGTGACACTGCCTACAATGACCTCTGTGCTTTACCTTGCCATCTGTCACTCCCTTCAACTCCTAGAAATCATTCATTCATTTATACTAACACCAAAATTTTGACTTTCTAGACTTCAATGTAGCTAGACTCAAACATTATAATCTTACACAGTGTTTGCCTTTCTCTAATATGAATTTAAGATATCACCATGTTTTATCAACTCTTGGTGGCTCATTTTTTTCTGGATTGAAAAAATATCCCAATATGCCAGTGTCTGGACATACCACAGTTTGTCTAATCATTCATAGAAAGGCACCTTGGTTGCTTACAAGTTTGAAACATGTGCACAGCTTTTTGCATGAATATAACTCTCAACTCCTAAGGAATATTGAGGACTGAAATTGTGATGAGTATGCCTCATTTTCTGAGAAAATTCCCACCAACAATGAATAAGTGTTCAGGTTCCTCTGCATAGAGGACAGCCTTTTGTATTTTCAGTATTTGGAGTTTCAACATTCTAATTCATGTGTCCTGGCATCCCCAATTTTAATTTGTATTACCTTGACATTATATGAGTCATCTTATAAAACACTTACTTGCTACCTGAATCTCTTATTTTGTGTGGTGTTTCAGTAACTACTCTTGACCTGGCTTAACTTTTGCCAGATTACTTTTGGTAAAGGAGGGCCTAAATCTATGGCAAAACAGAGATGCAAAAATATTAAACTTAATAATTAAGTGAAGAAGGTTCAAAGCGTTCATTATAAAGTAAAACTTCAAGGGCAATGATAAAACAACCACAAGATGAAAACAGTCAAAGCCAAACACACAAAAATGATAGAGAAACACTGACTACAGATTGGTTTTTCTTCTTACTAAAATATCATTGAACAGACCAAGGCATGTCCAATACAGTGTTCTATGATACCTTTTTTTCCCCCTTGGCTTGATCTTAAACTCTGAATTTTTTAAACAAAAGCTTGCTTTCTTTCCCAAGAAAACTCTTGGGGGTGATTTGAGGCAACCTGGACTCATCAGTCCTTTCATAAAAGCATTCCCATCTGAATTCTGACACTTACAATCATTTACACAATGGCATACACCTTTAACTGCCAACATAGAATGCAGCTTATTTTTCTTCTTTTGACTTTTTTGGGGATAATAATGCATTCGTTTTTAAAGGGTTATGTTCATTTAACAGAATCCACCTCTCAATTTTGTGACTTCTATTCGATCCAGTATGGATGAAACAACACAAGCAGCAGGAGCTAGGTGGAACATCTGGGAAACCCTTCAAAACGTCTGGCCTTTCTCTCTCCTTTGATCTATCTTTGGGCTTTGATAGCAGGTGTGAGCAACATCTCGCTAGACAGGAAGATGAAAGCCAGGTGCTATGAAGAGTCAAAAGGAAAGACAGTGAGAGCTGAGGACTTGAAGGGTGAATCCTGACTGCTGCTACGTGATGGACTGCCTGCATTTAGATGCTGGTTACATTTTCCTTGACATAGTAACAAAAGCAGTTTTGTCTGGTACACAGAGAAATTGCATCTTGCAAGACATTTTCAGAACTGACTATCACTGCTCGGTAAGTAAGGTCTATACCTAAACCCATATTAGTCGATAGCTCATCGACTAATTTAAAGATTGTCTGATTTATATTTATAGGAATGTTTTCATTTGCTTAATTTTATTTACAATTATCTTGCATTTTAATTGCAATATCTCTATTATCAATGTCTGACTTTCCATCTATCATGAATCTTACTCTTTGTACCAAATCTTCTATAAATGTAGTCCAATTGCTCTATATTTCCTCTTTCTACATTTGCTGTTATAACAATTAAATTTGAACAATAATGAATACCTTCATTTCCTACCCAGGTCTTCATAAAGTTTAACCTATTTCTAACAAAGGTACTCAATGCAATGCAAATATAGAGGTTACAAAGATCTAAAATAATCTCTCTCTCCATATATGTAATATACATACATATAATATACATATATGCATATACCATATTTACTAAGAAAATTCAGTTCATGTAAGTAAACAACAAAACACAATGTCCTATAACTATTTTCTGTCATTGTATATACATTTCAAGTTTATTCTTGGTTCCAGGATGTGCTTAACAATTTTGCCTTAAAATGTCAAGTTCAACCATATAATAGTCCTTCAAACTTTAGTGAGGCTATCCTGCAAATATGGCACAGTTGTGTGGGATGATGGCTTTTCTAGAACTTTAATTAATGAAAAATAATTCTGTGAAAATAATAGCTGAGAATATGAAAATGAGAAAATAAAACAATGTATGACAACAATGGCTGAGATTCTACTGGGGAGATGGGAGGCTGATTTTGAACAAGTAAGGTAGCAGTGATGTAAAGAATAAGCTGTTAGGTCCTTAGTCTGAAGAAAACAAGTGTAGCTGGGAAGAAAATAAAACAAAACCTGTGTCAATTCTACTCTTACCTTCTCCCTGTGACTGCTTTGGAATTACCATTGTCTGCTTCTCACTGAGGAAATCTACAATGACATCCCCCCTCCACACGCCCACTCACCCAAGAAAGTCCACAGTCCTTGGATAATAAGTTTTGTGCGTGTGTGTGTGTGTGTGTGTGTGTGTGTGTGAATCCTGGGACTAGAATTCAGGGACCACAACACCACTATGGTTTCTTCTGTGACTAGAACCCAGAGCTTCATGCATACTAAGCAATTACTTTACAACTATGCCATACTCCTGGCCCAGGAACTAATGAGATTCAGGAATCGATACTCCAATTCTTTATCATCAACTTTCTCTAATTTGTTCATGCCATCCTGGAGTGTAGTTGCCAAATGGAAATAACTTCTGCCAATGTTCTTTTAAAACAAATGGATAAAGAAATACATTTCAAAGCTTTATGACAACAAATTCAAGAATCTGGAAGAAATAAATGTATTTTTAGCAAATATTGATATACCCAAACTAATCCAAGAAGATATAAACCAACTAAACAGACCTATTTCAAGTAATGAAACAGAAATGACAACAAGATAACATCCATATAAGAAAAGCCCATCACTTGATGTATTCATAGCTGAATTTTATAAGGCCTTCAAAGCAGAACTCACACCAAATACTCCTCAAAGTCTTCCATGAAATTGAAAGTAAAACTTCTCTACCAAACTCATTCTATAAAGCCAGCATAACCCTCATCCAAAAACCAGACAGAGATTCATGAAAGAAAACTATAGACTTATTTCTTTGATGCACACTGATGCAAAACTTCTCAACAAAATACTGGCTAAACCTGCAGAAAACTAAAGTTGGATCCTTCTTTGTCACCCTGCACTAGAATTAACTATAAATGGATCAAAGACCTCGAGGTAAAATCCAACACACTGAAAACTTTACAAGAAGGAATAGGAGATACACTAGACCTTCTTGGCACAGGATGAAACTTTCTTAATAGGAACCAAGAATCACAACAAATCAGACAAAGGCTGGATAAGTGGGACTGCATTAAACTGCAGAGCTTTTGTATGGAAAAGGACATAGCTAGTAAATTAAATAGGAAGCCTACAGAATGGGAGAAGATCTTCACCAACCACACAACGGATAAAGGCCTCGTATCTAAAATATATCAACAGCTCAAAAAAAATGAATCACACCAAAACTAATCTCCAAAGAAACAACCATCCCATTAAAAGATGGGCCAAAGACTTAAAAGAGAGTCTTCTCTGAAGAAGAAACAAAAATGGCCTATAGACACATGAAGAAATGCTCAATATCTCTGGTCATAAAAGAAATGCAAATCAAAACAACTCTAAGATTCCACCTCCCTCCAGTTAGAATGGCCAGGATCAGGAAAACTAGTAACAACAGATGTTGGAGAGGATGTGGCCAAGAGGGATCACTACTACACTGCTGGTGGGAGTGCAAACTTGTTCAACCACTGAGGAAAGCAGTATGGCAGTTCCTCAAAAGACTAAAAATGGAGCTCCCCTATGACCCAGCAATTCCACTACTTGGCATTAACCTAATCGTCCAGAAACAAGAACATACTAAATCCATTAGCACAACGATGTTCATTGCAGCACTATTTACCATAGCAAAGTTATGGAACCAACTTTAATGTCCCTCAGTTGATGAGTGGATCAACAAGATGTGGTATTTGTACACAATGGAATTCTATGCTGCTGTTAGAAAGAACAACATCCCCCTATTTGTTAGGAAATGGAAAGACTTAGAAAAAATCATATTAAGTAAAGTAAGCCAGACTCAAAGGAACTTAGGCTCAATGGCTCATTTGGCTCATGGCTCAATGGCTCAAAGGAACTTAGGCTCATTTGTCATAATCAGTAGAAACCTTGGGCTCTCCTAGCAAAGATTTGCAATAGAGCAAAACCTAGATACATAAGGCCATATAATATGACGCTAAATGAAAGGACCTCTAGGATATAGAAACAAAAGCCATATAATGAGTGATTGTTGTCCTTAATGTACTATGTTATCTCTCCACTCTTTTGCTATCCCTTGATTAGCTCATGTTACATTATCTTACTTTGTTATCTGATATATTGGATATATTTGTATTTGGTTATTTGAAATTGGATAAGGAAGGGGGGAAAACAAGATGAGAGGTGGGGGTGAGGGGGAATGGGGACCAAGGCATGAGAAAGGGTATCAATGTATGTGAATTAATGCACCTTCTATCTGGCAAATATAATGTAACCCTTCTGTTAATTACAATAAAATTATATATGAAAAAATACTGGCTAATCAATTTTAGCATCTCATTAAAAATTGCACACTATGATCTAACAGGATTCATCACATATATACAAAGCTGTATTCAATATATGAATATAATTAATATAATTATGTAGTATAATTCATCACATCAACAGGAGCAAGGACAAGAATCACATGATCATCTCCTTAGATACAGAAAAAGTGTTTCATAAAATCCAGCACCCCTTTATGATAAAAGCTCTGGAGAAACTAGGAATCCATGGAACATCCCTCTGTATAATAAAAGCTGTATATGACAAACGCACAGTTAGCACTATACATAATGGTGAAAAGATAGTCATTTCCTCTACAACTAGGAATGAGATAAGAATGTCTACTCTCGGGCCCGGGAGTTTGGCCTAGCGGTTAAAGTGCTTGCCTAGCATGCACAAAGACCCGGGTTTGATTCCTCGGTATCCCACATACACAACCAAGCCAGAAGTGGCAGAGACGAGACTGCAACAAGCGACAGAGAGCGCAAGCAAGCAAGCGGAGCCCAACCGAGTGGTGGCCGGAGCGAGCGGGGCCGGAGCGAGCGGGGCCAGAAAGAGAAGGGGGCCAAAAAAAAAAAAAAGAATGTCTACTCTCTCCACTCAGCTTCAATATAGTATTAGAATTCCTAGCCAGAGCAATAAGGCAAGAACAAAACATAACGGGTATCAAAATAGGGAAAGATGAACAAAATTTTCCCTCATTGCAGATGACATGATTCTGTATTTAAGAAACAATACAAACTCTACTCCCAAGTCACTCCAGTTGATCTGAAACTTTGGCAAAGTAGCAGGATAGAAAACTAACCCTCAAAAATCAATAGCTTTCCATTTATGCCAACAATGAGAAGAGCAAAGCAGAAATCAGGAAAGTACCGCCTTTTGCAATAACCTCAAAATAAAAACTTAGGAATTAACTTAACCAATGAAGTAAAGGATCTTTATGATGAAAGCTTTAAAAACCTGAAAGAGGAAATTAGAGCAGAATTAAGGAACTGGAAAAGCCTCCCATACTCCTGGACTCAGAGAATTAACATCGTGAAAATGGCAATCCTACCAAGGGCTATCTACAGATTCAATGCAATGCCCATCAATATCCTGTCATGCTTCCATGAAATAGAGGACACAATCCAAAATTTCATATGGAACAATAAAAGACCCCATATAGCAAACACAAAGCTTAGCAAAAAGAATAGCACTGGAGGAATATCAATACCAAATTTCAGGCTATTACAGAGTTATAGTAATAAAAACAGCTTGGTACTGGCACTAGAACAGGCCTCAGGACCAATGGAATAGAACCCAAGACCCAGAAAACAACCCACAGACCTATGGCCACCTAATCTTCAATAAGGGAGCCAAAAAAAAAATAGGATGGAAGAAAGACAGCCTCTTCAACAAATGGTGTTGACACAATTGGTTAAACACCTGTAGAAAACTAAAGTTGGATCCTTATAGGTCTCCCTGCACCAGAATTAATTACAAATGGATCAGAAACTTTGAGGCAAAGGAAGAAAATCTGAAACCATTACAGGAAGAAATAGGAAATACACTTGAGCTCCTTGGCGCAGGTTGAGACTTTCTCAATAAAGGCTCAGAAGCTCAACAAATTAAAGAAACTTGGCACAAATGGGACAAAAGCATTAAACTTCAGAGTTTCTGTTAGGCCAAGGACATAGCCAGCAAGTTAAATAGAAAGCCCACAGAGTGGGAGAAGATCTTCACTAGCCATACAACAGACAAGGGCTTCATATCTGAAATATACCTATAGCTCAAAAAAATGAATCTCTCAAAAACAACCTCAAAGTCCATGTGGACTAAAGATTTGGAGACTTCTCTGAAGAGAAAATAAGAATGGCCAGTAGACACACTAAGAAATGTTCCACATCTCTGATCATAAAAGAAATGCAAATCAAAACAACTTTGAGAATGTCCATTATCAGGAAATCTAATAACAACAGATAATGGCAGGGATTTGGCCAAAAGGGAGCACTACATGGTTGGTGGGAATGTAAACTTGTTCAGCCACTCTAGGAAGCAGTATGGCAGTTTCTCAGAAGGCTAACATAGATCTCTCTTGTTATGCAGCAATTTTACTCCTGGACATTTACCCAAATGTTTTTCAGATCATCCCAGATTGCTGTAAGTATGGACCTGCCCCCACCTTTATGTATATCTTCATAATATCAAGGTTGTTCATTTATAACAGATATTTTAATGTTTTAACATTTTTAGATGTAAAGAACCATCTGAATCACCTGTAAGTTTAGACTCAGGTGTCTTTAGTGGGGACCCTGTTTTTTTGTTTAGTATAACTACTATCTCCAATTACATAACCTCTCAGTACTTCTTTGCTGCATTTCTTTACGTATATCCTTCTACCTCTGCCTTTTAGAAAATATCCTCCATCTAAACCCCTCTCTCTGTAAACCCTTACTGAATTGTAAGTGTTGCTTTTCTTTAAGGAGTATTAATTCCACCTTCTACCAGAAATAATAAGTGCTTTTTCCCTTTTGTAAATATTCTTTCTAACCCACGGTGCATATGCTTTTCAGGGATTATCCTAGTTCCAAGAGTAGCATGAGAATCAAGTCTGTAATTCAGAATTTTATGCACACACACATATACATACATATGTACATTCATACACACATATCACTTCAGGAGACTGCTTCACTACTAGGGCAGAAAACATAGAGCCTAGGACTTCTCTGGAATTTTGAAGCAGAATTTTCTATGTTCTTCTACTCTTATATTCATGTGATATGTACATAAAGCTGTCTCTGGATGGAGGCCTGTCTGAAACTGCAGACAAAATAAAAGCATACTATGAGATAGAAGGTGATGCTAAACATGGATGACATATAGAATTCTTGGATTGAATTCTTGCTCAAAGTTACTTAAGCTACCTAAAAGGCATGTAAAAGGTCCTTATATGTTAATATTTAATAGCTAATATTTATTACTAATATTAATTATTAATATTATTAATATTTAAGCCAATTTGACCTAGTTTTCCCAAATGGCAACCTGCTTTATATTTCTGCTCTCAATTTTGTCATGGAACACTACACAAAATGACATAATTCTCTAATTCTTTCTCCACGTTTACTATGAACTCCTTTTTTAAGCAGATATTGTACACTTTTTCTATATTCCACAAACACATAATAAACACATTGAATGGATATGGAGCAGGTTGGGGAGGGACAGAAATTATTTTAAATTCCCATAGAGTGCAATATTTAAAAGTAAGTTTTCTTTTACTTTATTCTCCTTTCCCATCATCATGAGAAATCAAGGAAATAAAAAACTGCCTTTTATATTTTCAAACTGTTCACATTGTCCTCACACAGAAGGTGATAATGTGCCATATATTTTATTGACAGAACTAATATGTATTCCATCTTGTTGTCAGAACCTATGTTAGAAGGTTGCATCTTTTTTTCTAATTCACAAAAATAATAGCCAATTGTATTTGCTCATTGGTGAGAGAATTACACTTACCAAGTAATAAATCTTTTTTGTCAGTAGTGCCCACAGGCCAATCAGGATGTGATGAAATCCCTCCTGTATTGACCCTAAGGAACAGGATTTCAGTGAGTAGTGACAAGTGAGCTAAAATCACTTGAGCTTATAGAAATCATCAGAAGGGATGATTAAAAGTTAAAGGTAAAACTGGAGCAAAATGTAGCTCATGAAAAGAATAACGGTTACTTTCACATACTAGTACTAAAAGAACCTAAATTTAAAAATCAGATGCCATGCTAGAGGTAGCAGACTTGTTTAAAAATAATAATGCATAGCTATCATTCTAGTTATTAGCTAAGATGTATTCTTTATTGATTATTATATTGATCTGCTAGAACAGACCCTAAAGGCAGTCAAATTCTACTTTGAATGTGTCTTTAGTTCTCTGCAATACAATCATTTCTACAGAGTTGTCTTTGTAGAATAAAGCTTTATTATTGTATTAGTTAAAATGTATACACATGAACACCAGGAAGTGTTCAGTCTCACAATTTAATAAAAATATGAGGATTAAATAAGTCAAGGTCCTCAAATATTCTGGTACAAAATAAGTGTTAAACAGATTGAAGATGTTTCTCTGTTCTCTGAATGTATCTATAACTGTACACCATATGTATGTTATCTTTATGCATGTCTCTTTTCTATTTCACATAGACCATGTATTATTTTAGAAAGTACTGATTTTTATAAGTATCTTCAGAAGAGCAGAACCCAGGGACAGAATACAATCCTAGAAGGAAAAAATGAGGGAATTTGTTTAGCCAAATGAAAGCTTTTCCATTGGATAATGATTTAAGCATTTCAAGAAGCCTAGTGGCCTTGTGGCCTTATTAAACTTTACTGACAGCTACTAATTAGTTATTGAAGAGTGCAGCCTCTGAAACCAGTATCTATGTCTAATAATCCCCTCGGAATATGAATTGAGGAGGAGAGGAATACAAGCATTTAGATGACAGTACCAGATACTGCTTTAGTCTTCCCAACTACTAAATGAGGATCAGTAAGAATACCTACCTATAGGATTTTTTGAAGTATTAAAATGAACTAACTCATAAACTCACAATTTACATGGTACACAATAAATAATAGTCATTATTTAAAGTAGTATATGTTAACTTATCACAATATTCAGCTGTTATCTTTGTAATTTAAATATTGGATAACTGAAAATACCACATCAGTAAATGTCTTAACAAACCTTCATCAAGGGAAGTTCTCAGATACTTAAAAACAGGGTGGCATTTATGCCAACTTCCATTTGTAGAGAATGCTGAGTAAAAAAAAAAAATGGGTCTACAACCAACTCTTGGTGACCTTTAATTCCATTTACACAGTTAATGGCTTTTAAGTAAGTCACTAAATGCCATTCACTGGTATTGTCCTCTATCTGCAGCAAAGCCATACCTATATGCCTTCCTGGTAAATTGAAATCCTCTTATCAAAAATTGTACAGCTTAAAAAAATCATTCAGTTTATAGGTATCAAAGAAGCGAGCAAGAACAGTTGCCAGTGATTAAAATAAAATCTCTAATAGGATCAATGGAGCTCAAAAAGCCAATGGTATAATTTTTTTCCTTCTCCTTTCAGCCTTTTTTCCAACATGATGGCATGAGGCTTTCCCTAGCCTAAGAGAAGCACAAATGATTCACATTTTGCTACAGTAAACAGTTGCCATGGATTTCTTTTTTATTCTTAAGGCTACAACAAATCAAGAGAAATGTATTGATCTGTTTCACTCACTGAGCAGCAAGTATTTTGCTGAAGCTAAATCTTAGTGAGGAAAGAAGAACTGAGTCTGCCCCATGATTTAAGCAATCAAAAAACACAAGATTTCAGGGATGATATAAGAAATTAGGGTTTGCCGACTAATTTGCATGTGCAATTGAATGCATGCATTAAAAATATAAGTGAAGTATTATGTTTAGTTCTATAGACTGTCTGTCTCATGACTTATTTATCTCTACGTAATAATATACTAGAATCAGGAAGATATGGAAGATGGCCGGTTGGTTATTATATTCAGTACAAATCAGTGGGATACGACAGAACTTCTCAAAAGTATGTTATTTTATATATTTGGAAAAATTGACAGAAGACTTTATTGTTAACTTGTCACAAAAGCATGTTCATTCCTAAAAAAGGAAAAATTCGTGATGTTAGAGCACCCATATATATTTAAAATCACAGATTTTGCTAGATAAATTAGAGAAGCCTTTTATTAACAACTAATGAAGATAGTAAAAGCAATAGGTGATGAAAAATGATGGAAAAAAATTAAACATTTTTTTATTTTGAGAAAATATTCAGAATGTTTTCTTATGGAAAAACATGAAACCAGGTTTTGAATTCAGACCCAGTGTTCAGGAGTTTTACATTAGTTCCAGCCACATAACCCCATATGCCAATGAAAGAGACACAGTGAAGGGCAGAAAAAGATTTATTAGCTGGCAGCTATGTGAAAGCAGGACTTTAGTACAGCTGCAGCCATCTTCAGAGGTATAGATTTTAGTGAGAATTGGGGGCAGGAATTAAATATGCATAGTTAGAACAATGCCTGGTTGCAGGTATGACCAATAGCTGAGTCTTTGTCCTTGAAGGGAAAGTTGCTACTGTTTTATTACTAGAACAGTACAGAAAGAGGGCAGTCTCCTGGGTCTGAGGCTGTTTACTTTTAAGATTATAACAAAAACATCATTACTTGCTCAAACCACAGTTTACCTTCCACATCCATGGTTATCTAAAATCCAGTGTTTTTTGGTGATTGCAAAGTTGAGTGTGGTAGAGAATGGTGCAGATCAAAGGACACAGATTCCAAGTTGGGGGACTTTTAGTTAATTCGAGGACCCCCTCCCCCAGAAAAGCATCTAATATGCCTCTTCCAAGTATGCTGGTAGAATAAAATGAATTCGAAGGACCAGAAATATACCTAAGGTGATTGTCTAGACTAGCACTTTGCAAGTAGACATTTTGTGACAACCCAAAAATAATTTCAGCAATGGCTAATATTTTGATGGGAAACAATATTTCTAATGGTCAGACAAACAATGCATTCCAGAGAAATGAAAGAAAACCAGGACCATGGATCAGGTTGACCAGTATAGTTTCAATAGGTTCAAATAGAGACATGTTGATTTTAGCCTAAATATTGATGGTTTGGGAAAGCCTAGTATTTCAGGGACTCAAACATGTATTCACAAATTCACTTCTTTTTTTCAGAAAAGGTGTTATAATTATGATACAATAAATATAAATATAATACTACCTCAAATATAATCGTATGTTGTACTATTATGTACAAAAAAGTATTGCCTGCAATTTCTTTTTGTTTTTAAGATCATTTGGTGGCAGGAAATTTACAAAGGTATTCTGTTTTACCATGTGTTCCAGACAAAATGGCTAGCTTCTATATAGGAAGCTATAAGAATGTGAAGGAAAGCTTGGTACTTTTCACTCTCTCAGTCTACAAACATACCACTCTTTATTCCTAAAAATAAAATGCTATTACACATAGCAGCAAACAAAACAGCCCAGAATTTAAATACAAATGGATGAATCATTTTGGGTGTTTCCCTCACATCTACCAATGCAATGACTCATGCAATCTCACCAATGCAATGACTCGTCCTCTTCACCATTGCTATCCTTCTTCCTTGAGGAGATTTTTCCCCATCTCCTGTCAATTTATCATCCACCAAACACCTCAAACTTTAAAAATATTGTTAATGCTATCCTGTTACTCTACTAAGAAATTATTCTCACTCTCATTATCATTATTATTTTGATAGCTCGAATTGGTGTTCACCATTATTTGAAATGTGATTTATTACCTCCAAAAGTTGTACACTGTTACTAATGTTGCATAGCAGTAAAAACAATTCCTTCTGGATTCTAGCAAGGACAGCTATAAAAATCCCACACCCCAGGCTCATTCATATGTTCCACATAAAGGTGGAACATATGAATATCTGTTTTGAAATTTTCCACAGGCTCTTGGTGAAATGAATTTCTTTCACAGTCGTAAGTTGTTTTTGAAATTCTGGATCTGTTTGGCTTAGTTTTGTCTTATTGTGAAATGGGTTTTTCTGCTTTCATCAAATATCATAGGGACACAAAGAATAGAAGCAAATCAGTGTCGATGTATCAGTAATCTGATTTCATTGTAGTACAACTGGGACCTTCCATTTTTGTAGGATAAATACACAAAATTCACTTCTTCATTTTCAGACAGCCGTAATTCACCTCTAACTGGCAAGTCCCATATGAATCAACTTCCAAAGAGGCGAGTTTCTCTGGGCAGCCACATGCAGAAAACTAAAAGTAGATCCCAGCCTGTCACCATGCACAAACATTAACTCAAAATGGCTCAAAAATGTCAACATTAGACCTAAGACTCTGAAATTGCTACAAGAAGGAGTAGGAGAGACACTTGAATTTATAGGCACAGGCAGAAACTTTTCTCTTTTTTCCCCCTTATGATTTATCTCATGTTGTTACTGAATCTGACTTTAATACCTGGTGTGTTATAGCTATGCTTACTTGTTTATTTGAAATAGGGAAGGGAAGGGGGAAAACAAGATTATTGGGAGGATGTGAGGAGAGGAAAATGGGGAAAAAACATGGGAAGGGGTATCAATGTTCGAGAAGTAATGTAGATACTACCTAATGAATGCAATTTGAACCTCACTATACACCACCCCAACAAAAAAAATACAATAAAAATAGACCAAAAAAAGAGAGAAAGAATGAGGCCTACCTCAAAACCTAAGCAGCACAAAAGAATTGAGTAAAACAGTGAGTTGAAAGGAATAGGAGGAAACATAAACCTGAGTGCTCTCTAGATAACCTCCCACAAGTTTGCTCTCAACTTCCAGTTGGATACTATACAATGACTTACCTGACTCATAGAAACTTAGAAGATCTTTAATCTAATTAATATCCAACAGGATCCATGCCAAATCTGACTCACAAAACACTTTCACAATGATTTCTAGTCTCTTTATTATAACATCTTCTCTGATCTTTAGACTACTACTCTGTTTTGTATCATTGTAGTAACTTAAATATCATAATATGCAATGGAGCTTGAGATCTTTATTTCCTATAGGTATATGTTCCGTTTGATCCTTAAAGCCTATCTTACATGAATCAAGCCAGTCTCTAACTACCTTTACCTCCCAATTTCTCCAATAAGTGTGCTTTAAAGCTTCAAATTTGTATTAATACTTAAGACCTTCAAAGATAAGTTTCTTCTCTTCCTAAGTCAAATTGTAACTTTTTAAGCCTCCAAAAGAATCTTACATATTTTCGCTCTTGACCATTCAAAACTAAATATTGCTTAGAACACAGACTAGTACCGTGAAGCTTGGTCTTTGTAGCTGAAGACATTTTCTATCTAAACCAATATGTTAACACCAATACTTCCAGACTATCACCTTTAAGGTTTCACTTTTCAAATAGAGTACTAAATTACTTTCCTATTCATCAAGTTCAAATGATTTCAGTTTTTTTTAAAGGCCCACAATAATATGTCTCTACCCCCTTAAAAACCACAAGAACACATACACACACACAAACACACACACACACACACATATTTTTGCCACTATTACTCTACTATATGACATAGTTCATCTTACATCTCTTTTTAATTTTAAACACAGATGATTTATCTCTATATATTTATCTTTCTGTCTTTTGTAATATTTTCTTTTACGCCTTTTCTGAGCATTCGGTATAACCATTCTTCTGTTGCTTCTACATTAAGTTTAAATCTTTCTGAAACATCTTTTAACTTCTTCAGTCTACATTGAATCCTGCCTTCCTTGTAGCAAGTGCCAGTAGAAAAATGATTCAGTTTTTTTTTCCCATGTAGGTTTAATGTGTTTTTCTTTTGATTGAAATATCTTACATTCATTCATTTATCTACTCAGCACTTGAAGCCAATTGCTTGTCAGGTGTTATATAAGGAAAGAAAATAGAGGTTCTCAAATGATAGCAAGATAGTGTATGTGATGCATACCATACCATGCTAATCATCTTTAGGCGTCATTGTTAAGTGATCTTAATACCCTCTCTTGGCAGGCTTGAAAATGGCTCCAGAAAGAGCAAGTCAAACAATTGGATTATTTAATATGCCTGTGTGTGTGTGTGTGTGTGTGTGTGAGAGAGAGAGAGAGAGAGAGAGAGAGAGAGAGAGAGAGAGAGAGAGAGAGAGAGAGAGAGAGAGAGAGAGAGGGAGAGAGAGAGACACGGGGGAGAAAGGGGGAAGAGAGACAGAGAAAGGAGAGAGAGGGAATGTGGTGTGTGTGTGTGTGTGTGTGTGTGTGTGTGTGTGTGTGTGTGTGTAAAATCACAATTTGGTATTCAAAAAATGGAAATAGTGACTTATTTTTAGTTGAATATCTAACATAATATCCAAGGAGCTTCAAGAGAGAAATCGGAATCGTATGCTGAAATGAAAACCAAATTTCATACTAATATTCAGGCTTCATAACCATCATCTAGGCAAACATGATTTACTGAGAAAGAAAATATAATGAAGACCAAGAGTCTTACATTGATTTATTTTCCAATAATATTCAAAGATACAGAGCCACATAATTAACAGTGTCTTTAGAGTCAGGAAAAATCCATTCCTATGCATGCATACCTGTAGACTACAAGTCTTTTAGAATTTTTCACAATACCTGATTTAATAGATTATATGTACAATAGAGAAACTTGAATGTACCTATTCATAAGGCACCTTGACAAATACTGAATACTCAATAGACCCAGATACATAGCAAACATTGTATTACAGTATAATTAGTGAGTATAAAATTGGCACCTCTAATTTACAAATAGCAAATTACAAGTAGCTGGTATACATATGTGAGTTTATATCTGCGATGACACTATTCATGTACACAGGAGAAAGGGGCCAAATACTCAAACATGATCTGACTGTATTAGGAGGAAAGATAAATTCCTTAGTGACAATATTTTGTGGGAGTATTTGGGTGTATCCTTAAATTGCTATAACAATAAGTGAGTGGCTGTGAGAAAAATGTAAATTAAAAGAGCTACTACAAATATATCTTGATATATTTAAAATGACAGAAAGCTTCCTCTATAAATTATTAATACAGGAGAAGCATATGCCTGACTTGATTTAGTCCTACAAAGTATTCTTTAGGCTTTAAAGGAAAAGAATCCTAGTTACTCACAGGCTTCTTGGTCTCCTCATCAGTTTGGAGAGATTTTGAGTCCTACTTACAGGTGAGGTGCCAACAACCACGAAGAATGGATCTGACTGACACTTGCCAAAGTAAAATATCCAGTCTTCGCACCTATTTGTTGTTTTCAGCATGATGAAGTATCTTGGCTTCTAGGATTTCTTACACTCATTTCAATTTTTCCCATATATTTTTATTATAATTAATAGAAGGGTTACATTATATTCACCAAATAGAAGGTGCCTTACTTCACAAACATTGATACCCTTTCTCATGTCTTGGTCCCTATTTCCCTCCCCCCACCCCTGCTCCTCATCTTGTTTTCCCTCCTTCCCTATCTGATTTCAAATAACCAAATAACATGTCTAGCTCCACAATCATAATAATTAGTCCTTTCAAAACTAAAGCTCAGTTGTTTTTCAATCTTCCTATGTGGTTAATTATAATGAACCCAGGGTATTTTCATAACTTCCAGCCTAGTCAAATAAATGCATGAAATGCATTGGGGCCCATTAAAGAAAGAACACAAACCTAACACTTTTGTTATGTTAAAGCAAGGTAATAAATAACATGGGACTTAAGGTTTATCATTAAAACAAATGTTTTAAAATATAACTTACGTTGGATACTGCTGGATCATATCTGTAAACCTAATCAGATAGCTGACTCTGGGAAGATCTTGCTTCAAAGCCAGCCTGGGCATAAAAGCCCCTTATGTACCCTCTCAAAATAAGCAAGTGTGCCTCACGTGGCAGAGCATGAACTATTATGCTACCAAGCTGAATGAAAGTGTGAAGGAGCCTCTAAGTTCAAGCTGTGATACATACACACATACAGAAATGTAATATCCACAATGGTCTGGCTTCCTTCTAGAGCAATTTATGCAATTTATCTTCCATGTTCCAATCCACCCTGCAAGGAAGAAATTAAGCAGAAAAACATGTTCTGAACACATAGAGGTTTTTCTCTTTTGTGATTATTCCCTGACCAATACAGTATAGCAATTATTTGCATAAACTATATAACATACCATATTACTTGTAAAGATGATATAAAGATTATGTGTAACTATCACTCAATATCTTGTAAAGGACTTGAGCATCAACTATGTTGAAATCTGTAGGGTAAGGGGTTCTGACACCAGTTCTTTATGGTTATTGTAGCACAAATGAGTCTTGTAATGTTACAATAATTACTCATTCCATATATACAATAAAAAAATTGAGGTTTTTACTTAATTTTTCTCTTTATTCTTATATCTTGAAACTTTTCTTAACTAAATATTGTCCTTGATGTGAGTAAAAATGGCTTCTATTCAAGCATTTTAAGCATCAGAAATACGATTTCAATGTGATAACTAAGAGACTGTACAAAACAAGATGATTGTGAAGCTGCACTATTGGAATATTTCCTCTGACTCTAGAGGAGGTGTTCCAGGGACACATAAAATCCTTTCCAGCTATTCATCTGACAAGAATATGTAAAAAGTTCAAAAGCTATTGAGCCTAAGTTCCTTTGAGTCTGGCTTACTTCACTTAATATGATCTTTTCTAAGTCTTTCCATTTCCTAACAAATGGGGCAAAGTCATTCTTTCTGACAGCAGCATAGAATTCCATTGTGTACAAATACCACAACTTGTTGATCCACTAATCAACTGAGGGACATCAAGGTTGGTTCCATATCTTTGCTATGGTAAATAGTACTGCCAGGAACATTGTTGTGCTGGTGGATTTAGTATATCTTTGTTTCTGGATGATTGGGTAAATGCCAAGTAGTGGAATTGCTGTGTCATAGGGGAGCTCTATGTTTAGCCTTTTGAGGCACTGCCATACTGCTTTCCATAGTGGTTGAACGAGTTTGCACTCCCACCAACAGTGTAGTAGTGATCCCTCCTGGCCACATCCCCTCCAGCATCTGTTGTTATTAGTTTTCTTGATCCTGGCCATTCTAACTGGAGGGAGGTGGAATCTTAGAGTTGTTTTGATTTGCATTTCTTTTATGACCAGAGATATTGAGCATTTCTTCATGTGTCTATAGGCCATTTTTGTTTCTTCTTCAGAGAAGACTCTCTTTAAGTCTTTGGCCCATCTTTTAATGGGATGGTTGTTACTTTGGAGATTAGTTTTGGATTGATTCAATATTTTGAGCTGTTGATATATTTTATGGTTCCCTCATTTGTCATAATCAGTAGAAACCTTGGGCTCTCCTAGCAGAGATTTGCAATAGAGCAAAACCTTTATACAAAAGGCCATATAGTAGGACGCTAAATGAAAGGATCTCTAGGATATAGAAACATAAGCCATATAATGAATGATTGTTGTTCTTAAGGTACTATGTTATCTCTCATCTCTTTTGCTGTCCCTTGGTTATCTCATATTGTTACAGTATCTCACTTTGTTACCTGATATATTGGATATATTTGTATTTGGTTATTTGAAATTGGATAGGGAAGGGGGGAAAACAAGATGAGGGCTAGGGGTGGGGGGAGGGAAATGGGGACCAAGACATGTGAAAGGGTATCAATGTATGGGAGTTAATGCACCATCTATCTGGCAAATATCATGTAACCCTTCTATTAATTACAATAAAAATATATGAAAAAATGTTCAAAAGCTAAAATACAAAAACACTAACAATTTCTTTTATAAGTGAGCAAATTAGTTCAACAGACAATTATCAAAAGAATAAATACTAATGGCCAAAACATAAAATATATACCTAACTAAAGAAATATTCAATATGTTTGCCCAGAAAGAAAATTCAAATCAGAATAATGTTGAGATTTGCACTTGCCTTTGTCATAATGGTTATCATTAAGAACACAAACAATAACATTTTAGACAAGATGTAGACTGAAATGCAGCATTATACACTGTGCATGGGATGTCAACTAGTGTAGGCAGAATGGAATTTCTTTAAAACTAACAATAAAACTACCATATGATCTGGTGATGCCATTTGTGAGTATATATGTGAAGGAACTATAAAAATCAGGACACAACAGACATAGAATGTGGCACAGTTATTGAAACATTGTTCACAATAGACAAGCTATAGAATCAATCTCAATGTCCTTCAACTGATAATGGATCAAGAAAATGTGGTATAAATACACAATGGAAAATCAGTATGTCAAAAAAAGAATTGTATGTCTTTTGTAGGAGAATGAATAAAAATGGAGATCATCTTATTAGACAAAATAAGGCAAATCCAGAAAAACAAATATTACATGTTTTTTTCTATGAGAAATTTAGACCTAAAATGTGTGTATGTATCCATGTTACATGCATATATGTATATGAACATGAATTTAATTTGTGAATGTAATTGTTGAACCTGTAGAGGGGATAAAGTGATAAGAGGGAGAGAAAAGACAGTGGTGTGGATAAAGTACATTGTGCTTTTGTGAGGCAAACGTAATAATCACTATACTATGGAAACCCCTCTTCATTGTCTTTGTATAAAAGAATTAATTCAACTAAAAACTGTTGAAAAGGATAAAACAAAGAGAATGTGCGTCTCTCTGCTTGACCTTACACATATTTGAAACAGATCTTGCTAAGGCCACCACCATAAGACTATAATATCTTTATTTTTTTATTTTTTGCATTTTTTATTGTAATTAGTAAAAGGGTTACATGATATTTGCCAGATAGAAGGTGCATTAATTCACGTACATTGATACCCTTTCACATGTCTTGGTACCCATTTCCCTCCTCCCCCCACACACCCCCCACCCATCTTGGTTTTCCCCCCTTCCCTATCAAATTTCAAATAACCAAATACAAATAAATTCAATATATCATATAACAAAGTGAGATACTATAACAATATGAGATAACCAAGGGACAGCAAAGGAGATGAGAGACAACACAGTACATTAAGGACAACAATCACTCATTATATGGCTTTTGTTTCGATATCCTGGAGGTCCTTTCAATTAGCTTCATACTATATGGCCTTATGTATCAAGGTTTTGTTCTATTGCAGATCTCTGCTAGTAGAGCCCAAGGTTTCTACTGATTATGACGATTGAGAGAAACCATTGAGCCTAAGTTCCTTTGAGTCTGGCTTACTTCACTTAATATGATTTTTTCTAAGTCTTTCCATTTCCTAACAAATGGGGCGATGTCATTCTTTCTGACAGCAGCATAGAATTCCATTGTGTACAAATACCACAACTTGTTGATCCACTCATCAACTGAGGGACATCTAGGTTGGTTCCATATCTTTGCTATGGTGAATAGTGCTGCAATGAACATTGTTGTGCTAGTGGATTTAGTATGCCCTTGTTTCTGGATGGCTGGGTAAATGCCAAGTAGTGGAATTGCTGGGTCATAGAGGAGTTCTATGTTTAGCCTTTTGAGGCACTGCCATACTGCTTTCCATAGTGGTTGAACGAGTTTGCACTCCCACCAACAGTGTAGCAGTGATCCCTCCTCTTTACACATTTACATTATACTCAATGTTTATCATCTTAGAACAATTTTACAATTTACTATTTTATCACTTATCTTCACATATCAATGTCAAAATGATTCTAAAACTATTTAAAAAATTATGATCAGGCAGCACAAAATGGTACAAAAATACATATAATTTACAAATTATGTCTGCATACATTTAATATACATTTAAAGTACATTTAATATACATTTAAATATAACAACTGCATCCAGATATGCATAATAAATTTAAATGCAATAAGAATTTATGTCTTATCTTTTCTTTGTAAAAGTTCCTTAGCTTTACATGTATATCTTTTTCCTATGTATTATAAAGGTATACTGTCCAAGAAGCAGGCAGAAAATATTAGTTTCAGAGTTTTATATATATGTTTGAATACTCATAATTCTATACATGAGTCTTTAATTGGGCTCTGGACCCTCAAATATTTAAAGGAGGTCTATAAGGTGGGATATTAAAGGAATGTGATTGGATTCATTTTTCCTTTCCATATAAACAACTGTGTGTTGATTTCTGGCCACTAAAGGTGAACTGCTAGCATTACAGATAAATTTCCAGAACTTGTTCTGTTCCTCCCCTAAATTTCATTTATGTTCATTTCTTATTATCATTTAACTAGACTACCCACCCCTACCTTGTAAATCAGCTACTTATACATTCTCCACAGTAAATGCTCATTCACTTCTGATCATGAAATACATGTGAATCCCAATCACAGATTTTTCAGCTTCCAGCCTCTCTAATGACTAGAGGCAGTGACTGTCAGTCTGGCCCACTTAGAGGCTGCCCTTATCATTGAAGATTTATGTGGTATCAGGCAGAATTAGCCAAGATCTCCATTTTTCAAGAAGGGTGGTAAAATGATTAACACCAATTCTTTATTACTGTGGAAACAAGATAAAAGACCTTATTTTACTACAGTAACAGGTTTATCTTTTGCATAAAATCCTGCACTTCTACATTTAGAAATTTGCAAGTCTCCCTTTGGAATCTATGCAAACTTAAGGATGTTGCTATCCCTGAAATAGACATGATAAATATTACCTGTCACATGTATATCTGTACCATGTCTATAAACTTTAATGTTTGCTTACTCATAATGTGTTGAATAAATCAGTGAAAATAGGTATTAGTACCTGAAATTTTATGTCTTCATTATTTCACTGTCATTTAGAATTACTATTTTTACTTTAAAAAGAAAACTTTTATTTCCGGAATATGTACACAAAAAGGAATGGAGGACCAAAATACTGCATTTTCTATAAAGTCTTGTCAAGTTGGCTGTTCAGAATTGCCTTACTCTCCAGACTTCTTCTGTGACACAGATTTGGTAGTACACATTTGTAATCTCAGATTACAGGCAGCAAAGTAAAGAGGACCATGACTTTAAGGCTATCCTGAATAAAATAACTAACCTCCTTCCTCAAAAACTATATAGGAAAAAACCTGCTCTTTAGCTGGGGCATGACTTAAGTGGTAGAATACTTGCCTAGCATGAGTCTCTGGGTTCAATCCCCAGTATCAATAAACAAAAACATTAGCATGTTATGTACTATGTTGGTTAGATTTTCTGTTGCTACAAAAACTCCTAAACAGTTTTTGCACATTCTTCTATTGTGAATTCAAGAATGACTCATTTTTCTAATTAAATGTTATTGGAACATGATAAATTATATACAAGACTCTAGAAGGAGGACATTCTTAGGAGAGGATCACAAAGGCACAATAGCTATGTGCATCTGATCATGTAAAATAATATTTAACAAAGTAAAATCCAGGAAGTGGACACAAGAGATTTTTTTTTAATTTGCAGTTTTTACTTTCATTTTGTCCTATGGCCACCTAATCTTTGATCAGGGAACCAAAAAAAATAGAATGGAAGAAAGACAGCCTCTTCAACAAGTGGTGCTGGCAGAATTGGTTAAGCACCTACAGAAAACTAAACTTGGATCGTTCTATGTCACCCTGCACCAGGATTAATTTCAAATGGATCAAAGACCTCGAGGTAAAAGCAGCTACCATGAAAATTTTACAAGAAGGAATAGGAGATACACTAGGGCTTCTTGACACAGGTCGAAACTTTCATAATAAAGATGCAGAAACACAACAGACTAAAGAAATCTTGGACAAATGGAATTGCATTAAACTGCAGAGCTTCTCTATGGCAAAAGACATAACTAGCAAGTTAAATAGTCCACAGAGTAGGAGAAGATCTTCACTAACCATAAAATAGACAAAGGCCTCATATCTAAAATATATCTACAGCTAAAAAAAATGAATCTCTCCAAAACAAATCTTCAAGAAAACAACTATCCCATTAAAAGATGGGGTAAAGACTTAAAAGAGAGACTTCTCTGAAGAGAAAATAAGAAATGCCTCTAGACACATAAAGAAATGCTCGATATCTCTGGCCATAAAGAAATGCAAATTATAACAGCTTTCAGATTCCATCTAACTGCAGTTAGAATGGCCAGGATCAAGAAATCTAGTAACAACAGATGCTGGCAGGAATGTGCCAGGAGGGATGGCTACGACACTGTTGGTGGAAGTGTGAACTCATTCAACCACCATGGAAAGCAGTATGGCAATTCCTCAAAAGACTAAACATAGAGCTCCCATATAACCCGGCAATTCCACTACTTGGCATTTACCCAATGGTCCAGAAACAAGACATACTAAATCCACTACCACAATAGTGTTCACTGCAGCACTATTTACCATAGCAAAGATAGGGAACCAATCTAGATGCCCTTTAGTAGATCATTGGATCAAGAAGATGTGGTACTTATGCACAATGGAATTCTATGCTGTTATCAGAAAGAATGGCTTTG
The DNA here is from genome assembly GCF_031878675.1 of Megascapheus bottae. Lineage (NCBI taxonomy): Eukaryota > Metazoa > Chordata > Mammalia > Rodentia > Geomyidae > Megascapheus > Megascapheus bottae. The sequence continues at coordinate 25,710,053 of NC_143517.1, forward strand.
CCCCATTTGTAAGGAAATGCAAAAAACTTGGAAAAAGTCATATTAAGTAAAGTAAGCCAGATGCAAAGGAACATAGATAGATTTAATGGTTTTCCTCATTTGTAATGATTAGTACACATTTAGGACTCTCCTAGCAGAGGATTACAATAGCTCAAAACCAAGGTTCATTAGGTCATACAGGATAAGACTAAATGAAAGGATCTCTAGGATATCGAACCAAGAGCTTTATCTTGTGTGATTGTTGTTCTTAATGTTTTTTCTCTTCTCTTTTGTTGCCTCTATGGTTAATTTCATATTGTTACTATATCTGAATTTGTTACCTGGTATATTGTATATATTTTTATTTGTTTGTTTGAAATAGGAAAGGGAAGGGGGAAAACAAGATGACTAGGAGGGGTGAGGGAAGGAAATGGGACAAAAACATGAGAAGGGGTAACAATGTGTGAGAAGTAATACACCTACTACCTAGTGAATGTAACTGTAACCCCTCTATTAGCCCAACAATAAAAATAATTATTTGTGTACCCAATGCTATGAACATGGTATTGGAAATATAAACACAACTATATAGACATAAAATTTTATGACTCTATAGACGTGTTTTATTACATAGATTAATATGTATCTATGACATACAAACCCTCAGCCTAATTTTAATTATTTGCCAGTGATTTTATATAGAGATTTCCTTCTTGAATGCTTGTTTGTTAAACACATCATTTGAAATATGATGTAAAAATCAATGTTAATAAATCCTTTAAATAAAAAATGTTTGCTGATTTTATTTTCATTTCATCTTGACTTATTTGTTCATTTTTCAGTCTTTGGGAGGGTAAAGAGAAGGGCAAAGACATGGAGGGACAAAGGGTGAACAGATGCAGCAGCAATAATCACTAGACATTGTGTTGAAAATGAACTACACAACTTGTGGATGGATAATTGATTACAGAAACAAAGGTGAGGGCTGAAAACCACAGATTCTGAGTTTGTTTTGCTTCCAATCATCTATTAGCCAAATCTGTCATCTGTTTTACTTACATCCTGGACAACCTAGTCTGTTCTAAGACTTACTACATTAGTTTTCTTTCTTATGGGAAGAATCAGTTTTAAAGAATTCAGTCTTAACATCACCTGATCAAAGTCAACTTTTGAATGTACAATTTATCAATTCTAATGATGGGAACCCTTTTGTCTTGATTGAACAGATTCAGGAAAAATGTACAATAAGAGATCTGCTAAATAAAGTCTTGAGTTAAAAAAAAACATTCAAAATATTCCCAATGAAGAAAGAAGGATTCTGAGAAAATTATTTTTCACTTAGCATTTCACGTGTCTTTTGTTCTCCTTTTTTGCGATGGGGTTGGAGAACTCCACTGACAACAAAAATTAGATGTGTGGATCTTTCCTCTGCCCCTCACTGGAAGTCTCTCATGGGCCAGTTGGTTGAGGTGACATAACCAAGGATGAAATCAATTATAGTGAAGTCCAATTGAACTTTGTCTCCTTCATTGCGTCTTTGTGTTGGGATAAGAAGAAATCACCACTGTGGCTCAGTTTCACTTGCCATCTAATGACACATGCATCTACATTATTCTCCATAACTACCTGTCCTTTTCTTTCCTTTAACCACTGTTTAGTAGCTTTCATGAGCTATTTTCATATGTATATATAATGCACTTCTACCACATTTACGTTATCCCTATTCTTTTTGCTGTCCTAAACAGATCTTTAAAACATTTCATTGAACATATAACCCCAACATTGGCAAAAATTAATTACAATCATTTTCACATGATGGAAAAATAGACACAAAATGATTTCATTAAGTACTACAGAAAGTTAGACCTTACCATAGAAAATATACTTGTGTTTAATGCCCAATCAGAAATATCTCTACTGTTTTGTCTATATAGACCTATTTTATTCTTTATAATTTCTTGAAATATGTTGTTGAGATTGATCTGAATGTATAGTTGGCTAGATATTTGGCTCTATTTTTTTTTTACCAATATCCATGAAATCATGAACAACTCTATTTATCTTTCTACACCCATGGCAGTTTCTGGAAGATAAATTCTGTTGAAGAAATTACTGGACAAATACTAGAAACATTGTAAACTAACATATAATAAAAATTACTATTGAAGATAACTAAAAAATAAATTTATTCTAGGCTCTATCACCAATACCACATGGGCTTGACAATTTCTCTACACTTTCAACAACAATAGACAATAAAAAGCACAATATACAAAGAGAAAAGAAAAGGTAAATTTAGCCATTATTTAATCCAGTATGATCCATTTTTGTTTTCTTTTTATTTGCTTTTTGAGACTGGGGAGACCTAGTAAATCATTCCATTCCTTTCTAAATAAACAAAGGAAGGAATTCTATTGTTAAAATGTTCTATTACTAAATTGTCTTTGAATTTCTATGATCGATCTACTGAGATGTTTTTACCTCTTCCAAATGAACAAAAGTATCATATGATAATCAGACCTCACTACTTAACTTGACAGTTACAATTACTAAGTTTTATTGTACAATCAAAATTCAGTATAAATGTAATTTTTCCTATTGATTTTGGAAGGTTTTCAAAAATGCTCATCAAGATAACTTTATTAAGTTAAGCAGAATTTTATAAATTATGACTGGGCTTTCACCAGCTATATTCAATAATGAGGCTTTAACGAATTTTAAGCCTTCTAGAGTGTACACAATAATAAAAAATAATAATATTAGAAGTTGGAGAAGACATTCTTTCTGGCACAATATAATTATCATAAAATTTAGGACATCTTAAAATCCAGATAATTTTCTCATTACTGGAAGTACTCACTTGAAATACTAAAAACAAATTGAACTTTTTGACATGATTATTCTTAACCACTCATATACCAAATTGTTGTTTAAAACAAACACCAGTTATGACCAAGCAAAGCACAAAACTTTCCATTAAAATGAAGCCAGGAACTGGTGGGTTATACCTGTAACCCAAGATACTCAGGAAACTGAGATCTGAGGATCATGGTTCATAACCTGAGCAGGAAAGTCAGTGAGATTCTCTTATCCAATGAAGCTGAGGTTCAAGAGGTAAACAAAATAAGCTGATAGAGAGCATCCAGATCCTGAGTTCAAACCCCAGGACTAGCACCCACATGCACACACACAGTGAACAGGCACAAAATTGTGACATGGAAATATTAGGAATGGTCAAAAGGAAAGTCAAAAAGAAAAACCACAGAGCAGTTTAGATGTTGCAGAGTCAAGGAAAAATTCTCCAAACACCATTTCATCTTGAAACAAAACCTAAAGCTTGAGCTATCCAGTCAGTCAGCTAATACTAGACAAAGAGAAGAAACTATCATATGTGCTCCTGCCACGTTGTCTCTCCCACTTAATGCGACGTTTGTTTGCCATCTGCAGAATCACACTGGTCTTCCTTTTTTGCCTCCCTGACTCTTAAAGACTAGTGTGAACATAGTGAAGAGTATCCAGCATTTCACTCTTGTATACTAGGGTAACTCTGTACCATATTGTGAAAGATCAGCCAAATTAGTAAGAGGCAGAGATGCAAGAAGACTAGAGAAAATGACAATAATTATCATAAATTTTCTCAGGAGTCTTTAGTTTTTTAATTAGGGCTGAAGATAAAAATCACCAGTTAAAGCTCTTGGTTGGCTCCCTTCCACCTATTTTTTTATTTGAATTATGAAACAGTAGTATTATTGAGGGATTTGTTTTGTCAAAATTTACATTGTCTTTTGTTTTGAGGCCATGTACACTGAATTTATTTTAATCTAACCTAGATTGTTTTCCCTTTATTTTTATCTTTACCATTAAAACAGCTATTTAAATTAGAATTATTTCTGCATCTTCATTCATACTATTTTTTTCACTTGTCATTCTGGTATCAAGTTTTTTCCTTATTTTTATAACCCTGCAGATTTTTCCTTCTCTATGGACTAAAATTTTATTAATTCTTTTCCGTTTTATTATTAAGTTCTACAATACATTTCTATTCATTCTTCAGGTATTAAAGTTATCAATATTTGTCTCATTTCCTGGATTAAGTGTGGTATCATGTTCTCATCTCAATTTATTCTATTCATGATACCCCAAACTCCCAATGTCATATGACTGATATGGTTCAAAACAGCACCTCTAGCTACTTCTAAATAGTATTTAATTTTGTGTGTGTGTATTCTCTTAGGGATTGGGGGTCTGAATGCTATCCTTTAATATTTTTTTGCTTAAGAATGGTGCTTTACAATGTTCACCTTAGCTTTACATCAAGCTTTTTGGTGTTTTATTAGATATAAGAATCTCATGGACTTTCCTGCCAGGGCTGGCTTTGAACTGCAGTCCTCAGATCTCAGCCTCCTGAGTATTTAGGATTACAGTTATGAGCCAGAGATACACAAGTTTAAATTGTTTTAATTAAATATTATTTCTTAGTCTAGCTTTATTGGCCACATTTTAAGTGATCAGTAGTTCCATATTGTTGAAGACTTCCATGTTGGAGAGAGCATATAGAAAATATTTCCATCATCACAGAGAGGTCACATATAACTCTTTTACTTGTAGATCATTTGCAATCACATTTTTGAAATATCTGGTTCTTAGTTATACAATAGCAAAATTTCCAGATCTATCACCTCAGTTACTTTCTGTATGTCCTTCATAGGTAACCTAGATTTATTTCTTCTTCACCTAAACTTCTTCACAGACAAGAGAATATGTGTATGTTCAGCTTATGAACTCTTTGTTCCTGGTAACATCTTCAGTATGTACTTCTATATCAATTTTAATTTGTCTAACATAGCATTTTAGAACATGGAGATGTAGTTTAAATGATAGAATACAGGAAGATTTAGACAAGAAGTTATGAAACATCCTGGTTTCCACGTTCCCTTCTGCATTTCTCCATCAGAATGGAAAGCACTTGGATGCTGTTATTTCTGCCCCTTAAATCACAGAATGAATAAATGCAAGGCACGTTAGAAACCATCTAGTAATGAGAAGCAAATACAGGGTTGTTTCAAGTTAGCATCAGAATGCAGTATAGAATAGTCAATGGCCAATCTGAAATTCATGAGAAGTACATGCTTAGTATTAAGCTCTTAAGATTTTTGTGCTTATTTTTTATATAGGATTATGGAACAATACCTAACAGATACAGTCTATTTCTTTTTTCCATTGGGGAATTCAAATCTCCTGGAAATGTTTTAAGTGTTTGTCTTTGTTATTTCTAGATTTCAGTATGTATTAGGATTTTTCAGCATTTTTATTAAGCTTTTTATCTATTGCCATTTCTTTAATTCTGGAAAGTCTCAGGGTAGTATTTCTTCCAGTGCTTGCCTACTCCATTATTTGCTATATGAAAGCTCAATTAAACAATTGTTTGCATTTCCATTTCACTTCCATACACCCTGACATGTTTCATTTTTCTCATGTTTTCAACCAATCCATTTACTTTTCTCCAGAAAAGTTTCTGGAAGGCAATCTTCAAATTATGAGTATGTGATTTGGCTATAGTAATTCATATATTCATTCTGTCTTTGGTAAGATTTGTGTTAAAATTGTATTTTCACTCGCAGTATTTCCACTTAGCTTTTATTTATACAATTCTCCTCTATTAGTTGTGAGATTATCAAATACCATGCTTTTCTTATCTTTCATGTAGAAAAGGTGTCCTTTACTTTCTTTTGCTTTGGTGTTTTTATACATTTTAAAATTTTTATGATTTTTGTTATCATTCTAAGGAGCTACACAAAGGGTTGCTATGCCATTTTTTAATTAATTAATTTATTTATTAATTTTTGCCAGTTCCAGGCCTTGAACTTAGGGCCTGAGCACTGTCATGGGCTTTCTCAAGGCTAGAGATCTACCACTTGAGCCACAGGACCACTTCTGACCTTTTCTATGTATATGTTACTGAGGAATTGAATTCCTGTCTTTGTACATGGTAGGCAAGCACTCTACCATTAGGCCAAACTCCTGGCTCACCACTTTATTTTTATAATTGGCATGTATTCAATGTACAAAGGAGTTCCATTGTAATGATTTAGGCATGCATATTATGTACTTTGACCAAACTCATCTTTTATTTCTTTTATCCCTAATCCCCCACTTAAAAATGACATTGATGTATTCCATTATTCTATTTTCATATAGGCTACATACATGCCATATTTCATACTCACCACAAATACATACTACCCATTTATATTCTGCATTTCACTGGCTCATTTACCAAAATAGTTCCATTTTATACTAGTCATTTATTTGTAAGATGTAGATTTTTTTCATATATTTTTATTGTTATTAATAGAAGGGTTACATTATATTCACCAGATAGAAGGGGCATTACTTCACAAACATTGATACCTTTCTCATGTCTTGGTCTCCATTTCCCTCCCCATCTCCACCCCTCATCTTGTTTTCCCCCCGTTCCTATCCTATTTCAAATAACCAAATAAGTATATATACAATATATCAGATAACAAGGTAAAATACTGTAACAATATGAGATAACCAAGAGACAGCCAAAGAGACGAGAGATAACATAGTACATTAAGGACATCACTCATTATATGGCTTTTGTTTCTATATCCTGGAGGTCCTTTCATTTAGTGTCATCCTATATGGCCTTATGTATCTAGGTTTTGCTCTCTGCTAGGAGTGTTCAAGGTTTCTACTGATTATGGCAAATGAGGGAAACCATTGAGCCTATGTTCCTTTGAGTCTGGCTTACTTCACTTAATATGATTTTTTCTAAGTCTTTCCATTTCCTTACAAATGGGGCGTTGTCATTCCTTCTGACAGCAGCATGGAATTAATTGTGTGTAAATACCACATCTGTTGATCCACTCATCAACTAAGGGGCATCTGAATTGTTTCTATATCTTTGCTATGGTAAGTAGTGCTGCAATAAACATTGTTGTGCTAGTGGATTTTGTATGTCCTTGTTTCTGGGCAATTGGGTAAATGCCAAGTAGTGGAATTGCTGGGTCATAGGGGAGCTCTATTTTTAGTCATTTGAGGAACTGCCATACTGCTTTCCATAGTGGTTGAATGAGTTTGCACTCCCACCAACAGTGTAGTAGTGATCCCTCCTGGCCACATCCCCTCCAGCTTCTGTTGTTTTATAATTTTTTGTTTGTTCATGGAGCTTGAACTCTGGGTCAGGGCACTGTCCCTGAGCTCTTCAGCTAAAGGCTGGTGCTCTACCTCTTGAGCCACAGTACCACTTCCACATGTAGACTTTTTTTTGCCAGTCCTGGACTTTCTTAAGGCTAGAGCTCTACTATTTGAGCCTCAGCACCACTTCCAGCTATTTTTCTATGTTTGTGGTACCGAGGAATCGAACCCAGGTCTTTGTGCATGCTAGGCAAGCACTCTACCATTAGGCCAAACTCCTGGCCCCCAGATGTAGATTTTTATACACGTGAAAGATCATTCAATATTTCTTATCCTCTGCCTGCCTTTATGCATTATTATGATCTCCAATTCTGTCAATTTTCATAGAAATTAAATCATTTCACTTTTGTTTATTACTGAATAATAGTCTATCAGATAGTCATATGTATGTGAATATATACACAACATTTTCTTTATCTACTCATGGATTGATTGGTCCAGAGGCTCATTCCATACTTTGGCTATTGTGAATAATGCTGCTATGAGCATGACTGTGCAAATAGCCTGAGTATGTGCTGACTTATATTCCTTCTGATCATATAGTGGTTCTATAGTTCATTGCTTGAGGAAATCCCAAGTACATTTCCATAGTGACTTCCTTAGTTTCCATTCCCATCAAAAATAGGTAAGGGTCCTTTTTAACCTTGGCCTTTGTTGTCATTTATTTTTTTGATGGTTGTCATTCTGACTGGGTTAAGATAGAAACAGTATAGTTGATTTTCACTTCATTTAAAGTTAAAGCTATAAGCCATTTCTTCCTGTATTAATAGCCACCTGGACTTCTACACTTGAGAAACTGTTATTTAATTCATTTTTTCATGAGTTGATTGGATTGTTCATTTTACAAGAGCTTTTTAATATATTCTTTTTAACAAATCTTTATCTGATATACAGAAAGCTTTTGCTCTCTTCTGCAGGTTTTCCCTTGATTCTGGTAATGATTTTTCTTCGCTGTGCAAAAGCTTTTTAATTTGATGCAGCCCCATTTACCTATTTTGTTCAAATTCATTGAGCAATTGAGGACCTACTCAGGAAAATGTACCCTGGGTCCATATCTTCAGGTGTGTATTCACTATTTTTCTACAATATCTTAAAAGTTCTATATGATTAAACATTTCATCTGTTTTTGGTAGCACTGATGTTTAGACTCAGCTCCTCACACCTAACAGGCACGTACCCTGCTGCTGAGTCACACCTCAGTCCTTTTATACACAGTGGGATTTTTTGATGGTGGTGATGAGGTGTGGGGGTGGGGTAGGTGGGTGTATGTGTGTGTGCTTTAATAAGGTCTCACTTTCTTCCTGGACTTGTGCCTGTACCACAATCCTTCAATTGTTGCTTCTAACTGTAGTAGCTGAGATAATAGACACATGCCACCATTTTCATTGTAATAGAGCCTATAAAACCATCAGCTAGGCACGGTGGCCCATGCCTGTAATCCTAGCTACTCAGGAGGCTGAGATCTGAGGATCATGGTTCAAAGCTGGTCCGGGCACTACAGACCTTGAGACTCTTGTCTCCAATTAACCACCAGAAACCTGGCAGTGATGTTGTGGCTTGAGGTTAGGCCTGGAGCTCTTCAGCTCAAGGACAATGCCCAGGCCCAGAGTTCAAGTCTTACGACTGACAAAAACAAACAACCCAAAACCCCTCACCGTCTTAGAGTTTACTCTTAGCTTCTGTAACTCTACTTGGCTTTTGTGTCTTCATCTTAAAGAAAGGACTTCACCCCCATGCATGAGACTAATTCCTTATGGTTTGACACACTGTTCCGTTTATGTTTCGAGGTAATGAATCATAGAGATGAGTCATAGAAAGGGTCATGCTATCCTCACTCAGTCCTTGCTTACAGTGTGGTCTAAGCTTCTGTAACTTTACACTTGGCTTGTACATGCAGGAAAGAACACTTAGGGACTTTCCACCCCTGAGCAAGCAAAGATGTAAATTTTTCCTGAATAGTGGCTCTGAAAGGGGACTCAGGACTGCATTTCCAGCCACCTGACTGCCCAGTGTAGTCCCCGGCTGGTAATAAACATTTGCTATTGGCTGTACTCTGTGTCTGTGCTTATGGTCTTCCTCACAACACCATCTTCTTTGTGTTAAGAGAGCACTTGGACTGTTCTGATAGGCTGAAAATGTCATCCTTCAGCCTCCCACATTGCTAGGGTGACAGGCACAAGTCATCACACTCAGCTATGAATTGAGAAAACGTTTCATGCTTGGGTGAGGGGGACTTAGGTCTTTGGTCTGGGCTGACCTCAAACTACAATGTTTCTAATTACAACTTCACAAATAGCAAGCATTACACATACAACCCACTGGCACCCAGGGTGATCCATTTTGAATTGATTTTCATTCTTGTACATATGTGTATCCATGATTCCTAACACCATCAATCAGATAGGCTATCTTTTCTCATGTCTTTTTGCACCTCTGCACACATGTCTTTTGCACCTTTGTCAAAAATTTGATTGCTGTAGCTATGTAGAGTTAATCTGAGTTTTCTATTTTATCTTATTTCTCTACATATCTGTTCCTGTCCTTGTACCATCTTACTTTTGCTGCTGTGGCTCTGTAGTATAGTTTGAAATTTCTTCACAAAGGGCATTAGACTGTAGGTAAGAACTATAGTGATTCTGTGGATTTCTTTTGGTAGCATATTCATTCCTACAGTATTAATTCTACCAATCCACAAATGTGGGAGGTCTTCCATTCTCTATTGTCTGTGGTGTTTGCAGCATAGTAAGAAGATAATCAAGGTTTCTTGAACTATGAAAAAGCAACTGAACTATACCATAGGTCAAAGGAATGAGGATGAACATAAGTTTCATGTGTGCATCTTAGGAATGGTTTCATCTTCGATGACTCAAGACACATGAATCAGTACTTTACTCTGGTCCATTTATTGAAAATGGAGATCAAAATAGCTTTCCGATAACAGATGTTTCCTGTCACTGGATTCTGTGAGAAGTGGAAAGCAAATTAAATCTACAGCAGAATGAGATCACTTTGCAATACTATTCCTGTTGTTGGTTCCTAGCAGGAGCTGTCCCATTTTATTGCCTTTATATCATAATCAAAAATAATTTCCTTACTTCAGCCATTGATGTTCAGAGATGAAGGTTGTGGTAGCATAGGATTTTTTTTAAAGGTGCATTATTTAATGGGTCTGCCATTGTACAGACATGCTGTAGTATAGAGCATCCCACATCTCTTTCCAGATGTTGGAAGTAGGAGGGATGAGAATGAAGGTATCTTCCTGCTATAGATAGTTTTTCTTTAGAAATTCAGCAATTATAGTCACAGTTTGACCTCATCTCCAGAGAGATGTGGTGCTATCAGAAATGCTTCACCAGGCACACATTCAAGGATGTTCACTGTACAAAAGTTCTGCATGACAAAAAAATGTAGATTTTGTTTGACTTTGTCCACTTTCATTTTTATATTTTCAGTTTAGTTTCCTTCTGTGGATGTACAGTCTTGGGTGAGTAAATAAGCAGAGAGATACATACCAGGCAGTAAAATCTTACTCAAAATATCAGACACTGTGTGTAGATGTATAAGCTTACAGCAGCTTAGGCATATTCCCAGCATGTGGGATGGGCAAGGAGTGTGCTCCATTCTTAACAGTCTCAATTTTCTACTGAATGATAGTGTCCCACTTATCTTTTCTACAAGATTCAATAATCTGGTATGACATAAAATTATTTCTTTGCATCTTTGATTTCATACTATAGGCAATCCTTGTAGTTAAATATGTAATTTTTTTAAAAAAGAAATTACCTTTCAACGGAGCAAGAACTAAGCTTCATGAAGATAGCTCCATCAAGTCCTACTTGACATTGAATTTGGATTTCTATGACATTCCAGATTTTCCCCCCAAGATATGTGCTATTTTCCCAGAAGTGTGCTATATAGAATTGTATTTATATATGTTTACATTCATATGAGATGTAACCCAAAATGCAGTCATGTCCTACTTTAAAACATGAGGCTTACACCAAGCGCCGTGGCTCACACCTGTAATCTCAGCTACTCAGGAGACTGAGACCTGAGGATTGTGTTTCAAATCCAGCCCAGGCACTAATGTTCATGAGACTCTTACCTCCAATTAACCACTAGAAAACCGGAAGTTGTGCTGTGGCTCAAGGGGTAGAGTAGGGATTCTGAGCTGAAGAGCTGAAGGACAGCACCTAGGCCAAGGGGTAGGTAGGGGAGTAGCCTTGAGCTGAAGACTCAGGGACAGTGCCCAGACCAAGTTCAAACCACACTATCAACAAAAAAAGATGACGCTTTAATTGGACAGAGGACATTGTTTCTGTCTGGACATAGTTGATTAGACATACTTTAAGCAAAAGTCATTAAGCCCGGGAAAAGGAATTGATCTTCCTATTGTCTCTTAGAGTATATTTTCCTTATCATGAAGTTGAAGGGAGGCTGAACTTAGGCATAAAACCTAAATTTCTGTATTTTGTAGTTATATGGCATCATCCAAAATGGGTTACCAATAATTCTGTTATTCAATAAGATGGTTATAATTTTACAAAGTTGGATGAAATTAAAATGGAGATGAACTGAGGAACTTCTGTTGTGCACTTTTGTGTCTTCCTCTTCTCTCAGGCTTTTAAGATTAGGTTCTCTGTTTTTCCTGATTATGTCACTATTGTATTTGCCTTTTGCTTATTTTTCTGAGTTCTTTTTCTTCCCTTTCTCTTTTACATACTTCATTTTTTTCCTTTCACTTGTTTCTCTACCAGAAAAAAAAGTTGCTCTATCTCACTTTTACATTATTAGTGGTATCATTAGCTGTTAATCTGGGATACTTACAGACATTGTACCAAGCATTCAAAGTTGCAGATAATGGGGATGTGGTAGTCTACATCAGACTAGAAAGAAAATGTGGACATGGTCCCAGGAACTGAAACATGTTATGATGTCTGCCCTCAGAGTCAATCATATCTGCTCAATTAAACCTAATGAAATTAACAGAAACTCAGGAAACATGCCAAATTTTGCAACATCCTCAAAATTATACTGTGCCTATTGCTTAATGATTATTTGTTGATGATGATGGAAAATAAAATAGTATGGGCCATTTACTCCAGTCCAGTAAAGAGTAAAATAAAATATAAATTTGTGAGACGTGCCACACTCACATATCATATACTCATAAATCCCACATCATATTCAAATCAGATTTTCTGCCTTCTGTCCCTATAAGTGATGTTGAGTATTTCATCAAGATAAGTATAAGACAGTAGAGATCTGGTTGAATTTTCATATATTTAAAATACTTTCAATGACGAAGTTTCCAAGGTGAAGGGAAAAGCAATGTCATTTCCTTTCATCTCTGATCTGTACCTTGCATATTACTTCATTTATTTATTCATTCATTTTTGTTGATCATGGGGCTTGAACTTGGGGCCTGAGTGTTGCCCCTAAGCTCTTTGGCTCAAGGCTAATGCTCTACTGCCAATTTCTTGCATAGTATTTTAAATTCTTGCTATCTATATATAACAATGATTTTTTTTACATCTCAGCTATATTTCTCCTTAGTTCAAATCCACTTCATTATTAAGTCAGAAGACTAGAACAAGCAAAGCTGATAGCTGCTGATGTAGTAGCCACATTAATTTTGTTTGGGATTCCATGATTATCGTTGTCTTTGCAGTCAACTCTTCTGATCTCTGAACATAGCCAGTGATAGCTAGTCATGTGTCTGTCTTTCCTAGAAACATGGGATAGGTTAATGCTCAACTACATTTAAACAAGTTTCTTTTTTATGGTAAGCAGGGGCAGTCTGGAATCAAATACTGATTTGCTTTCACTTCAGGTGGTAACCACAGGGTAGAAGCATTGGGACTGAGAGGAGAAAATGCTTGTGAGCCTTCCTAGTAACTGTACTTAAAAAGGACTTTATGTTTTTGTTTACTAGACTTCCAGCTCTGTCTTTGGGTTGGAGCTACTCTGGGATATTTATTCTATTTGGAAAATAATACAAGTATTTGTCAAATGTGAAATTACTCTTCTCTAAGATTTTTTTCTTGAAAATAATGTTTTGGATGATTTGGTGACATGTATTTGTGGGAAAACTAAATCATTGCAAGAACTTACTTCCCAGGGTTTATGCAACCAATGATTCCTGTCACTGCCAACATTTCGCCAATGTTTCCCCAAATCTCAGGACCTTAGATTTTATTTTTATGAGGCTGTCTGGTATTTCTGGCTATATGAGATATGTTGCCATCATTTCTTTGCACTCTTCCTATCTGGCTCCACATTGTGGAATCAAGCTAATTCTCTCAATTCTGTTTATTCCCGGACTTCTGCTATCCCGTGACTGGTTGTTAACACATGCCATCACTTGCTCTGAATTGTGCTATTTTCAACCTGGAAATTCCTCCTTTAGCACTTGCCATTATGCAATATAGTGCATAATGTACTGAATGCCGTGTCTCAGGCTTCTGTTTACATTTGCTCTCTGAATTTCTGCAAGTGAGAGCTTTTCTTACATTCTTCATGCTGCCCTGCACAGCACTGTGCAAACTCACACTCCTCATAGTGGTTTGAAGACAAACAGCTAGATGTAGATGTGTTTCCTGATATATCTATTAATAGTTATAAATAAGCACATAATATTCATAGCTCCATATATATGTATATATAATATGTGCAGGTACACAATTATATATTAAAGCAAAAAGGAAAGATCCATACTGTTTGTAAACTCCCAACATAATTTTGCTCTCTACTGGGTTTCTTTACTGTGTTGAGTGCTCCTCTAACAAAATACCACATACCTGATACCATGTAAGTAGCTCAAATATATTTCTATCAGTTCTGGAAAGTGAAATGTCCAAGAACAAAGAGCTAGGAAGCCTGGTATCTACTTCTTTGCAGACAGTCATTTTTTGTGTTTGTCTCACAAGGTGGAAGGAACCTTGTAGGCTTTTGCTAATTTCATCCAAGAAGGCTGCTAAATCAGGACTAAATCACCTCCCAAAGCTTACTTCTAACTAACATCACCTTGGGGGTAAGGCTTTTCATATGTGGATGTGTGGTCAATACCACCGATTCAGTCCATGGCCTGGGTATCATAATGATATAAAAATGTGGCTCCTTGCTGACTGTTGGTGGTTCACACCTGTAATCCTAGTCTGAGATACAAGAACTGTGGTTCAAAGCCAGTTCAGTTAGGAGGAAAGTCTGTGAAACAATTCTCTCCAACTAATCATAGCCAGGGGTGCAACTGTGGCTCAAAAGAGTAGAGTGCTAGCTTTAAACATAAAAGCTCAAAGAACAGTGCTCAGGCCCTGAGTTCAAGCCCCAAATCTGACAGCAAAAGAAAGAAAGAAAGAAAGAAAGAAAGAAAGAAAGAAAGAAAGAAAGAAAGAAAGAGAGAACGAAAGAGAGAGAAAGAGAGAGAGAAAGAAAGAAAGAAAGAAAGAAAGAAAGAGAGAGAGAGAAAGAAAGAGAGAGAAAGAGAGAGAGAAAGAAAGAAAGAAAGAAAGAAAGAAAGAAAGAAAGAAAGAAAGAGAAAGAAAGAAAGAAAGAAAGAAAGAAAGAAAGAAAGAAAGAAAGAAAGAAAGAAAGAAAGGGAGGAAGGGAGGAAGGGAGGAGGGGAGGAAGGGAGGAAGGGAGGAAGGGAGAGAGGAAGGAGAAAGAAAGAGACAGAGAGAGAGAAGGAGAGAAAGAGGGAGGGAGGGAAGGGAAATAATTATCTTTGTTATTATTTCATATAATATTGTTTGTTTCCATTTTGTGAAGTCTAGGAAGTCTGCAAAAGGTATTTTGTCATTGGCATTTTAGAGGTGAAGATAGTAAGGCTCAAAGTGGTCAAATGATTTTCTTTGGTTAACAAAGGCAGTAATTGAGAAGAAAACTAGAATCAGGTCATATTTCTATTATATTATAAGAAGATTAAGAGCATGTCTTCCTTTAGATGATCTTGTTTGTGCTAGAATTAGCAAGCAGGGCAAGAAATGCTATCAATATCCTTTCTCTTGGTACCTATAGTTGGCAGGCCTGCACCAGGCTGTGTAGGGCCCACGCACAACTCACAAAGACTCTTCCCATTCACAGGGGGAATTAGTCCTCCTCTCATTCTCAGCTCCATCTCTAATCTCGGTTCACCTTGTTTCTCCTCAGTAGTTTCCCAGGTTAGAGGTTCCCAGGTTAGAGGTTTGACGATAACTGAGAGTTTGATTTCCACACTGTACTACCAAGCTAATGATAACAACCATTATCATTCTGTCTAGAAAAAAAAGTATGCAATACAGTTGAATTACAACACATGTAATCTCTCATGTCAAACTAAATAATGATTAATAAGAACAACTGTGACAAACAGTTGAAGCAGTGTGAAACAGTATCTTTTAAATCGCATCATATAAATGATGGCCTGTGATCAAGATTGAAGAATGTTTGACTTCAAATTTCATTGCTTTTCTGAATTTTTTTTCCCTGGGGAAAAATAAAATTGAGTGAAGTATGGTAAATATGATCACCCATGCTTACAGCCTTCTGTATTGTTTTTGTTCACTTGGGAAACCTGAATTTCAAAATATCCATTCTCAATGCCCTGAATCAGAAATGAAAGATTTTTTTTGCCAGTCTTGGGATTTGAACTCAGGGCCTGAGCACTGTTCCAGAGCTTCCTTTGTTCAAGGCTGGCATCTTACCACTTGAGCTATACTGCCATTTCCAGCTTTTTTCTGTTTATATGGCACTGAATCAACCCCAGGGCTTCATGCATACTAGACAAGCACTCTATCACTAAGCCACATTCCTAAGCACAGAAATGATAGATTTAACATCAGATGTAAACAGTTCATAAAAACAGGGATTTCAAACCAGGCGCAGTGGCTCACACCTATAAACTTAGCTCCTCAGGAGGCTGAGATCTGAGGATCAAAGTTTGAAGCCAGCCAGGGCACAAAAGGACCTGAGACTCTTGTCTCTAATTAACCTCTAGAAAATGGGAAGTGGTGCTTGGCTCAAGGGTAGGGTGGTAGCCTTGAGCTGAAGAGCTCAGGGACAGTGCCCAGGCAGAGTTCCAGCCCCATAATCCACAAAAAAATAAAAACAAAACAAAACATGGACTTCACCTCATGCTCAGTCTGTGGAATTGAGGCTTAAAGCACTGCTTGATAGACCAAGTTCCCAGGAAATGTTACATTAATTATGTAGACTAGCATATATCAAAGACGTTGTTTCTATAAGTCATCTTGGAAACTAATATTTAACTATATATCAAATGTATATATGCCTGTGCCACACACTCCAATTTAGCAATGAGAAAAATGTTCTGTTCTTAATTTTTTATTGAAAATTTATTGTATGGTTGGTTGTACAGAGGGGTTACAGTTATATAAATAAGGTAACAAGTACACTTTTTAAATAATGTTTCTGTGTCCTTCCTTAAAAAAACTATTCTTTACCTGTTACACAAATGATGAAAGTGGAACACGTAGTGTACTAGCTTATCTAGTCAAATAACTGGTCAGTTTTTGGTCTAGGACATGAAGTCATACTAGGCTCAGAGATAAAATTTTATAGCTTTGTGGAAACTCAAACTAACCTAAATAAAATGTTATTTTAATTTTGAATAAAAGGATAGGAAAGTAAATATTCTTTGCTTCAAGGTCTATACAAGGACTTTGAATATGGGGTTTCATAGCTCTGAAGATAAAAGCAAGAATTTACAAATTAGAGCACCACAAATTAAAAAGCTCCTGAAGATCAAAAAAAAATTAACTAAGTGAAGAAAGAGCCTACAAAATAGGAAATTTGTTCTCAGATATTCACCCAACAGGGGGTCAATATCCAGTGTACATAAAGCAAATAACCAAATAAGTCACAAGATAAGCAAACTAGACAGATGTTTTAAATTAAGAAGTATAAATATTCAACAAATATATACAAAGAGTACAAATGTTACATGGCTCAATGGTTTCGCTCATTTGTCATAATCAGTAGAAACTTTGGGCTCTCCTAGCAGAGATTTACAATAGAACAAAACCTAGATATATAAGGCCATATAGTATGATGTTAAATGAAAGGGCCTCTAGGATATAGAAACAAAAGCCATGTAATGAGTGGTTGTTGTCCTTAATGTACTATGTTATTTCTCATCTCTTTTGCTGTCCCTTGGTTATCTCATATTGTTACAGTGTTTCACCTTGTTATCTGATATATTGTATATATGTTTATTTGGTTATTTGAAATAGGATAGGAAAGGGGGAAAAAACAAGATGAGGAGTGGGGGTGGGGAAGGGAAATGGGGACCAAGACATGAGAAAGGGTATCAAAGTTTGTGAAGTAATGTACCTTCTATTTGGTGAATATAATGTAACCCTCTATTAATTACAATAAAATATATGAAAAAAGAATACAAATCCTTACCCATCAGTAAAATACAAATACGTATTCCACTGAGATTCTACCTCATTCCAGTCACATGGCAATCATCAAGGGAACAAATACCAACTACACATGCTTATAAGTAGGTAGCTAACAGGAGCTCTCGTTCATGGTGGGGATGTCAATTATTTCAGACACTTTGGAATCTATTGTAGAGGTTTGTCAAAAATAAAAAAGAGGCTGAGACAATTACAGTAGAAGGCAGTGAAGTGACTGCGTGAAAAGGATCATTAACGTTGAGCACTACTCTTGCATGATGACAGGAAAAATCCACAACTGGAAAACATTAGAAGTTGATATAACATGTACCATCTAAAATAAAGCCAAACACATGACATATTTGTTTAAAATGTAACCCCTCTTCTGTACATCACCTTGACAATAAGATTAAACTAAAAATAAAAAATTAGAAATAAAACTCCATTATGATGGTCATATGGGATGAGACTAAATGAATTGAACTCTAGAGTATGGTAACAAGAGGTTTATCTTTGTGATTGGTGTTCTTGATGCACTATATGAAGTTATTTTTTTTAATCTTTTTCCCCCTTATGGTTAATCCCATGCAGTTACTGTATCTGACTTTGTTACCTGGAATATTGTATATACATTTATTTATTTGAAATAAGGAAGGTAAGATTATTGGGAAGGGTTGGGGGAAGGAAAGAGGGACAAAAACATGAGAAGGGGATCAAGGTTTGAGAAGTAATGCACACATTACCTGACAAATATAACTGTAGCCCCTCTATACATTATCCTGACAATAAAATATATTTTTTAAAAAGAACTCCTATATGACCCAGCCATACCTCTTCAATATAAACACCCAAACAATAAAACTCAGCTTATTTTAGAGAAACTTGCATACTTAAGCATTACTCATAATAGCCAAGTTCTGGAATTATTCTAGGTGACCATAATCCAGTGAATCAATAAAGAAAATATAGTATATATCCACAATGGAGTTTTACTCAGCCATGTTCTTTGTAGGAAAATGGATTTAACTTTTATTCTGTTAAGTGAAGTTAAATCATCTCACAAAACAGAAGAATTTCCTGCTGGCTCTCATCTGTGGAAGCTGGGAAAGGGGAAGAGACAAACAAAATAAAACAATGACAAAGTCATGAAAGTAAAAAGAAACTATTAGGGGAATGAAGGAGAAAGAAATAAAGGCATGAAAAGGAAAAATGAAAGTAATGACAAGGCTGAATATACTCAAAGTGCACGATATGTATGGAATTACGTGAAGCGATGCCTTTGCATATACTGGAAAAGGACATTAAGAAAGAAGTTGCATTGTTTGAAATTACCTTAAGGTATAAATCATAACATCTTATGCCTAACAAGCATTGGTATCTCAAGCTGAGGCAGGAGGATTTGGAGTTTTCCTTGAGACTATTTCTCAAACAAAATTTGTTCAGAAGTAAAATGAAAACATGCTATTCTAGTTGGGACACTTTGAGGACATGCTGAAATCACATCCTGTCGTATTCTTCCCATATAACTTCTGTAGTTTGGATATAATTAGATTTCTTTTGTCCCAATGTCGTGCGTTAATCATTGGTGTGGTGATGGTAAGTAAGAATTGGTGAGCTCTTTAAGAGGTAGAGCCTAGTGGAAATAATGAGTTATTGGGGCACTCCTCCCAAAGGCCAAGTTTCACCTCACAGAAGTATTGTGAGAAAAGGAGGAAACTGACCCTCCTCAACTCCCCAGCGTTCTCACCAGGTATTCTTTTCTTCTCGAGTGGGCTCCCACCATAATGGCTATTGGCCGCGGAGTAACACACCCCAGACCACAGACTGACTACATGGTGATTTCTACCCTTGATTTCCAGCCCCCATGATGGTGAGCTGAATAAATCCACTTTCTTTATAATATAACCTCAAGCATTTTGTTATAGCAATAAAACTTACCGAATAACTAAGTACATGATAATAATTTGTTTGTGTGAATCCTCAACATCCTTAATAGAAAGAAATAAATGGGTGGAAAAAAAGACGTGAGAGAAAAAATGATGCAGAAGTGTATCATTACAAATGATATTCGGGGGAGCCGGGAGTTTGGTCTAGTGGTAAAGTGCTTGCCTAGCATGCACGAAGACCCGAGTTCGATTTCTTGGTATCACATACATAGAAAAAATGCTGGAAGTGGTGCTGAGGCTCAAGTGGTACAGCTCTAGCCTTGAAAAATTCCAAGGACAATGCTCAGGCCCTGAGCTCAAACCCAGGACTGGCAAAAAAAAAAAATGATATTGGGGTCTGGAGTTTGGCCTAGTGGTAGAGTGCTTGCTTAGCATGCCCAAAGACTCGGGTTCGATTCCTAGGTACCACATACATACAAAAAAGCCAGAAGTGGTGCTGAGGCTCAAGTGGTAGAGCTCTAACCTTGAGAAAGTCCAAGAAAGTGCTCAGGCCCTGAGCTCAAACCCAGGACTGGCAAAAAGAAAAAAAGAAAAATGATATTGGCTTAAGTCAAAATAACTGAGCATTTTATATCTAAAAAATCAACTTTATCGACATATAGGCAAACATCGTGTTATTCGTACACTACCATACTTCCAAGTCCAGTGATGCAAATGTTTATATTTGTGATGTGAATTTGCTGAGCAACAGTACCCGACTTTCCTTCTGTCTCTAACTTCAGCTGGTATAATGCTATCTAAGTCAAGTCAAATATCATTTTCAACAGATGGAACTTAATTAAGTCTCTATTCTGTATGAGATATTCATTCCCTCTCATATTTATTTGATAAGTATGGACCTCTTTGTCCTTGGGAAATACATACTCTAAGCTAGCATTTTAGAAATGCAGAGTGACTCTGCTACCACACATTGGGTCAGGTCAGGGATTGAAGGGTCCCAGATGGCTACAGGCTCTGGCAGCAGGCAGGTCTGTTGCTAGGAGACTATATTGATCTTTCTTAGCCTTTTTGCAGATGACCCCATCTACTTTCCAGAGATTGATTGTTGTCATTTACATCACTAAGTAATTAGAAGCTTTGCCTAGTCTTCAATATTTATGAAGTTATTTTAAAGAACAGTAAGCATAATTTGCTCTGTGAAATTTTGATTTTATACTTATAATTAGCAAAACCTACTCATTTTGTGTGCATGATTTTGGTTACAGTTAAATGCATGCATATTCTGTCTTAACAAAAGTACATCATAATTACCAAAACTAATTCATTTGTAAAACCAATTTGTTTTTCCTGAACAAAGCTGACTCATCTTATGACTGCCCTGCCCACCTTTGTCTTGGAAAACAGAAAGCTTCAAGTAAAATTGCCTTTCTTAAGCCAATTTTGTTTCAATCCTTAAAACATACCACTTGTGAAAAATAATAGAAGAACCAGAGTAATTTGAGATCTGATTTGTAAAGGTCAAGTTGGACAGTACAGTCAATATCTAAGTGGCTTCTGCAACAAGAATGCAAGCTTTCTTCTCCCAGCTCTGTGGGCCTGGGACAGTTAACTTAATTAGAATGCTGTGGGAGTGAAGTGTCAGCCTCTACACAAGTCAGATTTTCTGATCCAATGTCCCAAGGATGAAGTATGTGATTTAAATACAATTCTCTCTTATACTTCAGAGTGAATGGAAATAACTACATAGAGCCAGGTGGCTCTCTGCAGTTCTAGTTACTCAGGAGGTTGAGCTCTGAGGATCACAGTTTGAAGCCAGCCTGTGCAGGAAATTTAGTGAGACTCATTTCTCCAGTTAACCACCAAAAAGTCAGAGTGGAGGTACAACTCAAGTGGTAGAGCCCTAGCCTTGAGCAAAATAGCTCAGAAAGTGTTTAGGCACTAGAGAGTGGTTTTCATTAAGTCAGTGGAAAACACCATTGAAATGGGAACTTAGCAGCACTTTACATAGCTCACCTTGTCTAGTAAGAGGCTTGCAGCATCCCAGTATCCTGAAACCCTTAACGCCTTTGACAACATTGGGAGCAAGGGAAATGTAATGGTAGCTTTCATAAAAATAATGCTAACAAATATGGAATGTTTCGGCTGTACCAAACATTAATCTCAGCCCTAGATAGATAGATAGATGGTGCTATTACTTTAGCCACCAAAACCCTATTAGGATTGGGTAAATTAAACCCAGATGTAAATCCAGGTAGTTTGAAAGCAGGGTCTGCACTCCTAATTAGATGATGAGTTGCTGGGAGGGTGACCCACATCTGGCAGCACCTGATCCCCAAGTGCAAAATCTTTTTAGCATTACAACTGTATAATCCTCACACGCTTCCCACCACTCTACTCCCTTCCCCCTCAGCTTTTAACATGTCATTAACAACAGCCTCCATCCAACATGCTTCTAAACTCCAGATATGGGCCTACTGCTTAAAGCATGGCAGCACAGCTATCACAAAGCTTCCCCAGGGGAGGCAAGGAGCAGTTCCACAGCACTACTATAAAGCAGGACTGACACTTCTCTCGCCCTGTTGAACGATGACTCTCCTGTCCACACTCACATGGACTTAACGTTAGGATTCTGCTATAGACATCTGACCTTCAGTTCTAGTCATGCACCTTAATCATCCTACATAAAAATATATATGATGATTATCATCTGGGAAACACTAAGAGAGATGCTGAGTATTTGATGTCTCCTAGGTTTTGGAGAAGATACTGCAAGGACCTTAGTCCTAAGAATTGGCATTATTTTCAAGTTCTATTGATATAATTTCAGTGTGTGAAATCTCACTCTCAAGCACTAATTCAATTATTTTTATTCTTTTTACAACTTCTGAAATATTAAGTCGGAATGAATCAGTTTTAAATATTTTTGACTCATTTTTGTTTCATCTCTTATGTTGAAGAATGATACAGATTTTTTGAGTTGGGTCAGTAAATAAATTGCATAAAATAAGTGAATATAATTCAATGAAAGAAACAGTACAAATATTTTAATAGTTATGTTACTAAATAATAACAATTGTGAATAGCATTATTACAGTCTGACTCTATGCCAAGAAATATTCTAAATACTTTTCATCTATCTTCTCATTTCAGCCTATAAGCTAAGTCTTATTATGTCCTTTCAGAAAATGATGAGAAGTGGCACAGAGAAATTAACTTGTCACACAACACATGTGAATTAATTTATAGGGATAGCATTAGAATGAAGGCAATCTGACTGCAGAACCCATATATTTTTAAATTTTTGATTGCTAAGTAGGTGGTAAAATTAAAAGATTAAAATTCTATGTCATTTTCCTCAATGCTGTCCTTCCCATCCCTTCTTTTGTAGTCCGAGATACATAATGTGCACTGGATAGGACCGTATTTGCTGAGCCCATATTCTTAAGTGCAGTGCTTATATTTATTTTAATTAACAGAAAGCTAATTATCTTTCTCTAAGCTAATCTATCAGAGCAAAATCTTCAACATAATATGTTTTTGTACGCTAGGAATTAATGATCCATTAATAACTATATTACTGAACTTTAATTGGATTTTTATTGACTCAATTTTTATTAAAAATGGAATTGTCTACTTTCACTACAAATAATTTCCATAGTAAAATTTGAGCTAAATTTACACAGCCCCTAACGTGACAAATGTTCTTTTTATGTCTACCAATTAATCTTATAGGAGATATGTAATACAACAAGAACCATATAGGAGAGTGTATCTGTATGTGTATATATATATACACATATATATATGATTCAGATATAGATATAGATGTGTGTATGTATACATATATGCTATATGTACATATGTAACATTTTATTATACCATGCATGTACATATACCCTATCATTGTTAAATATATATATATAGTTAGTCATTTGTATATGATATTATACCAATTTTTAATATTTGTATAGCTTCATAGAGTATAGATCATATAGTGGTTTTTTTTGATCATATAGTTTTCTATGTGAAAAGAGAGGAAACTTATGTAGGGTTGGATGGTAATATATACCAGAGAAAATACTGAAGGCTGGACATCTCTTCAGGATTAGAACCTAGATTTTGATTTGCCTAAAAAAATGGTCATACTTGCATTTCCTTTACCAATTCTTTGCTTAGGAATGAACCTAGATGAAGAGATCTGCAGAGAGAGGAGAGAAAATTTCCTGAAATTATAAGCCTTTCTCAACTTCTTTGAAATGTTAAGTGCCTACCAATCAGGTCATTTTTTTTTTCAAGGCCCAGGAGCCAGCCCTGGGGCTGCCTGAAAGATTCTCATAGTAGAAGGATGTTCTCGGTTTCTTGGTGGCTAAGTGAAACCAAGAGTATTAAATTCAATGAGACACCATTATCAAAAATAGATGGTGGAACTCACCAAGCAACCATCTCCACTAATATCCTGGGTACTTTCCGGTTGGTCCCAGCCCCCTCCCCAGTGCTTACTGCTCTGCCCTTTGCTTCATCTATTCCTCCTGTTGTCATATCTTAAATAAAGTCTTCTTTGCCAGTTTATAGGGTATAGTGCAAATTTTCCTTCTAAATGTGGAGATAGGTGTCATACCAACATTTTATAAGCCATGACAGGTCATTTTAAGAACACTGAATCTCAACATAGAATGTTCATAATAGTTGCAACAAGTGAGTGGCATGTAATTATCCCATTAAGAGAAAAGCCCAGTGTTTTGTTTCAAAGGCTGGCATAGAACTAGCTGTAGACAAACTCCCTGTCCAAGCATACTCAGAATTTAAATTTATTTGAAAACATAGAGTTAGGAAATCCACCAAAACACAAGACTCCAAGCAATAAAGAGCCAAGATTGGCCATGACTTTTACATATAAATGGTTGCAGTAATCTATAGGGGCAACTATGCATCTGAGAAGCTAAATAGAATGTTTAGATTTCTGTTCTTTATATCTCTTCAAATATTTTTGCCCTTTATTACACATACGTCCTTTGGAATATGAGCTGAATCTGCTACTGCTTTGAACAATGAAATGTTCTGAAAGTTCCAAGGTTAGGTGGGAAAAAGTTTAGCTGCCTCTTGGGATACAATCACCACACCACACAGAAGATTTTTGAAAATAAACCATGAATGTCAAATCAAAGGTCAGCAAATCTTATCTGTGAAAAGTTTGTCAAAAATGTCCAGAAACAAGACCATACTAAAGCTACTAGCACAGCGATGTCCACGGCAGCATTATTTGCCGTAGCTGAGATATAGAACCAACCCAGATGGCCCTCAGTAGATAAATGGATCAAGAAAACGTGATATGTATAAACAATGGAACTCTATGCTGCCATCAAAAAGAATGACATTGCTCCATTTGTAAGGAAATGGAAAGACTTGGGAATAATCATATTAAGTGAAGTAAACCAGACCCAAAGGAACACAGGCCCAGTAGT
Organism: Megascapheus bottae; assembly: GCF_031878675.1. Taxonomy (NCBI): domain Eukaryota; kingdom Metazoa; phylum Chordata; class Mammalia; order Rodentia; family Geomyidae; genus Megascapheus; species Megascapheus bottae. The sequence goes on from NC_143517.1 coordinate 25,735,004, forward strand.
TTCTCTTATTTGTAATAATTAGTACACTTCTAGGATTCTTCTAGCAGAGGATCATGATACTCAAAAGCTATGTATATATGGCCATAGAGGATGAGACTAAACAAAATGATCTCTAGGATATGGAAATAAGAGATTTATCTTTTTTTTTCCAGTCCTGGGCTTGGGCTCAGGGCTTGAGCACTGTCCCTGGATTTTCTCAAGGCTAGGGCTCCACCACTTGAGCCACAGCACCACTTCTGGCTTTTTGCTACCTATGTGGTACCGAGGAATCGAACCCAGGTCTTTGTGCATGCTAGGCAAGCACTCTACCACTAGGCCAAACTCCCAGCCCCAAGAAATTTATCTTTGTGATTGCTTTTCTTCATATACTATGTGAAGTTATTTCTTTTCTCTTTTTCCCCTTATGGTTTATCTCATATTGTTACTATAGCTGACTTTGTTAACTGGTATGTTGTATATACATTTATTTGTTTATTTGAAATATGGAAGGGAAAGGGAAAAAACAAGATGATTGGGAAGGGTGAGGGGAGAGAAATTGGGACAAAAACATGGGAAAGGATATCAATGTTTAAGAAGTAATGAATCCACTACCTAATGAATGTAACTGTAACCCCTCTATACATTACCCTGTAACAAGCAATGGAATTTGAAACACTAATAAAGAATCTCCCAACAACAAGAAAAAGTTAGTCAATACCTTCAAAGCAGACAATGGGAATACAATATCTGGAAAATGCCAGGGCAATGCTTCTATAACATGGATAATGTTATATTTCTTTATCTGGTGGTATTTATACAAGTATGCTTACCTTGTAACAGTTTATTGAGTTGTATTTAGTACAAGCAAATTAGGTTTATTAGAGAAACAATTCTGGGTTGAACCAAAGCAGAAATGTTCTCTTATTCATGGCTAACTGTTTTACCAATACTCTAAAGGCAAAGATAATTTGAATTTTATGGAAGAAACAAGCCCTGTATGTTGTATTAGATACTCAATAGAAATTACATTTGTTTTAAACAGTGTATGGTAAAATCTAATTTATAGTAGTGTCAAAATATCTCTTTTTTTCCTGGTTTGTTATTCCTTTGAACAATCTGGACTCCACGGGATTTTCTGGACGTACGTGTAAGGATTGTTTATCTGTTGGTTTTCAGTACATTTGTTTTCTGATTTAATTTCTCCACTGGGTTTATGTCTTTAAATGTCACACTTTAACCTGAAGGCTTTCAGTCTGAAGCATGAATCTTCTTAGTTTTCTCAGAGGAAACAACCCTGCCTGCCTATCAAACATAAAGTATCAGAGAGAAATGTGATGGTGTGCTGAGCCATTTCAACTGGTTCAGAGAATTTGCTGTCACCTATTCACTTAGAGCCATTAAATCTGACAGTTCCAGCCTTCAAATGATTCCTGTGGTGTTAAAAGTCTATGTGAGTTCTCGTCATCCAGCTAGGTTATAATGGCCATGTTTGGCTATTTCCTCTTCTTAGAGATCCTATGCATCCTCCTCTCAAAGATAATTGCACATATTTTACCATCCGTTCCTTTACTGAGCTGCTGCCATATTTTTGTACAATTTTTGCCATTTAAAAACACTGCATTATTCAGGATTTTGCTTTGTTTTTTACAATAAAACAGATTAATACTGTCCTTTGCTAAAACATAAAGATGCAATGCTGAAAATCCACAGTCACAAGACAATACTGATTTATTAAGAAACATTTCACTGGGCATTTTCTTTGGGAAGAGCTAGGTAATACATCAATATAACAGATGACAATTACCTCCAATCACACAACTTCTTACAGAGAGAAAAATAAATTGTGCTTTTGAACAACTACAGAATTCTCAAGCTAAGTGACCTTTAAGCTCCAGCTCAGTTTTATAGATGAGTCAAATGAAACTTAGGGTAATAAAGAGCTCCTGTGTCAAAGGAAGGGAAAGACTAACACTAGAAATAGGTATGATCTACATCAACCTTACAGATAAAAATTGGATTATGAACAAAAGAGTTACTTGTAAACACTATGGACACTCAATATAATTATTTACCCCACTTGATGTCAGTTGGCCTAAGGTGGCCACAGCAGAATTTTATTCACTTACTAAACTTTTTCCACTTTCCTCCAATATGATATTAATAATGAAAATTAGACTGACTTTCTCAGCACTAGATCTCTGGAAACATGCCTTCCTAGATCCTTTTATAAATTGCTTGAAAATAATAGATGCCAAACTATTCCAAGTAGAAGTATGGTTAAGTAGAAATTTATCAAGCTAGAAAATATATAATATTAAGTAAAAAAAAAAGGAAAGGTAGGACAGAGAAGAAAGAAGAAAAGAAAAAAAAACCAAAAGCACAAAAGGATCAATGCACATTGATTTATGGATTTATGGATTGATTTATGGATTTATGCAATGAGAAAAAAACAAAAGAAAAGAAAATCCAAAATGGCCCACTGTAAGGAGATGAAAAGGAATTATTCTCTGAAGCAAAATGATATATTATCAAAGTCTCTTTTGAGGCTAGCCTTGAAGCATACTTATACTGTCATATTAAATATGCTGAAACTTAATATAATAGCTAGGGAAATACAAATAGTCTCAACTGATAATATAAAAAAAAGCTTGTTTAGGGATAGCTATTGCAAGCAACTTTTCTTCTCTTGTATAGCAAAGTCATACATGCACACCAAAGAAATCTTGTTTTATCACCAAAGTTTTCTTTATATATATATATATATACACACATATATGTGTGTGCACACACATATGTACATTTTGTATATATATATATATATATATATATAAATTACTCTTTCAACCAACAAGTCAAGAAAGCTCTCTTTTGAGTTTGGAAATAATACTAAACAGTTCAGGGTGGAAGTAAAATCAATAGACAAATATCTTAACACATTTATCATTAAGCCTGATGATGTTAGCAGCAAACCCCACAGCACTGAGATAATTAGCTTCAAGAAGAATTATGAATGCTCTCTATATTTAATATATAATTCCAATAAAAAATTGCTAAAGGATATTAAAATTATTCCTACATAGTGCAACAGAAGAAAAGAAATAATCTTGTTAAATATGAACTTACTCACCTCTCTTTTTGTAAGTTGTTGGAAAATTCTGTGTTCATTAGTTAATTTAACTAAGATAATTCAACTTGCTAAAGAGTCAGCAAATGGTACCAGACACTACAGTGTTCAAGGAGGGATAAAATTGATTCCTCATCAGTAGTACACTTAATAGTGATTATTAATGTATACTGATTTGCTAATGTGTACCACAAACATGTGGCAAGAGCTACTGGATATACAAAGAACATCAGTAGACCTTCTAAGCCTTAGTCTTGCTGGATTCCATGGTCTGCATTTATAATTTGATATCTTTTGCAGCATACATGGGATTTTATTAAACCTATTTTCATTTTTTTAGAACACATAGTTAGAATGTATTGTCCTCCTGTCCATGAGTCAATCTCACTACCTCTACTTTATATGACCATGGGCTAAGGTTCTGGAAATGAATTACGGGATTTGATGTGGGACCTCTGAGACAGGAAGTATTGTTCAAACTGCTCTTACTCTTCACCCTTGCCTTCCAGTCAAGCACTAAAGCGCTAAAGGAACACTGAAATCTGAACGGGAAGCACTCAACATCCCTGAATTGTCTTATAGATGCTGGAAAAAAGCTGAAACAGAATTATTGTGCAATAAATAAATGGCCCGAGTGTGAAACCTCTTGGAATTTTTAGGGTTTATTTGTTGTCAAGGCTAACAATTGTTTTATCTAATATCCCTCCTACCTTAGAGAAAATCAAAATCCAAGAATTGCCCTTTTCATGACACAATTAAATTATAATTATAGGAACACTTCATTTGAGCTGACAGCCAGAGCCTAAAACTCTGGTTTTGTCCTTATATTCAATTACTTATTCAGCATATGGTTAGGCCTCAATCCTTTTGGTGTTCAAATAAAAGAGGGTGTGGGGGAGGGGTGGGAGTTTGGCCTAGTGGTAGAGTGCTTGCCTAGCATACACGAAGACCCAGGTTCGATTCCTCGGTACCACATACGTAGAAAAAAGCCGGAAGTGGTGCTGAGGCTCAGGTGGTAGAGCTCTAGCCTTGAGAAAGTCCAAGGACAGTGCTCAGGCTCTGAGCTCAAGCCTAGGACTGGCAAAAAAAGAAAAGAAAAGAAAAGAAAAAGAAACAGCAGAATAGCAAATGGACAGAGTCAGAAATTATCAAGAATGTTGTAGTGAATAGAGACACATATTTATATAGTGATGCTGTTACAAAGTAAAGATGAGAGGGGTTAAGTGATTTGAGGAATTACTTAAGTAAAATAAATATAACCCTTTAAAACAATGAATTAAATATTTCAAAGTAATCTGAAAAAGCTAAATATTATTAAGGCTAGAATATACATTTCAGTTCTACATGTAATTTTTTAAAATATGTTGATCATTATATCCTCTTTTTAATAAAGATAAGTAAAAGGAATTACATTATTCAAGTTACACTGGTAAAATTTCTAAAAGGTTGACTTTCCTGAGATAAATGTCTCTAATTTAGTTGGTACTCAAAAAATGTTAATTATGTACCATGTACTATTCATAAACCAAGTGTCAACACTTGAGAAAAATCATGAATATCAGCACTGAAATAATTTCTAAATGATTTACACTAGTGTACTAATCTGTTTCTAAAAAAACCACAGCCTGGGGCCGAGACTTTGGCCTAGTGGTTAAAGTGCTTGCCTAGCATGCATGAAGACCCAGGTTCGATTCCTCGGTACCACATCCAAAGAAAAAAAGCCGGAAGTGGTGCTGAGGCTCAAGTGGTAGAGTTCTAGCCTTGAGAAAAAATCCAAGGACAGTGCTCAGGCCCTGAGCTCAAACCCAGGACTGGCAAAAAAAAAAACAAAACACAGCCAGTGGGAAGTGGATCTGTGTGTGTACTATGTGTGTGCATGTGTTGACAATACATATGATATATGTTGTGTGTATATCTATCTATCTATCTATCTATCTATCTATCTATGACATATATTATGCTTGTCATCCCAGCTAAGCAGATGGCCTAAGAAGAAGGATTACAGGCCTCCCAGTGGGCAATAAATTCTAGATCCTACCTAAAAAATAACTTAAGGGCCAGGAGTTTGGCCTAGTGGTAGAGTGCTTGGCTAGCATGCATGAAGATCCAGGTTTGATTCCTTGGTCCCACATACATAGTAAAAAAAGCTGGAAGTGGTGCTGAGGCTCAAGTGGTAGAGCTCTAGCCTTGAGAAAGTCCGAGGCAGTGCTCAGGCCCTGAGCTCAAGCCCAGAACTAGCAAAAAAAAATAAATAAAATAAATAAATAACTGAAGTAAAACTAACTAGGGATGTGTTTCATCCGTGGAACACCTACCTGGTAAGTATGAAGCCTTGAGTCCAAACCCCAGTACTAGCCCCTGATTATATGTATATATATGTATATATATATATATATGTGCATATACATATATATATGGGGGGAGGAAAGGAGGGAATGAAGGAAGGAAGGATGGAAGGAAGAATGGAAGGGAGGGAATGTTTCCACTAAATATGGATCACTTTCATACAAAAGCATTGAGTCTATTAAATGTCCATCGTTTTTACACTATCATATTTTTAATTATTTATTATTACTGTAAAGGTGATGTGCAGAGGGGTTACAGTTACATGTCAGATTAAGAGAGTACATTTCTTCTGAATAATGTCACCCTTTCCCTTGCTCTCTTCCAGTCTTTTCCTTCCCACCTACAACACGCATAGTTCATTTTCAATGCAGTATCTAATGAGTACCATTGCTGCAATTGTTTATAGTTTGACTCACCATTTATCTGTCTCCCCCACCTCAACCTCCCAAAGACAGTTAAATGAGCAAACAAGACAAAGGGAAATTAAAACAAAAACAGCGATAAAGAGGGAAAAAAACTCTTGTTTCCACTTCCTGGAATTCACTTCAATAAATATTTTTATATGGTCAGATGCACATAGCTATTATGTCTATGTGACCCTTTCCTAAAAATATCCTCTTTTGGTCTCACTCTGAGTGAATATCTAGAGACCTGTTCCAGTGATTTTTTTTTTTACTGTCCAATGTATTTATTTAAAAATTTATGGTCACATTCCAGTTACCACAAGCAAGGGAAACCACACAAACTATGTTTTTTTGGGTCTGGCATAAATTTTTTTAAAAAGTTGAACTATACAGGTTGGAGTTGTGTGCATAATAATGGAGCATGTTATAATGTGTATTACGTAAATATGTATTTGGAGCTAATGGCACAAGGAGGCAAGTGGAGAGGCTGAAGGAGACTAAATGTGGTCAAAATATTTCATGTGCATGTGTAAAAATGGAAAAAAGAAGTTTTTTAGATTGGTTTGGGAAGTGAGGAGGAGAACTGTCAGACAGACCAAGGTACCTTGTTCATATATGAACATTTTAAAATGAAACTCCCTTAGACAACTAATTGGTTTTAACAAAATTGTACATTATGATGAAAATGTATACTATGCTATATATATGATAGCATGCAAAATGATATGCTATTATATAATTTTGAGTATTTACTGTATCCATTTTACCATTCTGGAGATTGCAGAAGGAGAATGGTTATTTCTCTCATGTGAAGGTTTGGAGAGATGCCATAGGTTGGTACTCAGCTCTTCCCCATGAGGGCTCACATGCAAGACATATCTCTATACATGTGGGTGGTAAAAGTGATGGGAAGACAGTGAGAAAGAGCACCTGGTGACTATTTCTATTGAAAGACTTCTAGCACCTACTTGTGCTGTCATTTCATTGGTAGCCACATTTTACCACACTATGCAAAGGTGGGGAAGAAATCTTTGATAACCTAAGTACCCAAAGAAAATTTTCCATGCTCTGAAAAATATAGAAAATGAATATTGGAGGTAGCATGTTATATCAGACATTCTATAAAACAGAAGATTCACAGTAGATTTTAAAAGGGCACTGAATCAGTTCATTCTCCCAATGACAATAAAAATAAATATTATTTCCATTTATAAAATGAGAAAATGACCATACCGATGCTAATTTATATCAAGACCCTCAGGCTAGAAGTGTGGGGGGGGAGATTTCTGTGCATTGATTGAGTCTCATTCATTCATTTGTCTTATCCATCACTAGCTCTGTGATCTTGGGCAGGTTGCTTAACCTCCCTGTCCATCAGCTTCTTTATTTACAGTAGACTATGAAAATCCCCCTCTAGAAAGACTGGTCTGAATATATGAATAATGCTTCATGTCTGATAACACTCAAATAATGAGAAGTAAACACTATACTCATGTCTAACATGCTTGGCCTAGAACATCACAGAAATTCCAGATTCAGCCCTAGTTTTGTCTCATTTCCCTATATGACTTTTGAAATGCTTTAGTCATTTAACAATTTATTTTAAAAATTATGTTTCTGTCAATTACAGGGGCAAGAAACAGGGAAACTAAAGATACTCAAGGTGCCCATTAAAATTAGGCTAATCATCATTGACTGTGAAAAGTGTGGTAGTTTCAGGGTCCCTGATTTTAGGGACCTAAGTGAGATAAGTTACTGCTTTACTGACCCACTGCCATTGCAGCTGTTAAACACAGCTCATGGATCTCAGTAGTGGAGCTTAACAAAGATCCAAATTTTTGGTGTTCTTGTTACCTTAGTTGCCAGTGGATCCCGGTGCTGGACATTGTTTAAGCTGGTAATTTTCCCTTTTAATATTATGTCATGGTTTCTGTAAAAGCACCTGAAATTATTTTTCAAACTGAAGATTCAGCCTAGTGCCAGAGGCTTACACCTGTAATCCTAGATACTCAAGGAGCTGAAATTGGATGATCTCAGTTCAAAACTAGCCCAAGCAGAAGAGCCTGTGGGATTCTTATCTCCAATGAAATATCAGAAAATCCCAAGTGGAGCAGCACCTCAAGTGATAGAGTGCTAGCTTGATGCAAAACAGCTCAAGGATAATACCTACCCCAAGCCCTACATTTAAGCCCCTGAATCACACACACACACACACACACACACACACACACACACACACTCACACACACACACACACACACACACACACACAAATATAAGCAGACAAGCAAACAAGGCACCCCTATAAATCTAACTACTCATAATTCTCCCATCATAGTCTTCATTGCCCTTGCATGTATTGTTTCTTTCAAGCATGTCTCCTCTCTTGTCTTCTTTCCTATTCAGGATTATGGTAATAATCATCAATCCTCTGATCTGAAGAACTTTGCAAAGTCCTTTCTTTGGCCTTAGCCATTTTTTAATAGATCAAAGCAAAGAATACAGTTCTGACCAGCCCATCTTTGTTAACTGCAAACTCAGGTTAGACAACATGGGCAGGAAACCCAGGGTCTCTCAGGGGTCAAAAGTACAATTTCATCCTCTCAGAATTTTACTAAAGCTACCAAAATCATTTTCTGCATTTTTCTTCTTATTGAACAGAACAAACTGACTTCCAAGTACATTTTGTTGAGCCATGTTATAAAGACTTATTAAGTCAAGTGGAGTTGAGTGAACTTTGCAGACATCTTTGCTTTTGGGTCAAGGCTGTGGCTTCTGATCAGCTCAATAGTGATCCAGCAGAACTGACCAGAGTGAGCACATTTGTCTTTCTCTCAATAGATCTCTTACTCATACATTGTGAGAAGTTCTAGGCTTATCCAGTAGCTGCAGAAGATACTCACATGCTCTACTGACTAGCTTGAAACTTCTTTTTTTCATGTATTTTTTATTGTAATTAATAGAGGGTTACATTATATTCACCAGATAGAAGGTGCATTACTTCACATATATTGATACCCTTTCTAATGTCTTGGTCCCCATTTCCCTGTCTGCACCCCTCCCCCTCATCGTGTTTTCCCCCTTCCCTATTGACTTCAAATAACCAAATATGCATAAATACAATATATCAGACAACAAGGTGAAATACTGTAACAATATGAGATAACCAAGGGACAGCAAAAGAGATGAGAGATAACATAGTACATTAAGGACAACACTCATTATATGGCTTTTGTTTCTATATTCTGGAGGCCCTTTCATTTAGCGTCATTCTATCTGGCCTTATGTCTCTAGGTTTTGTTCTACTGTAAATCTCTGCTAGGAGAGCCCAAGGTTTCTACTGATTATGACAAATGAGGGAAACCATTGAGCCTACGTTCCTTTGAGTCTGGCTTACTTCACTTAATATGATTTTTTCTAAGTCTTTCCATTTCCTTACAAATGGGGTGATGTCATTCTTTCTGATAGTAGCATAGAATTCCATTGTATATATAAATACCACATCTTGTTGATCCACTCATCAACTGAGGGACATCTGGATTGGTTCCATATCTTTGCTATGGTAAATAGCGCTGCAATGAATATCATTGTGCTAGTGGATTTAGTATGTCCTTGTTCTTGTACAATTGGGTAAATGCCAAGGAGTGGAATTGCTGGGTTATAGGGGGCTCTATGTTTAGTCTTTTGAGGAACTGCCATTCTGCTTTCCATAGTGGTTGGACAAGTTTGCACTCCCAACAACAGTGTAGTAGTGATCCCTCCTGGCCACATCCCATCCAGCATCTATTGTTATTACATTTCTTGATCCTGGCCATTCTAACTGGAGTAAGGTGGAATCTTAGAGTTGTTTTGATTTGCATTTCTTTTATGACCAGAGATGTTGAGCATTTCTTCATGTGTCTATAGGCCATTCTTATTTCTTCTTCAGAGAAGACTCTCTTTAAGTCTTTAGCCCATCTTTTAATGGGATGGTTTTAATGGGAGTGATTCAATTTTTTGAGCTGTTGGTATATTTTAGGTATGAGGCCTTTGTCTGTTGCATGGTTAGTTAAGATCTTCTCCCACTGTAGGCTTTCTAGTTAATTTGCTAGCTATGTCCTTTGCCATACAGAAGCTCTGCAATTTAATGCAGTCCCACTTCTCCAGCCTTTCTCTGATTTGTTGTGATTCTTGGTCCTTATTAAGAAAGTTTTGACCTGTGCCACGGAGATGTAGTGTATCTCCTATTCCTTCTTGTAAAGTTTGCTTGAAACTTCTTTAAGAAGCAAAGACAATCTCTTGGATTTGGATTTTTACTGAAAAATGAAAATATGCATTATAGAATTTACATTTTAATGATTCTTATATACCAAGGCAAAATTGAAAATCTGCACTCATTAAACACCTTCCCTACCCTTTTGTACCTCTAATCTTCTTTCTGCCCCTGATTTTGATGACTTTAGACACAGCAGCTTATTTGTATGAATTCATACTTTTCTTTTTTCTTCAGTTTTTTTTAATTCCTTACTTAATCTCAGAAACAATGACTTTTTTAAACAAGATGCAATTATCATGTTAATATAATTCATTTGTGTTTTATGTGGAAAAAGTCTTCAAGTGTAATAAATACTTTACGTTCTCAATAAGAAAAATAGAAAATGGGAAGCAGTTTGAAGGCCAAAATAAAGTGGAAGCCACACCCAGAAGTTCCATATTTTATAATCATCTAGACTGAGTAATGAATGAGAATATATTCATTATTTTTTTCATTAGGATCAAAGATTTACAGAATCAATTTGATTTGAATGAACTAAGACTTTGTAAAAAGCAGAAAATGAGATTTTTAAGAAATGATGTGGAAGTGTCAATTCCATACCTTGAGGGGGACAGCATTTATGATGTGTGAAGTGGGAAGTTACAGAGATGAGATGAAGAATCTGATTATTTGCCCACTTACTTAGACCAGGCCAATGATAAAAATAGCTTAACTTGATATGAGTTGAGAATTGATTCAAGGAATATTAAGAAGTAATAAGACATTCATATATATTGAAAGTGATAAGGATGAAGCTCAGATATGAGTGCTAAGAAAGAGAGAAGAATCTGAAATATGTACTTTTCCCAGCTCAGCTCAATTAATCATGGTACTAAAGTATAAAAGGTAAAGAGTATAAGAGAGGGCAGAATATAATGTGTGATTGTTTTTCTTAATGTACTGTGTTATTTCTCTTATTGTTTGTTGTCCCTTGGTTATCTCATATCTATCGTTACAGTATTTCACCTTGTTATCTGATACATTGCATATATGTGTATTTGTTTATTTGAGATAGGATAGGGAAGAGGGGAAAACAAGATGGGAGGAGTGGGGGGAGGGAAACGGGGACAAAATATGAGAAAGGGCATCAATGTTTGTGAAGTAATGCATCTTCTATCTGGCGAATATAATGTAACCCTTCTATTAATTACAATAAAAATATATTTTTAAAAATGAAAAAAATAAGTGAAGGCAGAGAGAAATCTGTGGATTGAAATCAAGATGTAAGGCTTAAACACAAAGTTAGAGATTCTTTTTAGACATATCAGTGGATAAGCACAATGGGAAGAAAGATGACATAGCATCGTGGAGTTTAAGGTAAAAGTCAGATCACACACAAACACACACACACACTTGCCAGTCATCATAGCATAAGTAATACTTAAAACTAAATGCCTAAGGGAAATCACCAAAAGATTGAGTCTGAATATTTGAATAATATAATTCCTTTTGCATAGAATATTTGACTTTCTTTATTTTTCTTGCAATAAGCATTGCTGACACAGGAAGAAAATCATGGTGTATTTATATCATAATGCATATCTGTCTATCTATATATCTACTTTTCTATATTCTTTTATAGACCTATGGGAATAAAAGGAAATGTAAGTTGCAGATCTTTGAAAGAGACACACTAACATTTCTCAGCTTACTGATAAGCTAGTTTCTTTGCCTTATAACTCATACATAATTGAAAGCAGCAAACAGCTTACTGTCATAAAGAACTTTTTATGAGATAGTAAAAGATCCTCTTGTCCATGTTAGTACTAGTCATAAACATCACACTGAAATAAAAGGAAATGGCATAAGCAAGAAATTTCATTAGATTTTAAATTAGGACAAATAAAATTCCATCCTATTATAGTTTCTAATAAATTAAATTCAAAGAATATTCATTGTGTGTCTATTAGGTACCTGAAACTGTGCTATGGTGATAGGATAGGGATGTGAAAATAAATGAAGAAAATCAGAGATTATGGATTATACACCTTTGTAGAAAAAATTTAATACACTGATTATACTGACAAGTCAATAATTTTATGTTTAGATAAAAGATTAAGGATAGCAATGTATTTATAAAACAGACTGAAAAATCAGGGATGAACTGACACTGGGATCTGGTAGAAGTTAAGTTTACATTGCAAATGGGAGTTAAAGTAGCCATTACATGATCCACAAAATGAAGACAACCTAATATAGACACAATTAAGAATGAGGGATAAGTAGCCAAAAATCTTCACTTTATTTTCACCTTTCCCTTCCCTATTTCAAATAAACAAAAAGGTATACCAGTATACAAAGACTGGGAGGGGGAAGAAAGGGAGGGAAAGGAGGACAAAAACATGAGAAGGGATATCAAGGTTTTAGAAGTAATATACCCACTACCTGACAAATGTAATTGAAACCCTTCTATACATTATCCCAACAATAAAATACAATTTTAAAAAATCTTCACTTTGTGACCTTCAAGAAATATTTGAAAAAAATTGTACTATAAGGACAATTTGGTTTTGCTGCAATTTAACCTATTTGACAGAGCTGTGGATCTGGATGCCTCTCTCAAAAGGGTACTCATATCAATTTGATCTGTTTTTGTTATATTGTGATTGAAGAAAAATATATTAAAAATAAAAGTTGTGACAATGTAAGCTCAGAAAACAAAATTTTATACATGAAAGAAAATAATCCTTTAGTTGTAACCCCATCATAATAAAATACAATGAACTCTTTTCATGTCATAGTAAAAACTATACTCATAACCTTGATCAAATCAATAATGGCATATTTTCAGATATCAGTAAGCAAAAACAATATCAGACTTTTCTTATATTTCCTCTAACTCTTTTGGTTTTGTTCTTATCCTTGTGATCTTGTTAAATTGCTATTATTTTGAAATAGTTCATTATCATCAAAAGACTATTTTGTACAACTTGTAGCAACCACAAAGCAAATATTTGTATTCAGCAATACAACTAAGCAAGGATTCAATCAATGCAAGATTGAACTATTTCTCATGGAAAATATGCTTCCCCCCCCCTTTCGTGCCTTAGTAACCCCTTTTCACTGAAATAAAAGATTTTAGAATTTTAGTTCCTGATTTATTTTCAATTATTATCTTTAAATAGTTCTACTCAGGAATTGACATTTAACAAAGCAGTTTATAAATGCATTATATTTTGATTAGAATTATCTCTTTAAACATTCATTCCTATCCCTCCCCTACCCATACCTTCTCATATTCTTTTTAATTTTGTAGAATATCCATTAGATTCTTGTCTACATTTATCTCTCTTCTCCTCTTCATTTGTCTACTCCTTTCCCCTTGACACCCCCACTCCTCCATCCACTTCCTGATGTTACTGTCCAGGCTTCTACTTAGTAGCTCTAAGAAGGATAAGTTCAGGTCACTGAATGCTTTGGAATAATCAAAAAAGCCATATCCAAAATGCACTAAAATATAACCCCTATTATCAAGACACATCAGTGTATTTTTAAGACATCCACTTTTAAGTGAATCTGTAATGTATTCAAGGGTAGTGTTTTCCTCCTATGGGAAATATCTGTCTAAATTTTAAAATTATGCATAGAGATTTTTGTCAGAACAATTAAATTAATATGACATAAGGAGAAACCAAGTAATGGCATTTTCTCCAAACTCCCTTTCAGTCAATCCATGAATATCTGAGGCTTCTAGGATCAGAAAATGGAAATACTATCTATTGTATGCACAAAATGAATTACTAGTCCTCTACTTCTGCTAGAGGATTTATAGTGTCAACACACACACACACACACACACACACACACATCAAATTTTGCCAGTGATGAGTAGACTAAATAAAAGAATGTGATGCAAATATTCAGAAATAGCCATTATAATGTGTTCTACAAAATGTTAATTAAAACCCTACAAAGACTGCCAAAAACAACAAATTTGTTTAAGTCAAAAAATTTCAATGTTTAAGTACTGAAAATGTATTTAGTAATAATAAGTTTAACCACAATGCTTTGTGTATACAGTATCTTACAACATTTTATGAAAGTAATTCAAACTTTTAGTGGCGAGTTAAATGTTTGTATTGATAGTTTAGCAGTAATGTGGGTATTTGGAGTTTGGTGGTATAGTTATTAATTAAACTTTCTCACTACTTGTCTGGACTAAGACTCATTCAAGAATAAAGCTACTATAAATACATAATATAAATACAAATATAAATATATCGTTCATGTAATCTTTTCATGAAACGTGTGTTATAAATTTCACCTCCAGTATGAGAACCTATATCCAGTAGGGAGGGCTGAGTAAAAGCCTTCCCTACTAAAAAAAGATATTTTATGTCTTTTAAACATTCATCTAGAGGCAGCTACAAATAAAACTTAAGTATAAGGAACTTCTTAAGTCAAAAATTATACTCCCTATTCTGGTTATGCTCATCCACAGTTTATTATTTATAAACAAAAAAGGCCATCTCAAATATGAAGAGAATCTATCCAATATAAATTTTTTGACTATTTTTTAATGTTTTGATGTGTTACTAGCCACTTCACTTTGCTTTCAAGATTACTATTGCAAAGGTTCACTTATGGTCATCATTGTCACAGTTTCTGTGTCTTGTCCCAGAAAAGAAGTGTTACTCTGTAATCTCAGCCAGCCTCATATTGACTCTCATCCTAGTTTCCATGTATTGTATTATTTTTTTTAAATAGCACCTCAATCAACAACTTGAGTTTATAAATGAAATCAACAAATCAGTCAAAATGGGAGTATAATTGAAAGATTAACAGGATGAATTCCTTCATCAATATGAATTATCACGGTGCATAAAAGGTCTGATTATTTACCCAGAACTGCAGTTTTAACATCATCATTATCCTGTTCTAGATCTTCATTTATTATACATTTTTAATACTTCTGGAGTTTGAATTCAGGGTATCATGCTTGCTAGGCTGGCTCCATACCATTAAGTTATAGCTCTGGTCTCATTTTTCACTAGCTATTGTTTTAGGAAAAGGTCTTGCTTTTCTACCAGTGTGAACGTAACCTGGGATCTATCTGCTTTTTGGCTTCCCATCCTTGCGTGGAAAGTTTGCACTATTGTAACCATCTTCTCTTCCATGGAGAAAAAGTCATACAGACATGTGATACCATCACAATCTTCCCAATCTCACTCTCTAAGTAGTGTAGATTTCAGGCACCTCAATAATCTATTAGAAATCTCACAAACTTTTCTGCCCACACTGTCTCAAATCATGATCCTCTTTTTCTCAGCCTCCCACATACCTAGAATTACAAGGATGAGGCATCAGTACCTGACTGTGTCCTAGATCCCTGTACAACCATTCCTAGTAATACTGATCACATCACTGTCTTGCTTATGGTAGGGATTGAGTAATCATTGAACATCTTGAATAAAATGGGATTTTTATGGTGTTCTTTAGCAGCTCAATTTCACTAAAGCTTGCATCTGTGCATGTTGAAGAGTGATTCCCCAGGCCTATTCATAAATATCTCACACATTAAAAAACAAACAAGAAAATCCCTGAGTCATGAACAGCCATAGGAAATACGTTTCTCTCAGAACTTCTAAGCAATTTTCCAGATAAACACTAGTAAAGCCAAACTATATGGAAAGAGGAAGGAAGGAAGGAAGGAAGGAAGGAAGGAAGGAAGGAAGGAAGGAAGGAAGGAAGGAAGGAAGCAAGCAAGGAAGCAAGGAAGGAAAGAGAGAAAGAATAGTCCATAAAATAAACAGTAAGGTTAAATAATCCATGTTAAAAATAAACTTTACAGGGCCGGGAGTGTGGCCTAGTAGTAGAGTGCTTGCCTAACATGCATGAAGATCCGGGTTCGATTCCTCTGTACCACATACATAGAAAAAGCCGGAAGTGGTGCTGAGGCTCAAGTGGTATTGCTCTAGCCTTGAGAAAGTCCAAGGACAGTGCTCAGGCCCTGAGTTCAAGCTCAGGACTGGCAAAAAAAAAATCAACTTTACAGCCTCCAAACATAGGTACTGACTAAGCAGAAGCCAAGTGTCAAACACTGACGGAGGTTAACTATATAAAAGGGCCCAAGTAAAGATGGTATCTTCTGTAGTCCTGCTCAAGACAATGATGGGAGAGGCGACAGTGGTAGGAATAGTACATTTAATATGTGATGACTATTTGAAAATTATTTGGATATCTTCTTGGCTCTAGGAACAAAGTGATCAAATAGAAGGGCTTTTATTTCTACTCAAGTTTTTAAAAAGCAAAACAAGTCTCATGATTAGCATTATCTAGCAATGATATTCTAGTTCCACAAGAAATCATAATGAACATGGTTATGGAAAGCATGGAAGTAACCTCAAATAAAAAATAAAAATTCAAGAGTAGGAATAAAACCAAGTCATAGTAGAAAATCTCACCCGAAGGTAAAGATCATGAGCAATGTAAAAGCCAGAAGATGCTCTACATCTAGCTCTTTCAGCCCCTGCTCCAGTGAAACACAGGCCTCAAGTCTGGGCAAGTCCATTTCAAAGGAGCCATGAGGCAGTGGCTTTCAATCCTGTCCTCATTTATCAACTTAGTCCTGAAAACCAGGCTCTGAAATACACTTGAACAAGAAGAAAACCTTGGTGACTACATTCTCCTCAGAGCAAGGAACTATGTAAATGGCTTAAATGCAAACCTCATGTTTTATTTATCAAGGTTCAAGCAATAAAAATTTAAGAGCAGCGTCAAGTAAGGCAGATACAAGGTTTTAAAGGCTTTGCATATTTCTGCTGTCAGTGAAGCACCAGCTTTCCTGAGTCACATCTCTTAACCTCCATGTACCCTTTCTTCACAATGAAAGTCCAATTTCTTCTTTTTACTTATCAGAGAAATTATGTGTCTTTAATTTCAGTGAGATATAGATGTATTTATTTGAATCTGTGTTTTCGGGAAGATTATAGGATTAGCCAGATTAAGACAGAAAAGCACTAATCCTATATTTTAAAATCTCCAATTTCTTTCCCCAAGAGGATTTATAGAAGAAAGAGGGGGAAAAAAGATTATCTAAAGGGACTTTTCAAAGAAAATGTTGTGAAATATTTGTCATATAAATATACATATATATAATTGGAATGTATAAAGATTCCTATCAAGACACAACACCGAAAATTTAAGGCAGTGAAGATTATGATGATTAATCTCCACTGCCAACTTGATTAAACTACATAGGAGTGTCTGTGGAGACCATTTCCAGAAAGGATTAATAAAGCACTTGCCCTGAGAGTACACAGCCTGTTCCAATAGGCTGAGAGCCCCAAAAGAAAGAATGAAAGAAGAAAGAGGCAGCCCCGTAGTGCAGGCATGCTTGCTCTCCCTCTACTTCCTAGCCTCCATGTAGTGAGCTGCTCTGCTCTACAATGCCTCCTTTATTATGATGGATGAAAAGCCCCTTAAACTGTGAGACAAAATAGGCATTTCTTTGTTTAGTCCTTTCTGTTAGCTATTCTGTCACATCCATGGAAAACTGATAAACACCAAGCAGGAGGCAAAAATCAGAAACTAAACTAAATGACCAAGACAAAGCAGAGCTACCCACACTCTAAAGTACAGTGAAGGAGAATTCACATGCCCCTGATGAGCTTAGAATATTTTTCCTGAACCTGGAGAGCTTCCCAGAAATTACTCATCCCATTGCCTGTTTCTGAATCATTTATCAGATGGGAAAAGAGATACCTTCCTGAATGGTATCAGAAGCAATGAGACTTAAATGTAGCCGATGGGGAAAAATACTCTCATAAGGTATGTTGACTTCATGCTAGAATGAAGATACGTTATAATAACAAGTATGAAAAAATTGTTCAGTACTCTGAAAGAAAGAGCAGGCTGACCATTCAATAGTATTTTGCCTTTCTTAGTGACAATATGATTTACAGTAGAGATATTTGATTCCCTAGTCTATGTTGATTTGAAGCACATTCTAATGCTGAGCTCAAGCTGTGAATTTTAAATAATTGGATCCAAACCATAGTTCTCACTTATTATGCTTCCTATTTGGCCTGGTACTAAGGACCTACTCTCTATCCATCCTTGACATTTACTTTATACTTCCTTTCTGTCCTAGCCAGATTTTTAAGGTAAACCTAGGCCAGAGTTTCCTTTTGATCTTGGTATGACCTTCAACACTTATCTAGTACTTCTCAGCCCTCTATCAGCATTATAGTCTTCCTCTTTTTAAAAGTAAAGAATTTGGGTTAACTTGCCTATTTTGGCAATTGAGACACAGAAGTGTGAGATAAACGTTAAGATTCATCTTTGAGATGTTTTAAGGCTTTTAAGATTATTATTGTTTTGCAACAGATGATATTTTTGAATGTCAGAATCACTCTCATAGCAATCCTCTAGAGGACAAATTATAATCATTACTAAATGCCTGTGGTGATGATCAGGCATTCAGGAAGACAAAATAAATATGTACACGAATAATTGTCAAAGGAAACCAAATTCTAGTTAATAGGAGGAATAAATGAGATCCATTGTTCAAAATGGCGATGCCAGTAAACAACGATGTAATGAGTACTTCAAATGAGAGTAGATTTTTGCTGAAAATATGTGAAGCAATGCATATGTTAATTATCTTTAGTTGGCATTGTACAACAGCTAGACTTAAAAAGTAAATATTACATGATCTCAGTTATAGATGAAGTCTGAAAAAGCAAGCTCATACAAGTTGAGAGGAGAATTGTGATTAACAAAAGCTTGTTGATGAGAAAGGATAAGGAGGAGGTGATGTCCCTCAAAAATTACAAAACTTCAGTTACAGAGGAGGAAAAAATCTTTAGAGATCTAGCACATAGACAGATCTATGACCATGATGAACAGCAATGCACTCTATTTCAGAACTGCTAAAAGGGTAGATTTTTAAATATATTCACACTAAGTAGTATATGAATTATATGAGGTAGTAATTCCTTAAGGGACATCATTATTTAAACTTTTCACAGTATGAAAATTCATAATCAAAACATTGTTTTCCATAAACACATGGAATCATTGTTCATCAACAAAAATAGAACCTAATATGTCATTTTATATGCCATAAATAAAATTTTATTTGCTAACAAAAGTACATTAAAGCAATACCTTTGCAAATATCCTAAGTATGTATATAAGCCTTTGTCATAGTGCCTGGAATATGCCAAATATGTGCCACATGACTTAGTGCTTTATTATTGCTGTTCTTTTGTTGTTGTATTTGTTGTTTTACTCTGTAATTCATACTAACCTAGAACTCACTAGGTATCACAGAGTGGCCTCAGACTTGCTATCCTCCTGCTTTAGCATATCTAGAGCTGAGATTTCTGAGTACCACAGGACTATTTTTTAAATAATTAATTTACACTACTAATATGACCATGGAAGCCTATTATTCATAAATGAGTACAAATATGGCATTATGACATGAGAGACTATCTTTTCCTATAAATCAATAAACTGTACTTCTTGTTTCATTTTATTTAAACTGAAACATCCATCCTCACGGCCTGATGTGCCTCAAAAGTACTATGTGACCGCTGACACTGGAGACAGGAGGCAGAGAGGCTGGAGCAGTCCCCGAGCACAGTGACTTCTTAGGTAGAATCACCTAGGCAGCACACACACTTAGGACCACTGGCCACAGGACCAGTGAAGAGCCGCCCTCTACATGGTCAGATGGGTACTGCTGAATGGCAGGCAAAACTGTGTATGTCATTCATGGAGACTGTGGGAGTCCAGATGACCGCAAAACCACCTTGAAGATAACCCTCCAGGTGACCAGAATGAACAATGGATGCTATGAAGAGCTGCTGACTATTGATGAGGGCTATTTTTCTGAAAATGCTAGTTCCATGAGGGCCCTTAGCTTCCAGAAACTGATACTTTATGAAAATAGAAATCCTATTTATGTAACAAAATCACCTAATTTAAAAAAAAAAAACTGCTCTTGGCTGATGTAAACCATGGCTCTAAGCTTATAGCACTGCTATTCCACTATGACAAGAGAGGTACCACATCCATGGGTGTGACAATAATGAGCAATGGAGGAAACATAGCTCCCCTGTCCTTCATATGTCACAATGAGTCAGTGTGACTATAGATGTGTGTCCCAGTAGAATGCCTCAGCCTTCAGGCCTAGTCCTCTAGGAGGAAAACATGTCGTTACAGGGAGCACCTCTCATAGCCATCTGTTAGTCTCCATTTAGATTAATTATGATTGTAGGAAAGGCCTCACCCTGCCAGTGAACTGTATCAGAAGAGCCCCATACGGCTGTCTACATTATTATTGCCTGTCTTGTTTGTTCATTCTTCAGCTTGACTTGAGACATGCCTAGTGTGTTATGATGAGCAGATATTTCTTTTGTGTGTGTGTGTGTGTGTGTGTGTGTGTGTGTGTGTGTGTTGAAAGGCAACTTCTTTGCACAACTTCTTTTTTTTTTCTTTTTTTATTGTAATGAATAGAGGGGTTGCAGTTACATTCGCCAGATAGTAGGTGCATTACTTCTCACACATTGATACTCTCCCCACCCTCTCCCAATCATCTTGCTTTCCCCCCTTCCCTTTCCTATATCAAAAAAACAAACAAATGTATATACAATATACCAGGCAACAAAGTCAGATACAGTAACAATAGAAAATTAACCAAAGGGCAACAAAAGAGAAGAGAAATAACATAGCACATTAAGAACAACAATCACACGTTGTTTCCATATCCTGGAAGTTCTTTCATTTAGCCAGATAAGCAGATATTTCCAGAGATCCCACAAATGTTTTAAAGTAACTGAATAGCCAGCACCGGTGGCTCTCACCTGTAATTTTGGATATTCAAGAGATTGAGATCTAAGGATGGTCCTTTGAAGTCTTGTTGAGCAGGAAAGTTCATGAGGTTCTTATCTCCAGTTAGCCAGTAAGAGGCTGGAAATAGAACTGTGATTCAAGGGGTAGTCAGTCTTCAACCTAAAAGCTAAAGGAGAGTGTGCAGGCCCTCAGTTCAAGCCTTTCTACTGAAATAAAAGGGAAAAAATCAGATGGATAAAACACAATGGAATAATCTATAATCCCACTGAGTACCAACGCTGTTTGACTTATAATGGAGTTGTGTCCTGATAAACCCATCTGGAATCTACAACACTGTAAATGAAAAATACATTCAACACTTCTGAAGTGACGCTCTGTCAACACCAGTGACTATGTAACATTTTTGTTTTTGTTTTTGTTCTTGTTTTGCTGGTCCTTGGGCTTGAACTCAGAGCCTAGGTATTATCCCTGGGCCTCTCTGTCCCAAGGCTAGCACTCTACCACTTGAGCCACAGGGCCACTTCCAGCTTTTTCTGTGTATGTGCAACCGAGCAATCCAACTCAGGGCTTCATGAATGCTAAGAAAGCATTCTAACACTAGGCCACATTCCCAGCCCGACTGTATAGCTCTTAAAGTTCTAGTAAGATGAACTTTTCTAAAGGCCTATGTGCATATGGCCGTAGAAGATGATGCTAAGTGAAATGAACTCCAGGATACAGAAATGAGAGATTTATCTTTGTGGTTGTTGTTTTTAATGTACTCTTTTGTCCCCCTGTGGTTTATTCCATGTTGTTACTGTGTCTGACTTTGTTATCTGGTGTATTGCATATACATTTATTTGTTTATTTGAATTAGGGAAGGGAAGGGGAAAAAGAAGACAATGAAACAAAGGACAAAGGGCGAACCAATGTAATAGTGATATTCACAAGACAAGATGTTGGGAATGAACCTTATAGTTTGGGAGGGGACAGGGGAGGAACAGTGGGAGAAAAACGTTAGAAAGGGTATTAATGTTCAAGAAGTAATGTACTTACTACCTTCAGAATGTAACTGTAACCCCTCTATACATTACCCTGATAATAAAATAAAAATTAAAACAAAAAAGAAAAAAGAAAAATATATTCAATACACTTATTTTTGTTATTAGGTAAACAGTTATTAAGTCATAGCTACAGAGGGAAAGAAGGAAAGTGGCTGGCTTTCCAACACCACTTTTATCAAATTAAGTTTTACCCTTCTTTTAAAAATAAATCCTAGAGGGGCCGAGAGTTTAGTCTAGTGGTAGAGTGCTTGCCTAGCATGCACAAAGACCTGGGTTCGATTCCTCGGTACCACATATATAGCAAAAAGCCAGGAATGGTGCTGTGGCTCACGTGGTAGAGCTCTTGCCTTGAGAAAGCCCAAGGATAGTGCCCAGGCCCTGAGTTCAAGGCCCAGGACTGGCAAAAAAAAAAAACCTGGATTTGATTCCTTGGTACCACATACATAGAAAAATGCCAGAAGTGGTGCTGTGGCTCAAGTGGTAGAGCTCTAACCTTGAGAAAACCCAAGGACACTGCTCAGGCCTGAGTTTGCCCAGTATTGGCAAAAAAAATAAAAAATAAAATAAATCCTAGAGTAAAAGGAAATGTAACTGGGCAATTAACAAGTTATCAAGCATGATCAAGTCACATCTGCTACTGAAAACCTCTTTGCAAGCTGAAGAGAAGCTCTTCCCTAGAGAGAACATAGTAGAGAAAGACTCCACACTTTGTATAAAATGCCTGTTTCATAAAGGAGTAACTGAATTCTCCACTAACTGTCTTTGAAACAGAAATCCTCAAACATTAAGCATTCTCATTCTGGAAGATTAAAATCACTTAGAAGGCACCTCAAAATGCAGATGGATGGACCCATCTCCAGAACTTTCAGTTCAGTAGGTTGGGGTTGAGCCTGTGTGTTGATGATTTTAACAACTCATTAGAATGCCAATGCTGCTAGTTCGTATAGGGAATACATTACATAGCTCAGTTACTACAGGCCAAGCTCACACCATAAGTCTCTCATTCTCTGGAGAACTGCTTCTCCAGATATTATTTGGGGTAAACCTTGGGGCAGGATCCTCTCAATCACTTTTTTCTTCTTTTTGTTTTTGATTTTAGTGCAACAAGGCGGAGTCTTTTCCTTCCAAGAAAGACTAAGGAAGACCTGGAAGGTAAAACTATCAAAGAACAAAAATTATCTATCTCATTTTAAGATAATAATGAGGTAAATAGGAGTAGCAATGCTGGTACTCAAAAAACAGAGACAAGCTGGAGGTGTTTGAAGTTAATGACATATAGTTTCCTAAAAGATTGCAATATGAGATACAAGTGTGTGAAGACTTTGTAATGGAATCTAACTGTGACATTTGGGCTTAGCTTTTCCTACTTGGCTGGAAACTACTATACTCCCTTTGGACAAGGTCATTTGTAGAAACTGAATAGTTCACTTCACAGTCTAGGACTTAATCATGGTAAATGTTAACTCAAACAAAATCTGTACTTCTTTATATGGGTCAACAAACAATAGGCAATGAATCAAATCGAATCTACCACCTTTTTTCTAGAAAATGTACTGAAGTTCATGGACACTTACCTATCATATATGCTCATGGCTGATTTTTATTTGCAACACTGAAATTAAATTTAAGACTATCATAATGTTCCAGCATGACACAAAAAAGTTCATGTAGTAATTTTGCATTTGGGACTGAATTTCTGAACAGAAAAAAAAATATATATACATGAAAATATAGCATCAGACCAGTAATAATTCAGAGGAAAAAATGGATTACACTGGGTGTAGTACTGGATTTAGTAACATCAATTTAGATAAGACTCATGTTGTTCCCTCAGCTTGATTAAATTTTCCACAGGTTCCCTTCTCATCATGTATTCTCTTTTCTTAAGAATGTTTATGTCAGAAAATGTACTATTTCCAGATGCCCTATAACTGAAAAACTAGTCAAGAACACTTGGTACCTACACACAATAAAGTAATCATTCAGCCATAAAGAAAAATGAAATTATGCCATTTGCCAGGAAATGGATGAAACTAGAGATGATCATGTTAAGCAAAGCCATCCAGGGTCAGAAGGACAAAAGTTGTGAGTTTTCTGTCATACACTAGAAAGATAAGCATACATGTAAATGAAAATAAGGATATTATACATAATATATGTACATGTATATAAATGTAACTATGTACATGTATATTATTATTAGTCAATTATTTGAAGACACGAAGAGGTGAGAAGAAAATGTTACTGGGTGAACATTACCAAAATGCATGGCAACTGTGAATGAAGATGTCAAAAAAAAAACTATTGTATAATAAGAGGTAGAGAATATGGGGAAAGTGAGAGCATTTTAAGAAACCTGATTAAAATATTGTGTATACATGTGTGAAATACTAAGGTGAAAACCTTTTGAACAATTAGCATAGACTTAGAAAAATACGTGGCAGGAATTCAAAGAGCTCCTATCTGAGATACAGGTAGCAGTGAAATAAGAAGGTGAAAGAAAATGAATGTGTTCAAATATTTTATGTTATGTGTAAATGTAGATCAAAAAACTTGTTGAAGTTGATTTGTGGAAGGTGAAAAGGAAGGTGAGAAGAGTGACAGGAGGAGTCATGTGCAGACATGCCAAAATGAAATCTCGAACAACTAATTGATGCTAACAAAAAAATGTGGGGGAGATGAAGAAAATTGGTTTATTACATATGGTTTAACCATATTACTTATTGGTTTATTACATTTCCCAGTTTCACTGATGTGTAATTTTTTTTCTTTGTTGAACTCAGCATTTTTTTTACCTTTGTACAATTTTATTTTTTTCATATATTTTTAATTGTAATTAATAGAAGGGTTACATGATATTTGCCTGATAGGAGGTGCATTAATTCACATACATTGATATCCTTTCACAGGTCTTGATCCCCATTTCCCTCACTCCCACCCCCACCCCTCATCTTGTTTTCCCCCTTCCCTATCCAATTTCAAATAACCAAATACAAATATATCAGATAACAAAGTGAGATACTGTAACAATATGAGATAACCAAGGGACTATGAGAGATAACATAGTACATTAAGGACAACAATCATTCATTATATGGCTTTTGTTTCTATATCCTAAAGGTCCTTTCAATTAGCTTCATACTATATGGCCTTATGTATCAAGGTTTTGCTCTATTGCAAATCTCTGCAAGGAGAGCCCAAGGTTTCTACTGATTATGACAAATGAGGGAAACCATTGAGCCTGAGTTCCTTTGAGTCTGGCTTACTTCCCTTAGTATGATTTTTTCTAAGTCTTTCCATTTCCTAACAAATGGGGCGATGTCGTTCTTTCTGACAGCAGCATAGAATTCCATTGTGTACAAATACCACATTTGTTGATCCACTCATCAACTGAGGGACATCTAGGCTGGTTCCATATATTTGCTATCGTAAATAGTGCTGCAATGAACATTGTTGTGCTAGTGGATTTAGTATGCCCTTGTTTCTGGATGATTGGGTAAATGCCAAGTAGTGGAATGTGTAATTTTTTTAAATCAATTTAAAAATCCAAGATTATTTTTTAAGGACATAGAAGTTATACCTTCCAAATAAAATCATCAAAGAAGATAGTATTAACCCCATCTTCTGGTCATTGTGAGAGTGTAGAAACAAATATCAGCAGCACTCTAATCTAAGTCATAAAATTATCTTCAGCTAGTATTTGCTTGCAATAGGCAGCAAGAACTCAAGCTTTCCAGCATTCAGCATCAGCATCTCTGAATAGTTCCTGGCATCATGAAATTGGAGGCTTCCCTGCATTTATTTAGAGACAGATGACTATTCCAAATTATCTTTTATCCTGCTTTTCCTTTTTGTATCATTTCAATCCATGTTTGGAGTTAAAATTGTTTATTGTCTATCATCTTCAGGTCCAGAAATGGACTTAAAAGTAGCATCTGCATAACCAAAGCCACAGTTGTATCAATGGCTTCAGAGTCAAAAATCAAAATGCTCTACTTTGTCGTTAATTATGTTACCCCTAGAGATGAGCAGGTAAGCAATACTCTGCAGGCTTATTTGATTTCAATAGAAAGAAAAAATCTCTACTTCTAATGGATTCACTTGATTTAAATCATTGATTTATCATTGAGGAATCATCTTTCGACAAATTTCTTAGGGTAACCTAATTCACAGACCCCGATCTCCATAAATAGAAATAGGACCAGATAGTCTTGAAGAAAAACTATTATACACATGAAACAATTATTTTATACCTCCCATAGTATTCATATCATTACATAGTAACATTTTATAATTCTGCATTTTAGAAATGGAAATAAGATTTTCTGAGAGATTGAATATAGGCTTAAACTAATTCTCAGAGAGACCAAAATATCACAGTAGTATGCCAGCAATTGTTAATGAAAGTTGGCAATCACTGGAGTTTTTGCATGAATCTATCTGACAGATCAATGGGTTTCCAAATTTACCTTAATTTCTCAGATTCCACAATACATGTTTGGGATATTGACATCAATTGGTAGAATTATCATTTTTGTTTCCTGACCTGTGAAGTAGAGGTTATTATGTTAGCAGAAACTATGTAGAAACCACTCAAACTATCTAAAGAGTAAATCATTGTCAAGAGTATTGCATTCTAGAAAAACTGGAGAGATTGTTGCCATTATTAAGGTAACTTACTGATTCCTAACACATTCCCAGTTCACGTGACTCTTTGGCCACCAGAGAAGACAGATGGATCTTAGAAATGTCAGTGGACTCCATAAATGTAACCATACGGTGACCCCAACTGCAGTTATTCTTTCAGATACGATTTTGTTATGAAAATGAATCAGCATATTCTTTGGCTTTATACATAGAGCTATTTACTTGGAAAATATTCGTTGTTCCATACCTGTTAGTAAAATCCATCAGAAGCAGTTAACCTCCAACTATGTAAGCCAACAACATATCAATACTATTCTGCCTCAGGCCTTTATTGATCTCCTACCCTTTGTCATATTGTAGTCTCTAGGGAGATCAGTTGCTTTAATGTTCAGTAGAATATGATGATGATACATTTTATTTAGCTGACGAGCAAGTGAAAAATGTAATAGCAACTGCATGTTATTATTGTAAGTCTTCTAGCCAATGTATGGTAACTAAGATCTACAAAATTTCAGAGGACTGTCATTTAATTAAACTCTTAAGAGTCCAATGATCTGAGACATACTGAAGTCTATACTCTAAAATGAAGGACAAGTTTGTGAATTTAATTTTTCATAGTACTTAAGAAAGCACTAGTTCAGCTTTCTTTGAATGTCAAATGTAAAATAGACTCCATTTGGACAGTTTTCATTTTGATGGAGATTCAGAACAGGAATGGTCTTCCAGTTTGTATAGGATGTCAAGCAAACGGCTCTATTATTTGGACTACAGGATCCACAAAATAATACAGTGCTTGCACAATCTTTGACAAATGAAAAGGCCTTATTGAAACTCTAGCTGACCTTAACAGGGATTCACAGAACAGTCATCGAGGATTTTGAAGAAACGTCATGCCACCCTTTGCTGATAATTATAGTCTTTCTAGAACAGCGACTGGCCTTCTATTTTCTTTTATTATTAAAAGATTTTATTAACTCTGATTTTTTACATCATATTTAAAATGTCATTTAACAAATATGTATTCAAAATGGGACCTCTATATGCAATCACAAGCATATAAATTTAAGAACAAAATTAAATTAAAGCTAAGAGTTTGTATGTCATAGATACAAATCTATCTACATAATATATCATTAAGATGATAGACTAAATATCCCATTATGTCTATGTAGTTTTGTTTCCAAGACTGTGTTAATGACCTTGGCTACCCAAGTATTGAGTAATTGTTCTTGTATGGTTTGGATCTAATATACACATATAAGGAGACCATGTACCATTTGTTCCTTTGGTCTTGGCTAATCCCACTAGTAGAATTATTCTACTTCCAACCACTTCCCAGCGAATTCCATAATTTTATCTTGTCTAATGGCTATGTAGAATTCCATTGTATACATGAATCACATATCTTGTATGCATTCATCTGGGTTGCTTCCAACGCTTTGCTACTGTGAATAGTACAGTGATGAACATTGGCCTTCTTTTTTTCTTAGTAAGAATCTAACTCTTAGCCATCTACAAATTCAACGTAATACCATCAATATCCCAACGGCATTCTTTAAAGAAACAGAAGAGGCAATCCAAAATTTCATATGAAATAATAAAAGACCCCGGATAGCAAAAACAATTCTTAGCAGCACAGGAAGAATTTCATTACCAAACTTTAGACTCTATTACAGAGCTATAGTGACCAAAACAGCTTGGCACTGGCAAAAGAACAGGCCCGAAGACCAATGGAATGGAACCGAGGACTCAGATATTAACCCACAGACTTATGGCCACATAATCTTTGATAAGGGAGCAAAAAAAAATAGAAAGGAAGAAAGACAGCCTCTTCAACAAGTGGTGCTGGCAGAACTGGTTAAGCACATGCAGAAAACTAAAGTTGGATCCTTCTTGTCACCCTGCACCAGAATTAACTCCAAATGGATCAAGGACCTAGAGGTAAAAGCAGATACACTAAAAACTTTACAAGAAGGAATAGGAGATACACTAGGTCTCCTTGGCACAAGTCGAAACTTTCTTAATAAGGACCAAGAAACACAACAATTCAGAGATAGTCTGGATAAGTGGGACTGCATTAAACTGTAGAGCTTCTGTAAGGAAAAGGATATAGATAGCAAATTAACTAGAAAGCCTACAGAGTGGGAGAAGATCTTAACTAACCATACAATAGACAAAGGCCTCATATCTAAAATATATCAACAGCTCAAAAAATTGAATCACTCCCAAACTAATCTCCAAAGAAACAACCATCCCATTAAAAGATGGGCCAAAGACTTAAAGAGAGTCTTCTCTGAAGAAGAAATAAGAATGGCTTAAAGACACATGAAGAAATGCTCGACGTCTCTGGCAATATAAGAAATGCAAATCAAAACAACTCTAAGATTCCACCTCACTCCAGTTAGAATGGCCAGGATCAAGAAATCTAGTAACAAAAGTTTCTGGAGGAGATGTGGCCAGGAGGGATCACTACTACACTGTTGGTGGGAGTGCAAACTCGTTCAACAACTATGGAAAGCATTATGGCAGTTCCTCAAAAAACTAAACATAGAACTCCCCTATGACCCAGCAATTCCACTCCTTGGCATTTGCCCAATTGTCCAGAAACAAGGACATACTAAATCCACTTGTACAACGATGTTCATTGTAGCACTATTTACCATAGCAAAGATATGGAACCAATCCAGATGCCCCTCAATTGATGAGTGGATCAACAAGATATGGTATTTATACACAATGGAATTCTATGCTTCTGTCAGAAAGAACAATATTGCCCCATTTGTAAGGAAGTAGAAAGACTTAGAAAAAATCATATAAAGTGAAATAAGCCAGACTCAAAGGAACATAGGCTCAATGGTTTCCCTCATTTTTCATAATCAGTAGAAACCTTAGGCTCTCTTAGCAGAGATTTATGATAGAAAAAAACCTAGAGTCATAAGGCCATATAATATGACTCTAAATAAAAGGACCTCCAGGATACAAAAACAAAAGCCCTTTATTTTTTTAATATATTTTTATTGTAATTAATAAAAGGGTTACTTGATATTTGCCAGATAGAAGGTGTATTAATTCACATACATTGATACCCTTTCACATGTCTTGGTACCCATTACCCTCCCCCCCACCTCCCCACCCACACCACCCCCATCTTGGTTTTCCCCCCTTCCCTATCAAATTTCAAATAACCAAATACAAATAAATTCAATATATCAGATAACAAAGTGAGATACTGTAACAATATGAGATACCCAAGAGACAGCAAAGGAGATGAGAGATAACACAGTACATTAAAGAGAACAAACAAAAGCCCTTTAATGAGTGATTGTTTCCCTTAATGTACTATGTTATCTCTCATCTCTTTTGCTGTCCTTTGGCTATCTCATATTGTTACAGTATTTCACCTTGTTATCTGCTTTATTGCATATATGTGTATTTAGTTATTTGAAATAGGATAGGGAAGGGGGGAAAACAAGATGAGGGGCAGGAATGGGGGGAGGGAAATGGGGAACAAGATATGAGAAAGGGTATCAATGCTTGTGAAGTAATGCACCCTCTACCTGGTGAATATAACGTAACCCTTCTATTAATTACTATAAAAAATATATGGAAAAAAGTAAAAAATGAAAAGAAAGGCCACACCTCCCCCCCAAAAAAGAATCTAATTCCTAATCATGGAACACCAGACTCCACTATTATCTGAAATTCCCAACTACTGCTATCTGACAAACCAATCTATAATAGATATATGACAGCATCACTAATCACCAAATGAAAATGCTATATATTTACCTCAATCTGTTTATGTCTGTTGCCATTGACCTCCTACATTAACTACTTCATTTATCTTAACTTACACTCATCCATAATCTCATGGACATTGACTAAGAAAGAAGATGAAAGGTATCTTGGTAGCTCTATGTACCACAATCTTACACTATCCAAATGAGGACAGATATGGAACCCCAGCAAGTCTCTGAGATATACGTTTATATTTGTGTACATATATGTATATATAGGCAGTGGTAAAAAAATATTGACAGTTGTCCAGTATACTTATCTCTTTATTTTGCAAAAGGAAGATGGTCACTGATTCGAAAGCAGTTTCTAATGATTTGACGAGATAACCAGGGACTTGGAAGAAGCATAGTTGATGAAAGACAGGGTTAGAAAATAAATAAATATAAAGATGAATCTCTCTGAATGGACACAGAACATTAAGATATATGTGTAGTATCAATGCTCATCTAAAATAGCTTCCTATGGTTAGATATAAATACTGATTTAGAACAGATGACTTCCTTTTAGTAGACATTGGACAGCCTGTTTTCCCAGCAAATAGGCTCATGAAAAGGTGGTCATTGTAGCAGACGTAAAAAAATGTTTTCACCTGCAACAGGTACTGCTGCAGTGGCTAGCACCAATCCTGTATGTCTAATCTGCCAATAAAGATTTTGCTACAGTATTGTCCCCCAGGAGATGGGCCAATCATTAGGGTCAAAGATGATGGCAAACCTTTATTTCCATTATAAAGAGAACAGAAATTTGTTTTCACCATATTATAGAATACAAAACATGATTGCTGCTTTGAGTCCATTGAATTCAGTTGTCATCTACATTTTTGGATCACCCTGAAGCTGTTAGCCTGATGATCACCATCACACTACCAATCAGGTGTGTGATAACCAGTATATTATTCAGATTATGAGTCTGACAAACTGGCCACTGCATTGAGGACAGATCAATATATTCTTTAAACTGGTAAGTCACCAGCCAGAAAGAATATTCAGTGGTTTCTTCCAGAGGCATAACTCATCTGTCTTTGAATCATAAATAGAAGTGGCCTCTTTTATTATGACTCTTAACTCATCTAGAAAAGATCTTGTTTCCCATTTCTAAACACTGGACTTCCTGTTCTAAAAGATCATAGTTTCCAAGGAAACAGAACTTCTATTAGATATCCTGGTAAATATTTTATTACACTTAAAATTTGAGACTTCCATCTGGATATATTGGGTTTTTCATACCATGAATGAAAAAGTTAAAGAGATAATGTAACTCTACTTCCAAGTGCTTAATTCTACCTATTCATAGAAATTAGGTTGTCACTGTTCAATGAAGACTTAGGAAGACAATTCTGCAATTCAGAATGCATGTGTTTATGCATTACTTGTGTAACTTGTAGGTTTTCTGTCAAAGGAGCAATGTTATCCCCTAAAAAGATGGATAAGTAGAAATAGTTTTCTCAAATGTGTGTAAGAATGTTTGCAGTTACAGAACAGGTAGCTGCATCACATTTGTCAGAGGTTATCACTGTGTGATTGTCTCTTTCTGAAAGTTTTATAATGAATGGTTAAAAGAATCTCCCTGAATGCCCAGTTGCAAGGAGTATAATGGAATAGTTCTGTGCCATTTCATCTTAGCCTACCTGCATGATTTCTGAGTAGGCCATAAAAACATCATGCATGAATTTTCAAAAGCAGAACCAAAGCATCTACTTGCAGCTCAGTAGGTTGATGTTGGCCATATTGACTGCTGGACTCACATCCATGGCCAATGATCTGGCCCATCTGGCTGGGATGAAATGACAGCTGGGTGCACTGCCTCTCAATCTCACATTGGGTCTCTTTATGCCTCTCGAGGTGTATTTTTAATTCTTTGATGAAATGTCCCACCACTTTTCTGGCCATAGTCATCATCATATTTGAAGGTTTCACTACTAGTGGAGGCTATATTTTCCTGATCAAATTCCAACTAACGTGAAAATAATGTAAATGATCAATAAGCATTAAAGGAAATTCAGCCTAGGATATTGGCTTTAGGTTTGAAACACTATCAAAGAGCACAATGAATATTTTCAGATGAAATATCCAAACATTAATGATAACTGGGACTATATAAGGTAATGGATTTTTCCATTTGATCATGGAAAACATTTCATCATATGTGTGTGTGTATGTGTATGTGTGTGTTTGTCAAAGTATTATGCTGAACACAATAGTCAGTTTTTACTTGTGAACAGTATCCAATTAAATGGAAAACTTTCCCACCCAAAAAAGAAAATAATTGTGAAACAGAAAAGTAACCATTTGTTTCTTAAGAGAAAAACCAGGATACAAGGATTGTTTACTTAGGGGCCAGGGGTTTGGCCTAGTGATCCGGTACTGGCCTAGAATGCACAAAGGCCCCAGTTCACTTCCTCGGTACCACATACATAGAAAAGCCAGAAGTGGTGCTGTGGTTCAAGTGGCAGAGTGCTATCCTTAAGGAAAAAGTCCAAGGACAGTGCTCAGGCCCTGAATTCAAGCTCCAGGACTGGCCAAAAATAAAAATAAAAATAAAGAATAGTTTGCTAGATGAGACAAGGCAATACATGAGTTTGGAAATAGAATACGAATTCTGTTTCAATAATAGCTACCATTTACTGAGCCAGCTACAATGAATTCCGTATATTTATATGTGTGAAGTGCTTGAAAGAGTACAGAGTATATAATAAAACCCAGCTAAATAAAAGTTAATTAATAAATTAATTTTGGGGGTCTGGGAATGCGACCTAGTGGTAGAATGTTTGCTTCACATGCACAGAGCCCTGAGTTTGATTCCTTGGTACTCTATTCACAGAAAAAGCCAGAAGTGGTGCTGTTGCTCAAGTGGTAGACTGCTAGCCTTGAGAATGCCCAAGGACAGTGCAAAGGCCCCGAGTTCAAGCCCCAAGAGTGGTAAGAAAAATTATTTTTTTTAACAATGCTGGGGTTTGAATCAGGGTTTATGCTTCCCACCCAACTATTCTACAACCAAAACCATGCCTCTGTGCCTTTATTATGCTTATTATCTTTCTAAGTATCTCACATTTTTCCAGTGGACAACCTCAACCATGATCCTTTTATAAGAACAGACTTGTGCCACAACACCCAGATTTTGTTGGTTGGAATAAATTTTTCTGAACTTTCTGCTCAGGTTGACTACAAACTGTGATACTACCAACCTCTGCCTCCCAAGTGGCTACCAAAAATGCCTCCATAGCTGGCTCCAGTTTGCATATTTCTCACACTTTTGAGAATTCAATGTAGGGAATGTCCTTATGGGAAGAACACAGTCAAGAATTACACATACACATACACACACATGTTCTGTGTGTATACATACATAAAGTATATATATATAGCATAATTAAGAAAAAAGGTAATGCTAACACTAGAAGTGGCAGAATACATGACTATTATACTTAATTGTGTGAAAATAATAGACCCTCAAGAAGGACTACTTGGACAAAGAAGAATGGAAGGAAAGTGGGAAAAAAGGAAAAAAAGAGAGAGAAAGGGAGGAAGGAAGGAAGGAAGGAAAAAAGGAAGGAAGGAAGGAAGGAAAAATCAGTGAGGTGGATGATATCAGCATTAATTGTTGAGCTAACTCAATTGAGCACTAACTTCTAGATTTCAAATTCAAGGTACTATTTTGTTCTATCCCAGTGTCATCAGCAGCTAATAAGAACAAGACTATCCAGTTTGATGAGGTTTCTATGTCACATTTTAGGAGCTAATAATTGAAAAACTTGAAGTATGATATATAGCACCTACAAATCAAACTATTTAAAAATATTACTACTAAAAATTCATGAGCAAAATAAACTTCACAAAAAACATTCTCTAAAGATAATAATATAATTCAACATGAAGAGTGTCTAAAACTTTCTTATGTGTGTCAAAATAATACAATGATTTAAAATGACCATAGAAATGACCATAGAAAATCAAAATGACAGCAAAAGATACTGTCTATCTAACTTAGTCCATGTCATTTTAATGCAAGTGAACAAAAGAATTGTAGTCCTGGGTCTCTGCCATATTGTGATGATGCCAATCAATTTTAGAGAAGTCAATGAATCAAATGTAATTTAGTCTAGCTCAACTAAATCCAGCTGGAGGCTGTTTCTGCACATAAAGCAAAAAAAGCATTACAGATCATAATTTCTGCTCAGATCAATCAGGCCCAGACATTCTATTTGGCGGGCAATTGGTCTGACTAAAATGATTCTGTGTGAACGATCCTGTAATGGTGGAGAAAGCACAACCTTTAACCTGCAATAAAAGTAGACTGCACATTCTTCTTAACTCAATAGAGGATGACTGTTAGACATGTAAGCTGGAACATCTTCTATATGCTTATCTGAAACTATAAGGGAGACACATGAGGCCCAGAAATGCCTATTCTGTCTTGGAAAATATCCTGTGCACCCATTAAGACGACAAGAAGTGGCATGTGAGTCACTATGAATCATGCTTTCTGCTCTATTTCATGAAGAGTCTACAAAGAAAGATATGATGTGGACTGAATTTTGTTCT
Source organism: Megascapheus bottae (assembly GCF_031878675.1). NCBI lineage: Eukaryota > Metazoa > Chordata > Mammalia > Rodentia > Geomyidae > Megascapheus > Megascapheus bottae. The sequence continues at coordinate 25,769,983 of NC_143517.1, forward strand.
CTTGTATATACGCTTTTCCAAGGCAGAGGCCTTTCCATATTCAGATTGTACCCTTAGTATAAGTCTGAATACCTCATTTTCCAAATATGTGCTTTGCTCCAGGCAAGTACAAGATAGTGATCAAGGAACTGAGAATACTGGAGGGAACAAGATAAACAATGTCTCAATCCTGATGGAGCTAATATATGATTAATGAAATTGCACATTTATGCATCTTTGTATATCTTCTGAGATAAATAGGAGCTATGAATAATATTTTCAATAGTATATTTTTGAGATAAGTATATTTTGAGATAAGTAAATTAGGGTTTCCTAAACTTTTTCACAAAATTTTTCAGAAAGAAAATAAGGGTTAGCATTTGTGTCCGCACACAGTGGGGTAAAACAATAAGTCAAATGGTCTACTTTGAATCATTGATGACCAACTTATGATTTCAGGCTGCTCTGCCTCTAAACATGTTCCTTGAAAAGGGAGGTGACTTCAGAGTTACTCAGGACAGGATCTGAAACAGCATCTAAATTGCTGATGAAATAGTCTCTAAGCATGCAGTTACTGGGACTGGCTTCAGCTAGTGGTTAAACTAATAGCACAGAAAGCTGTGGTATCTATTCTGTAAGTTATTAAACTTTCATTCTGTACCTCTGTTTCCCAAGTAGTTGATTCTATGCCCTGATTTTTGGTCTTGGTTTATGACGCCAGGAATTCCTCCTCTCTAAGATTTTTATTTCTATCCATAGATAAATATTCCATATCACTTTCTTTGATTGTTCTACTTAAAGATATGCTTCATACATAATATATCCCCTGGAGAAAATATTGGAACAGTTTGTTATACTGAATTGTTACCTGCTTCTCTCTAGCTTTTTTGTTTGCCCCTACAATCTTCTTCCAAGGTCAAGGAAAGCATCTTATGTGCTCACAGAGACCACAGGGCAAAAAAATGTGAGGAACAAAGAACTTTGTTTCTAGGTATCAAGGCCACATTTTGTGCACCAGGTTGTGAGGTGAATTCTGTTCTCAAAAAGGACACAAGATAAGACAATCCTTGAATGGAAGTTTAGGTGGAACTCTGTAAACAAAACTAAAAGGCTCATTTAAAAAAGAACCAAAAACTGAGTCACCTTTTGAAATGAATAGCTGAAAATATAAAGAATACAATCTGAGTATGATAGAGTACAATATGGCTACAAATTCTGTTTCTAGTTAACAATCGTTTGCTGTGTGATTTTAAAGGTCAACTTCCTTATTAAATATGGGTTTGGCAATATGACTTTTTTACTTAGTAGAGCAGCAGTAAATGTGACAGAAGCAGAAACTCTAAAATCACTTGTGCATTGCCATTAAGTCTCATGCTACCTCTGGGGATCTAGTGACTACCTTGACTAACCTGCTGGAAAATAACTGACATATCCTGAAGGCCTCCTTTCCAGGTGGTCAGTTAGTTGGGCAACCAGCTGCCAGTTGACCATACATACATACATAACTGCATCTCGTCAAAAGCAACAGATTCATCATTTAACTGAACCCAAACTAATTGCTAGCACGTAAGATATTTAGTTTATCAGTTATCGTTGTTTTCATTTATGTTAGTTATAATGCATAGCAAAATAGAATTAATGTAGAACTTGTCTCCCAGAAATGGGACAAGCTTCATCAAACGTTATTTTATTTTTTATTTTTTTTAGAATAACAAAAATATTTTACTAAAACATAAGATTTACAGAAGTTTCCAGACAAGCCATACAAAATGGTCACAAGCTTTTTTTTTTCATTTATCTTTTATTCTTCCACCTCATTTTGGGGTAATTCGTCCAGTAGGGAATACACAATCAACATAGAAATCTTTTTTATATATATTTTTATTGTAATTAATAAAAGGGTTACATGATATTTGCCAGATAGAAGGTGCATTAATTCACATATATTGATACCCTTTCACATGTCTTGGTCCCCATTACCCTCCCCTCCACACCCCCATCTTGGTTTTCCCCCTTCCCTATCCAATTTCAAATAACCAAATACAAATAAATCCAATATATCAGATAACAAAGTGAGATACTGTAACAATATGAGATAACCAAGGGACAGCAAAAGAGATGAGAGATAACATAGTACATTAAGGACAACAATCATTCATTATATGGCTTTTGTTTCAATATCCTGGAGGTCTTTTCAATTAGCTTCATACTATTTGGCCTTATGTATCAAGGTTTTGCTCTATTGCAGATCTCTGCGAGGAGAGCCCAAGGTTTCTACTGATTATGACAAATGAGGGAAACCATTGAGCCTAAGTTCCTTTGAGTCTGGCTTACTTCACTTAATAGGATTTTTTTCTAAGACTTTCCATTTCCTAACAAATGGGGCGATGTCGTTCTTTCTGACAGCACCATAGAATTCCATTGTGTACAAATACCACAACTTGTTGATCCACTCATCAACTGAGAGGCATCTAGGTTGGCTCCATATTTTTGCTATGGTGAATAATGCTGCAATGAACATTTTTGTGCTAGTGGATTTAGTATGCCCTAGTTTCTGGATGGTTGGGTAAATGCCAAATAGTGGAATTTCTGGGTCATAGGGAAGCTCTAGGCTTAGCTTTTGAGGCACTGCCATACTGCTTTCCATAGTGGTTGAAGGAGTTTGCACTCCCACCAATAGTGTAGTAGTGATCCCTCCTGGCCACATCCCCTCCAGCATCTGTTGTTATTCGTTTTCCTAATCCTGGCCATTCTAACTGGAGTGAGGTGGAATCTTAGAGTTGATCAAATGTTATTTTAAATCACATATTATTAGGTGTAGAGATAGACTATGAGAAAATTATCAATGAAGACAAGAAAAGTTGTATAAAACAGTAGAGGCTGCAAAAGTGGTGAGAAAACCATAACACATCTAGAAAAGGAGGCCTACCACTAAATAGCTGTGTAATAAGTAGAAAAATAGAAAATGTGCTTAATGAGTATAGTTAAGGGGATCTTTAGGAAGTACGGTAAAAGTACCTTTAGCTGCTGTTCATGCATATTAAAACCCAAAGAGAAATAAAAGAACAGTTTAATTGCAAGCAGGACTGAGGAAAAAAAAGAGGCAATTTGTTGGATTGGAATTACAACTTTTTCTACTCTAATTTCCCCAGAAATATTAATGACTATGTACCTCCTGTTACTCCTCTAGTTGAATGGTGATGTTTATTGCAATCATATTGCCCCTGTGCATTTGATAAATAGTGAGTGTGCACAGCAAATGGCTAGCCTTTTTTAACAATAAGTCTCTAAACCAACAGACCCACATCCAAAAAACTACATTTGGCTTATACGATCAAGACTATAAACTTTCAACTTCGGTGACATAATTGGATGAATCTTTTACATCTCCTAGATTCAGGTGAGTATATTTCATTTGTGGGAATAATATGAATATTTATGAACAGCATGATTACAAGTCTGTCTGTAGAAGAATGTAGTCATAAATCCTTCGCCTCCTGGTGCCCGCACTCATGAAATACGACTTGCTGGCTCTGTCTTCAAGAATCTGTATATGCCCACCTTGAGTCTGACCTGACAAAGTAGGACATCAGCAAGCATGATACCAGAAGATCATTTTAAAAAAGTGTTGTTCCCTAGATAGTATTCTCTTGCAGCATTTCAAACAGTAAGATGACCAGACAAGGTGCCCTGAAAGAGAGTGAAAGACCATGGGGAAGAGAATTCAATATCTAACTCAATGGTAAACCAGGCCTTAGTCATTAGCAGTAAACTGCCAGTCACAATCAATGCCAGCTGATTGCAGATACAGGAATGAGCCTAGAGGAAACTTACAACTTGCCATTCAGCTAATCCATGTCCAGTTGTTGACTTGTGAATTGTAGGTTACTAAATGATTATTGTCTTCATCCACTCAGTTTTAGGATCATCTATCATATAGCAGACGCTAACTGGAAAGATGAAAGGAGACATCACATAGGCATTGGTATCACAACTTATCCTTGGATCTATACATTTTTGACAATGAAGTGATGTTGAAGTACGAAAAAGTTGACTTAATTCCTATCCCTGGTACATGGCACATCTCAGAAATGGCTAGAAAGGGAACAGGATGGTCAAGCTCCATAGTTGAGGAAATGGAAAAGAAGATTAGGACAGTAGACAATGCTTCATTTGTATACTGAAATTGTGGCAGCATTTCCTCCATTTTTATGACTAATATCTCATTGTGCATATATACCATATATTTTAAATTATCTGTCAATCAGAATATTTTAAGTAGCGTGATTGTAATAATTGTTTCATATTGTATACATACAGAAAACATTCCCCCAAATAGATTCAAGTTTTTGTCAAAAAAATACAGCAGTGCAATGTAAAGCAACCTAATCTACCACAAGAAGTAAGAAAAATCATGTCAAGAGGAATTGCTTTAGCCTTTAATGTTTAGTATAACTAAGAATCCATCAATCAAAAACAGCATGTAGTATAAGTATATTTAGGAATATTGCCAATAGTTTAAATTAAGTTTAGTCAATTAAACACTTACCTGGGTTGACTCTAAAATGACAGTGAATAACAATTTTAAACTGAGGTCCAGGCAAATAAAGTATGGACTGGGTTATTTGAAGATACCTTAGTGGCCATGTTGCTACCTTGTGCATATGTACCTTAATCTGCTTCCGCTGTGCTCCATTCGCTGATGGTTGCTGATGTATAGACTCTACAAAGAGTATGTGACTGACTATGACCTCCCATAGCCTTTCTGACCAATCCAGCCAGGAACCTTCACATCCAATGAATCTACATGTTACAATTCAAGAAAAGATATTGATTCCTTTTGTAGGGTTTATGTCCTTTCCTAATATCTTGGAGCATTATATTACCAAAATCCAGTAGTCCTTAAAGTAGTCCTTGGGTTCACATTTGAGTCCACCACTTGATACATGACCAGGCTTAAGACACTTATCAAAACATTTCTAAACTTGTTATTATAAATAATTAAATATATGCACCTGCTTTCCTCTACCCACTAAAAATGCTACAATCATTAAAATGTTACAAATACACTCATCTATATATATATATATACATGCTTTGATCTAAAAGTTTGTGTCCTCAGAATTAATATATTTAAATTTATTAGGAAGTGAAGCCTTTGGAAGTAATTATTTTACAAAGATGGGCATGAATAGAACTGAGACTTTACAAAAGAAGAGCCACAGGACTCCTTATGTGCACACAACTAGGAGATTGTATCAACACACAGAAAACAGGTCATCAGCAAACATCGAATCTGCCACTGTCTTGCCCCTGGACTTGTTAGACTCTAGATCTGACACAAATAAATTTCTAGTATTTTTTTTGCTACAATCTTGTTATAGTATCCTGCAAGGACAAAGAGATCATGTATAGCTGTACATGTATACGTTTAGGATTTCAGAAAATTTAGTCCTCAAAAGTATGATACAAATATATCTATGTAAGAAAAAACAAACATAAGATGAATAAGAATTCATCTTGTAAATACCAAGAAATGCCTGGTAATGAAATAGAGAAAAAGAGTATCATATCCCTCTTATTCTCTGTGTGAGTAATCCATTGATAAGCAACCCAAAGTCCCTCACGGTTCTATAAAAGAAAAATATCACCACAGATGTTTCTTTCTTCATATTTTTATTGTAATTAATAGAAGGGTTACATTATATTCACCACATAGAAGGTGCATTACTTCACAAAACATTGATACCCTTTCTCATGTCTTGGTCCCCATTTCCCTCCTCCACCCCCACCCCTCATCTTGTTTTCCCCCTTCCCTATCCAACTTCAAATAATCAAATATACATATATACAATGTATCAGATAACTTGGTGAAATACTGTAACAATATGAGATAACCAAGGGACAGCAAAAGAGATGAGAGATAACATAGTACATTAAGGACAACACTCATTATATGGCTTTTGTTTCTATATCCTGGAGGTCCTTTCATTTAGTGTCATACTATATGGCCTTATGTCTCTAGGTTTTGTTTTATTGTAAATCTCTGTTAGGAGAGCCCAAGGTTTCTACTGATTATGACAAATTATGGAAACCATTGAGCCTATGTTCCTTTGACTCTGGCTAAATTCACTTAATATGATTTTTTTCTAAGTCTTTCCAGTTCCTTACAAATGGAACACTCGTTCTTTCTGATAGGAGCATAGAATTCCATTGCACCACAGATGTTTCTAACAATGAAATTACAATGCACACACCCTGCACTTGCATTTCAAAACCATCTGCTCATCCCAGTGAAGAAACAGCTCTTAGGGAAAGAAATACATTGTTTCCATTGGTAAGAATAGTGAAAATGATGTAAAAATATCTTCCTTTTTTCTTTCTTTCAACTTCTAGTATTCCATTCCTTTTAGTGATTTCTATGTGTGTACACGCTTGTGACTTGGATTTTGAAATGTTATGGCTGTGATATCATACTTTTTATAATTCTGGAATTGGTACCTCCTGTATTCACCTTCTGTATTCATGTCTTAGTCCCCATTTCCCTCCCCCATCCCCACCCTTCATCTTGTTTTCCCCCCTTCCTTATCCAATTTCAAATAGCCAAATAAACATATGTACAATATATTAGATAGAAAGGTAAAATACTGTAACAATATGAGATAAGCAAGGGACAGGAAAAGAGATGAGAGATATCATAGAACATTAAGGAAAACAATCACTCATTATATGGCTTTGTCTTTATATCCTGGAGGTCCTTTCATTTAGCATCATACTATATGGCCTTATGTCTCTGGGTTTTGTTCTATTGTAAATCTCTGCTAGGAGAGCCCACAGTTTCTACTGATTATGAAAAATGAGGGAAACCATTGAGCCTATGTTCCTTTGAGTCTGGCTTACTTCACTTCATATGATTTTTTCTAAGTCTTTCCATTTCCTTACAAATGGGGTGATATTGTTCTTTCTGACAGCAGCATAGAATTCCATTGTGTATAAATACCACATCATGTTGATCCACTCATCAACTGAGGGACATCTGGTTGGTTCCATATCTTTGCTATGGTAAATAGTGCTGCAATGAACATCGTTGTGCAAGTGGATTTGGTATGTCCTTGTTTCTGGATGATTGGGTAAATGCCAAGGAGTGGAATTGCTGGGTTATAGGGGGCTCTATGTTTAGTCTTTTGAGGAACTGCCATACTGCTTTCCATAGTGGTTGAATGAGTTTGCACTCCCACCAACAGTGTAGTAGTGATCCCTCCTGGCCACATCCCATCCAGCATCTATTGTTATTACATTTCTTGATCCTGGCCATTCTAACTGGAGTGAGGTGGAATCTTAGAGTTGTTTTGATTTGCATTTCTTTTATGACCAGAGATGTTGAGCATTTCTTCATGTGTCTATAGGCCATTTTTATTTCTTCTTCAGAGAGGACTCTCTTTAAGTCTTTGGCCCATTTGTTAACGGGATGGTTGGTTTTTTTGGAGATTATTTTTGTGAGTCATTCAATTTTTTGAGCTGTTGATATATTTTAGATATGAGGCCTTTGTCTGTTATATGGATAGTGAAGATCTTCTCCCACTCTGTAGGCTTTCTAGTTAATTTGCTAGCTATGTCCTTTGCCATACAGAAGCTCTGCAATTTAATTCAATCCTACTTCTCCAGCCTTTCTCTGATTTGTTGTGTTTCTTGGTCCTTATTAAAAAAGTTTCGACCTGTACCAAAGAGATGTAGTGTATCTCCTATTCCTTATTGTAAAGTTTTTAGTGTATCTGCTTTTTCCTCTAGGTCTCTGATCCAGTTGCAGTTGATTCTGGTGCAGGGTGACAAAGAAGGATCCAACTTTAGTTTTCTGCATGTGCTTAACCAGTTCTGCCAGCATCACTTGTTGAAGAGGCTATCTTTCTTCCATTCTACTTTTTTGGCTCCCTTATCAAAGATTAGGTGGCCATAGGTCTGTGGGTTCATATCTGTGTCCTCAGTTCTATTCCATTGGTCTTCAGGCCTATTCTTGTGCCAGTAGCAAGCTCTTTTGAGAGACCTGGTCATATTAAGCATGTTTTAATTTTAGATTTTTACTCTTTTTTTTTCTTCATCGTGGGTCTTCAATTCAGGGCCTGGCTGCTGTCCCTGAGCTCTTCAGCTCATTTGCTTTCACCCTACCCCTTGGGCCACAGTACCCCTTCTGATTTTCTCGTGGTTAATTGGAGATAAGGGTCTCACTGACTTTAGTGCCTGAGCAGGCTTTGAGGCATGAACCTCAGATCTCAGCTTCTGAGTAGCTTGTATTACAGGCATGAGCCGTCGTGCCTGAGTAGATTCTTTAAAGCTTCCACCTAGGTCATTACTTAGAATTGATTTTCTTTTTCATTGATTTGGAAATGAGGTTAGAAACCAAAAAGGAGGAAGAAGATAAAAATTTCAGAATATGATTGAAGAAATTAGATTTCAGTATCAAGAATATGGAACTTGGATTTATCCCATACATTAAACACAGTAATGTCAGATAAACCAAAGGCAAAAATGGGATGCTGCAAATAATATATTAACACATTGAATTTCTTTTCTTCTCTTGTTCCAAAGAAAATTTTGGTCTATAGCCCAAACTGTAGATGCATCAATTTTAACCTTTACAAAATTGAATGAATTACTTTAAATTTGAAATTATTTTCTCTGTAGTCAGAACAGAGCACTTTCATGAAATAGGAGGGTGTGAAGAAAGAAATAAAGGGAGAGACAGGTGAAAGACAGGGATATAAGAAAGTGCAGGGAGGAAATATGGTTGAGGAAGAGGAAGAAGGAAAAGAAGAAGGAAATAAAAAGAGCAGCATTAATGAAAGGAACATTAAGCTCATATAGCAGAGGAGCAGACATGATCTAACTCTATCCAACAGAGATAGCAAACGGCTAAAACAAACTGCTGTCATGCACACTAAGGATAATCCACAGAAAGTCTTAATGTTAGCTGAAATTCTTCAGGTTTACCTAATAAAATAAGCAGGATTTATGACATCATAATCTTAAATATCTTATTAGAAAACCTACTGACAATGAACACACACACACACACACACACACACACACACACACACACACACAAAGGATACATGCCTCTGATCAAAGATACTGCCAGACTATCACACCCATAGATGTTCTGCACTCTGCATGAGAAGCCTCGGCTCAGTTTCCTGTTCAATAATTTACAACTAAGATCATGCCTATGCAAAATTTAAAAAAAAATTGCTGCGACATTGAAGGGAATCAACTGTCAATTAACATGAGAATGTACTCATTGAGATGCTAAGTATTCTGTATAACAATTAACTATTTATTGTATCATCCAATAAATGAATATATGTAGACCCTCATGAGTTGATGACCATCTGGGAGACTAAACAAAGTAAGATCTTTGCCTGTTTGTTTGTTTGTTTGTTTGTTTTGTTGCTAAGCATTGAGCTTGAACTGCAGGAAATGCTAAGCACACATTCTACCACAGGGCTACACAATGCCCCAGCCATAGAGCAAAATTTTAATGATGATGATTACAACAATGAGCTTACTGTTTATTTCTTTACATGTTATTATGCTTTTCCTTCGTATTTTGCTACATCAAAATTTGATTTAGTGGCTCAGAAAAGCTGGCCACATACAAGCATTCATTTGTTTCTTGTATGTTAATTCCATATACAAATACATATGTATATTGCACATTCACCAAACATCTATACAAATAGTTCTACCTGTGAGAAATAATGAATAAAATTTACCCACAGCCTCTTAATTTCTAGTGATATAATTTTGAGATTTTATTTATCTGTTAAAGATATTGTAAGTTTTGTGGTACTTTTTCATATCAGAACAAAAGAAGCCCCAATATTTCTTTCAACAATGAGTATCTCCATCCTATTAAATTATGATTCTGATTAGATTATAACCTACACATAGAAGGCACACTTGTTTAGCCAGAGATAAGTGGAAATTATCTATAGCAAAAGCATGTCAATCAATCAAATTCGCATAATGCTCAAGAACCTTTCTGTGGCTACTTTTCTCTTGCTGGTAACAACATCCACTTTTCAGATACCACTGTTAAAATATATGGCCTTAGGTGGCATACTTATTCTTAAATGCCTCCCCTGGGAGCTAAATGCATTAATTTCACATACATTTCCCTGGTATAACTGACTACATGGCCCTGAAGAACTGCAAAGTGTTCTGAGGCAAAGATTACCTTCTGTTCTTAGGAAGGGGAGAATAACTAAATAGGAAAAGCATTAGTAAATTTTAGTACAGTTCCCTTTGCAAATATTGAAATAACATTTTCTTTTTAAAATACCACTTTTATAGATTTCTCTCTGATAATAATTCAACATTGAAGCATTTTCTACCTCTTTTCAATTTTAAATAAAACATATTTGACAAGCCTTATGCTTTTACTTTTTTCCTGCAAATTATATGTTTTAAACATAATGGCAGTTCTTCAAAATACTGTTTGGTTCATGTCAGTAATAGCTCTTAATGACTCAGAAAGAATATAATAATCCACGATGATCAAAACTAATCTGCCATAAAAAAGTACAGAAATATCAAATGACTTATTCTGCAGAAACAAATCTAAATTAATTGCCTCATTAGTTACACCATATAATATGACTTTAATACTGCTATGACTATGTAAATCCCTACCTTCCAATAGATAAAAACATCATCAAATAAGGTTCACCCTTATTGTGAAAAGAAGCAACCTGTCTAATGATGCAACTCTCAATTGGCTGTGGGTTTTATTATGTACCAGGTATTTATTGAGTAATGATATCCTCAACAGAACAAAAATAAATATGTGCCCTGTGCTTGCTCCACTTCTATTGATAAACAAGACACAACACACACACACACACACACACACACACACACACACACACAAAATCACATTCAGTTTTTGAAAATCTACATAATCTAATTAAAACTGAATTAAATGCTCAGCCTATCATCTAAAAATAGCACCAAGTCTATTCAGATGGTCTACCACTCAGGCCACATCTCCCACCCCTTTTTGCCTTGGTTATTTTCAAGGTGCAGTCTTCCAGGTCTCCCATTATGTCTGGGCCAGCCATGCTGCCATGCTTATAATCATGCTTTGTCCTGGAGATGACAAGTATGAGCCCAGCTATTATGCTTCCTCTGTAGCTAGGATAAAAGGAGCAAAACCCGGGGTTTGGCCATTGCTTAAAATAGAATCTTATGATATGTTATACCCAGGCTTCCCTTGAACCCATATGCCAGAATCTCTGCAATTCAATGATGCTAAGATGGGGGCATGAACCCCTATACTAGGTTATCAGCTTTGTTTCTTGAAAATTATTCATGGCCAAGTGCTGGTGGCTCATGCCTATAATTCTAGGTATGCAGGAGGATGAGCTCTGTGTCACAGTTTGAAGACAACCTGAACAAGAAAATCTGTGAGACTCTCATTTCCAATTAAGCATCAAAACTAATCAATTTCAAACCCCAGGAATCAGCAAGCGAATGCGCTCATGTGCACACACACACACACACACACACACACACACAGCCTACAAAAAACTTGTTACTGTCTTCGTGGGTTTATAGTTCTTGCATTTTTATTGTTGTGCTGGGGAAATTTCAAAGAATGGGGGAAATTACAAAGCAAGTTCTACTTTGAACTACAAAAAACTTTCTCTTTCATTAATTCTTTATGTGGTGATATAATCTACTCAAAATCTTCCACCTATGAATACTGATTACCCAAGTGTTTGCATATCATATAATACCATATACATATTATATAACTTTCGACTTGGATTATATGAAAAATATGAAACAGATATAAGATATGATCCATTGAGTTTGTGATTTAGAATTTCCATGAAATTCCACAGAACTCATGTTTTTCACTAATCAATGGTTCTTTTAGTGACAATATATAGAGTTTCTGACAAATGTTACAATTTTAATGAAGTTGACTCAATTCTTAAACTACAAAATTCTTTTCTTAACAAATATTTAAAGGGAATTTCTTTCTGTAAACACATAAACTTCTAGCATTTTTCAGTTTTAATAATTCCAGGTAAGAAATATAAAACCAAAATTATAGTCTGGGAAGCCTCTTCTGTTCAGTTCCATTTAATTTTTTTCCAGTTCTGGAGCTTAAACTCAGGACCTGGGCATTATTCTTGAGCTATCTCAAGCCTACTGTTCTACCTCTTGCCACACAGCACCACTTTCAGCTTTTTCTGTGTATGTGGTATCAAGGATCAAACCCAGGGTTTGGTATATGCTAGGCAAGCACACTACCACTAGACCACACTCCTGGAACTCCATTTAATTTTTAACATTGCTTATTTATAAATTGTTTTGGAAATGAAAAAACAAGTCTGAATGGATTTTTCTAATTCAGTTCTATCTCACACACATATGTATGTATTTATGAATGTATGTATGCATTATTTAGATGTGTTAGAACAAGAAAAATGTTAAAATGGGAGACTGCAGAAGGTATGATTTTTTACTTCTCTTGATACAATGTGACACATTTTTTCATCAAACACAAACTTAAAAAGAAGTTTTAAGAAATGTTTCTTCCTTATCCTTAAAAACCTAGGTTGACAACAACCTAAACTGTGATATTTATATTTATTAACCAATTTACTGGTAGAAGGTAAGACAGACAGACAGGCATGCAGGCAGGCAGACAGGCAGGCTGACAGACAAACTGTGAGGAGAGAGAGAGAATGCTTAAGTTTGCAGCTTTGTCAGCAAAGCCCAAATAAAGTTTAGGCTATAAAGACTAGGGCTTTTAAAAGAAGCCAATTCCTTTCTATTATCATCATATAAAGGATTCATCTAAAGCGTCTCAGGAATTGGCCTGATTCTACCCACTGTAGGATCCCATGTATAAACTTTTTAACTGATTTGAAGGATTATCTGAAGTAGACACCTTGATGCTCACAGGGCCAACTAGGGAAGTGCTTTCCTGGGTTTAGTTACCCCCACACACAGAGACCACTAAATCTATGGTCCACAGGGACCCAGATCCTGCTCAAACTGACAGTACACCTGGGCATCTTGTAAAAATATCAGTCTTATAAATATGAGGAATGCAAGAGTTATAAAATCAAGGAGGCTTTCACCTAGATTTTTCAAAGATCTGGTATACCAGGCAATATATAGTAGTTAGAACCACTGAGACAGTCCAGGAAAAGATAATGCTTGAAGTTATGCAAATAAAACCAAAAATGCAATGAAGACCCTAAGAAATCATAGATGCTAGTAAAGTAGAACAACTGTAAAGAAACACTGAATACAGTACAGAGGTTGGCTGTGTACAGCCAACCTGAGAGAAGTCACTTAGGCTGCAACCACTAATATTCTGGATGTCTGGTATCCAAAATTTTTGGAATTCATATCACAGCACCACCTACCTAGATGGGCTGAGGTTTCCTAGGTATTTTTCCTTTCTTTACTTGTACTGAAGTGGAGATCCTGAATCTACCTAGCGCCACTTGACCACATGGCAGGTGGTAGGGTATTGGGTTTAACTGGCACTATCTTGTCATCATGGCCAAGACAGGCAAGTCCCACCTCCAAAGTGATGGAGGCAGACACAAGGGTTGGAGAGTAAGTTACTAGACCTGCCATTGTTGGATACTGACCTCTCAAACTCCCTGTGGCCTTACCCCCTGACTTGACCCTACGTAGGCCCAGAACATCTCAGGGTCCATGAGGCTGTCCTTAATGTGTCCTGTGTCCTGTGCCTTGTGTCCTGTCACACGACTCTTCTCTGGTGTCCCACCTCAGCTCTCCATTGCAGGTGATCTGCTTTGTTGGTGTTGTTTTTTTGCTTTCGATTTCCTCTCTGACTCATGGCTCAGTTTTCTGATAGTAGTAAGTATATTTGCAAGGCTTAAGGACTTTGCGATAAGAGTTCACCTGCAGCCAGGCGTGGTGTCTCACGCCTGTAATCCTAGCCATCTGGAGGCTGAGATCTGAGGATCAAGGTTCAAAGCCAGCAGGACACAAAAGGACCTGAGACTCTTATCTCCAATTAACCTCTAGAAAATGGGAAGTGGGGCCATGGTTCAAGGGTAGGGTGGTAGCCTTGAGCTGAAGAGCTCAGGGACAGTACCCAGGCCATGTTCAAACCCCATGACCGACAAGAAAAAAAAAAATAGTCCACCTGCATTCATCAGCTTTCTTTTATTTTTTTAAGATTTTTTTATTGTAATTAATAGAAGGGTTACATTATATTCACCACATAGAAGGTGCATTACTTCACAAACATTGATACCCTTTCTCATGACATGGTCCCCATTTCCCACCCCCCTTTCCCTCCGCCCCTGCTCATTTTGATTTCCCCCCTTCCCTATCTGATTTCAAATAACCAATTAAGCACATATAAAATATATCAGATAACAAGGTGAAATATTGTAACAATATGAGATAACCAAGGGATAGCAAAAGAGATGAGAGAGATAACATAGTACATTAAGGATAATAATCACTCATTATATGGCTTTTGTTTCCTTATCCTGGAGGTCCTTACATTTAGTGTCATACTATTTGGCCTTATGTCTCTAGATTTTGTTCTATTGTAAATCTCTGCAAGGAGAGCCCAAGGTTTCTACTGATTATGACAAATGAGGGACTCTTGGGCCTATGTTCCTTTGAGTCTGGCTTACTTCACTTAATAGGATTTCTTCTAAGTCTTTCCATTTCCTTACAAGTGGGGTGATGTTGTTCTTTCTGACAGCAGCATAGAATTCTATTGTGTATAAATACCACATCATATTGCTCCACTCATCAACTGAGGGACATCTGGGTTGGTTCCATATCTTTGCTATGGTAAATAGTGCTGCAATGAACATCATTGTGCTAGTGGATTTAGTATGTCCTTGTTTGTGGATGATTGGGTAAATGCCAAGTAGTGGATTTGCTGGGTCATAGGGGAGTTCTATGTTTAGTCTTTTGAGGAACTGCCATACTGCTTTCCATAGTGGTTGAATGAGTTTGCACTCCCACCAACAGTGTATTACTGATCCCTCCTGGCAACATCCCCTCCAGCATCTGTTGTTACTAGATTTCTTGATCCTGGCCATTCTAATTGGAGTGAGGTGGAATCTTAGAGTTGTTTGGATTTGCATTTCTTTTATTGCCGGATTTGCATTTCTTTTATTGCTGGGGCCTACCAGCAGCAAATTGGGGTTCCTGAAATAGGGGGCAGGGACTGGAAAAAATAGAAGAGAGACAAACACATGGGGTCTGGGAGGTCTGCAGCCCAGGTAAAGACTGCAGCCCCATTTATTCTCAACTCAAGGCTTATATCCCTTCTTGAAACCAGGGAACTTCCAGGTGTTACATTCATATGGTAAATCTCAGGTCATTTAAACAGAAAAAGGCCAGAAAACAATAAGACAATAAAGCAATTGTCTGATGCAAATCAAGGTACAGTGTGATTCCACTCTGGCTCCCAACATTTTATGACCAGAGATATCGAGCATTTCTTCATGTGTCTATAGGCCATTTTTATTTCTTCTTCAGAGAAGACTCTCTTTAAGTCTTTGACCCATGTTTTAATGGGATGGTTGTTTCTCTGGAGATTAGTTTTGGAATGATTCAACTTTTTGAGCTGTTGATATATTTTAGATATGCATTCACCAGCTTTTTACCACTAGGCCCACTCCTGGCCCCAATAAATTTATTTTTTAATGCTCCATTCACTCCAGACATAAAAGATTTTAAAAAATAAAAATAGCCATGCTCAAAAACAGTGATTGCTTAAATTACTACTTATTTAGTCCAAATAGCAGGAACTCTGTTTCTTTTGTCAATGCCTAGAACTTCACATTGGTAGGTGCATTTTACAATGTTTCTATTTGTTTTTTCTTATTGTAGATAACTGTTTCTCATGCTCTCTCTGTCTCTCTTTCTCTGTGGTCATGAATCCTTATCCCATATTTATAATCATATATGCACAATTCCGTGTATCAATAAAAATATACAAAGAACTTTAAAACAATGTTATTACTAAGTTGCATATGTAAATATTAAAATAATTAAATTTTGGTTGAGTTTAACAGAGAAAGAGTTATTTATCTTTTTATAAACATTTTATTATTGTTTTCCTCCCTTCCCTATCCGACTTAAAATAACCAAATACACATATATACAATATATCAGATAACCAGGAGAAATACTGTAACAATATGAGATAACCAAGGAGAGGCTTGTCTTTCTCTAATGTTTTTTTTTTTTTCTTTTTTCCTGTCCCAGGGCTTGCACTCAGGGTCTGGGCACTGTCCTTGGACAATTTTTGCTCAAGGCTAGAGCTCTGCTTCTTGAGCCACGGTGCCACTTCTGTGTATGTGGTCCCAACGAATTGAACCCAGGGCTTCATGCATGCTAGCTGTGTACTCTATTGCTAGGCCACGAGGGGGTCGGGGGAGGGAAATGGGGACCAAGACATGAGAAAGGGTATCAATGTATGTGAGTAATGCACCATCTATCCGGTGAATAGAATGTAATCCTTCCATTAATTACAATAAAAATACATGAAAAAATAAACATTTTATTATAAAATATATAGCTCTATGCTATTCCTGTATCCATTACAAGAGATTATTTACAGCAAAAAGACTAAGACAACTAGAGCACTTAAAAACCAGGTTTCTTGGCCCCATTTCCCTTCCCCCACCCCCATCTCTCATCTTCTTTTCCCCCCTTCCCTATCCAATTTCAAATAACCAAATACAAATACATCCGATATATCAGGTAACAAAGTGAGATACTGTAACAATATGAGATAACCAAGGGACAGCAAAAGAGATGAGAGATAACACAGTATATTGAGGACAACAATCACTCATTATATGGCTTATGTTTCTATATTCTAGAGATCCTTTCATTTAGCATCATACTATATGGCCTTATGTATCAAGGTTTTGCTCTATTGCAAATCTCTGCTAGTAGAGCCCAAGGTTTCTACTGATTATGACAAATGAGAGAAACCATTTAGCCTAAGTTCCTTTGAGTCTGGTTTACTTCACTTAATATGATTTTTTCTAAGTCTTTCCATTTCCTAACAAATGGGGGTATCAATGTATGTGAATTAATGCACCTTCTATCTGGCAAATATCATGTAACCCTTCTAGTAATTACAATAAAAATATATGAAAAAAAACAGGTTACTATGTCAAATGTCTTTGGTTGTTTTGATGAGAGGAGAAAAGATTCACATTCTTATACTTTCTTGCATGCAATCTTACCTCACTTTTCTTTTATATTTACATTCACTTCATTTAGATAAGCCTTATTTACATCTGACACTATGTCATATGCTGCCTTAATCACTTCTGTGCTTTAGTTTTGGTTCCTTATTTTAGTAGATAAAATACTTAGCTAAGCCACTTTATTCTAGCCATTCCATTGTTGAATTCCTTGTTTGACATCATTCTGTCTAGCTGGATTAATACTTTCTCTGAACTTCCCTTTAGACAGAGGGACTTGGATACCACATTTCCCTACATCTTGAAGAATGACTATCTGTGGCTTTCACTCTTAAAATACGACTTGGGTGAATACAATAAACTTACATTACAGTTTTTGTCTTGTGTTGGCATTTTATTGTCATTAAGTAGTTGTACAAAGGAGTTGACATTTAACAAAGTAGTTTATGAATACAATATATCTTGATCAATGTCACCCTTTCAACATTCTCATCCATCTCTTCCCTACCCAATCTTTCCCCCACTCTGCTTAATTTTATAGTATATACACTACATTCTTCCCCCAGGACTTTGTAGGTGCTGCTCCATTGAAAGTTGAAACAATGAAATTGAGTAATTTTTCATCCTGAATGATATTTTTAAATGAACTCAATAACTTGCCTCTGTTTGTATAACTCCTTGTTTATTATATCCTTTCAATTAATTAAACTAGTATTTCTTTATTTGGGTAACATTTTAATCAGTTAGCTCTTTGAGATTATTCTTTTCCTAACTCATTTGTTGAGTTCCCTACTTTGAGGACTTGCATTACATATATGCTGAATGGTCTTTATCCTCCCTGCAGGACAGTTAGATCTTAGCTAATATCCATAGTTCATTTAATCTCAGCTCTTGTCAATGTGACTGCCAGGTATATTTAAAAACTTGATAATATCACACAAAAAAAAAACCGGAGAAATTTATACCAGGAATCCCCAAGTTTGGCTTTGAATCAGATTGAATGATGGGGCCTCAACTATAACCTTGAGATAATTTGCTACCTGGGAAAGGAAAGGGAATCTACATTTCATCAAATAGTCTTTCAGTACTTGGATTCTTACCATAACTGGGATCACTGGCTTTTGCTTTAGTCTTGGATAGAACTTGTTCCCTCAAAGCCAAGGCCCCCTCCATGACTCCCTCAAGTGGCACACACTAAGCAGATGCAGCTTCATACACTTTTCTGTATTGAGGGCAGCTGTTCTGACACTCATCAATAGACAGTTCAGCCATGGCAGGTGAAATAACATCACAGCTAGAACACAGCCATGTGTGAATTTTTGAGGGGAAGAATAAGGATATCTCCAACATATAGAAAAACTCCTAACTCAGCTGCAAACACCAAGAAAAACTTCTTTTGTAATTTTAATTTTACTGGGCCATGTTTACTAATCCATGTTTCCTATTAGTACCAGGAACTGACTCAGTATAGAAACGTAAATCATTATCTTCCTCTGTTCTACTAAATTATTTGTCTGGTATTCCAATAAAGCAGAAAGATACTGTGGTAAATTATACTAGGTTTATTTAATTCAAAAGCCAACAGAATTGCTGAGGGAATTCGCTATAGCTTTTTGATCTACTGTATTTTGATCTCACGTCTGAAAGAGGCAAGAGGGCAGATACAGAGGACATTAGGGAACAGTAGTCCTGCCTGGCCAGAATTTCTTATTATCCAGCGTGACCAAAAGGCTTGAGATCAGGCTCATTTCGCATTTGTATCTGACCTTCCAGGACTCTTGCTTTCTCCTTTCTTTGATTGAATGTGCTTAACTGTGTGGTTTCTCTGATTTCACCAGAGCTACAAACATGGCCTATTCACATCATTTCCCAACAGATGATAGTTAGAGGCTGCTGAGCCATCCCTGCCCTGGAATATTCACCATAAACCTCTGCCTCAGCCCTATTAAAGGCTTAGAAGATGACGAATTCCCAGATTCCGCTACTGAGTCAATATGCTAGCCTTTCTAAAGTTTAATTTCTCTTCAGAAAGCTTCATAATACCTTAAACTCTCTATATTCATTATTGTTCTGGAGATAATTAGACATAGGTGAAAGAAATAGAATCAAATTTTTTTAAACTAGGATTTTGCCTATTACCCAAGGTGTCCTTATTCATCTTTAGAGGATTTTCTTCATTTTTAAATCTTTCTCTTTTACTTAGAATCTTGACACATAATTTTCTGTGTGCCCAGGCCTGGCACACTTTTCCCTAAGAACTTTCCCTCAAGGTCAGGGCTCAACCACTTGAGACACACCTCTACTTCTAGTTTTTTGGTTAATTGGACATAAAAGTCTCAGAGACTTTACTTCCAAAGCTGGCTTTGAATCATAATCCTCAGATCTCAGCTCTCTCTGAGTAGCTAGGATTACAGGCACATGCCACCAGCACTTGGACTTGACTCATAATTGCCATATCACTTGAACAAATGCTCCATGTTGAAGTTTCAACCAAGACCCCTGGGAGATACACAATATAGAGTAAACCTATTCAAAATCACATTGATACCACTTATTAACTGGAAAATGATGCTAGAGTATGTCTTTTAACTTCCCTAAATCCTAAAATTTCTCACATGTGGAAAGGTTATTTTTTGTCTTATGACACTAATGATTATTAAGTTACCTGGGACTATCACAAACTGTAAAGTTTATTTATGCAGATTAGCCAGTGGTAGCTTCATTTTTTAGCACATTTTGTAAGCATCTCAGAAATCTTCAGTGTCTACTTTGATTTAACAAGCAACTGTAAGGTCCTCTGATGGAAAATTATTATGATAAATATGTGGGTTAAGGCAGAACATGGATTCCTATGCTCATAATAGTATACATAATGACTAGTTACTTACAGGTTGAAGTTGAATCCGCACAAACCTGGAAATGAATGCTACCTACACTAATTTCCAAGAGATTTTGGTCCATTACTGAAGCTGGAGAATTTTTTTCTTTCTCTCCACAGGAGTAAGTAGGTTACTTAAGATTAGAGCTGGAAGTTTAGCCTAGTGGTAGAATACTTGCCAATATGCACAAAGACTCGGGTTCGATTCCTGGGTACCACACACATAGTAAAAAGCCAGAAATGGTTCTGTGGCTCAAGTGGTAGAGCTCTAGCCTGAGAAAGCCCAAGGATAGTACCCAGGACCTGAGTTCAAGGCCAAAGACTAGCCATAAAAAAAGGATTAATGGCTGAGGAGTCAATAAGTCAATCAAATTTTAAAACTCAACGTATTTCGCCTTCTTATAAGTATTATACATGATGGAAAAGTGTCTGAGCTCGTTCAATTCATGATAATTTTTGAAATATTAGCCTTTTGGGGAACAAGACCATTCATCTGTTTCTCAGTTGTTATTAGTAGAGATTTTTTTCATTCGTCATAATCAGTAGAAACCTTGGGCTCTACTAGCAGAGATTTACAATAGAGCAAAATCTTGATACATAAGGACATATAATGTGAAGCTAATTGAAAGGACCTCCAGGATAGTGAAACAAAAGCCATATAATGAATGATTGTTGTCCTTAATGTACTATGTTGTCTCTCATCTCCTTTGCTGTCCCTTGGTTATCTCATATTGGTATAGTATCTCACTTTGTTATCTGATATATTGAATTTATTTGTATTTGGATATTTGAAATTTGATAGGGAAGGGGGGAAAACCAAGACGGGTGGGGGGTGTGGGGGGGGGAGGGAAACGGGTACCAAGACATGTGAAAGGGTATCAATGTATGTGAATTAATGCACCTTCTATCTGGCAAATATCATGTAACCCTTTTACTAATTACAATAAAAAAAAACATGTCTATAGCAGGGAACAATCTATGTATTCAGGCAAAGAGAGTATATTAATTTCATTCTCCAAGCTTCATCAGCCTTGGAGAAGAAAGTAATTCAAATTTAATCTTCCAAATTTTTGTTTCTCTTTCCCTTCAAATAATCATATCAGTAAGCTCAATCTCGTCCTCATATTCTTTTTTTAAAAAAAAACTTAAGAAGTGGCTCTTGCTGTGGCTCATACCTATAATCCTAGCTGTTCAGAAATCTGAGATCTGAGGATCATGGTTCACAGCCAGCGCAGGCAAGAAAGTCTGAGACTTTTCTTTCCAATAAACCCACCAAAACACTGAAAGTGGTACTGTGACTCCAAGTGGTAGAATGCTTGCCTTGAGCAAAGACGCTCAGGGACAGAGCTTAGCTTCAAGGTCAAGACCCACAACCAACAAAAAAGAAAAAGAAATATTGTATCCTCCAGAGGTTTATATGTGACTATTTCTTTAACTGTATCAATGTTTGGTTGAATGTAATCCCATTAGGCTCCTATTTTTTGAGCAATGTTGGCCGTCTATTGAGGAAGTTAATGCTTATGCCAATAAGTTCTAGTGTTTCCTCTAGTCTTTCCTGTATTTGTTTCAAAGTTCCAGGTCTATAAAAAGCTTTTTGATCTATATCAGACAACTGTGGCTCATGCTTCTAACCTATAGCTACTGAGGAAACTAAGATCTAGATCTGTAGGACTGAAATCTACAGACAGATTTGGAAGAAAGAATTGTGAGACAATCTCTAAACAACCAGTAAAAGCAAGTCTGCAAACATAGTTCAAATGATAGAAAACCAGCTGTGGACAAGTAAGCTGAACAAGTGCAAGGCTCTGAATTTAGATCCCAATAGCTCTCCCCACCCCCCCCCCCAAAAAAAATGGGCATGGTGACTCTGTTTTCTTGATCTTTCTGTGGTTTTCCTTGGACTCAAATTAACTTAATTCTGATTTAATTTTAATTACTTGTTCCCATATACTGGATTGGGGTTTGACTTCTTGCTCATTTTCAAGGGGCTTAAGATACAACATTAAATTGCTGGTTAGTGTTTTCTCCGATTTGTTATAAATTGGAGCTATAAATTTTTTTCTAAGCATTGCCTTTGCCATGTCCCAGATGAGATTGTTTTAGTATGTTCATTTTTGTTAAATATCATGAACTTTTGAATTTCCTTTCTGATCTCTTCAATGACCCACTGGTGACTCAACAATGTATTGTTCAGTCTCCATGAGTTACAGAATTTTCTTTGGTGACTTTTGGTGTTGAGCTCTAGTTTTATTCCACTGTGGTCTTAGAGAATACAGGAAATAATTTCAATAGTTCTGATTACACAGATTTGCTTTGTGATCTCAGATGTAGATGCTTTCAGAGAATGTTCCATATGCGGCTGGTGAAATATTCTGTAGAATATTAATGTCTGTTAAGTCTTTCTAGTGTATGTGGTTGTTTAGTTCTGAGGTTTCACTGTTGAGTTTTTGCCAAATTGATCTGTCCAGATCTTTTTTCCTTTTCTTCTTCTTTCTGAGGTCAGTTAACAGTCTTTTGGCATTTTAATTCCTGCAGCCAGCTTAGCTGCAGATTTAGCTGCTGTATGACTGGAATGTCTTTGTTTACAGGCAGGGGCAGGGCCACCTTTCCCAGTGCCTCCCCTGCATAAAGGTATCCTGCCCTGAGAGGAGCTTCTTCCTCCAGGGCCTGAAGCCTTCCTCTGTGCAAAGCTGGCTTTCACTGGTTATTTTCCTCTGCCCAGTTGAAAAGTGATGTGGCAATCATTGCCTTTCAGGTCCATGTTACCTGCTAGCTGCTCTGGCAGGCTCTATGCCAGTATCAAAAATGGCGTTCTTGAGATTTACAATAGAACAAAATCTAGAGACATTAGGCCAAATAGTATGACACTAAATGTAAGGACCTCCAGGATATGGAAACAAAAGCCATATAATGAGTGACTTGTCCTTAACATACTATGTTATTGCTCATCTCTTTTGCTGTCCCTTGGTTATCTCATATTGTTACAATATTTCACCCTGTTATCTGATATATTTTATATGTGCTTAATTGGTTATTTGAAATTGATAGGGAAGGGGGGAATCAAGATAAGTGGGGGGAAGAGGGGTGGGAAATGGGGACCATGTCATGAGAATGGGTATCAATGTGAAGTTATGCACCTTCTATCTGGTGAATATAGTGTAACCCTTCTATTAATCACAATAAAAAATATAAAAAAATGGCATTCTTCAAGCTGTTCGCTTGAAGGGAGGGAGAATGGCTTTTGTGGGGTATGCATCTTTTCCTTTGGAGTTTTGGAGTATCCAGGATGTGACAAGTTTTCTGTGCATCTGTCTGTGGCCAGCAGGCTGTGGTCTTCAACTCCTAGTCATTCAGTTTGCACTGGAGGTGTGTGAATAGCCTGGTACATTCTTGTCTCTGGGCTCTACCACTTGGGCCACAGCACCACTTCTGGCTTTTTTCTATGTACATGGTACTGAGGAATCAAATCTGGGTTTTCCTGCATGCTAGGCAAGTACTCTGCCACTAGGCCAAACTCCTGGCCCAGCCAATACTTATTAAAATAAATACATTTTACCCAGTATACTATATCTATTTTGTACTCAAGGTTTTAAACTTAGCTGATATTTTCAAATATATTAGAGGGCTGTTTCTATCTGATTAGCCGACTTCTGAATGTCCAGTGCATATAATGGGATCAATACACAGTGAATATCTAGACACTGAATGAATTAAATGAGATGTTTTAATGTTACTACTCCTGAAAAGTCTATTGATAAAATACCATTGCCAGTGTTATCAGTGCTGCTGGAACTGAAAGTATCAAAATATTGAATCACTAAGGCAAATTTTCCCTAGTAACAAAACTAAATATTCCTTTTTTGGCCATTAATGGATAAATTAAGCTTTTAGTAAATTATCTCCCTTGTGTAGTCATATTTGAAGCATGATTAACCAGACTCTTACCTTAAATCCATTTTCATCCTTGTTCAATAAATTTCAAGGTAGATTATTTTAAAAAACTGTGTGGCTGTAAGTAATTCTAACAGCTTGAATTCATTTTGTAAATATTTCCTAGCCTATGACATAAAATGTTGAACACATCTTCTTTTTAAGAAATAGTATTGGCTAAGCTAAATATTCTCAACACATTTCATTATGTACAAAAGCTCCAAAAGTGTCCTGAATAAAAATTACTTATTATTCAGTAATACATTATCACGTATTTACATATTTCTGTAATAAATTTACATATAACTATTAAATAATTGTTCTGGCTATGCTTAGGATTTAAAATTGACTTGTCTTTCAGATAATACAAAATAATTTCTAAGACAATTCTCTGAATATTTATCTTATTTGATTATATACACACGAAGTTGACATTTGGTGAATATTAATCATGTTTTGAAAGAGCCCTTTTGGATAACTATGAATAAGAGAATCTGAATGGACTCTATTCCAAGTTAAAGAAGGGAGGAAAATCTTGAAATCCATGACAGGATGGTTGAAGCATTCTACACAGAGAGAAAGCACAGAGAAAAGTAGGGTACCACTCAAAGCTCACTTGGGCAGGCTGGTCTGGAGTATCTCACAAACTCTGTGATATCTCTTTTTTGACTGTGCTACTTGAGCATGGGAGAGGACAGCACCAATTTTGTGAAATAATTCTTTTTACCTTTGTCCATATACCTTTTAAAATAATTAATTATGTACTCAATGCAAATAGTTTAATCTCTTACCAGAACTCCTTAGGAATTGGACGTTATTTACTTATTGGAATGGTAGAGGTGTTCATGCTAGAACGAACATGCTAGGAAAGAAGTCAAGAAAAAATTTCCATTATAGTAATTTCTGACAAATAGCTAGAAACAAACCTTAGAAGAGGAAGATCTCTATGCTCAAAACTACATTACTATGAGATGCTAAAGAGACAAATTAGGATACTAAAAGATTACAAAATCTACTATGTTTATGGATCCACAGAACCAATGCTGTGAAAATGACTTTGGTACCGGAAGTTATCTATGCATTTAACTAAGTACCCATAAAAATATCAATGCTATTCTATATAGAATTGAAACAAATCCCAAAATTCATGAGTGGAAACACACAAGACAAAGAATAACCAAAGGCAATCGGAGGAAAAGGAGCAAGGCTGGAAGAAGGACAATGCTTGATTATAACTCATATTTCAGAGCTATAGTAACAAGACCAACATTACACGAGGACCAAAACAGACATGTAGACCTAAATAAAGAAAGAACAGAGAAACAAGCCCACACCATTTGTTTCCATTTCATTCTCAACAAAGATGCCAAAAACATGTTCGAGAAAATATAACTTGTTTAAAAAATAGTATTAGAAAACTTGATAACTATATGTAGAAGGCTGAAACCAGATGCTTATCTCTTACCTTATACAAAAAAAATTCATTCAAAATGTACCAGTCTTATACTTTGAAACTACTCTAGCAAAATGTAGGGAAAATATTTGAAGACATAAGCCTGGGTATCGACTTACTGAATAGAACGTCAATAACTCAGGAAATGAGAGCAAGAATAGACAAATTGAATTGCATTAAATTAAAATGCTTCTGCTCAGCAAAGGAAGTAATCACCAAACTGAAGAGACAGCGTACAGAATAGGAGAAAAAAATCTTTGCCAGCTATTCACTGTGCAACAGACTAATATCCAGAATATATAGAGTTCAAAATATTAAACATCAAAAGTAACTGGACTAAAAAAATGTACAAATGAATTGAACATTTGGTTCTCAAAAGAAGTACAAATTGGTCCCCAAAATGACATGAAAATCATTTAGTATCTTTGTTCATAAAGCAATTGCAAAGCAAATTGGCATAGAGTTCATGTCACTCCAGTCTATCATCAAGCAAGCAAACAATAATAAATGGTGGCTAGAATGTGAGAGAAAATGAACTTTTATATATTGTCTGCATATTTTCATCATATGGGCATGATGGAAATTAGTAAAAATGTTTTTCAAAATAAAACTACTATCAGATCCTGCAACACCACTCTGTGTACTCAAAGAAATATGTCACCACACAATAAAGAAGCCTGCATGTCTATGTTGAGTACTGTATTACTTGCAACATGCAAGTTGTGGGTTCAGCAGAGTCATGTATTAACACATACATACATTAAAATTTGGGGGTACACCTACAACATGGAGGCCAGCCATAACAAATAAAATTATGTCATTTGCAGGAAAATGGATGATACTAGAGGCCATCATCTTAGGGGAACTAACTCAGACTCTGAAGAACTAACATCACACATATTCTCTCATATCCAGAGTATAGACCTTTAGAAAAGAAATATAAATGCAGAAGGGGGATTATATGGTTAAGAATCAGCTAGTGTAAATGAGAGGTGAATATGTACATTCTGTTCACAAACAAAACTTTGTGATGATATCCATTTTAAAAACCTTTTTAATGGGGGAAGGAGGCATATAAGGTTAGAAATAACAAGGGGGGTTAAATATGGTCAGTGCATATTATACACATGTGTGGAAATAGCCCACAAATCCCTTCACATTGTCCAACTAATATATAACAATAATAAAAAAGAAAAGGCAAATGGGCACTGGTGGCTCATGCCTATAATCCTAGCTACTCAGGAGGTTGAGATCTGAGGATCATTGTTCAAAGCCAGCCTGGGCACTAAAGTTCACAAGACTCCAATTAACCATCAGAAAACTGGAAGTGGTGCTGTGGCCCAAGAGGAAGAATGCTAGCCTTGGGCTGAAGAGCTCAGGGAAAACACTCAGGCCCAGAGTTCAAGCTCCATGACTGACAAAAGAAAGAAAGACAGAAAGAAAGGAAGAAAGAAGAAAGAAAGGCAAAATTTGATCTTGCTCATCTAAACATTACTAGTAAATTAGATATAATATTCACATAAAAGCAAAAGTCTAGTCAAGGAATTTCAATACATAATCCCTCTGCCTAGAAGGCCTTAATAGTGATTGTTGGTGGAATGTCTCTTAATAAACTTGTCCTATATGACATGAAAGTCATCCCTAGTGTTCTAGAGTCAATGGCTGCAACCTGATTGCCAACTTGTCTGACTTAACCAAAACAGAACACTACATACACAGAAGTTATGAGAAGTAGACTTACTATATTTGGATGAGGAGTAAGAGATAATGGGAGGCTAAAGGTCTCTATCATCCTAAAGACTTAGGAAAATGGCCCACCTTATCTGCTTGTTCTCTTCTTGAACTGTAACTGAGAGACTCCAGAGAACAATTTGCCCTGAGTTTTATACTCTGGGGAAGACAGGAGTGGCCTGGCTAAAGTGTTGAAATGGTCTTATTTCCAGTGGGGATTGGAACAGAGCCCTTGCTTTTCTGGCTAGCTTCTCTTTATCTCCGATTGTTGTACATCATTCGCAGCATGTTCTACCATAGCAAGAAAGGAATAAGAACTGTCCTGCCATTCATGGAATATAAATTTTCACTATTTGCCTTAGTGACTCAAATGGAATTTTATTCTTTTATAAGAAATAATATCTCCCACCCCACACTCCTTGGCTAATGGTAGTAATAATTTAATGATCCTCATTCCTGCTCATCATCGCAATAGCTGCATGCTAGAATATCAGCAGCAAATCAGGGAAAGACTACAACACAAGATCAGGGCTTTTAATGCAAATCAATCAGAGCAACAAAGATGGGGAAGGAATGCAAAGAGTGTTTTTGGAAGATGTTCAAAACCCAATCATGATCAGTAATATTCTGACTTACTCTCCTGTCTGTTGCTCTACCATTTAAATGACCTATGCTTCCTTTTTAAAACCAAGGCTGGAAAGCTTTCAACTACAGATGACATTTCATAAGAAGGAAGACATAAACAAAACCCAAATGGGTGCTTGACAACTTTAATGCCAAAGCACCTGGGTCAGAGTTCATTGGATTGTTTAATCCTGTCATGCTGTCTGAAGAACATTAGACAGCACATCTTAGAAACAAAATTTTGGCTTGCTAGTTTTCTTTTTGATATGCAAAAATGGGTAAGTAAAAAACAATCTTTTCCATATATTTTTAATTGTAATTAGTAGAAGGGTTACATTATATTTACCACATAGAAGGTGTATTACTTCACAAACATTAATACCCTTTCTCATGTCCTGGTCCCCATTTCCCTCCCCCACCTCCACCCCTCATCTTGTTTTCCCCTCTTCCCTATCCTATTTCACATAACCAAATAAACATATATATAATATATCAGATAACAAGTGAAATACTGTAACAATATGAGATAATCAAGGGATAGCAAAAGAGATGAGAGATAACATAGTACATTAAGGACAACAATCACTCATTACAAGGCTTTTGTTTCTATATCCTGGAGGTCTTTTCATTTAGCATCATAATATATGACTTTATGTATCTAGCAAAAACAATCTTTAACCTCATCCCTAAACAATTTATAGAAACTGAAACAGGAAATAGAAGGAAATTATGTCCTTGCCAATTTACTATTACAGTACTCAATATTAGAATATTAAAATTTTTATCTATAATAGATATTATGGATGAGGTATACGGGACATGATATCAGAAATACAAAGATATATTGGAGAGGTTTCATTGATGGAAGTAAATTTTGTATCTAAATTATGTATTCAAATTAAGCAGAAAAATAATCACACCATTAGTTCTCTGCAGCAAAATTTCAGGAAAATATTAATTAAACCTAGAAGTAAAAGTTTTAGAGCCATTTTTAACAGCATAGTAACAGCTTTCTAATCAACTAAATTTGGTTTAGATATCTCAGAAGGACAGAATTTAAGACAGGTTATGGTACAGCAATTTACAACAAAATTACTTTTTAGCTATTAGAATTTTTGCCAAATGGTATATCTACTTCATAAATTTAAGTGTCTTTTTCAGAAAAGATTCTTGCTATAAGTGATCAAAATATTCCAAAGAATAAAGTAGCTCTTAACATTTTTTTCCATCATCACTGTTATTGTCTGGATTTATTGCAAACCTCTAGGTCAAGTAAAGCCCACAAGACAGTCCAACTCTATTACCAGTGACCCAGGCCTATCATCTTAGCTACTCAGGAGGCTGAGATTTAAAGGATTCATTTAAAGCCAGCCCCAACTGAATAGTTCATCTCCAAAATAACCCACAAAACTCAGGGCTGGAGGCATGGCTCGAGTGGTAGGGTGCCAGCTGAAAAAGTAAGCCAAGCAAGCATGAGGGTCAGGTTTAACCCAGGTATGAAGAGAAAAAACAGAAAGGAGACAATCTACACCTCAACTTCTATAAAAGTTCAGTGTTTCTTTGTATCATTAATTATCGGAGACCTACTTAAAACCGAATTAAGATACAAATTTATGGTGCTGTAATCACTTCATATTATCTGTATCATAAAAGCATTAAAACTCTAAAGAAAGAGATTACCGACTCATTCATAGTAGATATTCAATTAAGCTTATTAAAGGAATGTTTTAAAGAGTTTAAATTTTATCACTACTCTTCACAGAAAAGCCAGGACTTTTCTTTTTTAAACAATATAAATAAAAATAGAATAGAACCACCTAACAAAAACATATCACTTAATATTGATGCTAGCAGTTAGATTACCGCTATCAAGCTAGCATTCCTTTTAATTTTACAAACATGATGTGGGGAGAACGCCAATGGAAAAAGTCTGTGTCACAAGTACATCTGAAAACCAATTCTAAAAGGCACCTGAAAATAAAACTGGCCAATAAATGATGTACTTAGAAAGGGTCAGGTCAGGATCAAACTAGGCTTCAGTGGCACACATTTGTTATAATCCTCACTATTTGGGAGACCAAGACTGAAGAACTGAGACAAAGGACCAAGGGTGAACCAATGCAACAGTGATACTTACAAGACACTTGTTGCAAATGAACTTCACAACTTGGGGGAGGTGATAAGTGAGAGGGATGGAGATAAGCAGGAGGAAACAAGGGAGTGGGGAACACTATTCCATGAGAACTGTACTCACGACCTTTCTTATGCATCACCTTTACAATAAAATAAAATAATTTTTTTAATTGAGGTTCAAGGGCAGCCCAAGCAAAATAGTCCAGAAGGTACCATTTCAGCAGAAGAAGCATAACATGGTGTCATGCACCCATCATCCTACCTGTGACAAGAAGCATAAAGTATGCAATCATCACAGCCCTGATGTGAACCAGGACAAAAGCAAAACCAACAGGGCGGGGGGGGGGGGGGGGGGGGAGACTGTCGATGTGGCTTGCCAAGCAAGCATGAGGCCCTGAATTCAAACCCCAGTACTGACAAAAAGGAAAAAGAAAATGTATGGGCAAGAGCTGCATTCATTTAACTTGGTCATTAAATTGAATCTTGATGTACTTTAAAGTGTGAGTCTGTCTATTCATTTCAATGACTCAGTAATACATTATTAATTTCAGGAACATGTTACAAAGTTTTTTTCATGTTAAGTTCTTAGGATATAAAAAACAAAGTTTATTGAACTCTGACAGCCAGAAAAAGTTTAGTTAACTTCTAAATAATGTTATTCTAGTATTTTCAGAAAGAATCAATTTGTAGAACTATGACCAGTGAGGAATAGACGGATGAGGCCATCTCATCTGTCTATTGAAGTTACCACATTAGGAACTAGAGTTCTAGCTAAGTAGTAGAGCATTGGCCTGGCAAGTGTGAGGCCACAGATTCAGTGCCCAACATCACACAAAAACAGATTTAAAAAGTACCAAGATAAAGTCTACATAATTCTGTCTGTTTCTACTTAAAGATCAATTGAACCTAAATGCAGGAATTCATTCTTGACTTTTCTCTTCTGTTGGCCTAATTTTATTTTTTATACCAACATCATGAACATTTGGTTGCAAGGACCCTGATCTCTTCTTTTCCAGTTAGATAACATGCTGCCTCCAATATTGCTTTGCCTCTTTTCAAAATTGCTTTGGCAATTTGAGGTTCCACATGAATTTGAGGGGTTTTCCCCATTTTTGTGAAAAACACTCATTTGTTCATGTTGAATCTGTTTTTTTTTTACATTGAATCTGTGGGCCACTCCGGATCATTTGCAAATTTTAACAATATTTGTAAAAATCATGAGCTTAGGATAGCTTGTGTATCCCATTATACTTCTTTACACCTTCCATTTTTTTCATCAAAATTTTACAACTCTCAAGGTTAAATTCTTGGTTAAATTTACTTCTAAATAATTTTGTCATTCCACATCGGACTGTATTATATTATTTTTAGCAAGTTTTGTTGTTGGTGCACAGCTATAGAAATTCTACAGTTTCTCTATTAATTTTGCATCCTTAAACTCTATGAAACTCAAACCTGTCACAGGAAACCCTAGAGCATGGCTGCATACAAGGTGCCAGTCTGTAGTGTAGAGCTTCAGAAGCTGGCCTGATGAAAATGTTCATTGGAATAGCCTGTGATCGATATCTCTCTCTCTCTCTCTCTCTCTCTCTCTCTCTCTCTCTCTCTCTCTCTCTCTCTCTCTCTCTCTCTCTCTCTCTTTCTTTGCTAATTGCACAAGTTTTGTGAAATTCTTCTTACTTTATCCATATATTTTTGCATATTTCAAATGTTATGTTCCTACAAACAAATATTCAAGAAGAAAATCTCTAAATACAATCACTGGTAGTAAATTTAAGAACATAAAGTTAAGCTGAGTCTTTGTATGTCATAGATACAGTCTCTAGAATATATATCCTATCATAAACTTATAAGTCTCTCTCTATATTTATATCTCCAAATTCATGTCAATGACCTGGAGTACCTGAGTATTGTCACTGCTCTTGTATTCTTTAGATCTAATATCCATATATTTTTTTAATTTTTTTCTATAATTAATGCATGAGGCATAATATCTCACCAGGATTTCTTAGGAACTTGAAACTATTACATACTTGAATGGTGGGTTGATGTTTATAACCTGGAGTAAATGATGTAAATTCTTATTTCCTCATCTTGCTGTGTCATTCATTCATATATCTTCTTAAAACTGATTGTGGCCATTAACGTAATATTAAATGTTGGATAAGTTCAACAGCAATGATGTGTCTTCTAATTTCCACATTCCCAATTCTAATTGCCAGTTATTCCAAGAATGCCTCGTATTTTTGTCCATGTGTGCTTCTCTGGAAGAAGGCAGTATAACATAGTAGTTAGTTGTATGGACACTGGAATCAAAGGTCATGAGTTTAGCCTAAGTCATTAAAAACATGATTTTGAGTGAGTTATTTCACTTCATCTAAAATCCTCTAGTACTTACTTGCCTCATGATTATGTCAGATGCTTATCTTACCACAAAATAAAATAAATGACCTGCTCAGGACATTTTTGACACATAATAAGCACTTTAAAGACCATTAGTATCTATGATCACAATACATATATTTTACCTAGGCATTATATAGAGTTTCTGAAAGAAACTCATAGAGAGGTTAGGTTTGACATGAGAATTTGATTTTAAACTCAGGAAAATGTGCTGATTCTATCATGGTTCTCTGTGTTTAAAATTCAGTTCACTATGTATACTGCCCCACCTTCGTTCAGTTTACACTTCTCAGGCAAGGATGATTGGGATGTAGTCTGTCTCCTGCTTAAGACCAGGCAAAGGTTATGGAATGACAAATTATAAACACTAACTCTGGCTGAAATTGCTTTATGTAACTACCTGTGAGTTCAATAGACCAAAAAAGAGCATTTGAAGAATTACACTTTTGAAACTGGTTCAAAAATGTTTGCTTAATGATCACCAGTGGGGAAGATACACAACAAAAGGCCCCAGGAGCCCTGGTAATTTTTCAGTGGATACTAAGGAGTTGACAGGAAGAAAACACTACATAAAATCATGTGCCAGTATCAGGAGCAGCCACTTAGGAACAGGGGTTGGTAGGGAAAATTCATACATAAAGATTTGTCCTAAAGGAGGTGAGAGTGTCACTGAGCATAAGACATCAAGCATCTGCCTCTGTTAGACGTGAGACTAGTCATTCGTGTCCCAAGGCTCAGATTCCCAGGACCAACTTCATCAGTATTGAAATGTTACTTTTTAAAAGATATAATTGAGATAGAGATCAAAAAATGGGAGGGGGTCGAGGGAGGGAAAGTGGAAGAAAAACATGTGAAGGGGGTATCTATGTACAAAAAGTAATGTACCCACTAACTTGATGAATGTGAGTGTAACTGTAGCCCCTCAGTATATCACCTGACAATAAAATACAACAAAAAATTTAAAATACAATAGAATAAACAGAAATGAAGCTATTTAAAAATCATTTTACACTTTTAAAAATGATTAAGTGTAGCAGAATATTAGCAAAGGGATTTCTTGGTATGATATTTTTCTTCCTTGAGTGCTTTGCTTATCCCAAATTATCCGTGGTGAACTTGAAAATATTTTGTGAGAAAAAATATGCACATTATGTAAAATTAATGCATTAGCCCTCTAAGTAAAACAAGGCAGTTTATTCAGTGATTCTAGGGGGAGGACATGTATGAATACGTGTGTAGTAGTTTTCGGGCTAGGGCCTGGGTTATATCCTGAACTTTTGTGCCCAGGGCTATTACCCTACTATTTATTTGTTGTTTTTTTTTTGTTTTTTGTTTTTTGTTTTTTGTTTTTTGCCAGTCCTGGGCTTGAGCTCAGGGCCTGAGCACTGTCCTTGGATTTTCTCAAAGCTAGAGCTCTACCACTTGAGCCTCAGCACCACTTCTGGCTTTTTTCTACATATGTGGTACCGAGGAATTGAACCTGGGTCTTCATGCATGCTAGGCAAGCACTTTAACCACTAGGCCAAACTCCTGGCCCCTACCCTACTACTATTTAAGTCATAGCTTCACTTCTGGCTTTTCATGTTTAATTGGAGATAAACAGTCTCACTGACTTTCTTGCTCAAGCTAGTTTTGAACCTCAATCCTCAGGTCTCAGCCTCTTGAATAGCTAGTATCACATTGACATCCAGCATTTTATACAATGCATTTAAAAAATATAGGTAGATCATGCTGTCAGACACTAATTTTTTCATGAGGGAAACCAATGAGCCTATATTCCTTTGAGCCTGACTTACTTCACTTAATAAGATTTTTTTCCTTTTTTTTCATATATTTTTATTGTACTTAATAAAAGGGTTACATTATATTCACCAGATAGCAGGTGCATTACTTCACATTAATATGATTTTTTCTAAGTCTTTCCATATCCTTACAAATGGGGTAATGTCATTCTTTCTTACAACAGCATAGAATTCCATTCTGTATAAATACCATATCTTGTTGATCCATTCATAAACTGAGGGGCATCTGAGTTGGTTCCATATCTTTGCTATGGTAAATAGTGCTGCAATAAACATCATTGTGCAAGTGGCTTTACTATGTCCTTGTTTCTGAACAATTGGGTAAATGCCAAGTAGTGGAACTGCTGGGTCATAGGGGAGTTCTATGTTTAGTCTTTTGAGGAACTGCCATACTGCTTTCCATAGTGGTTGAACGAGTTTGCACTCCCACCAACAGTGTAGTAGTGATCCCTCCTGTCCACATCCCCTCCAGCATCTGTTGATACTGGATTTCTTGACCCTGGCCATTCTAACTGGTGTGAGGTGGAATCTTAGAGTTGTTTTGATTTGCATTTCTTTTATGACCAGAAATGTCGAACATTTCTTCTTGTATCTATAGGCCATTCTTATTTATTCTTCAGAGAAGACTCTCTTTAAGTCTTTGGCCCATTTTTAATGGGATGGTTGTTTCTTTGGTGAATAGCTTGGGAGTGATTCAATTTTTTGAGCTATTGATATATTTTAGATATGAGGCCTTTGTCCGTTGTATGGTTAGTGAAGATCTTTTCCCACTCTGTAGGCTTTCTAGTTAATTTGCTAGCTATGTCTTTGCCATACAGAAGCTCTGCAGTTTAAAGCAGTCCCACTTATCCAGCCTTTCTGTGATTTGTTGTGTTTCTTGGTCCTTATTAAGAAAGTTTCGACTTGTGCCAAGGAGACCTAGCGTATCTCCAATTCCTTCTTGTAAAGTTTTCAATGTATTGGCTTTTACCCCAGGTCTTTGATCCACTTGCAGTTGATCCTGGTGCAGGGTGACAAAGAAGGATCCAACTTTAGTTGTCTGCAGGTGCTTAACCAGTTCTACCCGCACCACTTGTTGAAGAGGCTGTCTTTCTTCCATTCTATTTTTTTGCTCCCTTATCAAAGATTAAGTGGCCATAGGTCTGTGGGTTAATATCTGGGTCCTCAGTTCCCATTCTATTGGTCTTCAGGCCTGTTCTTGTGCCAGTACCAAGCTGTTTTGGTCACTATAGCTCTGTAATAGAGTCTAAAGTTTGGAATTGAAATTCCTCCTGCGCTGTTCTTTCTGCTAAGAATTGTTTTTGCTCCCCGGGGTCTTTTATTATTCCACATACAATTTTGGGTTGCCTCTTCTATTTCTTTGAAGAATGACATTTGGATATTGATGGGTATTGTGTTGAATTTGAAGTTAGCCCTTGGCAAGATTGCCATTTTCACCATGTTAATTCTTCCAATCCAGAAGCATGGGAGCTTTTTCCATTTCCTCAGTTCTGCTTTAATTTCCTTTTTCAGGGTTTTAAGTTTTCATCCAAAAGGCCCTTTACATTTTTAGTTAATTCCTAGGTACTTTATTTTCTTTGAGGCTATTGCAAAAGGATTCTGATTGTTGCTTCATCCCTCTCATTGTTGGCATAAAGGATGGCAGTTGAGTTTTGAGGGTTAATATTATACCCTGCTACCTTGCCAAAGCTTGCCAGCTCAAGCAGTTTGGGGGTGGAGTCTATAGGGTTCTTTAAATACAGAATCATATCATCTGCAAAGAGGGAAAGTTTCACTTCCTCTTTCCCTATTTGGATCCCTTTTATGCTTGCTTCTTGCCTTATTGTTCTGGCTAGTAATTTTAATACTATGTTAAAGAGGAGTGGAGAGAGTGGGCATCCTTGTCTCATTCCTGATTTTAGAGGGAATGGCTTTAGCTTTTCGCCATTAAGTATAATGCTAGCTGTGGGTTTGTCATACACAGCCTTTATTATACTGAGGAATGTTCCATGGATTCCCAGTTTCTTCAGAGCTTTTAGCATAAAGGGGTGTTGGATCTTGCCAAATGCCTTTTCTGCATCTATTGAAACAATTATGTAATTCTTGTCCTTGCTCCTGTTGATGTGTTGTATTGTATTAATTGATTTGCATATATATATGTTGAACCAGCTTTGCATCCAAGTGATGAATCCAGTTTGATCATAGTGTATAATTTTTTTGATGAGTTGCTGAAGACGGTTGGCCAGTATTTTGTTGAGAAGTTTTGCATCAATATTCATCAAAGAAATGGATCTATAGTTCTCTTTCTTTGATGAATCTCTGTCTGGTTTTGGGATGAAGGTTATAGTGGATTCATAGAATGCGTTTGGCAATGTGCCTTCGTTTTCAATTTCGTTGATGAGCTTGGGGAGTATTAGTGTGAGCTCTGCTTTGAAGACCTTATAGAATTCAGCTGTGAATCCATCTGGCCCTGGGCTTTCCTTGGATGGAAGGTCAAACACTGATTTTTTTCTTATTCTGTCATGCCTAGACCATAAACTTTTTGATGAATTTTGTCATTGTAACTAGGCCATGCTATTTAGTTGAATATTTTCCTGGGTGTGTCACATTATTTTTGAATTTTAATAGCATTTGAATCTACACATTGAATACAGTAGAATTTATTTCCCAGTGTAGGTGAACATCAGCTGGTTAACTGAAGAACTAAACAGAAAAAATAGAGAGCTTGAGTACAAAAGAATTGCTTCCCTAGCCTGTGTTCCACTCTCTTCCACACCGTGTCTCCTTATTTCCCAGCTGCACATCACTGCACTTTTCAGCCTCCTCCTTTTGAAACAATTACATAAGAGAAAAAGGGTGGCAGGAAAAGAGACACAGAAAAACAGAGAAAGAGAAACTACTTAATAGAACTAAAAAAATAACTAAAGCAAAGGTAAGTCCAGTCCATTTGAAATGTTGAGAGAGAGAGAGAGCCAGAGAGAGAGACTAATTAATAGAAACAAAACATAAATAAG
Organism: Megascapheus bottae; assembly: GCF_031878675.1. Taxonomy (NCBI): domain Eukaryota; kingdom Metazoa; phylum Chordata; class Mammalia; order Rodentia; family Geomyidae; genus Megascapheus; species Megascapheus bottae. The sequence goes on from NC_143517.1 coordinate 25,807,152, forward strand.
CAAGGGTCAGTTTCCTAAGTTCTTCAGTCATTTTGTGTTTGGTTTGCCATGACCAGGCACCTTTCTGAGTCATTATAATAAAAATTTGAAAATGCGAGGCATGGTGGCTCAGGCCTGTAATCCTAGCTACTCAGGAGGCTGAGATCTGAGGATCATGGGTCAACGCCAGCCTGAGTACAAAAGGACCTGACACTCTTATCTCCAATTAACTTCTAGAAAATGGAATGTGATGCTGTAGCTCAGGGGTAGGGTGGTAGCCTTGAGCTAAGGAGCTCAGAGACAGTGCCCAGGCAAGTTCAAGCCCCACGACTAACAAAAAGAAAAAGAAAAAGAAAACATGAGTCATAAAGGTGTTCTCAGTCTGGCATGAGAAAGGTGGAAAGTAAACAATTAAAGAGCAGAGGGACCTTCCTGAGTCACCATGAATGTCTGTAGGATTCTAGGGTGGGTCAGAATGACAAATCTGGAGTGAGGCAGGTGCACCAAACTGAGGGATATCTGTTGGGATAGTGGGTCTAGAGGAGAAAAACAAAGAGGATGAAGTAAACATGTTTCCTTTTAATGACATGCTGATATTGGCTACATTAGTGACCTTCCAGGAGATACCCAAGAGACAGCAAAGGAGATGAAAGATAACATAGTACATTAAGGACAACAATCATTCATTATATGGCTTTTGTTTCAGTATCCTGGAGGTCCTTTCGATTAGCTTCATACTATATGGCCTTATGTATCAAGGTTTTGCTCTATTGCAGATCTCTCTTAGTAGAGCCCAAGGTTTCTACTGGTTATGACAAATGAGGGAAACCATTGAGCCTAAGTTCCTTTGAGTCTGGCTTACTTCACTTAATATGATTTTTACTTAGAAATATTTTTAAAAATTTTAATAACATTAAAATGTTTTGACAATAAAAAATCAAAATAATTTTTGCAAAAGTGTGTAATGATAAAAATTATGTAAACAGGTATGCATATATATGCAAAAAAAGGAATTTGTATAAGATGACATAAAATAGTATAGTCTCTGCTATTAAAATGCATTGCAAAAAGAATCAAATACATTAACCATGTAATTTTTGTTTCTTCTGAGTGGAAATCATCTAATCAGCTCTTCTGCTGTTGGTTCTAAAATGTATTCATTTCATATGTTAGTGATTTATATTTGTCTCCAAGTGAATCTGAATTCTATAATCAATTTTCCAGGTATGTGATATTTCCTTTCAATTTCCTGGATGTTCTATGTAATCTAGTCATTGTAAAAGCATTTATACTCACACACACGCACACACACACACACACACACACACACACATACACACACCCCAAATATAATCTCATTAAATATTTTTCAGATATCTGTATGGATTGTGTGTGTCTGTTTGGGAATAAATTTGCATCAAGCCAAATGCCAGGTAGTATATTCCATTTAAAACTTGTTAAATGTTTGGGGACATGATAAATGGCATTCAGTACAACAGATATTGTATATTGCCTGTTAGGGCAGAGTTTAAAAGCTAATTACATATTCAACCCTGCTTAGTTAGTGAACCATAGAAACACCTAAATAAGCAATTTGTATTTATGCAGCATGAAATAGTTATCCTATTAACACTTAATTTGAAGCATATGAAGAAAAATACTTCTTCAAACCAAAACCAAAATAGAAGTCAATTTATTTTGAAGGCCCAAGGTAATCAAGCTAACAATTAGCATGTTCTCTACTAACATTTTTGTTTTCATGTTCACCTGAAAATTATTCATCAAATCATGAAAGTAATTGTTAGTAATTGACATGCCACCTATTTTCCAAGCCATTCCATTTCCCTTTTCTATCTTACACCTTTTCTACCTTTCAGAAATTTGAAGTCAATAGACTGAAGAGTTTTATTTTCTCCATGAGAGTTTTGTGAGGGAACTGAACTTGCTGCAATCAAGAGAGTTCAGAAGGCACTTGTTAAATAATTGCCTAATTAATTTCTCTTTTTCTAATATTTTCATAACAAAAGATAAAAGGAGCCCTTGCTTGTGATAGCTATAAGAAAAAGGAAGCTACAGACACGAAAAGGTTAAGAGCACCAAATAATCTGCTCCTGCCACAGTTCTTCCGTTAACCAGTGTCAACGCAAATGCTTTCCGACCTTTCACAATAAACTGCACCTTTCTGAATTTCAGTGACTCATTTTCATTTTGTAGTAAGGACTTATGTCACATTAGAAAAAAGTTTTAAAGGTTGTTTACTATTGTCTAAGAAACATAATACTACCTTTCTTGAATAACCTAGTTATCACTCCAACAGAGTTGAAAAATCAACCCATACCATCATGGGCACAAAGAAAAGATATACCTACAGATCCACAGCCCTTTGGACCATAGAACCATATAGATTTTCCTCTAAAGAGAATACAGCTAGTTGAATACATAGAATGCTTCCAGGAAGGTAGCTTTCACACTGATCACGGATGCCTACTTCCTAACCCAGATCATCCTCAGTATTAAACAGGCAGAGAACTGAACAAATTCAATACAACTCCACAGAGTGGCAAACAAATTCACACCGAAGCATGAATATTTAAGGAGAATAGATCTCTTAAGTTAAACAAGATTGTTCTCTTCTCCCAAAGGTCCACAGTACTTGAATATAAGAAGGAAAGACAATGCATCATCTTCTCAATCTGAGAATAGTCATTTGTAATTATCAGTGGGGGATTGGTTCTGAGATGCCCAGGATATCAAAATTCAAGGATATTTAAGTGCTACATATAAAATGATATAGTATTTGCAGAAAAGAAAAATACTGCTCATCTTGTAATCTTACCTAGATTACTTGCAATATTCAACACACCAAATGAATGTTACCTAAACAGTTGCTACAAGATGTGGTAGATAAAATGTGCCTATAAATCTATAAGTAGACACACTGGCTGGTAAGCAAGGAGTTGCAAATGAATTTACTGAAGTGTCATAAACTCTACAGAGAGCTTAAATAGTATAATTTTTTAGGAATGCTCAGTCAAAGCTCAATCAAGTAAGTATCAGCAAATAGGTAATTGCAAGCATGGAGGGTAGGGCCAAAGGAGAGGGACAGAACATTGAAGGAGGGAAGGAAAGAGAATGCAGACACAAATTCACTGTATATACCACAGAAGTGAGAAAAATAAGGGAAGGGATAGGTGGAAGGGGGGTGGAGATGTTGACTTGGTGCCATAGATCAAGATGCATTGTCTATATAAGCTGCTTTGTTGTATAGAAAAAAATGAATACAAAATCTAAAATCAAGAAAAGTGAGGCAAAACAGTGAGTTGGGAGGGGTGGGAAGGGGAGATATTGATCAAGTTGAACTGCATTCATAAACTGCTTTGTTGAATGGCAGCTCCTTTGTACAACTACTTAAAACACACCATAAATAGTAGCTGCATTATATTATAAGGAATCACGGCAAGAAAAAATCTGTACATGGCATGATGCAATCAGTTCAATAGCATTTTCAGATAAAATATGCAGTCTCTCAGATATCATTTCTTTTCCCCTTTGGGAGGTTTGTGGCTATCTCACACAGAGAGTTACAAAGTAAATCATGGAAGCAAGTATTGACTCTAGAATCTTGGTTTCCATGGTGATGTTCTTTATTCCCTGGGTTGTGTTATCCTTGTAGAATGATTCCAGCATCCCAGATCACTCTTGGTCCAGGTTTGCTTGTCTAGATTATGGTATCATGGTCCAATGCTGTTAAGATTTATCCATCTGCCTCCCAGACCACAGAGCCCTCTGGAATCCTTGCATTGGGTGAGCATACAGTGAGTGGGTAATGAGCTGAATCAGGAAACAGCTTCACCAGACATTTCCAATGTGTCAGCTTTCAGTACTATGGAACATCAATTTAGTGGTATTTATTAGCCACTAATCTGTAGCATTTTTTAAATAACCCAAATGGCTTAATACATAAGCCAAATACCTTCTAAAGAGATGTTTATTATATGCAGACATCAACTGTACATTCATAGATTTCAAACTCAGAGGTCTTTCTGTGAACTAAGTTATCTGCTACCGGCACAAAAAGAAAGTGATTTTTAGAAGAGCAAAACTTAATCAGCTGATGTGAGGTCAGGTGCTCCCACCACAAGACCTTGGATAGAGTGGACATCCAATGTTTATTTGGGCCGGGAGTTTAGCCTAGTGGTAGAGTGTTTGCCTAACATGCATGGAGACCCGGATTCAATTCCTTGTTACCACATACATAGAAAAAAGCCAGAAGTGGTGCTGAGGTTCAAGTGGTAGAGCTCTAGCCTTGAGAAAAGAGCCCAAGGACAGTGCTCAGGCCCTGAGGTCAAGCCCAGGACTGGCAAAAAAATAAAAATATTCAATGGTGACATTAAATTCTGGATGTGACTGGTCTAAGGACACATAAATTGCACTTCTTAAAGAAAAAATGAAAAGGGGAGAGGGAGAGAGACAGAAGGAGAGAGAGAGAGAGAGAGAGAGAGAGAGAGAGAGAGAGAGAGAGAGAGAGAGAGAGAGAGAGAGAGAGAGAGAGAGAGAGAGACTGTCTTATAGAGAACAGAATTAAACATATGAGAGATCTATCTACTGAAGTTTTAATCCGGCCATGATGCTCACTATACTGTTTTCATTTTACACTTAGAGATCCTGATCAGTCATATGTTCAGTGTGTGTGTGTGTGTGTGTGTGTGTGTGTGTGTGTGTGTGTGTGTGTGTGTGTGTGTGTGTGTGTGTTCGTTGGTTGGTTAGTTGGTTCTGGGGCTTGAAACTCCCTGAGCTTCTTTTCCTCAAGGCTAGCACTCTACCAATTGAGCCACAGCACAACTTTTTTCTTAGTAGTTTAGGAAATAAGAGTCTCAAGGACTTTCCTGGCCTGGCTGGCTTTGAACCACGATCCTCAAATCTCAGCCTCCTGAATAGTTTAGGATTATAAGCATGAGAGCTACCAGTGCCAGAATCTACCTTCACATTTTCAAGACAAAGAAAACTGAGGAACAGGGAGTTGCAAATTGGTTAATCTTTTTACTATTACTATTGAATTCTATACTAAAAAATAAGCATCCTAAACCAAATCAGCTGCTCCATACTAGAAAAAGTCTATTGTTTTTGCACTCTTGCGTATAGGTAGAGTAACAAAGCAAGAATACCATCAGTATCATTTTGGACCACATTACTGAATTTTAAATTTTGTTATGTCTTTATTGTAGATAATGATAAGAAGCTTTCTATAGGTCTTCATTTCAACCATAAATTATTATCTAATATTATTACATAAAATACATATTGTCTTATATATCATATTATCTTATAGATCTTAGATTATATACACTTGGATTGACTAGATAACTTACAATAAACCCAATTACAAATCATCTAAGAGAATTAAACTTCTCAAATGTATACCCCCAGCCACAGAATGATGGAATATCTTTCTTCCAGTTCACTTAGAGACTTCCCACCTTGATACAGAAGGTTCAAAAGTGCTTCAAAGTTAGGAAACTTATTTTATTGAACATTTTTGACAAATCCTGGTACAGTCTTTTTAAGTTCATTGAAACTTTAATGAACTATTGGAAAATGAATTAGTGAATTTATTAATGAATAATGTGCCTACTCTTGACTATAATGTCAACATCCAACTGTACTATATTTAATGAACTTATTTAATACATGTATTAATTTACATGGAAAATATATCACTACATATAGTTGAAGATGAATTTTAGAAGTTCAGATTTATTTTTAAAAATGTAGACATGACAGGTCTGTAAGCCAGTGTTTTGTCATATTGTGTATGTATACAAATATATACATATTGTATACATACTCATATATATTATATATAGGAATATATATAAGAAATTATTCTCCTGTCTTGTTCTGCTGTCATTTTCTACTGGCTCCATGGTGTAGTTATATGAACTTCCTACAGATGGCTGTGATCAAGGTTTTGCATTCTCATTCATTTTACTCTGCCTGAAGGCCTCAAGAATAGTGATTTGGCCTTGCTTCTTTTTGTTGTCTCCATGGTGACAAGAACTCTGCAACTCCTGTTTGAGACAAGCTGTGGACTAGATCTTATATCCAGTGTTTTCTCTTGTGAGGAAAGCCTTGACCAATGAACATGAACTCATAGTTGCATAAAGCAGATTTCAGCAAATATTTTAATTAATTTATTGATAACTGATCTCTGTCAATAATTCTTCATTATGAATTCAGATGCTTTGGCCTCCTTTCCTTTCGAAAAGACAAAGATCCAATGTAATGAGTGCAAGAGGATGTTAGAGATGTAGAAAGAAATTATTGGTATGTTCTGGTATAAAAATATTATCCTGACCCTCCCACTACCAGGATTGCTAGGAGAAGGAAGCTGCTTTTGAGTTTATCACATATTCCAGCTAAAATCTCTGACAGAAATGCAAATGCATATTGAAAATGTAGAAAACCAATAGCTAAGATTCTAACTGAATGGAGAGGGGGAGGAACATTGATTTAAAGGGAAATTCTGCGTAACTAATTTCAGTGGGACTTCCATAAAGATAAAGAGACCTGTGCAACCCAAAGATAGGAAAAGTATGGAGAAAAGCCTTACAAATGATTTGGGGGTGAAGGGGGAGATAATTAAAATGTGTTCTTTTTATCCATCGTGCCCTAGAAAATATCATTATACCACATGCTGATTAATGATAAATTAACATCTGAAAAAATGTTCTTAAACATTTTCAAAAATCTCCCTGTACCATTCATTGGTAGAGAGAAGTAATTGTTTCACAAAACGCATAAACAATACTGATCAAATATTTTCAGTCTCTTGAAAGTAACCGAAAATTCAAGTATTCATCTCAGTCTGAAAAACTGAAATAGCACAAAAAAGAGTAGTTTATTACTGTTTTCCTTAGTCCTGTTTCTATCTAACCTTACCTATCCTGATTTCCCACAGTGTTCATGGAGCAAAGCAAAATGAATCTCTTTCATGGATTGAGAACATTTCCAAATGTCATGTTTCTGTGAAGGCTAAATGAATTTAGTTGTTAGAGCAAGACTACATTAAAATTGAATTCTTCACTTACTTTCAATGCCTAATTCACCTTGGACTTTTAATTAGCAATCAAGATGAAGCTTTCTTTACATTTCTTTCCCCATTTTATTTATGTTTGATATATGATCCCACACCAAGGACATTCTTTCCTCAAAGTTCGTTCATGTGGTGATTGGCTGTTCTTTTGTTTTGTGGAGTCGAGTACCATGGCAAATAACCTTCCTGGTGTCAATATCTATCTCTTGATTATTACTGACCATAATAGAAAAATCATTTTAGAAAGACACCTTCTTATTGCTGTCATGTTGTTGCTGTCATGTACAAACTTCTCACTTAATACTCCTTTCTCAGGACAGACTGATACCTATACCTCCAAGTTTTCATTCTGCACTCAGGTAGAAAAATTATAAGATTATTCAACAGTCTCATATCAAGTAGCATAGACCTCCACTCCACTTTGGCTGTGTCTGTAGCCTCTTCCTAACCATTTTCTTTACCTGTGACTATCCTAATTCTAAAGCAACTCATTTTCTAAGAATATCAGCATTTTAGAAATTATTTTTTGTCAGTAATTGGGCTTAAACTCAAGACCCGGACAGAAGCGCTATCCCTCTACCACTTAGGGCCACAGCTCCACTTCCAAACTTTTGGTGGTTAATTGGAGATAAGAGTCTCATGGACTTTCCTGCCCGGGCTGGCTTTGAACTGCAGTCATCAGATCTCAACCTCTTGAATAGCTAGGGTTGCAGGTGTGAGCCTCCAGTGCCAGGCTAAAAAAATTATTTTTAATGACCTCCAGAATTCTACTTTATCCCAATCTAAGAATCATAATGAATACAGCTTCAACAAACAAATGAATAAACATTCAGATATGGCATTTTTATTTTTTCTTTGTGTAATAGTTTTATTGATTACACTAGTGCTGTAGTATAGTATGCTATACTATAGGATAGCAGATCAATAAAATAATCCCAGTAAAAGTAGAATCATTAATTTTCAAAGTGTCCATGATTTGGGGTAAGATTATTGGTTTAAGGGCACTGTTTTAATATGTTATATTGCTTCATCAGAAAGTATTACTCATTGATTTTTGCAAGAAAAAAAAACAAAACAAGAGGCAGAGATAATATCTATGCAAAGCAAGCAGATTTAGTTAAAGTACCTGTAGTACCAGGTGTATTTGACACCTTTTTAACACAATTTCATAACTAAAAGCCTCCAAATGAGGTGTTTTAGAGTATATTTACCCAGGATCTCTTGACCATTTAGTCTACAGTGTTTTGTCCTTAATGGCTCAGTAAAATGATCCTAGCTTGCAAGAGTAGATCATTTGCAGAAGCACTTGTGAAGCACTACAGATATGGAATTTTTAGAGCTGAGGAGGCAAAAAGAAAAAATTACATATGACAAGACATAACATTTTTCATGTCCCTTTAGTTATTTTGATACTAGAAATTTAAACAGTGAAGTATTTTTTCTGAACTAGTTAAGTGATAACTCTGAAAAACATAGGTCTAGCTACACTATTAGCTATAGTGGGTATAGTAGATAGGGGTGCTCATAAGTGTACAAAAGTGTATAAAAGACTCTCCTGCTGTATGAAGTAAATGTTTCAACCAGTAATTTTAGGACCTTATTTAGTTCTTCTCTATAAGGTTCACGAATTTGGTTGGATGGGCATAAGGTCATGTTTAATTCACACTATTTATGTGTGAATATTTTCTGTCATTTCAGAAAAAATAAAACCATCTATTTAAACTTTATAAAAACTATTAAAAGCCAAGTGGAATCATTTCTAGTATGAAATCTTTCCTAGCCTCTCTGTCATTCTACGAAATAGTCTCACAAATCTGTTCCAGTTCTTAAATAACATTTCAGTGGACTATAATGTCACTATTCTATTAAGAAACAATAAAAGTTTCTAAAAAAAAACAAATCTTATCTCTAAAAACAATTAGTCAATACACAGTAGTACTCAATAATTGTTTATAAACATCTATATGAGTGAATGATTAAGGCTTTCCCCATATGAGCTATAATTAATTAGTTCAATGAATATTTATGAAGCACTCACTATAGGCCCACTTATTATTCTAATTAGCTGGCAATATAACAGTGAACAAAGCAGATAATAATCTCTGGCCCACAAGGTTTAGGATTCTCTTTGCACTGTTGAGAAAATGATTTTTTAAATGTATTTTTAAAAGACTAAACCAAACGGAAGAAAAGCAAGTAAAACATTTCTGTAGTGGTTTAAGAAACTCCATTTCAAGGTGCGTGGAAACCTGTTAAAAAAGAACATACCAAGAATGGCCAGGAAGTCACAAACATTAAAACGTAAAATAGGCACAATTATAGGAAATTCATCCTGCTGAACAATGAATGTCAGTTTATTAATATTCATTATACACAGAGATTCCAGGAATAGTAGACATTGACTATTTAGCTAGCATGATGCTTATATATTGCAAATTTTATATCTCAATGTGTGAATTAGAAGGCAGTTGAATGTAATTGCTAAAAATATCTAAAAATCTTTCTTTGGATAACTTATTCTCAGAATAATTCAATAGAGATTCTACAAAACAGAAAGAATCAAGAAAATGGCATGCTGTCTTTCTCCTATCAGCTGCTCTAGAATATGCTGTAGCGGTGAGGAGGAGAGAAATGGAAAGGCAAGCCATGAATATTGGGTTTATTTTCAAGAAGCTTCTGGAAACATTTTTTTATAACTGTGAAAAAGTTTACACTCTTATTCTTGAACTGCTTGTCAGGTATACCTCAATATAGTTTGGAAGAATGATGTTCTGGGAAGATAGCTATCTGGTAATATACATATCTATAACAAAATCAGATCTGATTTATTGTATGACTCAACCTGATGGAGTTTAAAATTAATACCCAAGCTGGAGTATTGTACAAAATGCTTTCCTGCCAGCTGCCAGCTGCCAGCTGCTATCAGTTGCAATCCTAGCTACTAAGGAGGATGATATCTGGAAAGCATGGTTGGAAGCCAACCCTGGCAGAAAAGTCCATTAGACTCTTTCCACCAGTTAACCAAAAGCTCAGAAGTAGAGCTGTAGATCAAGTGAAAAAGTGCTAACCTTGAGCAAAGAAGACTAAGGAATAGTGCCCAAGTCCTGAGTTCAAGCGGCTCCAACACAGGCCCAATTAAAAGAGCCATTTATTCTTTTTGTTGTTAATAAAAGGCAGAATCTTATTTTTAATTATCTTATGACATTCCATTGTATGATTTTTGTGACAATTTGTTCCCCACTTCTGGTCATTAGAGTGTCATGACTTAGGACATAAGAAAAAACCATTACACATAGCTCATACAGTTCTTTTTTAAAAACAAATATTCTGGGAGAGGAAGAGAGTGAGAGAGAAAGATTCTCTATCTCTTTAACCATCAATTTATTTATTGGTGAGATAAGAATAAAATCCACTTTTAATAGGAAGCGATACCATGTTGGGACACAAAAAGTACAGATAGCATCTGTGCTGCAATCTTGTTTCCTCCACTCTCTAATGAAGTGTTTAACTGAGCAAGGGGAATGACCTTGGTTACATTCACTAATCAACAATATCATCTTTTCCCCAGCACAGCACAAACACTGGGAGGGTGGACACCCCAGAGAGAGCAAGGGGTACGGGCTTGTGAACAACATGGGCCAGGACATCTACAGATCCTTCTGCACAGTCTTCCCTTTTTGTGCTTTTAAAACATCCTCTCATTCTTAGCCCAAGGCCGGTGGCTCACAACTGTAATCCTAGTTACTCAGGAGGCTGAGATCTTAGGATCGCAGTTCGAAGCCAGCCCCAGCAGAAAAGTTCCAATGAGACTCTTATCTTCCACTTAGCCACTCAAAAACCCAAAGTGATACTGTGGCTCAGGTGGTGGAGCATTAGTCTCAAGCACAAAGGGGCTCAGAGTTGAAGGCCCACAATCAACAAAAATAAATAAATAAACCAGCCTTTAACCTATCATTCTTAGGAAATGATCACAAGGGTTCAATGTCTGTGTGCATATGATCGTATATTGTTATCAAAGTGAACTCCAAGAAATGGAAACCCCAGTTTTTTTATTGTACTATTTTCGGTTATTTTTTTTCCTTCAGTTTATTCCCTTTTGTCACTGTTATGGATTTCTGTACCTTGTGTCTTGTGTATAAGTTTATCCGATTAGAGGAAGGGAAGGGAAAGCACAGAAATGATGGTACAATAGCAGTGAAAGCAATTCAGCAGTGAGACCCACTAGACCCTGTGTTGCAAATGAACCATACAACTTGGGAAGAGGGAAGCCAGGGAGGAAAAGCTGGGAGAGAGTAAGGGAGGGATTCAAAAAGAAATGTACTCCTTATCTGATTTATGGAACTGTTACCCTTCTGAACATCATCTTTACAATACAATTTAAAATAAAAATAAAAATAAATAAATTATCCACTAAAATAGAATAAATAAAACAAAATAAAGTAACATCAATTTAAGGCAGAGATTGGTGAGCAGATTAGAGCCAAACACTATGCTCAGTGCACATGGTACTTGGAATCCTGCATGCCAGTCATTTCCTCTAAAACTCCATCAAGCAACTGTGTATTCCTGGCTCTGTCTGTCATTCCACAACATCTGCTTCATACTCATCTGTGAATCTTCAAGGCACACTACAAGAACCACAGTGTATAATGTTGCAGAATCAAACTATTAAACTGGACTAAGTCATAAACTCTTCATACACTACCAATTTATTGCTCAGCATTTATTGAGAATTATGGACTAGTTTCTGGAGGGGAAAAAATGACTAAAATCTTCTTCCTGTCACAGGGAGGCTGAAAATCAGTATGAGGGAGACATAGGTAAAGTAATAATTAAATTAACAATAAAACACTTGAACATATTTATGCCTGAAATGTTCTGAGAGCACAAAAGATTTAATGATTCCAGAAATCACCTTGAGAGAGCAGAAGAGCAATAAAAAGAAAGGAGGAGGAAGAGAAGGAGGAGGAGGAGCAGGAGGAGGAGGAGGAGGAGGAAAAGGAGGAAGAGAAAAGGAAGGAAGGAAGGAAGGAAGGAAGGAAGGAAGGAAGGAAGGAAGGAAGGAAGGAAAAGAGGGAGGGAGGAAGGGAGGGAGGGAGGGAGGGATGGTGCCCAGGTTATAAGGTCAAGCCCAAGGATATGAACCAAAAGAATAAGAAGACAAAGATTGCACTCTGAAGTTTTACAAGAAAAGGAAGTAACCAAATGCTTACATGTCCTTGTATCTGGCTGTGTGACATGATGTGCTGCTTTGGGATGCTATAAACAAGAAACCTTAGTCACATGAAGTCCATAGCCTTATACCTCTTCTTTAGAAAGAGGCCTGCCCGTGGCATTTCAGTTCAATAATAAAAAGCACACTGATATAGTGTATATATGTTTTATTTTCTTAAGAAAATACCTAGTGGAACTGTTATATCACAAAGTCAGAATCAAATCTGGTGGCTCAGCTCCATAGTTCTTCCTAGTGAGGGTTCTGAGATCCAAGGCCACTCACCGACAAAGTTAGCAGATTTTGTCTAAACAAATAAACCAGGCCTAGTGGTGCATGTCTGTAATCTCAGCTTCGTGGTATAAAAAGGATTGAAGTCCAGGCTGATTTAGGAAAGAAGGAAAGGAAGAAAGGAAGAAAGGAAAAAAGAAAGAAAGAATGTAAGAAAGAAAGAAAGAAAGAAAGAAAGAAAGAAAGAAAGAAAGAAAGAAGAAAGGAAGGAAGAAAGAAGAAAGGAAGGAAGGAAGGAAGGAAGGAAGGAAGGAAGGAAGGAAGGAAGGAAGAAAGAAAGAAAGAAAGAAAGAAAGAAAGAAAGAAAGAAAGAAAGAAAGAAGGAAAGAAAGAAGGAAAGGAAGGAAAAGAAAAGAAAGAGGGAAGGAGGAAGGGAGGGAGGGAGGGAAGGAGGAAGGGAGGAAGGAAGGAAGGAAGGAAGGAAGGAAGGAAGGAAGGAAGGAAGGAAGGAAGGAAGGAAGGAAGGGAGGGAGGAAGGAAGGAATTCTATTTGAAAAAAGAAAAAAAACTGGGTTTGGGAGTTTGGCCTAGTGGTAGAGTGCTTGCCTAGCATGCACGAAGACCTGGGTTTGATTGCTTGGTACCACATACATAGAAAAAAAAAAGCTGGAAGTGGTGCTGAGGCTCAAGTGGTAGAGTTCTAGCCTTGAGAAAATCAAAATCCAAGGACAGTGCTCAGGCCCTAAGCTTAAGCCCAGGATTGGCAAAAAAAAATTAAGCAAAAGGGCTAGTTGAGTGAGTTGAGTGGGGAGAGTGGCAGAGGACCTGCCTAGCAAGCACAAGGTCCTGAGTTAAATCCCATATCACCAAAAATTTGAAAAAATAAGATAAAGAGTATAATTCCCTCTTTGGTTTGAAGAATATACAACTCTTAACAGAAGAGGTGCTAATATTTTTAGTCTACCTTAAATATACTGTAATTATACATACAGATCTGCTTTTAAAGGCATAATTAAATTTGTGTTCACAGCAGGAAGGTTTTTTTGCTTTTATTTTTTTCATATATTTTTATTGTAATTAATAGAAGGGTTACATTACATTCGCCAGATAGAAGGTACATTACATCACATACATTGATACCCTTTCTCATGTCTTAGTCCCCATTTCCCTCCCCACCACCCCCACCCTCAACTTGTTTTCCCCCCTTTCCTATCCAATTTCAAATAACCAAATATGCTTATATCCAATATATCAGATAACAGAGTGAAATACTATAACAATATGAGATAACCAAGGGACAGCAAAAAAGATGAGAGATAACATAGTACATTAAGGACAACAATCATTCATTATATGACTTTTGTTTCTATATCCTAGAGGTCCTTTCATTTAGCATCATACTGTATGGCCTTATGTATCTAGGTTTTGCTCTATTGCAAATCTCTGCTAGAAGAGTCCAAGGTTTCTACTGATTATGGCAAATGAGGGAAACCATTGAGCCTAAGTTCCTTTGAGTCTGGCTTACTTCACTTAATAGGATTTTTTCTAAGTCTTTCCATGTCCTAACAAATGGGTCAATGTCATTCTTTCTGACAGCAGCATAGAATTCCATTGTGTATAAATACCACATCTTGTTGATCCACTCATCAACTGAGGGACATCTGGGTTGGTTCCATATCTTTGCTATGGTAAATAGTCACAACAGGAAGTTTTATACAATGTAGAGGGTCCATGAAGAACAAGGAAATAATTTAAAGACAATCATATTGTCTCAGTAAAATATAATAAGCATCTGTGGGAATTGTTAAAACTGGAATCAAAAGGCACACAAACACTTTAGTAGGCACAGAAAATAGTTCTGTAACTATAGTCTCTGTTCATTTTTTTTATGGAGTTTGCTAAACCCTCACAAGCTCTTTACCATTCGAGTCACACCCTGCATCTTTGCAATCATTTACTGAACATGCACACAATAGATGATATATTCCAGTTCCACTCTAAGCAAAATACACAGAACATCACATAAGCTGGAGCAAGGCCTGGCCTCGTACAACTGGCTAATGTGAATATGTCACTGCTTACTATTTTGCCTCTAAACCCTTAGCCTAAACCCTTGGCTTAAATGTTTTGGTCCTAGTCCTGGGAAATAAGGAAACCAAAAATATCCAACTGAGGTGTTGGAGGTGTGGCTCAGTAGGGAGAGTGCTAACCAAAGAGTGAGAACATCAGGTACAACATTCAAGTCTACCCCCCCAAAAAATCCAACAGGAAGATTATAGAAGGATGCTTATAGCAAATATAATTAGACCTTAGGAATACCTACTTTATCTGTATCAGCGATTTTCAAGAAAAACAGGCAAGTGTCATTTAGAGATAAATCTAAGAGAATTGACTTCAAGAGAACCATTTCATACACATTCCTTGAATGCACACTATCTTATAACTAGTATATTCATTGAACCTTCATTAGCCAGGTTTAACCTATAATTAATTTATATCAATTGACTATGGATGGATGGCCTGTTTATACTGTCTCCTCATTTTTCTTTGATAATTGCTTATCTGAGTATTTTTCAAAACAGAATATAAATCCTAAACAGTTCTGTTATATAAAAATCAGTGTTAAATGCTTAGTATCTGTTCAGCAGAACTGTAACCCCTGATTGACTCTGCAAAGTGCTTACTAAAGGCCATAAGATATGACGGATTTTCTCTGAAAAGCTAATGAATGGCTTAGCAAAATGAATACAAGGAAGCTGAAGCATGTTTTGAGGGAGGGAAGAAGGATGAGAAAATAGACTCAGTATATTCAGTGTTCATCATATCAAAGTTGAACTACATAATTCTCAAGTGTTGATGGGATGTGGAAAGGTAAGAGAGAATGATATAAGAGTGACATTGATCAAGATTATACTACCATACAACTATTTAAAAATAGATGAATCAAATTTGATGGCTTTCGTAAACAAGAGTTCCTTCTCTTTTTGTGCCTCACTGGCTAGTTGGGATCATCACCCTCTGGAATTCAGGAACAAAGAGCTGTGGTTAGGTCTCTTGGGAAGGCAGCTGTGTGTGGAAGCCACCAGGGAAGTGTATGCTACTCTGGCCCTCAATGCTCTCATTTGAAAACCGTTTAGCTGTGATTGCTAACTATAGCAGAGTCAACAGAAAACGTGGTCTCCCTACGTATATATTAGGGGATTCTAAGAGATAGAGCCACACTCTTTGAAGGATTTTTGTAGGCTCCCTAGAAAATTACAAGGAGGAGGAAGAAGGAAGGCAAGCAAGAATTGGAGGCAAGAGGGAGTGAGGGAAGGAGGGAAAGAGAGAAGGAGGAAGGGAGGAAAGAAGACAGAGAGGGAGGGAGGGAAGGAAGGAGGGGAAAAAAGGGAGGGAGGAAAGAAAGAGCTAGTTTGCAGCACATGATTTGATGCAGGATTCTCTGTGTTGGCATATTTGCCATTTAATTGAAATTCCAGACTTGAAGCAAAATTGTAGATATGACATTAAGGTATTTGAGGTCCTACTTTGTGTATGGAGAAGACTAACACTAATGATGCAATAAGACTTCATCTAGTTATGCAGAAAAAGCAAACAAGCTTTTACAGGAAAAGAAAAAAGACTGATACACAAACATTTCTTCCATAACTAGAGCCAACTACTTAAATAGCATCCTCAGAATTTTAACAGCACTGTGCCAAATGGAATCTGTACAATAAAACCAAACCAGTTGCCCCAGTGGGACTAAGGCCAAATTCTTTTTAACAAACTAAACTGAAGTTTTGAAAATCAATTTATTTTTATAATATTATTGCTTGTCTCAAATTTTTCTTCTGTATACTCACACACAAAAATGATATCTTACTTTTCAGACATCTAAGCACAAGGCAATATTTGTTTTATAACAAGTACAAATTTAAGCAAATACTAGTCGTGTTTACAAAAATCTTTTGTCTTTATAAAACAATATTATAGGATGGATTAATATTACCAATTTATCTAGAATAATTTATCTGAATTTGTCAAAACAAAAAAATCATGAAGCAAGTTATCTTTTAATTTCCCAAATTCTTTCAGAAAATATTTCTCTATGAGAAACATTTCCTGAAACATTAGGCTGTATGTATCCAAAATTTTCCTATCCTAAGCCCTGGGATCTGTCAAAATGATACTAAACATCTGCTGGATAGATTCTCACAATGAGGGGTTTTTTTTGTTTTTGTTTTTTGTTTTGACCAATCCTGGGCTTGAGCTCAGGGCCTGAGCACTGTCCTTGGATTTTTCTCAAAGCTAGAACTCTACCACTTGAGCCTCAGCACCACTTTCAGCTTTTTTCTATGTATGTGTCACCAAGGAATCGAACCCTGGTCTTCGTGCATGCTAGGCAAGTACTCTACCACTAGACCAAACTCCCGGCCCCATTTGACAATGAGTTTTAAACATAAATCTATTCATTATTTTAAAAAAACATAAAAGGGTGATTTGTTTAATTGCCAGTAATGGGACTTGAAATCAGGGGCTCATGCTCATGTATAGTCTTTTTTACTCAAGCATAGATAGAATTGTATCACTTGAGATATATGAGATATACCTCCACTTCTGGATTTGTGTTGGTCAACTAGAGAAATGAGTCCCACAGACTTTTCTGCCCCAGATGGCTTTAAATCATTATTTTACTATTTCAGCCTCCTGGTAGCTAGTATTACAGGCTTAAGCCATTGGTATGCAACCATAAAGGATTTTAAACCCTAAATAATGGTTTGGTTTGGTTTGTGCCATTGGGGATTGTATTGTACATACATTTTTCTATTAAATATCTTTCTATAATATTGTTATAAAGAGTGCAGCTGGGTATGGTGGTACATGTTTGTAATCCCAGCTTGGGAAGCAGCTTGCCATGCTGTACCAGTATAGGAAAAGGTATCATGAGACCTTATCTTAAAAACAATCTAGGAGTCCTAGGGGCATGGCCCAGCAGTAGGGTGCTTGCCTAGCATGCATGAAGCCCTGGTTTCAATTCCACAGTACCATATACACAGAAAAAGACAAAAGTGTCTCTGTGGCTCAAGTGGTTAAGGGCCAGCCCTGAAAAAGCTCAAAAATAGTCTCCAGGCCCTGAGTTCAAGCCCCCCAGGACTGGAAAAAAAAATCTAAAAAGCAAGAAGATTGGGAGTGTGGTTCAAATGGTACTGTATATAAGGTATATAGACCAAATTCAGCCTCATTTATACTGTATTTATCCTCATCTTCACCCCTAATAGATTTACATTCCTGACACTCATTTACATTTAGTTTATATAATTTTACCAAAGGGATTACACCTAATAGTTCACATGCATATATTAATTTAAACCAAAATAACTTATTCTGTACTTTCTCTTTCCTCATCTTTAATGTTCAACAGCTTTCAGAGGAATTCCTGTGGAATCTTCACATATACCCACAATGTACTTGAATGTTAATCTACCACCCCCATTCTTCTCTATCTCTATCATCCCTCTTATCTTCCCAAACAGCTGTATAGTTACAATCATATACCGTATGTCGATAGGTATAGATAAAGATATAGATGATATTAATATAAATAGATATCGGTGTAGATATATTAGCCACAGTGAGGTAAACCAGAGATATATGGACTACAGATAGGCAAAGATGTGTACATGTATGTATATATATGCATGTGTGTACGTTTTATATATTTGTATAAATGTATACATATGTACATATATCTCTGTGTACATACATATATATATGAATATGTATGTCATTTGGTTCTCAATTCCACCAATGATAAAAAGAAGTTGACTTTCTGAGCCTGACTTATCTTACTTAGCATGCTTGTCCTCAGCTCCACCCATTCTGTGGTAATAGCTATGGTTTGTATTCAAATTTATTTTACTAGTGGCTCTCATGTCATTAAACACACAAAACTATGTTTATTTAGTGTTCTAAATAAATTTAACAAGTAGATGTTTTGTTTACAATTACTTAAAGAGAATTTCAGAGCTGGTATTTTCTTTCTATATCCAATTAGTCAGCATTTCTCATTCTCCTGCAGGATGCCTGGTTGGGGAATATAATTCAATAGTTTAAATTGTATCTTTCAAAATCTCTAACATATACATTCTTTTTCATATCATTTCATATATTTAATTTTACCACATGTCTCATTATTATTTAAGTAATTCTATTGGCTTTGAGGATAGGTTTAACTATCATAATTTCCTTTCATGTATAATTCTCAGGCTCTTAAGACATGTGAAAGGGTATCAATGTATGTGAATTAATGCACCTTCTATTTGACAAATATCATGTAACCCTTCTATTAATTACAATAAAAATTACATGGAAAAAAAAGTTTTATTCTATTGTGATCATTAAGATTGTATTTTTACAATATGTAATATGGTCTCTAAAATTGATTATTGTGAGTAAGATACTTATTTGTAGCTAACATTGTTTTTATTAGAACAGATTGTAGATATTAGTGAAAGGTATTTCAATAAATTTAATGACTTAAAAAGGAAGAATAACCTGACAGCATTTGTTTATATCCAATAAAGCATTTTCAAACCATCTTCTTGTAAATTTCTTACACAAACATTAATTTCTAGGCAAAAATATTATATGCATATTATAAATGAAACCTTAAAATTGTCTTCTAGAGACTAACCTTGAAGAAAGAGGCTCAAAGCCAATAAAGGTGAACTTATTTTTAATTTAATTAAATACTTATATAATTATTTAAATGATTTTCTTTAATCTTGTCCTTTTCTTTTCTTGAAATGCTACTATTTTTGTTATACATTCTGCTCATATATCCTCATATATCTATTATCTTTGTTCTATATTCTCTTTTTTTTGGTCCGTCATGAGGCTTGAACTCTGGGCCTGGTGGCTGTCCCTGAGTTCTTCAGCTCAAAGTTAACACCCTACCCCTTGAGCCACAGAATCACTTCCCATTTTCTGGTGGTTAATTGGAGATAAGGATATCATGGACTTCAGTGCCCGGGCTGGCTATGAACTGCGATCTTCAGATCTCAGCCTCCTGAGCAGCTAGGATTACAGGCCTGAGCTACTACACCCAGCTCATATTCTCTTTATTTATTCTTATATCTGTTTATACTTTTTGTCTATTGTAAAAATGTATCCCAGTTAATCTCTTCTATCACGAATTGGAATTTAATGTTTCTGATTTATTGCATCTAAATAGTGATTCACTCAAAAACACACTATTTGTATTTCCCTATTTTTATAGTCTGCTACTGTTCACACAGTTATTTATTTGCATCATTTTGTTTTGAATATAATGTTCTTATTTTGCTTGTAGGGAATTGGTTTCGAAGAAGCAGAATCCCTTTGAAACTACAACACTTCTTGTCTCATGTCTGGTTCCCACAAATTCATTTTGTGTCTACCATTTCCTTCTAGTTTCATACATGATGACTTAAAAAAATAATGATTCAGTTTAATCACAATGTTGTGTTCTGGACAGCTTAGAGAATCTGAAAATTATCCTGGGCTTTATCACAGTTTTATAAAAAGCTATAAAAATTGATCAAAAATTACTAAATACAAGGCATTGCACTTTATCACCAGAGATGAACTACTAAGGAAGGATTATGGGATTGCGAATTTAAGCTACATCTCATCATTCATTCCTATTGGATGCTTTCAATCACACATCAGTAAACTCCATTTATTCTATATGCTAAATCTGTCCCAGCATCTGAATTTGTTAATTAAGTGTTGTTATTTAATTTCCAACACAGAGATTCTTATTTCTTTATATATTTCTAGGGAAGATTCCATATTATAATAGCAAAAGGGAGTAGTTGCAACAGAGAGAGGCCTATATCCATAAGGCCATCAAAACATAAAGTATTTATTGTCTGTCCTTTATATCAAAAGTGTACATAAGCCAAAATCTCTAAACCAACATAAACAAGAGAACTAAGGATATCTGACTCTCTTTTCACTTTTACAGTCATTCATAAATAATGTGATCTCTTTTCCAGTAAGCAACCAGAATAGCCTGAGGTATCAAACATATCAATTTATACCTTCTCATGAAAGTATCGTCACTACAGTTGTCATATAAAACATGCAGGCTGAGTTAAATTTAACTTTCAGTATAGTCTGCTTTATGAGGCATTGCTTATCCAAACTTCAAACTAACATAATACTCTGAATTATTCTATGTTTTATCTGACAGCCTTCTTTCTGATGAACACCCTATGGATACATAGAGAGAAAATAAAATACCAGGTCCCACTGTAATAAGGGAAGTAAAATAGTTCATGAATAGAGAAACTACTTGTAAGCTAGGAACTGAGGTCTCTAAGTCAGAGAAACTTAAACTCAAAGTGCATTAGACAGTGATGAACTGCATACTTTTACAGTACGGATTCCATAATCAGGGCCATTCTGTGCACCAAGACTTGAGCTACATTACTATCATTCCTGTTTCTCTGCCTTCTTGTCAATGTACACTGATTCTCCAGGGATAGTAAGATAGCTGAGAAATTATAACTAGTGCCACAACTTCCAGAATCAGCAACGACATTGCATCATATTCTGTAACCTTTGAAGAAATGAGTCATCATTTTTCAGAAGCACTATGGCAGAATATTATCAAAGTTTTATTGCCTGCACTTGAAATAAGAGTGCTAATCACTTGGATTTGAAAGAAATGGGGACGACAGCCATGGTGATACTCAGAGCCCTCCTCTTTGGCTGATTAATGTCTACACATACTCTGAGAAAGGTTAACATAAATACAAACACATCTATGACTTTTCTGAAGAAAGATTAGGACGTGGTGCTGTGGCTCAAAGTGATAGAGCAGTGGCCTCAGTGGACAAAGAGATCAAGAAAAAGTGGTTTATAGGGAAGGAGGGAAAACAAGATGAGGGGAGGAGGTGAGAGTGGGGAATGGGGACAAAAACATGAGAAAGGGTAGCAATGTATGTGAAGTAATGTACTTTCTATCCGGTGAATATAATGTAACCCTTCTATTAATTACAATAAAATATAATTTAAAAAGAAAATATGGTATATACACACAATGGAATTCTATGTTTCCATCAGAAAGAATGACATTGCCCCATTCATAAGGAAATTGAGAGACTTGTAAAAAAGTATAGTAAGCGAAATAAGCCAGACCCAAACAAATATAGGCTGCATGGTTTCCCTCATTTGTAGTAACTAGAATGTAGGCACATTCTAAATAAATCTACAAGTAAAACCAATGGACAGTAAAAGACAAATAATTACACCTGGACATTATTTATTAAACATCAATCTAAACATTCACTCAGCGAGAACAAAGAAGGCTATCCTTAGGAGAGGATTGTAGAAGCTCAATAGCTATGTACATAAGATATATAAAATGATGTTTAGGGCCAGGAGTTTGGCCTAGAGGTAGAATGTTTGCCTAGCATGCATGAAAACCCAGATTCCATTCCTCAGTATCACATCCAAAGATAAAAATAGAAGTGGTGTTATGGCTCAAATGGTAGAGCTCTAGCCTTGAGAAAGCCCAAGGCCAGTGCTCTGTCCCTAAGTTCAAGGCCCAGAACTAGCAAAAAAAAAATGGTGTTTATTGAAATGAACCCCAAGAAATGGAAGCAAAAGGATATTTTCCCTACTATTTGTAGCTCTACTTTTCTTCTTTCCTTTTTTCTTTGTTTAACTCCCTTTTATCCCTGGATATATATATGTATATATGTATATGTATATATGTATATGTATATATTTATGTACCCTTAGTTTTGACCCTTTGTCTTGTATATAAGTTTACCTGATTTGGTGAGGGAAAGGGGAAACACAGAAATGGTGGGTCAAAGGGTAAACCAATTCACCAGTGAAACCTAGTAGACACTATTTGGAAATGAATTATACAACTTTGGGGGAAGGGAAATTGGGAGAGGAAAATCTGGAAGAGAATGAGGGAAGAAGTGACACTAGTCCAAAAAAAATGTACTCATCGTTAGGTGAATCAGGTAATTGTAACCCCTCTACCTATCACATTTACAATAAAAAACTTTTCAAAGAAAAGAAAGATCCATCTCTTCTATATCCAGATTCATGTGCAAAGTCCTGAATAATGTGCAGTCTTTGGCATTAGGTCCCAATGTGGCTGCAAAGCCTGAGGCTAATAAATAGGGAGTGAACCCCTAAAATAACCTAGAAAGGAAAAAAGGTCCACTATCCCAATAAATAGAAACTCCTACTTGTAGTAAAGAGAGTTTGAGAAATTGAGCATAAGGATCCTTTTCTCAAATTGTGTAGATTCTTTTAGAGAGATAAGAAAATATCCCATGTCCCAGGAAGAGTGTATTTCTTGATCTGATCAGCATTGGTAACATTGCTCTGGCCTGTTATGTTGAACCTTTTACACGTTGCACTATAACCA
Source organism: Megascapheus bottae (assembly GCF_031878675.1). Lineage (NCBI taxonomy): Eukaryota > Metazoa > Chordata > Mammalia > Rodentia > Geomyidae > Megascapheus > Megascapheus bottae. Next base: position 25,830,087 of record NC_143517.1, read on the forward strand.
TGGCTGGGGTAAGTTATGTGAAGTTAGGCATGTTGTAGAAAAAGCTTGGGCAACTGACTCTGTGCTCTTCAGCTCAAGGCTAGTGCTCTACACCTGTGCCACAGCACCACTTCCAATTTTCTGGTGGTTAATTGTAGGTAAGAGTCTCACAGACTTCTTCTGCCTGGGCTGACTTTGAACCACGATCCTCAGATCTCAGCCTATTGAGTAACTAAGATTACCAGGGTGAGCAACAAGCACCAAGCTTTAGAAAAAGCTTTTGAAGACTATTTTAAGTTACTGAAATGCCAATGGCCAGGAGAATTCTACAAAAATATAGTTGTCATAAAAAATATTAGAGTTCATTGCTCTTAAACTACAACCAAAGAGCTTGATTTAGATGTTATTTTGAACATTAAAGTATCATTTCCATTCCCTCTTGGCCATATATATCAGTACTATCTTATTTGAAAATCTGAGATTCATCTTCTGTGGGAGATGTCATAAAGAAGCTGATCTTTTATCTTTTTCTGAAGACTAATTGGACAAGCTTAAATAAATTACCAATATTGTGATCTGCTATATTTCCATCTTTGTTTTGCTATTTAGAATAATTTGAACTGTGGTACAATAACTGGCTGATCTGTCATTGATTTGTTTATTTCTCAAACGTAAAAATGAATACAAAGGTTTAACTTCTTCTGAACAGCTAAGAGACTATTTATCACAATGAATACCAGGAAGTGAGACATATTTAGAGAGATTGCAAGTGGAAGGGACACAGGAATAAAAGGAAAAAAGATGATCAGTCATTGTAGCCAATATATGTTATATTAAAAACAACAACTACATACCTTGAGGGTAGGGACAGAAGTGGGGGAAATGAGGGAAAACAAAATGAATGGGGCCATTCATGAAAAACATTGTACTTCTTAGTATACATCTAAGGTTTTCCTAACAGAGGATAACAGTAGCTCAAAAGCTATATGCATATGGCTATCCATATAGGATGGGGCTAAGTAAAATGAACTCCAGGACATGGAAACACAGGTTTATTTTTGTGGTTGTTTTTAATGTATTAACTGATGTTATTTCTTTACTCTTTTGGGTTTGTTTCCTCCATATGATTTATTCTCTATTGTTGCTGTATCTGACTTTGGTACCTGGTGTATTGTATATACTTTTATTTGTTTATTTGAATTAGGGGAGGGAAGGGGAAAAACAAGATGATGAAACAAAGGACAAAGGGTGAACCAGTGTAACAGCAATATCCACAAGACAATATATTGGAAATTAACAATTTGGGGTGGAGTGGGATATAGGGAAAATGGAAGAAAAACTTGGGAAGGGGTAACAATGTTCAAAAAATAATGTACTCACTACCTTATGAATGTAACTGTAACCCTTCTATACATTGCCCTGACAATAAAAAAAATAAAAAAGAATTTCAACCTCTTTGTATAATAATAATAATAACAATGATAGGGGCCAGGAATTTGGCCTAGTGGTAGAGTGCTTGCCTAGCATGCACAAAGACCCGGGATCGATTCCTCAGTACCACATACATAGATAAAAGCTAGAAGTAGTGCTGTAGCTCAAGTGGTAGAGCTCTAGCCTTGAGAAAGCCCAAGGACAGTGCTCAGGCCCTGAGTTCAAGGCCCAGGACAGGCAATAATAATAATAATAAACTATGATGACTCATTAAAACTGCTAACTAAGGAACTACATTTATCTCATATAATCAAAAGTCCAAGTTTGGATCTCAGGATAACAGCTCCCCTTCTCTGTCATGCTCTCTGTTGCATGATCTCTGCCTCATCTCAGTAGTTCCAGGCATTTTTTCCAGAAAAGACAATGTTATCCTACATAAGAGAGTCCATTGCTTTTTTTTCCAGTTTTTAACTTTCAGGAAAGGTACTCAAGGTACCTGAAACATTCTAACATCCTTTTTGTCTTACTGATCAAAACTTTTCATACATCTATACCTGGTTCAATCTCTGGAAGGAGAATTCACATACCAACAGTTCTAAGAGTAATTGGATTATCACAGCAGCAAATTTTGTACTGGAATTTACCTCTGTGGCAGTATTATGCTTTGAAAAGATGGAACTCAGTGGCTGTGATATCTCTCTTCACTCCAGTGTCAGAAAACTATGAAGAAAATCGTATTATTATTTTAGAGGATTTTCTAGACCTGTTACATAGAAGGTAGAAATGGCAACAAGAATTATTGTGCTCATATTCCTCTTCTATACACAAGACATTTCAAATTCAAAAAAAAAGATCTTGTACTTAATGATATTTGCGATGGGAAAGTAATTCATCAAAACATTTTTCTGAAAGTATTTACAAAATCTGTCTTTGAAATTAAGGGGAAAATAAAGGAAGATTAAATTTGAGATAGTATAATTTCTAATTGTAAAGAAAATTCACAGAGGAAACCTTGAGAGAACTTTTTATTTCTAAAGATAATTTCCCTTAAGCAACATCCAGTACTGTGAGTTGGGAGACTTCTATTCCTCAATTTTTTATATATATATTTTTTATTGTAACTAATAAAAGGGTTACATGATATTTGCCAGATAGAAGGTGCATTAATTCACATATATTGATACCCTTTCACATGTCCTCAATTTTTACCATGAAGTTTTTTTCTAGTTGGCAGCAGGATTTCCCTAAGTCCTCATCACTAAAAGGTACTGAACCTTGTGTGCTTGGCAAGACTGGACCACTGACTCCTAGACTACAAGGCATCGTGAAGGTTTCTGCATGTATAAAGACATAAGTGTCCATGAGAAGATGACACTTTCTGTAATGTCAGTGAACATCCTTTGATAATGCCAGCCTCACAGTCACACAACCAAAGTTCCTTTTAATGAACTGGCTCAAAGTGAATGGACATACCATATTTTTCTTGGTGGGAGCTGATAGAATGTTTCATGAAAAAACTATTACATATGTCCCTGAAGACTTCTCCACCCCAGCTTTGTCTAAGAACGGAATTCATCTCTCTGTCTATCTCATGTAGATTTCCCTACCAATCCTAACATACTTCATGAGCATCTCATCCAGGCACAATATGGTGACAAGTATGATGTAAAGTACTGGGAATTAAAACTGAGAGAAAATAGGTTGCTTGATTCTCAAGGAACTCACAGTCTTATGAGATATGCGACCAATAATGACATTAGAAGAGGACAAGTGCTAGCAGAGAGCTCTATGAGAGACAGGGGGACACTGGAAGAATACAGGCAATGCTGTACTCAGGAGTACCAATATTAACTTACCCACAGAGTAAGAATACACATAATTATACACTGGCAGAGAAACACAGAAGTGCTTCCCTGATTTTAGAACAATACCAAGGCGACAATTGTGCTCTATGAATCAGATTCATGCACAGTGCATGAAAACCTCAAGTAATGCAGTTTAACTATGTGAAATGTTTTAAGTCAGTAAGGAAAAAGTATTGTAGATACCAACAGTTAGATTTTTTGAAAGTAATATGCATATTTATATGATTGTTAAGCATCCATTTATAATATTATTATATCATTTCCAGGATGTGGATTGGAAAAAATCATATTGAGGACAGTTAGCTTGGCTCAGAAAGACATTTTCTTTTATATGCACATGTGAGACCTAAAATAATAACAGCTGTATAAACACTTTCTGGGCCTTTTACATGTCACACACAATCAAAAGATTTATTATACTATGAAATCTCATAGTATTAAAAAATAAAAAGGACACATTAAAACAAATTATGTTCCAATAATCCCGAATAAACTTAGTCTGTTTGAGATCTGTTACACTGATTCATTGAGCATATTATGTTGAGTCAAATTGTCCAATATTTAATTGTTGGTTAACCTTCAAGCACACAAGCATCACTCAGTTCAATAGTGCCAGTCTCACAATATTTTTCCCATGGTTTAAAAAAAGTCAAGATTAGTTCATTCTGAAAGACATTAAGCTTCAAATGGATAAAGTTGTGAAAATACAGAATAATCTCTAAAGCAAAAGGCAGTATTTTCCAGGAAATATCTGCTCCTTTTCAAAGACTATGATCAAATTCTAAACTATATGAATGTTTAAAAGAAAAAAGGGGAGAATTCACCAAAGTCAGGCCTTAGGTTAAGCTTCTTTATCCAGCATGCAGGAATTTGGAGGCAACTTAGGAGGTGTGATGTTCCATTGGAGCTGCTGCAAGAGACATGGCTGCTGCTATACATCCTGTCCAGCCTGACTCCACAACTCTACAACTGCTTCCTGACTGGAACTAAACACTTGGTGATGGGACACTGTATCTGTGCTAAGTTCAAAGTCCCCTAGGTCATGGGAGAGAAAATAAAGTGAGGCTACCCCTAGCCTTTTGCAGTCATAGCCATCTTGGTGCCTATGGCTTCATGAGAGGAATTCTCCACCCGGTGATGAGAAGTCTAGGGGTGAGAGGTGCTAAACATGAATGAGGGCTATGGTCAAATGAAAAGAGAGAAAGGACAGTAAAGAAACCTTGGGAAAGGAATTTAAAGAAATGGTTTATTTTAGCAAAGAAAGGATCTGAAAGGAATTGTCTTAAATGTTCTAAAAAGGGAGGACGACAGATCCCAGAGAGTATGAGCATGGAGAAGATGGCATGAAGCATGTCCTAATAATGGGAACTCTCCACATGTAAAGTTCTCCCCATTGGAGGGAGACCTTCCCCTAAAACTTGGGAAAGTTGAACTAACTGATAGTGTTAACCATGAGTCAATCCAGTTCTTACAGGCCTTACAGGTTGATTGGGGGACATGTTCATCATCCAGTTTCTAACATCCTGGCACTCAAGTGTACCTGCACTGTGATACCCAGGACTCCAACCACTGTAAAAGTACCGGGAAAGAGCTACTGGACTCATCACTCCCAGATGGAGACAGCATGTTTGGACAAATCATGATGGAGTAATGAAAGATAACCTGGCAGCTAGAAAAAGGAGACTTGAGCAAGAGAGAAGCAGGGGTCCCAAGGATGGTGTATAAAAGCTTATCCAGCTGGTCTCCATGATGACATCCCAAATATCTGCAATTGCAGGATCCTTAGCTTTACTAATGTTGCTCTTGGCCCTTGCATTGTAAACATCATAATGACCATTTGTACAAAGGAGAATTGGAGAGGTCAAAAGGTCAGTGCTGAGGACTCAATATGGCCCTTATGACAGGAGGACATAGGGTGGGAGGAAGAGTCAAAGATTTGACTCATTTTCCAAAATGAGGGGGGAATGAAGGGACCCCTTTCTTGACTTCCCCAAAATCCATCCCTTATAGGCATTTCCCATCTTTATGACAAAGGAGGACTTGACCTAAGGCGGGGGTTGCACAATCCCTGATAACAGCTCAGATTACAAGAGCAGCTAAACCAGGTGGAGTTACCAGAATTCCTCCCCACCCACCCCCCTTGGCCTGCCAGGGAATTCCGTCCCCTTCCTTTGTCGTCAGAACAGTGAGCCAGAAGCCCACCGAGATGATAGGTCCGTTCAAACAGCAAAGGGGTCAGTGGTTGCCCCAGCCATCAATCAACCATGCTGAATTCCATTGGCTACCTGTGTATGGCCAGCCCAACGACATGGCTGGGGCCTATAAAAGTAGCCTGTAAGATTAGGTGGGGTCGCTCTCTCACTCACATCTTAGAGGCGGCCCTGACAAGTCAGAATGATTCTTGATGCTAGGCATGGAATAAAACTCTGTTTAACTTAACTTCCAACTTTAAAAAAAAAAAAAAACTCAAAATAAATCATTTGGTCAAAACAAAGCTTAGTAGTTAAGTTTCCTAAAAAGAGATTTTAAAAAGAATGGAGTGATTAAGGAAATAGTAAGAATTCTTTCTTAATTGCAAGAGATGACTCAGTTGTGAGACAGTTGGCCATTGTGTATTATCATGTTTGTTTTTAAAAAGAATTTTTTTTAAAAAAACAATATTCTTCTTTAAATAAAACAAAAACCAAATGGTCTAATACTTTAGATTGCTGATTCTAAAACCCAGAAGATCATCAGAATTACTTGAAAGTATTTCTTACAATAAAAAAAATAGAGCAGAAACTCCTATCCAGTCGAAAAAAATAGAATCTGCATTCAACCAAAGTTAATATTTCCTAAGGTTCCACAACTCATTTTGATCATTTATTAAGTCCAAAAACTCCAGTTTAAACCTAGGACTTTTTGCTTTTCATATATTTAATTGATTTTAATTCTATGTGGCAAAGGCTACATTGTTATGCCTATTCCTACTTTTTTTCAAATGTTCTGATAGTACTCTTTCATACTAACTACTTCAATCAAATAATACCCAGTCATTGGCTCCAGGATATGCTTATGAGAATGACTTCTCTTTTGTTGTTGTTGGTGGTGGTGGTGGTGGTGGTGGTGGTGGTGGTGGTAGTGGTGGTGGCGGTAGTGGTGGTGGTAGTGATCATAGGAAATGTGAACAATCAAAGATGAAAAATGTTGGATTCTACGTTCAAATAACATCTTGTTCCCTATGATGGAAAAGCCAGGGCATTGAATATACTGACTCTTATAGAGAGAGCAAAATCAAAGTTTTCCAAATTCCACAGCTTCCTTGAACTCCTTAAGAATGAAGCTTCCTGAAGGGAGACTAAATCTTAACATCTATAGAAGGAAGTTCAATGAATACTAAGAATACAGCCTTACTACTGGATTCTATGGAGAAGACAAATGCCCATCTGAAATGGCAGAAGGTAAAGGAGAAGCATTCCTATGAAGATAGGGTTAAATTTGTGCAAAGAGGAGAGGAGACATGCAAAAAAGTATCAACAGAGACTACCAACAAGTTTGGGGGGTAACCATAAAGACACTGTAGATTCTTTGTTTCCCTGACTCTTCCAATGTGACATGAAAAGATGGAATCCAGACAAATCCACCTGGGGAAGCATCTAGGTACAGGTGTCAGAATGGTGGCCCATACCACCAGGTGTGAGGAAACAAGTGAATGCTATGAGGCCAGAAGATGGGGATCATCAAAACTGGAAGGCTGAGGAAAGGGCCCCAGATTTCAGCTGTGAGTGTTGAGCATGTGGTCTAGCCTGGCAAAATGATAGGCCGCATATCATCAGCCCCCAGCTTGAGATTTCCAGGGATGAAGAGGAATGTAGACATTCTGTACCCCTGTGATCACACAGACCATTGGATAAGGAAGAAGACTAAAGACTGCTCTTTTACCAGTGTAACAACCTATGAGCCTTCATTCTGACCTGGAATCCATCGTGGGAAGAAAAGGAGAAACATGAGATCCTGGAGGAAGAAAATGGTCTTAAAAGAGAATTCTGCTGATAAGTTATGAAGAAGAGAAACCTACATGGCATGGATTTCTTTGTAAATAACAAAGTTAGCATTTACTTGCTTTCGGCAGAAAAGAATAAGATCAGATTAAGAAAATAAGAAAGTTGCCATTTCAACAGTTTTGATGTGAGATAATGTGACCTGGACCACATGAGATGGAAGGGGAAAGATATTTATAGGAGGAAAAGTGGTTTTGAAAATCAAGGAAATGATCATTCGAATTAGGAGGATAATTTTAGAAGAATATTTTCCTACTAATTATATGTTAGATTTAGAGAGCTCAGTCTCTATCAATCATGATTTTTTAACCTCTTTATAGATTTCTTGTAAGAATGAAGTAATTTATGCAGAGTATATGGAATAATCAATGTAATATAGTGAGCTTTCAATAAAAATGAACTACATCAACCAAGCACTGGTGGCTCTTACCTGTCTTCTACATACTCGAGAGGCTGAATCTGAGGATTACAGTTCAAAGCCAGCCTGAGCAGAAAAGTCTAAGAAACTCTTATCTCCAGTTAACCAACAAAAAGCCAGAAGTGACAGTGTGGCTCAAGAGCCACAACCTTGAGTGAAAAACCTAGGGGAAAGAGTCCAGGCCCTGAGTCAAGCCCCTTTCTTGGCACAAAAATAATAATAATTGCTGCTATCATTATTATTATTATTAACATATATATTTTTATCACAGTTTACTCATATATAAGATGTGATTTAGTCAAAACACTGGGCTTGAAGAAAAGAAAAGTATAACTATCTACATATGTGTAGGTATTCCTCAAGCTTTATGCTCCAATGTTATAATAAGTAGAAAAGGGTAAATACCATCACCAAGGAATGAAATCCTATTAATATTCCAAGGCAGTAACCTGAACACTGAGGCCTGTAAATGAAACCAGGCAATCTTCATGATTATAATTATACACAAGAAATATCCCAACTGTAGTCTTTTGTGTATGGAAATGACAGGAAGCAAACAGAAAGCTTTTAAGGACCTTGCTTTGCCAATAAAACCCCATACTGGCTGCAATATCATGTGGTGTTTTAACCTTAAAATTTATCTGAGTCTTCCAAATTGCATCCATCAGAAAAATGAGCAACCTCAGAAAAGGTCATTTTTCTACAACACCACCTCAGAAGAAATGAACAAGCAGAAATTTCTCCTTCTACAGAGAGAGAGAGGTCGGGGAGGGGGGGGGCTGTAAAGGCTGAAGCCAAGATAAACAAAGAACAAAGAAAAATCCCCTGAGAGAACAACCAGAGTTGCTTTTGAGTGTGTTTGGTACCTAGCCTCATCTCCTTTACCAGGCCCAGAATCTGTGCAATTGACTGCTAATGGCTCACAGCTGTGCCCATCTCCAGAGACATGCCTGTTGTGAATCACAGCCACCTGGGTAACATAGAGCTAGGCAGTTACACAAAACCCTGTGGTTAGGTGGTGTCCAAACAATAAAGACTCACTCATACAACCAAGTGCAAGAGCATCACCTTCTTGTTTCAAGAGACTACAGCTCTGTGTACAGTTCATGCTCTCAAGCTTCCTGTGGGATGAAATTGAGACTAGAGCTCAACTGAATTCATTTGCTATTGTCATGGTTTGGTAGCCAAGGTTTGAAATCAGGGCTTGCTAGGCTGGTATAATAGCACTACATCATGTCTCCAACCCAGTTTCTCACCAGTTGTTCTTTGTTTTTTCCTATAGACTGTTGCTTCCTGCCCTGTTGCACAATTTAGCCACAATTCATCAACTTTAAGACTTCCCATAGCCTTTGAGGTCCCAAGGACACACTACTGTGAACAGCTTCCCTTCTGTGGAGATGAAGTCTGATGGACTTTTCTTCTCATGGCTAGACTTGAACTATGATCCTCTCTAGATTATGAGCATGAGCCATCAATATCCAGGCTGGACCGTTTCCATCTTACTTCCTGCTCCTCCTACTTTTTGCCCTTATATGTTTTCATGAGAATGCTCTCAAATATCTTGCATAAGAATCCCCGCCTCTCTCAGAGGTGGAGGCAGGAGGATCCTAAATATGAGAGGAACCCTAAGCAATGTTTGGGAGACTGTGATTCTGGGTCTTTGATTCATATAGGCCACAGAAAGAGTGAGGCAGGGTGAGAATGGTAGCCATGTTGTATTCAAAGCTCTCCCATCACAGACTCTGTAACAGTAGTGTTGCCAGACTCCCTCACACCTTGGCACACTATTCAAGTTCTGCCCCACTTCCTGTCCAGCAGTGGTGCCTATTACACTGTCACTAGACAAATTAGCATTTGGACAAAAATGACCTTGAGTCTACCCAAGGTAGCCAATCAGACATGACTCAAGATTTTGTGACTATGGCATGATGGGAAGTACAGAAGTTGTAGTAAGAAATCCTCACTTATTCCATTTATACTTCGGAGACTCTATTTCAAAAACAAAATACAAAAACTCTACAAGCATGATTCTAATTATCTCATGCTTGCCTAGCATGTGTAGGTCCTATTTTTTAAATAAAAGAAAAAAGAAAAAGGAAGGGAGGAGAGAGGGAGAGAGGGTGGGAGGGAAAAAGGGAAGGAAGGAAGGAAGGAAGGAAGGAAGGAAGGAAGGAAGGAAGGAAGGAAGGAAGGAAGGAAGGAGAGAGGAGGGAGGGAGGGAAGGAGAATTATTATCTCAGACTCTAGTGAAACATTTAAACTATTAGCAAGCAGATTAAATCACTGGTATAGAGCCCTTAATTTAAATGCTTTGGAGTTTTTAATATTTTCCAGAAATGGTGATTGCTGTACATTTCCTCTTGTCCTCTTTTCTAAACTACAGTTATAACCATAGTAATGAAAGAATCTAAGATTCATAATCTATGTTGTATATTGGATATGTAAAGAAGCAGATAACCTACCTTTGCAGGTCATCAAACCAAGAAAATCTTCATACAAAACACTGCCTTGGACCAAGACATGTGAAAGGGTATCAATGTATGTAAATTAATGCACCCTCTGTCTGGCAAATATCATGTAACCCTTCTATTAATTACAATAAAAAATATGAAAAAAACATTGCCTTGGGATGAAGATAAATATTTTCTACCTATAAGAAGAGGTGATATAGCCAGGATATAGAAACAAAAGCCATGTAATGAGTGATTGTTGTCCTTAATGTACTATGTTATCTCTCATCTCTTATGCTGTGCCTTGGTTATCTCATATTGTTACAGCATTTTACCTTTTCATCTGATATATTGCATATATGTTTATCTGGTTATTTGAAATAGGTTAAGGATGGGAGGAAACAAGATGAGGGATGGGGGTGGGGGGAGGGAAATGGGGACCCAAACATGAGAAAGGGTATCAATGTATGTGAAGTAATGTACCTTCTATCTGGTGAATATAATGTAACACTTCTGTTAATTACAATAAAAATTATATGAAAAAAAGAAGAGGCAATATAGTAGTATTTATAACTGAGCTCTTAAAGCATAGAAGCCTCTGCCCATGCTTACATATAGTAAGCGTCTCCAGATGATGATAACCAATAGAATGTATATATAGTTAGATGAGAGTATTTCTTAGGCTAAATTCTGTGACTAGAGGCTAAAGAATTTCACAGAGCCGGGGGAACCCGTAGTTCCTCAGTCCACAAAGCTGGAAGCCTCCAAATGAGAAGAACCAGTGACTCATCCTGACTCTGCAGCTGCTGCTCAAGAGGCTCCAGAAATCACTACATGAGTTTGCATTCAAAGAGTGAAAACTCTGGACTCATGTGTCTGCTGGCAATGGAAGCAGCAAAGAACAAACCTTGCTCAAGAACAGATGTGAAAGTGGTCCTGTTTGTGGATCTATACTCCATTCAGGTCCCCAGGCCTTGGAGCTGTGCCCACCACTCTCAGCTCACTGACATACCAAGAAGTGTGCTTTGCCAATTCCCTAGACACTTCTCTGGCCAATCAAGTTGTCAACCCAAATTAACCGTCAAACTACCTAGTTTTCATTCATACTCATTTCCTTACAAAGAGAACTGTGATTTTGTGTGAAATGACTACTAACTAGAGTACCTATAATTCCGAAAGAACCTGATTGAAGTAGTATAGCATCTTATGTCAATGGAACAATTATGAAATAAATGCCATATGCTGAGTATCATGAAAAAATGTAGAATCATTTCAACACTTATCTATTGATATCACTGTAAGAGTTCACCAAATACTGTCTTAACTCATCAGAAACATACAAAGAAAATGATCAAAGGCTCTGGAAATTTACAATAGAAATGCAAGTCTCTAATAACAATAGTTAATTTTCAGGATTTTGTTTAGGGGTAAGAGACTGGGGATATTTAAAAGCACAGAAAAGTATATAGTATCAAAAAAGCTATCACAAAGCTAGGTGCTGGTGGTTCACACACGTAATCCTAGCTACTCAGTAAGATGACATCTGAGGAGCTGTGGCTCAAGTGATAGAGCTCTAGCCTTGATTTGAAGCGCTCAGGGATAGTATCCAGGCCCAGAGTTCAAGCCTCATGACCAAAAAAGAAAAACAAAAGCTATCATAGGGATTAATAGGAAAATATAATGTTGGAACCTCCCTGAAGGAAGGGTTAGTGGTGTCTGTATGTGGTACCATGCTCTTCTGGTACAAGACAACACCTAAACAAGTGTATTTGCTTTCCCACACTCTAAAGCTAAATAATGTAATTTCAAACATCACTATTCACAGAATTGCTAGATTGATGTATCACATGTTTTAATCATAAAAGAAATCTTGACCCCCCAAATAAAATTAAGAAGAAGAATATGACACAAATGTAAATGTGGAAAGGATGGAGTAAATTTGTGAAAATAATAAAAGAGAGATTCCAGTACAAGATACTCACATCTTTAATCCTAACTCATCAAGAGGATAAGATCACAGGATCCAGTCTGAAAGACAGCTAGAGCAACGAAGTCCATAAGATTCTTATCTATCTACAAAGACAGGAACTTTATCTAGCTTTCAAAGCCAAAACTGAAGCTATTGCTTAAGTTGTAGGGTGCCAGCCTTGAGCACAATAACTAAGAGAATGTTCCAAGCCTTGAGTTCAAGTCCCAGTATTAGCATATGCACAGATGCAGAGAGAGAGAGAGAGAGAGAGAGAGAGAGAGAGAGAGAGAGAGAGAGAGAGAGAGAGAGAGAGAGAGAGAGAGTGTAGGGGAGTATATATAGGACAAGGAGTAAATCAGCAATTTAAGAATGTGAATTTTATCAAGGTACAGTATATGGAAAAATCAATAAATAATATTAAGTGAAGTAAGCCAGACCCAAAGGAACATAGGCTCAATGGTTTCCCGCATTTCTAATAAGCACAAACCTTGAACTCTCCTAGCAGAGGATTACAATAGCTCAAAACCTAGATACATAAGGCCATATAGGATGAGGTTAAATGAAAGGACTCCCAGGATATGGAAACAAGAGCTATCTAATGTGTGATTGTTGTTCTTAATGCATTATTTCTCATCTCTTTTGTTGTCACTTGGTTATTCTCATATTGTTACAATATCTTACCTTGTTATCTGGTATATTGTATATATGATTATTTGTTTATTTGAAATAGGAAAGGGAAGGGGGAAAACAAGATAAGGGGAGGGGGGAGGGAAATGGGACAAAAACATGAGAAGGGGTATCAATGTGTGTAAAGTAATATACCTTCTATCCAGCGAATATAACTGTAACCCTTCTATTAGTTACAATAAAAAAATAGAAAATAAAAGTTCTAAAGGAATATATAGATGAGCAATTAGAATTAATAGGTGAATTATAAGAGCACTACATTGATGAATGCAAAAAGTAAAAGAAATTTGCATTAACAATAAAGAACACAATTTCCTTATGGCATTCTTCCACAATTACATAACAAAGAGAATAAATTGGCAAATGTTTCATGATTGGCTCTCTCTCACAGACACAATGTCCTACATGAGGAGCCAGTTACAGAGTACTTACTGAAGGCTTTCATTAGCATTCATTTAAAAGCAAGCAAAACTAACCTATGTTTGAATGGAGATGAGTGAGGGAGTGTGGGAGAAAACCACCAGGATTTGAGGGTTTTGCTTGTTCTGGTGATTTTGTCTGCTATGAGTTGGGCATGCAGGGGTATTCATTTCATGAAAATTCATTAATTTGAAAGATCTGTGGACATTTCCAAGTATTTTTAAAGCACTTGACAACAAAGGGATATTGAGAAGTCATAAAACACTTTTCAGTGCATTGGGGGCATTATCAGAGGCTTCGAAGATTCCACAAATTTCTGCAGAAAAATCCAGCTGTGCAAAGAAGCTACAAGGAAGTGCGTCCTCCATTGGTGACTTCAACTGCTTTCCTCTTAGCTGCCAGCGCCCATTCCCATTATAAAATAAGTCTTTTTATCAACCAGTCCAGCTGAGCCTTTAGATAACCACAACTCCAGCAGAAATATAATCAAAACTTCCCTAAAGCCCTCAATGAGAGTTTTCTCACCAAGGCTTTCCACAGTTATAAGTCCACAAAATTATGAACAATGTGAAAGGGCTATTAAAAGAACCCCCACACACAGAGCTTTGCAGTGATTTGTTAAATAATTACAGAAACTGTAAAGGAAGAGCATCCAAGAACTAAGGCAAAAGAAATATTTTTAACAAAAATAATGTGTCAGACCTGGAGACACAAACCTATAATCCCATCTATCAGGAGGTAATACATGAAAAGGTGATGTTTCAATGCCAGTCTGGGCAAAAATTAGCAAGAATCTATCTCAGCAAGCAAGCCAGACCTGGTGGTACATATTTATAATCCCAGATGTGCAAGAAGCATAGATGGGAAGATTATGGTTCAAGGATGATCCCAGGCAAAAATTGTGAGACCCTATCTAAAAAATAACCAAAAGCAATAAAAAGCTTAGGGACATGGTTCAAGCAGGAAAATGTTTGTCTAGCAAGTGTAAGATGCTGACATAGCGAATTGCACATAAAATAGGACTGACAGAAAAAAGTAAATAGCAGAAAAGTCAGTAAACAAATCATGGAGAGTTTACACAAAGACAAATCAGAGACTTGGCATAGTACAGTGAGGCATATCTATAATCTCAGCCACTCCAGAGGCAGAGATCAGAGAATCACAATAAGGCACAAGTAGAAGACCTTATCTGAAAAACCAACTGAAAGAAAAATGGCAAGAGGCATGGTTCTAGCTACAGATAGGTCATTTTCCTAGCAAGCTCCAAGCCCTGAATCCAAACCTCAGAAACAAGAAAGAAGGAAAATAGTATTTGCTAGATAAGGTGATAAAATAGAGATCCAATATACTAGAGGTGAAAGGAAAAAGTAGTGATTAGGGTTACAACACATTTTCAGACTAGAACTTTCAATAAACTATAATGATAAGAAGCAAGAGACCTCGGGTTTAATATCTGATTTTTTCCTTTAGTTATTTGTATGTGAGCAAATCAAGGAAGAAAAAAATAAAGAAAAGAAAACAATTTTCATGGGATCTTGGATCCTTCATTTGAACAGCAGTGGACTACACAACTAAGCCATTATGAAGGAGATTGACTCTGTGATTGACAGAGCTTTCCACTACCCTGTCTGTCAGCCTGGGAGTTCATGAGGAAAGCTCACTCGTTGTACTTGGTCACTTGTTGCACATATCCCTAAATACTCTTAACCAGGCAAGTACTGTCATGAGGTAGAATAAAAATGTTTTTTAATCACTTAAGTGAACCACATAACTTCCCTTCTTATTAAAAACATATATAACTTGGCATAACTTCTTCAATCTATGGAACCATATAATGTTCATTCTCAAATTATTGTATAATGCAAAAAAATGCAATTTCTCTTCATAATTTGTTACCAGCTTACTCAGAACTTAAATTATAAGTTAAGCTATAGTACCCCTTGCATTTATGCTGTTGAGTATTTCTCTTGATAATAAATTTCCAATATATACTTAAACTTACATATAATGAAGCAAAATAGAAAATCCAGGAGTTAAATGTTAAAGCAATTTAAAATGACAAATGCTGTTGAAAATTTGTGAGCAGAATCAGACAGTATTGACCTCCAGATCTATCTCCTTAATCAATTACTAACTCTCCTAAACAACCACTTAATTAATTTGACCTATTAATTAACACTTCCTATTTCTTCTGTGAAACTTAAGTACATATGCTCACTGAACACACTGACCCTAACCTGCCTCCTATATCCCTGAACACTTCATCTTCGCATTTAACCATATGCTTATGGGGGTTTTATACTTGTTCTCAAACTATTTTATTTCTGCTATATTTGAAGTATAATCACATTATTTAATGAAATGTTTCATAAAAGCATAAATTATGAGTTTAAAAACTGAGATTGTATATGCTGTATGCTCCATTTGCAATTAAGTGGATGTTATAGATGGAATATTTGTATCCCAACAGAATTCCTATATTGAATCCCTAACCTCTGAGGTGATAGGATTAGAAGGTAAAGCTTTGTGAAGTAATCAGAACAAAAGAACCTCACTCTCATAAATGGAGTTAGTATCCCTTAAAATACAGTCCAGGGACCGAGAATTTGGCCTAGTGGTAGAGTGCTTGCGTAGCATGCACGAAAACCCAGGTTCAATTCCTAGGTACCACATACATAGAAAAAAAAAGCCAGAAATGGTGCTGTGGCTCAATTGATAGAGCTCTAGCCTTGAGAAAGCTCAAGAAGAGTGCCCAGGCCCTGAGTTTAAGGCCCAGCACTGGCAAAAATAAAGTACAGTCCAAAAGAAAGTGGCACTGTGGCTCAAAGTGATAGTGTTATCTTTCAGCCAAAAAAAAAAAAAAAGCTTGGGGACAGTGCCTAGACCGTGAATTAGAACCTCTTTGTTCCTTCTACAGTGGGAGTACAGTAAGAAGACATGATCTGTGAACCAGGCACCAAATCTACCAGTGTAGACTTGGACTGTCAGATTCCAGAAATCAAAAACAAGTTCTAGTTGATTATAAGATACCCAGTCTATTATTATACTGAGTTATAGATGCTGAACTAGACTAAGATTTGGGATTTTAGATATGAACTGTAGGGCTGGTATATGGCTCAGGGAAGCAAACACTAAATACAAACTTATAAGATACTGATCAAAAAGAAAAAATAAAATTAAAGAAAATGCCTACCAAAATACATAGAAAAATACAACTCTCAAGTTTTAATTTAGAGAAAAAAGGTTTTATGTAAAATATGTGTTCACGGGGCTGGGAGTTTGGCCTAGTGGTAGAGTGCTTGTCTAGCATGCACGGAGACCCGGTTCAATTCCTCAGTACCCCACATACATAGCAAAAAACCGGAAGTGGTGCTGAGGCTCAAGTGGTAGAGTGCTAGCCTTGAGAAAGTCCAAGGACAGTGCTCAAGCCCTGAGCTCAAGTCCAGGACTGGCCAAAAAAAAAAAATGTGTTCACTTATCAGGAAGTCTATATTATGCTGCAATAACAATCTTAAATTTCAGTTAGAATCACAACAGTTTGTCATATACTATACATCCATAACAATAACAATATGCATAGAAAAAGAATATTTTCAATATTTTATGACTATCTCTAAGGAACACTTACATTGAATTTAGTCAACTGCAATGAGGACAAGACTGTTCTTGTTTCTGATTTCTAATACCAATTACAAGTGTGTGTGTGTGTGTGTGTGTGTGTGTGTGTGTGTGTGTGTGTGTGTAGTATGGAATGATTTATAAACCCATTCTAGGTTCCATATTTCCCTGAAAGGACTCAGAAAGCTATTTTACTCCTAGGTATGGTTTATGAACAAAGATTGATACAGGCTGGAATCAGTCAATGGAAAAAGACATGGAGAAGAGTCTGGGAAAGGAATCAAACTGTAATCTGTCACCTTTTCCCCATAGAAACACTACCCCAACAATTTATACGATAGATAATTCAGAGTTCTATCAACTAGGGCAGCTAATCCAAGTTTTTGGAGTAGAGTCCAGAGTTTTTAACTGAGACTCCATGACTAAATGTCCACTGTCTTGTCCTTCAGTTGCCAGTTTCTACCAGAAGTCAGACTAAATACTTTCATTTTTTAGTCCCTTCTCCCAGGAAAATAAAGATACTCTTTTCAGGGGCCGGGAGTTTGGCCTAGTGGTAGAGTACTTACCTAGCATGCACCAAAGCCCGGGAATTCCTAGTACCACATACATTAAAAAAAAGCCAGAAGTGGTGCTGAGGCTCAAGTGGTAGAGCTCTAGCCTTGAGAAAGTCGAAGGACAGTGCTCAAGCTCTGAGCTCAAGCCCAGGACTAGCAAAAAAAAAAAAATACTCTTTTCAAGTATGATATTCCAGTCTACTACTGATCAAAGGAAAAGGCCATATGTCTTTCAAATTAGCATCATTCTCCACTGTGCAATACTGTGTGTCTCTATTCCACATTTTACTGACCTTTTTGGCTCATTGACCTAATGCACAAACCGGTTCCACTACATAAAAGGATGCCTGCTAACTCATCCAATTAACTTCTCAGTGTCAGTTATCTCAACATACATTTCCTAAACACGAAGTACAAAGCATACTTCCCTAGCCTAGATGAGAGTGAGCTGTGGGACAGAGAAGAGTAACTTCCTCACAGTGGGGAGAAATCTTCCCAGGTAGCATCCAATCAATCTGGTGATCGTGTCTTCATATTAAAATCCATGGTAATCTTTATTGCAAGTCATACTTTGAAGCTTCAATTTCAACATCACATTGCAAAGAAATTAAAATCATTCTGAGTAAGAGCTGTTTCCAAGATAATGCATTAAAAAGAAAAGAAAGCCTTTTAAATTGAGCATTGCATGATCCCAAAGAAGCAAACTGAGTACCATAAAGAATGATGCTGGAGAAAGCTTATCATTCAAAATATGAGCAATTACATATAGAAAGATTCAGGCCTTATTGCAATTCAAATAGCAACCTAGGTAAGAGCACAGGAAGGTCATCATATGTCAGTGCATTTATATCTGTCATTTCCATAAGGATTCACAGGACTGGGGCATTTGGAGAATGCTTCATAAATTGTGTGAGCCATGAATAAAGATTTCAAAAAGAAATTTGTACTTAGATGCATAGAAAGGAGATTAAAAGGCATACCATTGTGACCCCAAATAAATAGTCAAGTGGTATCTTACAAACTAGATTTTCTGTAAATTAAAGCCCTGAGCCGGGAGTTTGGCCTAGTGGTTAAAGTGCTTGCCTAGCATTTACAAAGACCCGGGTTCAATTCCTTGGTACCAGATACATATAAAAAAGCCGAATGTGGTGCTGAGACTCAAGTGGTAGAGCTCTAGCCATAAGAAAGTCCAAGGACAGTGCTCAGACCCTGAGCTCAAGCCCAGGTCTGCCAAAAACAAAACAAAACAAACAAACAAACAAAAAAACAAGAAAGCCCTGAACAAGAGGGGAATTTTTTTTCTTAATTGTACTATTTGCATGTCTTTTTTCTATTTATTCTTCTGTTCATTCTCTTTTGTCACTGTTTTGCATTGGGTACCTTTTGTCTTGTATGTAAGTTTATCTGAGGAGAAAAGAAAACACAGAAATTGTGGGCCATAGAGTGAATTAATTCAGCAGTGTTACTCCCTAGACACTATGTTGGAAATGAACTATACAACTTGGAGGGAGAAGAGGGTCAGGAAGGAAAAAAAAAAAAAAACTGGGAGAAAATGGCAGAGGGAGACACTGTCCAAAAAGAAATATATCACTACCTGACTTATGTAGCTGTAACCCATATCATATGAACACCACATTTACAAAATAAATTTAAAAAAAATAAATAAAAAGAGAGGGGCCAGGAGTTTGCCCTAGTGGTAGAATGCGTGCCTAGCATGCACGAACATCTGGGTTTGAGTCCTCTGTACCACATATATAGAAAAAAGCCGGAAGTGTTGCGGAGGCTCAAGAGGTAGAGCTCTAGCCTTGAGAAACCCCAAGGACAGTGCTCAGGCCCTGAGCTCAAGCCCAGGACTAGCAAAAAATAAAATAAAAAATAAATAAATAAAAAGAGAAAGCCCTAAGGATTTTGACCAGTTAGGTAGTGCATATTAAGTGTTTTCAAAATTTTATTCATGAGAAATCCTAAGGTATCTCGTTAAAGGGAAAAATGGAACAAGACAAAAAAATCACAATCACTCCCCCCCCCAAAAAAAAGATCACAATCCCTTTCTCAGAATTATTGTTAACTTCCATTCCATATTGTCTCTTAAACAGATATTTAGTGTATACTTCCATTGCAAAAACATAAAACTCTGCAATTAAAAAGTCTAACTTTATCACTTTGCCAAGTGATTACCATAAGTCCCATTAGAGTAGTGGAGAAATATTTAATCTCAATTAGTGCTCACTCAGTCATTCAGTCATTTCAAATATGAAACTCTCTAAATCAGGATTCTTCAGGTACAGGAAGACTAATCTGTGTTGACAGACAGCTTGATATATCTGCATGTCATGGCTGGCAGCAAAGGTTATTATGTCCCACCTTGACCCTCTGCACCACATCTGCTCCTTAAAGAAAACAATCTTTGTTCCCTGTCATCTCTTCTTCCTGCCTTGTGTTGCTTGTGTCCTGGCCTCTTTATGGAGCTGGAATCTTATAGATCACACTCTACATTTATAAGTGATATCACCTCACATACACCAGGGTGAAGCTTCCAGTCTGACAAACCTTCTCACCCACTTCTCATGGTCTTGCTAGATTGGCTGGAAACTTGATTCTACGATCCTGTTTTCTTCTGAGAACAAGATGGCCCATGTTATGTGGTTAAAGGCAGAGGGTGAGAATGACTGGTATGATCTGATGATCTGTTCTACTACAACAAGCTGGTACACAATTTTTTTCATAAAGTAAAATAGAAGCTTGTTAGGTTCTTAAATACCGTAAAGTCCAGTGAGGGCATTTATCAAAGTACTTCTAACTTGGGTTTATCTCCTTCTAGTTGTTTATTTTCCTCAGGCCAGAAAAAAAAATTCTCTCCTTTTTGATCAAAAAATAGACTTCCACAATATCATTTAATCATTTCAACAATCTTTGTGACATCTGTTTTATCTTCTAAGGACTTCAGACCTATTAAAAAATCTCCCCTAAAGTTGTTGTTCTATTGGCTGGGTTCATAAAATTTAGTCTTGTAAGCAGGTCAGAATGTATAGGGAAGTAAACTCTGTATTTACTCTTCTAAGCATTGAAAACTGACTCTATCACTTACAAACAATACAAATGAATGTCATTTGCTTTGTCATTATATAATGTGAACTATATTTGCCTACATTTATTGATTTGGTCTGATTATTAACTCACATAGTATGCAAAAGGCCCAAAGATATATAGGTACTTAATAAAATTGAATTATCACTCGATGAAAAGAATTATTTCAATCTGCCTGAGCTGTCACTGGTTACTGACCTTTGTTTTTATTCCAGCTGCTTTATCAATGTTCCTACTCCTAATTCAATTCTTTTTTCTTTTTTTTCATATATTTTTATTATAATTAATAGAAGGGTTACATTATATTCGCCAGATAGAGGTGCATTACTTCACATACATTGATACCCTTTCTCATGTCTTGGTCCCCATTTCCCTCCCCCATCTCCACCCCTCATCTTGTTTCCCCCTTCCTTATCCAATTTCAAATAACCAAATACAAATATATCCAATATATCAGATAACAAAGTGAGATACTATAACAATATGAGATAACCAAGGGACAGCAAAAGAGATGAGAGATAACATAATACATATATATGTCCAATGTCTTTAGCATTTTTATGGTTGATAAACGATATTCTGAAAGGAAATAAAATTGTCGGAAATGTACATAAGAATTGAAACTACCAAAACTTGAGCAATAATGCTGATGTGAATTCATTGATGCCACCTATGGGCTGGTAATACTACATAAAATATTGGGAAATATATGTGCATGCAAAATGCTATGTAATTGTTTAATGGTGTCTCAACACAATTTATTTTCATTTTATAATTGCACAAGTAATTTTATCAAATATGTACAAATTAGTAATGTATTCTTCAAGACTGGTATAATATGATGGTGGTGGATTTAGAACTGTTGTGGTTAATCTTTATGGCTAACTTGATTGGACTGATAACTCCTGGGACAATAGTAAAGCACTCCCCTGGGTGTATCTGTGAGAATATTTCCAGAGACGATTAGATTTAGAGGTTCCCAATCTAAATAATTGTTTAATATATTAATTTGAGCAGACTATGGGATGAAACAGGTCATCTTGGGCAATATAGTCACCCAAGCCCATCCTGTTACCTCTCCCCTCTGCTCTTGGCTGACACAAGGTGAAGAATCCCCTCCACCACATGCTTTATCCGCTAAGAACCTACACTGCTAAGGAGAATAAGGTCAAATCTCTGAAACTATGAATCAAAACACATAATTCCTGCTGTTAAGTCATTTCTGTCAAATATCTGGTCACAGCATCAATAAAAGTGATGACATAAGAACAAAAAAAGAATTATTTCAACTGCAGGCTTTTCAAAATCTCTAGATTAAGGTTTCTTGACCTTATCACAACTGTGATGTGAGATCAGACAACTCTTTTTTTCATATATTTTTATTGTAATTAATAGAAGGGTTACATTATATTTGCCAGATAGAAGGTACATTACTTCACGTACATTGATACCCTTTCTCATGCCTTGGTCCCCATTTCCCTCCCCCCCACATCCCTCATCTTGTTTTCCTCCCTTCCCTATCCAATTTCAAATAACCAAATAAGCATATATCCAATATATCATATAACAAAGTGAGATACTATAACAATATGAGATAACCAAGGGACAGCAAAAGAGATGAGAGATAACAGTACATTAAGGACAATAATCACTCATTATATGGCTTTTGTTTCTATATCCTAGAGGTCCTTTCATTTAGCATAATACTGGATGGCCTTATGTTTTGCTCTATTGCAAATCTCTGCTAGGAGAGCCCAAGGTTTCTACTCATTATGACAAATGAAGGAAACTATTGAGCCTATGTTCCGTTGAGTCTGGCTTACTTCACTTAATATGATTTTTTCTAAGTCTTTCCATTTCCTTACAAATGAGGGGATGTCATTCTTTCTGACAGCAGCATAGAATTCCATTGTGTATAAATACCACATCTTGTTGATCCACTCATCAACTGAGGGGCATCTGGGTTGGTTCCATATCTTTGCTATGGTAAATAGTGCTGCAATGAACATCATTGTGCTAGTGGATTTAGTATGCCCTTGTTTCTGGGCAGTTGGGTAAATGTCAGGCAACTCTTTGTTGTGGAAAACTATCCTGTATAATTCCAGGTATTTCACAGCATCCCTGGACTATGCTGACTGGATGCCAATAGTAAACCAGGGTGACAACCAAAAGTAATTCTAAACCAGGCCAAAAGTTCCCTAAGTGATCAAAATGTTTCCTATGAAGACTACTCTACATTGGTTCACCCTTTGCCCTTTGTCTCATCATTTTGTTGTTCCCATTCCCTTCCCTAATTCAAGTAAAGGTATATATAATACACCAGGTACCAAAATTAGATACAGTGACAACAGGAAATAAACAATAAACTGTAGGAAGAATTTACAAAACAAAAGAAAAAAGAAATAACTTCACATAATACATTTACAACAACCACCACAAAGAAAAACCTCTTGTTTCCATATCCTGGAGTTCATTTCATGTAACATCATCTTATATGGTCATAAGTACATAGCTACTGAGAAATTGTGGTCCTCGGTGATAAGCACAAGACAATATGTTGAAAATGAACTCCACAACTTGGGGGATAGGGTTAAGGGAGAGAAAGTGGGGGAAAAACTAGGGAGGGGTAACAATGTCCAACAAGAAATGTGTTCAGGGCAAGGAGTGTGGTCTAGTGGTAGAATGCTTGCCTAACACACATAAAACCTGGATTCAATTCCTCAGTACCGTATACACAATTCCTCAGTAGTGCTGAGGCTCAAGTGTTAGAGCCCTGGCCCTGAGAAAGCTCAAGGACAGTGCCCAGGCCCTCCCTGAGTTCAAGCCCCAGGACTGGCAAAAAAAAAAAAAAACACATGTATTCACTACCTTATATATATAACTGGTACCCCTCTGCAGACCCTGAACATACAATTAAATAGAAAAGAAAGGAAAGGACTGCTGTACTAGAGAGCAGTTAGAAGTTAAGAAATTTAATCATTTTTTGCCTTTTTTTGCTTTTAGCCATTGCTTTAGGTACTAAGCTCAAATTTCCAATCTCATTTGAACAAATGTCCTAAAGGTTATTATACAATTATAGAAAAGCTCAATTAGTAATTGACTATTATATCATGTCCTTCAGTAACTTTTAAAACTATGACTTCAAGGCAGTAAACAAACAAGATAGCACCTTAAATTCTTCCAGTTTTGTTTACTTTGGTTAAAGCAACATGAAATTAATTGCAATACTTTTGTAACAAGGAATTTTTAAAATGATAATGCCAGTGCTGTTCAAGACACAGAAGTGTAGGCCTTAACCTTTGTTTTTTAATTCAACTCATTGTAATGACCACCAAATTTAATTAGAAATGTCATCTACATGCATATTAAACAGCCCATCCACATTTCATGGCTGAACAAGGCCTCTGCTTAATAATCTAATTTATGCTGCAATAAAAATAAAATCAGTTTCTGAATGTTGCTGTTTACAATTTAATTTACTGGTAATGTTTTTCTTAATGTAATATAAACCTCTCTGCTCACTGCTTGAAGTAGTTTGAATGCAAGTTTCATTGGATATTTGTTTCATTGTATGGTTCATTGGAGTTTGAAATCTGATCTTTTTTCAAAATAAGATTATGGTTTAATGATATGACTTTTTAATCTAGTTTTTAGTAACTCTTCAGAGTTTAGAGTTTAATTCCATTTAATTCTTTCTCATATTGCCATCTAAAGTGTTGCATCTTTACATTGATATAAGGCAAGTGTGAAAGTCCAAGTTAAGAATGCAGGAAACTCATACCTGTAATCCTACCTGTTCACATGGCTTAAATCTGGAGGATCACATTTTAAGACCAGCCCAGAGAGAAAAATTCAAGAGAGGCCATCTTCAAAATACACACCAAATATTTGAGTCAGAGAGATAACTCAAATGGTAAAGCACCAGCCAAGCAAGCAAAGCCTTACCTCAAATCCCATACTGGAACAAAAAATAATGATCTGAAAAACATAAAACTCATGGAGAGAAAACAACCTGTCCATCTGACCTTGATCTAGTCTATATAATTTTCTTCCTTATTTCAGTTTTCTTATCTATGAACCAGGAAAGAATCAATGCCAAGCACAATATTGCTATGAGACTTGATTATGTGAATTAGTATGTATAAAGTGATTAAAGAAATAGCTGCCCCCTAATGTGCACGGTATGTGTTAGTTATTGAAAGCAAGGAGAGTAAAATAATTGGATTTGAGAAATTGAATACATTAACTTGTACAAACCTCATAGCTAAATTAGGGCTAATCTAAAACAGTGATACTCATCTCTGGGCGCCCATTAGAATCAATGTGCCAGTGCCTACGAATGCCTTCTGGATTAATTAAATCAGAATCTTTAGAGTGGGCTTCCAATGTTGAAGTTCTCAATTTCTCCAGATGGTTCCAATGTGAAAATGTTGCTTTAAAACCAAGATAAGGACAATGATCACCAAATTTCACACACTATGTTTCCCAAATGTGTTATTTGTTCCAAAGAAGGTGTAAACACAAAAAAGAAGGTAGACAAACATCAGAGTTCCCACAAGATAGAATTCTCCCTCTCACACCTCAGTGATACTCTTTCTAGAGGAAAATTCCTCTGCATGTGCTGAAGCAATACAAAGAAATGCTGTGTTCCACTAGCTCCATGTGTCACTACGAAATCAGTGACTAGAAAGTCAAATACAATTTCGACATGATCTTTATCCAACAGGACTAATTGTGTACATTTTTACAATGTCTCACACACACAAAAAAAATACACACATATACACAAATAGTTTAGTCCTTCTTTTTAAAAGCTTGTAAAATAAAAAATTACCCTTATTGTCCCCATCACCTTATATATGAGGATCAGAAAGGATTAAAGAAAATAAAGTAGGGGCCAGGAGTTTGGCCTAGTGGTAGAGTGCTTGCCTAGCATGCACGAAGACCCGGGTTCGATTCTTCGGTACCACATACATAGAAAAAAGCCAGAAATGGTGCTGTGGCTCAAGTGGTAAAGCTCTAGCCTTGAGAAAATCCAGAGACAGTGCTCAGGCCCTGAGCCCAAGCCCAGGACTGGCAAAAAAAAAGAAAGAAAAGAAAGTGATACAAAGCTTCCCATTAAAGAATCAAAATTGAGATGTAGAACCTATGAAGTCTACATGAATGTCCTCCTGTGGATCTCCAAACCAAAAGAATCACTTCATTGACGTTGAGCAGAGTTAATGCCTGAACATCTTACATACAAATCTTTAATTCTACAACAGACTGTGGTTTCATGGGGGTTTATGTTTTAATATTCAGTTAAACAAATAGGACAGCTTTGTGAATTGGAGGATGGTTTAGATGACCTCAGCTATTCTAAAATGCAGCAGGAGTCTAGCTCAATGAGTTATTTCCATCATCTCCCTGTAACATTTTCAAGGAAGTACTAATGAGAGTACACCAAAAAGGACTAAATCAAGACTTATGTCCATATAGACTATAAAATACCTTGCAAAGGACATTCAAAGGTAATCTCTAGGACAGCAGCTGTGTTCCACAGCTAGCAAGGACACCTAAAACTAAAGTTCTGTGGAAACCATAACATCAGAACCAATAAGAAACTGAGGAATGTTTCTATGGAAAAGTTAACTAAAACATGAGGCTGTGAAAATGAAAACTCAAATTTGTTTATTCTGTACTATAAAAGCTGTGCTAATTCTGTACTTGGGGCCTCTAAGCGTCACTGGTTTCTAAGGCGTGGAGAACCAAGCTCAAGCTTGCTAATAAATGGCTCTTTGTTGCTTGAAAATAAATAAATAAATAAAATAAAATACCTTGCAATTTCCATAGACAGTATGAAATGTTGAACCCAAATCTCTGTGTTCTTACTACCTAAGGAATCCTTTAATTCTTTATCAAAAACATTTGGAATGTAGAAGTATTTTTTAAAGATTATGTGTAACTTATTAATGAACCAAATTGAAATATGACATTGAATCACCAAATATGAATTCATTTGTGACAGCAACCAAAGGGAAAATTCCCCCTCTGATTCACAAAATAACTAGCCTATGTTAAAACCTTTGCCTTTTCTAAACATTACTCATGATTGGTTATTTTTTTTTACTTGTTGGAAAGGGAGAACATTTCTTAACTTCTTTTCTTATATTTGAAATAAAGTATTTTAAAACAATTTTCAAATTTTAAAGAGAAAATTCTTTCTTAGAAGAGAATTTATTTTAGGTGAGCTTTCTCCCAAAATGATAGTTTCCAATAGAACTGTGATATATTTGCTGGTGACGGTATATAAAATTTTCAAGTGGTGGGATTCAACAGAGACATTCTAAGAAATAACAAAATATAAAACATTTTTCCAACAATACAATTATATAATTACTTGAGATTTCTTCAAAAGTGAGTTCCATTAAGGTTGAAAAGGTTAAGAGTGGTTTCCAAATTCTATAGGATTTAGTGGTTCAGGGATGTGACCATAATGAAACTTAAAGTGGGTCCCAACAGCAGGCACTAAACACTGATGAAACAGAACTAAGTAATGCAAGGGTGAGGATGGGAGGGTGAAAATAAGAGAGAAAGGGAACAACTCACACCCTGGCAAAAGGAAAGAAATGTATATATACACCCAACTGGAAGAAATGGCTTTATTGTCAATGTTTGAAATTTTAATCTTTCTTTCCTATGTAAGACTAGGCATTTTTATATTTGCCAACATTTATAAGTTTTGTAGATTAGAAAAATGATGCTTATTATTATGAAAGTAAAAAAGTGATTGTGACTTTACCTAAGTATAACAATGCCACAGTACTGTGAAATACATGTAACTACTTAATCTCAATAAAGAATTTTGGGGTTGGGGAGAGAGCAAAGAATAGCACCTTTGCCTTTTCCATGGAAAGGAAATTAGGAAAATGCTTCTGTGTTGTGATTCTAGTATGAAATATTCCCTCAGGATCCTATGTTGAAGCCTCAGATCCCCGTTCAAAAAGGGGGGGGGGAGGTTAATAGACCTTTCCACTCTAGAAGAGATAGTGGATCACTGGAGAAATTCCTTTAAAAGAGTTATCACTGGTCTCATCACTGTCCCACTTCTCCCTGTCCATATCACCATGAAGTGACACCTCACCTTCACCCATTCCTGCTGTCAGAATGTTGTGCCCAAATAAATCTTTCCTTAAGTTAACCCTTAAGGCATTTTAGTCCCAGCCATGCCTGATACAGTCTGATATCCAAGTGCACTCTAAAGCACTTTAAGGTACTGATTTCAGTTAAGAGTTATTCGGAGCTAGTCCAAACCTGTGAAAGCAATACCTGTTTGGTTACGTGTACTTCTAGAGGAGGTGCAGTGAGCCGAAAAGGGCTTCAGCCAAAAACTTCAGATTAATGCTCAGCCTCAGCTTTCCTTAATTACACACTCAGCGTGCAAAACTGAGTGATGTCTGACACCTCAGAGACAGAGTCAATGTCTTCTTTAAAATGGTACCCATGACTTCTCACTTTCCATGAAGAAGCACCCACTCTGATTGACATCTTCGGTTCCATTCACCGAGAAGTACATACTCACTACTGATCAAGGCAGGACCCAAAAACAAGTTTTGAGTAGCAGTAGAAACACCAGTTACACATAGCTTCTATGTGAACTTTTTTCTTTTTTTCTTTCATTTCCCTCAAGCACACCCTTTGGATTATCCCCTGTTGTCACCATTTTTTACTTTGATGCCCTGTGTCTTGTACACACTTTTATCTGATGGGGAAAGGAAGGGGAACAAAATGGGGAGACAAAGGACAAATGCTAAACCAATGTAACAGCAATACTCACAAGAGGCTAGGTTAGAAATGAACTTCACAACTTGGGAGAAGGAGTAAGGGGGAGGGAAAGTGGAAGGGAAACAAGAGAGGTCACCCTGACACGAAATGTACTCGTTACCTTACTTATGTACATCATCTTTACAATAAAATTAAATTAATTTAAAAAAAATTTTAAGAATTGTTGATGGCTATCCTTCCACGGTCATTTCTATCTTACAGAATTCCATACCTTAACCATCAAAATGAAATCTCAAGTATGGTTTTCTTCTGCTGTTGACATATCACAAAGAAGCTATACTACTCTGAAAATCAAACTCCCTTGTGAATGCCGTACATGTAGTTTCTCCTAGCCATCCATTATCATATGCTTGCTATTCAGGCAGCACCATGCCACCAGCGAGGCCAGCATCCAGAGCTGCTACTCACAGGCAGTTGCTCACAATGAGTCTATACATTTTCTATACCTGATGGTAAGAAATCACCTCCAATTCGTAGCTAAGACAACACATACTTATGATCTCCTACTTCTTGATGCCAGAAGTCCTAACTGGGTTTTACTCAGCTAAAATTAAGGTATCCACCAAGTTATAATGGATCATTGGAGAGGATGAAAAATATACACTTGCATTTAAATTCTTCAACATTTTGTTCTCCAACATTTTGTTAATGTTACCACCCTTTACAGCGTTGCAGGATACCATGTTCTTTTGTATGTGCAAAAATTATCTCAAACTTAACTAATGTAATATATTAAGGGTCATTATACAAGACTGCTTTATTTTCCTTATTGGGTATATAGCACAGAAAATCTCTACATGTTTTTTCTCATGCATTTTTATTGTAATTTTAAAGCTGATATACAAAGGGGTTATAGTTGTATGAGTCAAATGATAAATATATTTCTCTTTGAACAATATTGCTCCTTCCCTCTAGCTCTCTTCCCACATTCCCCTCCCATCTGTATAATTCCCTTTCAACAAAATGTCTAGGGAGAACCACTGCCTCACCCTTTCTCTCAACATTTCTGTGCCTTTTTACCCTCTCAAAGACAGATAGATTAATAAACAAGACAAAACCAAAAGAAAACAAAAACAGCAACAAGGGAAAAAAAACCTTTTGTTTCTGTTTTGAAGAGTTCATTTCAATAAGTATTATTTTATAACATCAGATGCACATAGGTATCATGCCTTTATGTTCCTTTCCTAAGAATATCTTCCTTTGATTTCACTGTCTCTACATATTTTTAAATAGAGCAATTTTCAAGAATAAATTGTGTTGTGCTCCAAAACCCTCAATTATGAGTGAGGAAAACATATGTAAGGATGTTATTTAAATAACTAGCTAAATAAAAATCCTTAACAAAAACTTTCCAAAGCTTATGTATATAATTTCAGGTCACAAATATAAAACTGTCATTAGCTCCAAATAAAAATTACAAAACAAGCAAAAACACATATGAGAATGTCTACTTCTGCCAAGATGGAGTAGCATGAAAGAGAGTTTCCATGTTACCTGGAAAAAAATTAAGAACACTGGCCCACAAAGCCATACATATTTCAGATGCACATAGAAAATTTATAGAGATATGTTTTCTGACAGAAAACATGTTTCAGTGTGCTTACAAAAAAGTTAAACTATGCATCTATTGTCTACAATAGAACTAAGATGGGGGAGATTCAACTTTAGTCTATCTGAGCTCTTGCCAAGATATCAGTCTTAGCATTCTACCAAAAAGTTTGCAGCTAAAGAGTTACACCAAGTAAGCCATAATAGCACAGAGATTGTGGCCAAAGAGGAAAGTCAGGAAACCTGCAAAAGGAGGCACTATTGAGCCCACATCAGGAGTGGATACATGGATCTCTTTTTCAGGAGGATATAATCATTCTAAATATCTGCACACTAAATGCTGAGGCACCCAACTTCATCAGTAACACATGGAACATTTTCTAGAAATAGATCACATTTTGGGGCACAAAACAAATCGGTGCAAATTCACAAACACTGAAATTATTCCCTGCATTCTCTCAGACCAAAATGGAATAAAATTGGAACGC
The DNA here is from genome assembly GCF_031878675.1 of Megascapheus bottae. NCBI lineage: Eukaryota > Metazoa > Chordata > Mammalia > Rodentia > Geomyidae > Megascapheus > Megascapheus bottae. The sequence goes on from NC_143517.1 coordinate 25,860,465, forward strand.
AACACCAAATATCAACATAGAAAAATCCTTTAACTCAGTTGGGCACTGTGGCTCACCTGTAATCCTAGCTACTCAGGAGGCTAAGATCTGAGAATCAAGGTTCAAAGCCAACCCTGGGGGAAAAAAAAGGACTTGAGACTCTTATCTCCAATTAGTCTCTAGAAAACGGGAAGTGGGACTTGGCTCAAACGTATTGTGGTAGCCTTGAGATGAAGAGCTCAGGCACAGCACCGAGGCCTACTTAAGCCCCATGACCCACAAAAAAAAATTCCTTTAACTTATGGAGCTTGAACGACACACTGTTGAATGATCAGTGGGTCACTGAAGTTAGAATAGAAATTCAATAGTTTATAGTATTTAACCAAAAGGAGCACACAAAGCACCAGCTCCTTTGGGACACAACAAAGGCTATATTCAGAGGAAAATGTATAGCTCTGAGTGTCTATATTAACAAATTGGACAAATCTCAAACTAACAATTTCATGGCACACCTTAAACTCCTGGAAAAACAGCAACAAACCAAACCCAAATCCAATAGTAGGAAACAAATTATTAAAAATTAAAGCAGAATTGATGGCGCTGAGACAATAGGGACTCTGCCTAGCTCTCTCCCACAAAAAGAGAGAACCAGGGAATCCCACGAGCCAACTACCTTAAGAAATCACCAACAACAAACTCAAGAAGCAACAGAGAAGGACTCAAACCAGAAAAGAAATCCAGATAAAGCTTACATCCAACTTTCTCAAAGAATTCCAAATGCGAGGACCCTTCCCCCAACCCCTCACCACAGGCCTCTAGCCAGGAAAAGCTGCGGCTGAGGGCGCCGGGCCGGGCAGCCCCAACTGCTGCAGAAGCCAGCATAGACCTGGCCAGCAAGCAGCAGAAGCCAGACGTGGAGCACAGGCGGCGGCTGAGATCAGAGGGGAGTGAACGATTCTCCAATACCGGGGAGCAGCCCACAGCCAAAGGCAGAGTAGTGAGTAGCCCAGCGGTAGCCCAGTGGGTAGCCCAGAGGGTCCCCAAACCCATCAGGAAAACAGAGCTGGTGCCAAGCTATAGAACTTAACTCAGACCCCTCCACCCCACCCGAGAAAGACTGGCAAGCGCAGGAGGGCAAGGAATTTAGAATCCTGTCCCTTTTCTCAACAGCCTCCTCCCCCAGGCCTCAGACTGGAGACTGACAGGCAGGCAGGTGCTAAAACCCACCAAAGGGGGCAGAGGTGTCCCAGCTCACCCACCCAACAGGTTCCTCTCCCAGGCCACTGGATCTGGAGAGTGGGGGGTGCTGAGACCCTGCCTTCCAACAGCGGGTGGGGTGTGCAGGAGTTGAGGAGCCAGTATCTGTCCCACTCAAATCTTGAGCTGGGCACCCTCCAGCCAGAAATCCCCAGCAACACAGCACTAAGGGCCCCCCACAGTCACAGACTCCTGGCCAAAGCGGCAGAAACAAAGCAGGGAACTGAAGGACAGACCAGTAGCCAAGCTCGCCTTCTGAGAACCAGAAAGGCGCGCCTGCATCTTTGGATCCCATTTCCTCGTCTGGGCTCTGCCCCTGGGAACAGGGCAGAAACCAGCTGGTCCAGCTGAGAGCCCCTGGAAACCCCCAAACTCCAGACCCTTGGCAGGGGGCTGCCCCTGCAAAAAGCGCAGGAAAACCAACCATCCACCCAGCACACTGAGACTGAAGCATGCAGCTCCATCCCACGGCCCACTGTGAGGCCACTGGTTGGGCTGAGAGCTAGTCGTGCAGCAGCACACAGCCTCTGGGAACTGACCGAACACCTGCAAAGACTGCAAACTCTGACCTAGTCAGCAGAGGAAACAATTTGTTCGAGAATCACAGGTATACCCAGATTCTCAGAACCACGGGTCCCAATCCAAGTAAAGACCGCCACCTACCAACCACAGAGAGAACTACAACAACAGTTCTCGATGCCAAGGAGAGCACAAAGACGAATTATGACATACATAATCAAAGTCCTACACAAAGTCCAAAAGGAAACAAGAGCCAAGGGGTGAGAGAGATGTCACCATCCCAAGAAATGACACCTGAAAAGACACGAAATATGACTCAAATCAAGGAGATGATTTTGGAAATGAAGGCTGAATTCCAAAAACAAAAGCAAGAAATTTCCAAGGAACTCTTTGAATTCAAATGAGAAGTGGAAGAAAAGTTCTCAGCAGACTTGATCAGCTCAGTGTCCACACATCAAGAAAAAATGGAGGCATTAAGCAGCAGATTGACTGAGATGGAGAATAGAACATCAGGAATGGAAGATAAAACACAAGAGCTGGAACAAAGAATGACCACCTTGGAAAGATTACTCAGAATCCACCAGAGAAAACTCCAGGACCTGGCAGATGCAGCAAAGAAGTCTAACCCTCGTATAATAGGGATTGATAAGGGGGCCAAATTTCAGGACAAAGGAATGCAACCCTTATTCACCAAAATCATAGCAGAGAACTTCCCCAACCTCAAAAGGGAAAATACTCACATTATTGAAGGTTTCAGGACTCCAAACAGGCAAGATCCTAGAAGGAACTCATCTAGACATATCACAGTAAAGACACTAGATGCAAATACCAAGGAATTGATCTTAAATGCTGCAAAAACAAAGAGCTATACTACAATGGGAAAAAAATTTGAATTACAGCAGATCTCTCCATGCAAACCCTAAATGCAAGAAAAGCTTGGAAAAATATCATTGATGTCCTGAAGACCAACAACTGCCAACCCAGACTGATATATCCAGCAAAACTAGCATTTACATTTGAGGGAGGAACAAGAATATTTCACTCCAAAGAGAAGCTTTGTGAATACGTGCACACTAAACTAGCCTTACAAAAAATACTAATTAATTGAGAACAAATTGTAGAACATCAAGAACCCCCATCAAGAAGCAAATATCTATAATTCACTAAACACAAAAAAAGAGAGAGAGAAAGAAACTTAGAAGTAAAAATAAATAATGACAATGGACACTGACCATTTCTCCATAATTTCCCTAAATGTGAATGGGCTGAACAATCCAATCAAAAGACACAAAGCAGCAGACTGGATTAAGAAACACCACCCATCCATATGTTGCCTCCAAGAGACCCACCTCACTGCCAAAGATAGAAATAAATTCCTAGTAAAAGGATGGAAACGAATTTCCCACTCCATTGCACCATGCAAAAAAGCAGGAGTAGCAATCTTAATCTCTGACAAAATTAACTTCTCAGTAAAATCAGTACATAAAGATAGAGACGGCCATTATATATTAGTAAAGGGTACAATCCATGTCCATAATATTACGGTTATAAACATTTACTCCCCCAACACGGGAACACCCAAATTCGTCAAACAAACTCTCTTAGAATTACAGAACAAGATAGACTCAAACACAATCATAGTGGGAGACCTCAATACACCACTCTCAACAAATTACAGGTCAACTCTACAAAAGTTAAGCAAAGAAACCATCGACTTAAATGACACCATAGCCCAGCTGGGCTTAACAGATATACACAGAGTCTTCCACCCAACGGTGAAACTTTTTACATTTTTCTCAGCAGCACATGGAACACACTCCAAAATAGATCATATAATAGTTCATACAGAAAACTTAAGCAGATACAAAAGGACTGATATAATCCCAGGCATTCTATCAGACCACAGTGGAGTCAGACTAATTCTGAAGAATGCAGTCAAAGTCAAAAAACATTCAATCACATGGAAACTGAACGACACACTTCTAAATAACTCCTGGGTAACAAATCAGATCAGAAATGAAATTAAAAACTTCCTTGAATGTAATGACAATCAAGAAACATCAGAAAGGAACTTATGGGACACAACAAAGGCAGTTCTAAAAGGCAAATTTATCGCACAAGGAGCGCATATTAAAAAGACAGAAGAGCACGTAAATAACCTAAAAAAAACTGAAACACCTAGAGGAGCAAGAAAAAGTTAATTCTAAAACAACTAGAAGGGCAGAAATAACAAAAATAAAATCCGAAATATCAGAGATTAAAATAAGATCTACTATACAAAAAATTGATAAATCAAAAAGTTGGTTCTTTGAAAGAGTCAACAAAATAGACAGACCCCTGGCAAGATTAATCAAAAAAAAGAGAGGGGAGACTCAAATAAACAACATTAGAGACCCGTCTGGAACAATCACAACTGATTTCCAAGAAATTCAGTCCATAATGAATAAGTACTACCAGGGCCTATATTCAAAGAAACAAGAAAATCTAGTAAAAATGGATGCTTTTTAAAATAAATATAGGCTACCCACACTGAACAACGATGAGGTAAACAAATTGAATGATCCAATCTCTTACAATGAAATTGTGGAAGCATTCAGGGAAATGCCAACCAAAAAGAGCCCAGGTCCAGATGGTTTCACTGCGGAATTCTACAAGATGTTTAAAGATGAAATAACACCTATACTCTTGAAACTCTTCCGAGAAATAGAAGCAGAAAGAGCAATACCAAATTCATTTTATGAAGCTAATATTACTATCATCCCCAAACCAGGGAAAGACCCAACAAAAAAAGAAAACTACAGGCCTATCTCTCTAATGAACACAGACGCAAAATTCCTCAATAAAATATTAGCCAACAGAATCCAGAAACAAATTAAAAAATCATACACTATGATCAAGTAGGCTTCATCCCACAGATGCAAGGCTGGTTTAACATTCGCAAATCAGTCAATGTAATACATCACATTAATAGAGCTAAGAATAAGAACCATATGATAATTTGTCTGGACGCCGAGAAGGCATTTGACAAAATACAACATCCATTCATGTTGAAAGCACTAGAAAAAATAGGAATAAGAGGTACATTCCTCAAAATAGTTAAAGCCATATATGAAAAACCTACAGCTAGTATTATACTAAAAGGTGAAAGACTGGAACCATTCATCTTAAAATCAGGAACTAGACAGGGATGCCCACTCTCTCCACTTCTCTGCAATATAGTGCTGGAACCCTTAGCCAGAGCAATAAGGCAAGAAAAGGACCTCAAAGGGATACACATAGGGAAAGAAGAAATTAAACTATCCCTATTCACAGATGACATGATCCTCTACTTGAGTGACCCAACAAACTCCACTCCCAAACTTCTAGAATTAATAAACTACTTTAGCAAAGTGGCAGGATACAAAATTAACCTTCAGAAATCAGTAGCCTTCTTGTACACCAAAAATACACAAACAGAAGGCCAAATCAAGAAAATGATCCCATTCGCAATAGCCCCTAAAAGAATAAAATACTTAGGAATATACTTAACCAAAGATGTAAAGGAATTACTCAATGAAAACTACAAAAGCCTAAAGAAAGAAATTAAAGAGGACACTAGGAAATGGAAAGACATCCCATGCTCACAGCTAGAGAGAACCAACATAGTGAAAATGGCTATACTGCCAAAATTGACATAGAAATTCAATGCAATCCCCATCAAAATCCCAAAGACATTCTTTACGGAAATAGAAGATATAATTCAAAGATTCATATGGAACAAGAAAAGACCTAGAAGAGCCAAAGCAATTCTACGCAAAAAGAGCAATGCTGGAGGTATTACAATACCAGACTTCAAACTCTACCATAGATCCATAATAACAAAAACCACTTGGTATTGGCACAAAAACAGACCAGAAGATCAGTGGAACAGAATAAAAGACCCAGAAATAGAACCACATGCCTATAGGCAACTTGTGTTTGACAAAAGAGCCAAAGATATACAGTGGAACAAATACAGTCTATTTAATTATTGGTGCTGGCAAAACTGGGCAGCCACATGCAGAAAACTAAAAATTGACCCTAGCCTTTCACCATACACAAGCATTAACTCAAAGTGGATCAAAGACCTCAACGTCAGACCAGAAACCATGAAACTGCTACATGATAAAGTAGGAGAGACACTAGAACTCATAGGCACAGGCAACAGATTCCTGAACAGAATCCCAGGGTCACAACAGATAGGAGAGAGACTCAATAAATGGGACTACCTAAAAATAAAAAGTTTCTGTACAGATAAAAACATAGTCGCAAAAGTAGAGAGACAGCCAAAAGATATTCACCAATAATAAGTGTGACAAATGCTTAATATCCAGTATCTACAGGGAACTCAAGAAATTAATCCCCCCCCAAACCCAATAAACCATTCACTAAATGGGCAAGGGAACTAAAGAGAGACATATCAGAAGAAGAGATTAAAATGGCAGAAAAGCATATGAGAAAATGTTCATCATCTGTAGTCATAAAGGAAATGCAAATAAAAACAACCCTAAGATACCACCTTACCCCAACAAGAATGGCCAAGATTTTGAACTCAGACAACGACATTTGCTGGCAGGGTTGTGGAGAAAAAGGAACCCTACTACACGGCTGGTGGGAATGTATACTAGTTCAGCCACTCTGGAAAGCAGTGTGGAGGTTTCTTAAAGAACTGAAAATAGACCTTCCCTACAATCCCGCCATACCACCAGGCATCTACCCTGAACATCATAACCGAAGATATGGTAAGGACACCTGCTCAGCTATGTTCATCTCTGCACTATTCACAATAGCCAGGCGACGGAAACAATGCAGATGCCCTACTGCAGATGAATGGATACAGAAAATGTGGTATATATACACAATGGAATTCTACATAGCCAACAGACAAGATAAAATAATGGCATTCGCAGGGAAGTGGATGAATCTAGAGCGAATCATGTTGAGTGAGATAAGTCAAGACCTAAGGAACAAAGGGCACATGGTATCCTTAATATGTGGCTATTAAATACAAAGAGTACAAAAGCGAGGACTCAGTATCTGCATACCCAATGCTAAGGACATGGTAATGGAAATATAAACATAACTATATAGATATAAAAACCTATGACTCTATAGACATAATGTTTTATTTTCTAAAATTAATGTTTCTATGACATACAAACCCTTAGCCTCATTTTGATTAAATTCTAAATACTAAGTCCCAGTGATTGCAAATAGAGATTCCCTTCTTGAACACTCGTTTGTTAAACATGTCATTTAAAATATGATGTAAAAATCAACGTTAATGAAGAAAAAAATTTAAATGGAAAAAATTAAAGCAGAATTACATAAATTCGATTCCAAAGAAAACATAGAGAAACTCAATGAAACAAGGAGTTCATTCTTTGAAAAAATAAACAAAATTGACAGACCCTTAGGAAATCTTACAAAAAAAGACAAGAACACACCCAAATAAACAAAAATCAGGGATGAGAATGGAGATATATAGTAAATAATTATGTGTGTAGAATTGGTATCCTTTTATAATAAAAGCTATGATACAGTTAAATAGATAATAGTGACAGTATTATCAGGACCAAACGCCATGTGCTACATATGATTTGTATAAACCAACATTACCCTCCAACATATAAGTAATGTACTTTGCTGAAAGTTAGGATGTTTACAGTATGTTAAGTGAAAAGGACTTCTCTGCTCCATGGAAATTTTAGGGACCACCACTACATACTCATCTCTATCACTGCCCCCAACATCTTCATGTAGCACAAGACTAACTATCCATTTTCAAAACTGTTGGGAAAATGTTGGGGTGTAACAATTTCTGAAAATTCCTACCTTGCTCAAAGTAATTTCAACAGATTATAATGAATGCTAATTGGGGTTTCTCACACTCCAAAGAAGAATTAGTGTTTACACTATTTGATATTCTCTTGGTATCTTGTATTAATTGGAATTACGATTTTTGATAAAAGCACATTAACCTGAGGGAAGTGAAAATTGAAGTATCAATACAAAAGAACAAAAAAAATATTATAATCTTCTTTTGTGCACTAAATACATCTATCCAAACACAGGTCATAGTGAGGACAAACATGAGGAATCTAATTTGTAGGCTTTAGAGGAATTTGTAAGATACAAAAATCCCCCACTGAGAAAACTTGAAGACAGTCAAGTACACTCATCAGACAGAATTTTAGAAACGCGAAGTAAATCCCCAAAGTGGAAGTTCTGAGAATTACTAACAACGATGATCGATGTCCTGTCAACTCTGGGTCAGATTCCCAGATTCCCACATTTGGCACTAAATACTGGCCAGTCTTTAATATGACTCTTTTTCTCTGATACCAAAAGAGTAAAGCCACAATTGCTCCATGCTCAATGAGGTGGACAAAGCTTGGCAGTTGGTATCTCACCAAATTTCAGAGATGAGATGTCTTCCACAGGACAAAAAAAAAATGGAAGTCTATTAACCATTAGTGAACTCCAAAATAAATAATGCCATTAACTAGCATACACTGGAACAGACCTTCTGGCACCTTATCCCTGAAGTAACAGATAATGCTGAAGAGCAGGAAGTTATAATCCATATCGTTCTTGCTTTGACCACTGGGACCCAAACAAATGGAGTTCTTCTATTCTATTTTTTTTTTGGCAGTCCTGGACTTGAGCTTAGAGCCAGAGCACTGTCCTTGGGCTTTTTTCTCAAAGCTAGAGCTCTACCACTTGAGCCTCAGCACCACTTCCAGCTTTTTTCTATGTAGGTGGTACGGAGAAATCAAACCCAGGTCTTCGTGCATGTTAGGCAAGCACTCTACCTCTAGACCAAACTCCTGGCCCCACCTTCATGCTTTTTTGTTTCAGAAATATGAACTGATACTTTAAATGAATAAACTAAGCTGTTGGTTTGGAAAGGCTAAATTGGTCAAATGGCTCCATTTCTGCACTTATCTTTGCTATGTGTTCTGATTGTTCTTTGAATGTCTCTTTCTTGGCATTGCATATGAAAGGACAGATCAAAAAGCAGGTAGAGTTGGATGAGTAATATACACTGTCCCTCTTTGGATAGCTTTAAGTAATGAAAACTGATGTTTTAAGTTTCTGCTAATAGAAAGAACTCCACAGATGATGCTATGGATATCTTATGTTTAGCTTCAGTTCAGCCTTGCATGTGAGAATGATGGAAATTCCATTGCTGTCTGTATTTTCATGAATAAATGTTACTTCTAGATTTGGTATTTGGATTTCTTGAGATTGTATCACTTATTTGAAAGATGCTATAGAGATTGTATAAAGAATCACACTTTCATGTTTTAAGAAATTTATCCCCAGAAGGAAATTTATGCTTCCTTTAGAGATTTAAGTATGTTAATTTTTTAAATCATCACTCCCACTCTGAAGACAACATGAGGACAGGAATTAGTTTCTCTTGGCCAACTAGAACTGTTTCCTTACTTGTCCGTGTTGAAATTCTCAAGATACTTTCTATTTTCCTGGTCAGAGAGGAAAAATTCTCCTTTATATTCCAATGTTTCTTCTGCACAGTCGACATGTGTTCAAAGAACTTTTTTATTAAGTAAAAACATTGTTAAAATGCCTTATCAAGTGATATGGGAAAGTAGAACGCATTTATCAAGTGGTGTGCAACTCTTATGCATAACTCAGACTCTTGTTTCACCTCCACATTCTTCATCTTGAAGTCACTCCTTAAGAATATAAAACTATTTTTCTTTCCCCACAAATTTTCCTCCTCTGCAGGCATTTTCCCTTTCTTAGACCTACAAGCCTGTGATCATATGTTCTACAATCATTTCTTGATTTCATTCATTTTTCAAAAGAAGTACAATAGAGTATAAAACATGTTTATTTAATAATTAATTATTTAAAAAACACTTAAGAAAGACCAAGTGTTCTGTTTGAATAAATGCAATTCAGTACAATAAAATTTTAACTTATAATTTACTTGGTAGCTCACTGTTGAGTTGGTTGAGGGGCTGGCATTCATTCTCTTGATGCTATGCTCCCCGTTATCACAGCTTATAAAAATGTCTGTCATTAGAATAGTCACAGATCTTTCCTGCTCATGCTGTTAACAAATAACTATCCTTCTCTTTGGGAGATTAGAGAATGGGATGTTTCACTTCTACACATCTTTCTATTCTAAGGCATAGTGCAATTGTGATATTCTCCTGTACATCCCTGCAACTTATTACCTGAGAATTCAAGGGAGGATTCACTTTGATCTCAGAGGTTTCCGTTCATAGTTGCTTGACCTTGTTTCTTTGGGCTTGTTGCAGCACAGTACATTATGAAAAGTGTATGAAATGGAACAAAATGGCCACAAAGGAAAGGAAAGCCTGGGGTCCCAATAGTATCTTCAAAGGCAGATCCTAGTAATCTCACTTCCTGACACTAGATTGTACCTCCGAAAGATTCCTTAGAGCCCCAAGCATATTTCAGAGGCTGACAACCAGGCCCATAAAACTCAAACTCCAAATGATAGTGGTGATATTACAAATAAATCCATTGCAGCAAAAAAGCTCTGACTACTCACATTACAATTATTTTACATCTATTATTTGAAGAGAGCTAGAGCAGGTGAAAAACTGCTATTCTGTTGTACTTTTGGCAATTTCTAGAAGTTTGTATATGTATCCTTTTGTTACTGTTTTAAGAATGTATATGGAAAATGAAAAAGACCCTAAACCTAAAAACAACTTACATTTGAGGATATATATGTATGTATACATCTACATACATATACACATATATGTATATCATAAACAATTTTGACACATTTTATTTGCATAAATAATACACAGTATTTAATACGTATTGTGCATTGCATATACTTTACTCATATCAATGTTATTTAATCTTTATTTTTTCCAGTCCTGGGCCTTGAACTCAGGACCTGAGCCCTGTTCTTGGGCTTTCTCAAGGCTAGTGCTCTACCACTTGAGCCCCACAGCACCACTTCCAGCTTTTTTTTCTATGTATGTGGTACCGAGGAATTGAATCAGGGTCTTTTCTTGCTAGGCAAGCACTCTACCACTAGGCCAAACTTCTGGCCTGTAATTTAATCTTTTTAAGAAGCTTAAGATATGTGATATACATTTTACAGATAGAAAAATAGAACTTCAAGTGACTGACCCAGGATCACACATCCAAGGGAACTAAGCTTTTTGTTTTTGATCTACCATCTCAGAGAAGTTGACATCTAAAAGAAGACTTCAAAACAGAGATTAGAAGTTCTCAGGAATAACCAAAGAGAAAACAGAATTCAACAATAAAATGGAAGGAGTCTGTTTTGTTTTTTCTTATATATAACAAGCAAAATCATAGACATAATTAAAAATACAAAGATTTTGTTCTTTGTAAAACCTAGCAAAATTCACAGACCCTTAGCAAATTTGATTGAAAAAAAGAAGAGAACAAACACAGATTAATAAAATTAGAGATGAAAATGGGAATATCACAACTGAAATTTACAAGATTTAAAATATTATTATTGAATACATTGCAAATCTTTATGTCAACAAATTGGAGAAGCTGGGAGAACTAGAAGCACTCTACCACTAGGCCAAGCTTTCATGGAGAAAAGAACTTTGGTGCAGAGGAAGGAAAAATGCTTAATCAATTTCATTTAAAGACCCTTGATTCTTATAAAATTACAAATCAGTCTTTCATGTGTTTCCTTAGAGTATAAGACAATAGAAGCAAAAGAGAGAATTTTTTTCTCTCAAAGGCACACTACTGTTGTTGACTTAGAACACTGGATCATCAAAGCAATGGTACCCACTGCTATGTGTCCCAAAAACACATCAGAGCTAATCAACTGCCATATTGTTGAGCTCAAGCATCCACAATTCAGTCCTCCTTGCTTACACAAATTTTCTTCTCACCTTTTCTTATTTCCAACATGTATTTTGAAGTTAGGAGGAGTATAACAGCATTTTGAAGGGGATTGGAGGTATGTGACATCTGACATGACATTTATGAAAGAGGAGCCAAGTGTAGTACACAAGGAAGGTGACGTGACATCCTCACATCCCCTATCCACATAGCATAAAATACACAGAAGCAACCAGAGAAAGTAGCTTTACTCTGGTGATCCTAAATATGGACTTACTTCTGAACATGTCATAAAAATAAATACAAGCTTTAATTAATATTGAAGTAGCCTTATTTAAGCTAAAAGAGTCTTCGGTATATAAATCCTCAATACACTTCCCTCTTGAAAGAACACAAGGATATATATTTCAACTCGGTAAAAATTCATTCTATTTAATATTCTTTTTCTAGAGAGGACATGTGAAACAAAGCCCAGTATTTAGATTTTTTAAAAAACGGCAATCTCCATGTTTCATGAAATACAAATAAGCACTAACAATAGACAATGTATAGCAAAACAAAAGGCTTCAAATACAAAAAGCCACTGGAAGTGTAGAAATTCATCTTCTTACATGGTCAGATATTAATTAGTTTGACTCACTTTAATGCCTCTTTGAAATCATCTGTGCTCTAATTCGAAATGTCTTTTTTATCTACCAATCACAATGAAATACACATTTTATTCCTTTTTCCCTCCCACTGACTCTAATTTACAAGTTTAGTGACTAAAAGACATTATAAAAGAATTTTGCTAATATATAAAATGTTCTGAAATGTGCAGTACCTAACAAACATAGATGTCTCAGAAATATTCTCTGGTACATAACTATCATAGAACGTATGACCTATGAAGTTTCTTCCATAAAAGTTAAAACAGAAAATAGGGGGAAACACTGGAAGGGGTGACATGGTGCAGTTGCTCTGTACTCATAACCTGACCTATGGAATTATAACTTCTTCATGCTACTACTGTATAATATTTGTTAACTGAAAAAAAAAATGTGCTGGGCACCAGTGCCCCACACCTATAATGCTAGCTATTTTGTAGGCTAAAATTTAGATGATCACAGTTCTAAGCAAGACAAATCAAAAAGTTCATAAAATGCCATCTCCAAAATATGCAGCAAAAAATAGGGCCAGAAAAGAGGTTCTAATGTTAGAGTGCCAGAAAATGAGCAAGCCCAACGAAAGAATCCAAAACCTAGGAGTAAGTCATAAACACAGCTTGTCAGAAATTTTCTTATTCTTTCCTCTTCAACTAAGGTTATTTGTTAGCAAATTAGATCAATTTTAAGAATAAAAAGGGGTCTCATGAATAATAATAAATGAATTACTATTGAAGTAAGAAGAAGAAGAAGCCCGGCTTATGCCATGCATATGAAAATACACTGTGGCTTTAACCCTCGTTCTAATACCCTGTGTATTCTAGGCCCTGATCCAACAAGAAAAATCAATCCTCTCTAAGGAAGTCTCAGGTTTCTCTTCTGTTGATCAGTGATGCACAAGCGACAGCCTGCCCCAAGAGTAAGCTTACTTCCTGGTTCCCACTAGTCTGACACAAGAAATGAAGTTGCACTTTTCATTTGTAAAAGCTACCAAGATAGCATTACATTCATTTGCATTTTGTTTTTCTTCCCCTCCTCCAAAATTAGCAAGAAACTTGGAGACAGAGTGTGAAGGGATACATTGTCCAAAAAGAAATTTACTCATTACTTGACTCTTGTAACTGTATCCACCATTCAAATCAAAGCATAGAATTTTCTTTTGTTGGTCGTGGGGCTTGAACTCTGGACCTGGGCCCTCTACTTGAGCTCTCACTTGAGCCACAGCACCACTTCTGGGTTTTCTGATGGCTAATTGGAGATGAGTCTCAAGGACCTTCCATGCCCCTGCTGGCTTTGAACCATAATCCTCAGATCTCAGCACACAAAGCAGCTAAGATTACAGGCATGAGTCACCAGAGCCCGGCTATACATCCCTTCCATAATAGTAAAATTAAAAAATAATTCTAAAAAAATAAATAAGTAAAAAAATTAGCAAGATAACTCATTTTTATTTTACAGAATAAGAAAACTTTGGAGTAACTAAGATATTCTCAACTAAATATATGTACCATTCCAGGATAAGGGTAATCACAAAATAAAATTTCAGAACATTTATTATGATAAACATGGACATTACATATAACTATTACACCTTTGAGCATTCACAGAGCCATGTACATGCAGGGTCTCTCACACAAAGGTCTATAGATTCTATATTTAATCTTGAGTTCACTATTGCTAAAATTGAATGAACTGAGTCTATGGTATAAGTTTAACATACCCCAAAGCTTAGTATGCAATACCAACACAATCAAGAACCTAAATTTGACTGACATCCTTAATTCCAGTTTCCTGCAAGCCCATAATGGTATCCACAATGAAATTCAGCTTTTTTTGTTGGTTTAGTCATTTTTTCAGAGGTATGCTATGGATTTTCTAATCCTTTGAGACTTGCTTCTTGAGAGAAATGTAGATTTTTAAATGATGACCCTTTATCTAGGTTTTCTAAAAATACTCTATTTTACATTTCTAAGAGATCTTGTTTCCACAGGGACTCTCAACCCTTCATACTTTTCAAGTTCATATTTGAGCAAAAATAAATGATCTTGGGACATTTCTAAGTATCTACCCTTGTGATACATAGAGGCAAGGACGAGGTGATTGAATTACTTTTTCAAGCTCTATTGTAAAAATATAAATCTTCCCCACAATTTTCTATCATTATTATTATGTAGTGGTTAAAATGCTCCATGGGAAACAATTATATTCAAATAGGTTGAGGAGACACTATACTTCCCATTTCTTTTCTCAAGACTCCTTACTATCTTAAAGATCCTAAAAGAATATGTCTCAATTATATGGGATACACTTTGGGAAATGCCTCATACGTGACAAGAAAATCTTGGAACTGAATGTATTGAATGTCTGTGTTCTCTACTGTGAAAACATTCTCTTTTTTCCAGTCCTAGTGCTTGAACTCAGGGTCTGGGCACTGTCCTTGGGCTTTCTCAAGGCTCGTACTCGACCAGTTGAGCCACAGCACACTTGCGGATTTTTCTAGGTCTGTGGTACGGAGGAATGGAACCCAGGGCTTAGTGCATGCTAGGTAAGCACTCTACTGCTAATCCAACTCCAGGCCTTGTGAACACATTCTTAAAACTGAAAGAGTTCCTCTCCTAAGAGGAGTTCTTAACTGGGCCTTAAGAAGAGATGTCAGAGGTTTTGCTTCGTGGTTGTTTTTAATGTACTATGTGAAGTTATTTCTTTTTCTTTTGTCCCCTCCCCTCCATGGTTTATTCACTGTTGTTACTGTATTTGATTTTGGTACACTGTGTTTTGTATATTCATTTATCTGAATTAGGAAAGGAAAAAGGAGCAACAAAATGGTAAGACAAAGGACAAAGGGCAAACTAATGAAACAGCAGTACTCACAAGATATGTTGAAAATGAACTTTACAACTTGGGGGGAGGGAAAATGGGAGAAAAATATGGGATGGGGTAACAATATTCAACAAGAAATGTACTCACTATCTTATGTACTCAACCATAACCTCTCTGTACATCATCTTGACAATAAAATTAAATTTAAAAAGAAGAGATGTCAGGGTACACACTGTATACTGTGTGAAGCACAAATTGCCACAGTGAGGACCTCCCTTATGCTGAAAAGCTTCTCCCTTGTGGTAAGGGCATATCATCCTATAAACTAAAACCATATCTAAGGCCCTACTTTAATTTCAATTTCCCACTCTGGGGAAGAAGAGATAGCCATGCACAGACTTTCCTAATTCCTTAGAAATGCAGCAGAAACACCCCAGTAATGTTACCCTGGGAAGCATAATGGTCAACAATGGAACAAGGACAGGGAAAGAAATCTGACTCTGTATTTCGTTTTTTGTTTTGTTTTGTTTTTCACTAGAATGCAAAAGGACAAATTGTGTGTCCATTACAATGATCATGATCCATAAGGAAAGTTAGAGGACAGAATAACCAGAACAGAACCTTCAGCAACCCAAAAGGAGCTTTGGCCAACAAACCCAACAGCTGAGAGGCAAAATGGAATTGAGAAAGCTGGAGAACAACTACTAGGAATAGCTATAGTTTTTTGGTCTTGAAAGCTTAACATTGAAACAAGCTCGTTTATAATATGAGGAAATAAAAATTCTTGTCTTCTTTTTCTTTTTATTTTTCAGAGTCTCCCAAAAGATCTTTTCAAGCAATTTCATATTTAGAATTTATGACCTCTTTCATGGATTTTGAATGACTTTCATACAATGGCTCCATTCTAAAAGGACAAACAAGTAGAATGGAATTCCTTAATCTCAGCATCATTAAAATTCTCCGTGAGATAGCTCTTTCCTTCAGATAGCTAATATGTATATTGTAGAATGTTCAGCAATGTATCAGCTCTCCACTTATTAAATGTCAGCAATATCCCTTCATATATGAAAACAAAAATTATCTGTGTGTATTGAAAATGTCACCTACGAAGAAAATTCATGTTGAGAATAGCAGCTTACATAAAAATTAAAAGCAGAGTCTTGGAGTGTGGCCTAGTGGTAGAGTGCTTGCCTAGCATGCACAAAGCCTTGGGTTCAATTCCTTGGTGCCACTCACACAGAAAAGCTGGAAGTGGTTCTATGGTTCAAGTGGTAGAATGCTATCCTTAAGAAATCTCAAGGACACTGCCCTGGCCATGAAATCAAGCCCCAAGACTGGCAAAAAAATAAAAACAGATTTATTTTTATCAGTAAACATTAGCAGGAGACAAGATAGTGGCTGGTGGAGTGGAGGTAGTATTTTGAACCATTCTTTCATATTCAACACTTCTATCAAAGCTGGTTTCATTGGGGGTTTTTATTAGCTTTACTCTTATGTACTGTGTGTTTACCATATAAAATATCTCACGAATGGTAATAATATAATGACCTGAAATGTGTCAAGTTTTCCTTTGAAAACACTGACATCATGAATGTTGAAGGTCACTGGAGCTATATGATGGCAATATGCGAGTTCATTGTACTCTGGGGGTTTTTTTTGAGAGGGTATTGGCATTGAACTCAGGGCCTCATTCTTGCTAGCAGGTGTTCTACTACTTGGGACATACACTCACCCTTTGTTGCATTCTTTTTTTTCTTTAGATATAATTTTTATTGTAATTAATAAAATGGTTACATTGTATTTACCAGATAAACAAACATTGATACCCTTTCTCATGTTTTGATCCCCATTTCCCTCCTCCCACCTCCACCCCTCATCTTGTTTTCCCCCTTCCTATCCGATTTCAAATAACCAAATAAGCATATATACAATATATCAGATAACAAGGTGAAATATTGTAACAATATGAGATAACCAAGGGACAGCAAAAGAAATGAGAGATAACATAGTACATTAAGGATAACAATCACTCATTATATGGCTTTTGTTTCTATATCCTGGAGGTCCTTTCATTTAAGCATCATACGATAGGCCTAATGTCTCTAGATTTTGCTCTATTGTAAATCTCTGCTGGGAGAGCCCAAGGTTTCTACTGATTATGGCAAATGAGGGAAACCATTGAGCCTATCTTCCTTTGAGTCTGGCTTACTTCACTTAATATGATTTTTTCTAAGTCTTTCCATTTCCTTACAAATGGGGCAATGTCATTCTTTCTGACAGCAGCATAGAACTCCATTGTGTATAAATAGCACATCATGTTGATCGAATTCTTGTGAGTGCTTTTGAATAAGATACTTTTTCAGTCTCTTAGAGTTCTGATACTGTTATAGTCATGATCTACAAGCTTTTGCCAGTGGAACTTGGAATCAAGACTACCTAGTTCTAGATTTGAGTTCTTTGGGGCTTAAAACAAGCTGGAAATGAAATTCTCAAACATACATTGAAAGAGTATCAACTTCAATTTATTTTTTAAATTTTTTTTGCCAGTCCTGGGCTTGAGCTCAGAGCCTGAGCACTGTCCTTAGACTTTTTCTTTTTTGTTAAAGAATATATTAACATTGATTTTTACATCATATTTCAAATGACATATTTAACAAACAAGTATTCAAGAAAGGAATCTCTGTTTACAATCATTGGCACTTAGATTTTAGAACATAATTGAAATTAGGCTCAGGGTTTGTATGTCATAGATACATATTAATCTATGTAATAAAACATTATGTCTATAGAGTCTCAAATTTTTATGTCTATGTAATTGTGTTTATATTTCCAATACTATGTCAATAGCATTGGGTACGTGAATAATGGGTCCTCGCTCTTGTACTGTTTGGATCTAATAGCCACATATTAAGGATACCATATACCTTTTATTCCTTTGATCTTGACTTGTCTCACTCAACATGATTTGCTCTAGACTCATCCACTTCCCTGCGAATGCCATTATTTTATCTTGTCTGTTGGCTATGTAGAATTCCAGTGTATATACATACCACATGATTTGTAACCATTCATCTGCAGTAGGACATCTGCATTGTTTCCATCGCCTGTGTTGCATTCTTGTTTTTTTGTTTTTTTGCCAGTCCTGGGCTTGAGCTCAGGGCCTGAGCACTGTCCTTGGACTTTCTCAAGGCTAGAGCTCTTCCGCTTGAGCCTCAGCACCACTTCCAGCTTTTTTCTATGTATGTGGTACCGAGCAATCGAACCCAGGTCTTCGTGCATGCTAGGAAAGCACTTTAACCACTAGGCCAAACTCCCGGCCCCTGTGTTGCATTCTTATATCAATTTGTATTAGCTTGAAATTTCCATGTTTCAAATATTTTCATTAAATTTAAAGTATTTTCTAAGAAAATAGATACTTTGAATTAGTAACTCCTACATTTTCCCATTTTAGCAGAGAAAGGGTGAAATTTCTTGCAAAATCAAAGCCAGATTCCTAATTGGATCTTTTTAAATAATCCCATTTTGTGACAATATAAACACACAACTATTCTATTTTGGATTACAGTTATAAGTTTCTAAAGAAATCATGCTAAGTCAGGTGCAGTGGTTCACGCCTGTAATCCTAGCTACCCAGGAGGCTGGGATCTGTGAATCGTGGTTCAAAGCCAGCCCACACACTAAAGAATGTTAGACCCTTATCTCCAATTAACCACTAGAAAATGGAAAGTAGGGCTGTGGCTCAAGATGTAGGGCAGTAGCCTTGAACTGAAGAGCTCAGGGACCACACCCAGGCCCAGGGGTTAGGGTAGTAGTCTTGAGCTGAAGAGCTCAGGGATAGAGCCCAGGTCCAGAGTTCATGCCCCCTGACGGACCAAAAAAAAAATGAGAAGAAATCATACTGTTTTGCATGCAATGCATTTGGGAATTGAGGCTATTTGTTTTATTAAAATGCAAAGTAACTATGGCATCTTGTTCTTTGTGAAAATTCAATTATATTGTAAGTCAACTAGAGAATACTGCTTCTGAGTTTAAGGCGATTCAGCAACCCGCTTATCACAGGAAAAATTAGGTGAAATAATAATGGCAGCTATTCTTTGGTCTTCCCTTCAGGATTTACATATCACTTTCATGTACATAATCTTACTTTTTCCTAGCTTTCAATGAATGTTCTGTTTTTCTGGTCCTCTAGTTCCCAATCTCGCAAAACAGATTTTTACCAGTCTGTGAATGAATCAGAATAAACTATTTAAATATTGAAGGCAAAATGCATTTTGCATGTTATACATTTTTATTCATTCTGTCTATGTAATTTGTATGAAGAATGTATATGTGTGGGTTACATTTCCAGACCTTCAAACACACCAGTCCCACAAGTCAATCAATCAAGACCAGTTTGGGATTAAGAAGACTAGCTTGGGATTCTATGTAAGAGAGTGGTAGTTCAATATTAACCTCCTTCTCACGTGAAATTCCCAAATTACTTAGCAGTAAAATAACATTATATGCTAGCCAGAAAATCATATTCTACATATTTCTAGATTCCTGTCTTGCTTTGTGCCTTGAAGGACAATTGAAGAACTAAGAGATTAAACTGTAGTGCACAGGCAAGGATCCAGCAGTTGCAAATGCTATACATCACACTCTCTCATTTCATAGACTTACTCCTGGAGTTCATCAAGTGCCCCAGTGTTTGTGGCCTGTCAGATGAGATAAATAAACTCTTGGGGATTTTACATGGAAAGACCCATGTATTTCACTGATTGACTGAATCTGTTAAATGATGCTTTGTCAAAACTAACTTTGGGAGGAAACCAAATTTATTAATACACAAAAAAATGGTCTCCACCATTCTATATAATTACTGAATTAATTAAATTCAAGATGCTTGAGAATGAAGAAGAGATTATGAGATGAGTCACAACTCCAATAGAAATTAGTATTTTAAGATGACAAGGCAGCATATGGAAATCATTAAATGTGAATACGAATCCACTTCACCATAATAAAAAAAATTAACTCAATAAGTTGCTAAGAAAATATCTATTATTTAAGAAGAAGGACTAATTGCAAGGAAGAAATAGACCCAAATAATACACTAATCTCATCCTTTATTTGTACATGCAGGGTAAATAAATGGGGGTCTTTCAATTGGGTTTATGATATCAAAGGAGTGACACACATAATTATATAATACATATAACAGCTGTGGCTTACCTTTCGGGGAAAAAAAATAGCAAAAAAAAGGTACTGCCTAACACAGGTCAAAATTTTCTTTTTTTTTCTGCTTGTTAAATTGTTTTTTTTTAATTTTTTTATTGTAATTAGTAAAAGGGTTACATGATATTTGCCAGATAGAAGGTGCATTAGTTCACATACATTGATACCCTTTCACATGTCTTGGTACCCATTCCCCCCCCACACACCCTCCACCCATCTTGGTTTTCCCCCCTTCCCTACCAAATTTCAAATATCCAAATACAAATAAATTCAATATATTACATAACAAAGTGAGATACTATACCAATATGAGATAACCAAGGCACAGCAAAGGAGATGAGAGACAACATAGTACATTAAGGACAACAATCATTCATTATATGGCTTTTGTTTCAATATCCTGGAGGTCTTTTCAGTTAGCTTCACATTATATGGCCTTATGTATCTAGATTTTGCTCTATTGCAAATCTCTGCTAGGAGAGCCCAAGGTTTCTACTGATTATGACGAATGAGGGAAACCATTGAGCCTAAATTCTTTGAGTCTGGCTTACTTCACTTAATATGATTTTTTCTAAGTCTTTCCATTTCCTAACAAATGGGGCAGTGTCATTCTTTCTGACAGCAGCATAGAATTCCATTGTGTACAAATACCACAACTTGTTGATCCACTCATCAACTGAGGGACATCTAGGTTGGTTCCCTATCTTTGCTATGGTGAATAGTGCTGCAATGAACATTGTTGTGCTAGTGGGTTTAGTATGTCCTTGTTTGTGGATGGTTGGGTAAATGCCAAGTAGTGGAATTGCTGGGTCATAGGGGAGTTTTATGTTTAGCCTTTTGAGGCACTGCCACACTGCTTTCCATAGTGGTTGAATGAGTTTGCACTCCCACCAACAGTGTAGTAGTGATCCCTCCTGGCCACATCCCCTCCAGCATCTGTTATTATTCGTTTTCCTGATCCTGGCCATTCTAACTGGAGTGAGGTGGAATCTTAGAGTTGTTTTGATTTGCATTTCTTTTTTATGACCAGAGATGTTGAGCATTTCTTCATGTGTCTATAGGCCACTTTTGTTTCTTCTTCAGAGAAGACTCTCTTTAAGTCTTTGGCCCATTTTTTAATGGGATGGTTGTTACTTTGGAGGTTAGTTTTGGAGTGATTCAATTTTTTGAATTGTTGATATATTTTAGATATGAGGCCTTTGTCCGTTGTTTGGTTGGTGAAGATCTTCTCCCACTCTGTAGGCTTCATGATTAGTTTACTAGCTATGTCCTTTGCCATACAAAAGCTCTGCAGTTTAATGCGGTCCCACTTATCCAGCCTTTCTCTGATTTGTTGTGATTCTTGGTCCTTATTAAGAAAGTTTCGACCTGTGCCAAGGAGGCCTAGTGTATCACCTATTCCTTCCTGTAAAGTTTTCAGTGTGTCAGCTTTTACCTCCAGGTCTTTGATCCATTTGGAGTTAATTCTAGTGCAAGGTGACAAAGAAGGATCCAGCTTTAGTTTTCTGCAGGTGCTTAACCAGTTCTGCCAGCACAACTTGTTGAAGAGGCTGTCTTTCTTCCATTCTATTTTTTTGGCTCCCTTGTCAAAGATTAGGTGGCCATAGGTCCGTGGTTTAATATCTGGGTCCTCAGTTCTATTCCATTGGTCTTCAGGCCTGTTCTTGTGCCAGTACCAAGCTGTTTTGATAATTATAGCTCTGTAATAGAGTCTAAAGTTTGGAATTGAAATTCCTCCAGCGCTGTTCTTTCTGTTAAGAAGTGTTTTTGCTATACGGGGTCTTTTATTATTCCATATGAAATTTTGGATTGCCTCTTCTATTTCTTTAAAGAATGACATTGGGATGTTGATGGGTATTGCATTGAATTTGTAGATAGCTCTTGGCAAGATTGTCATTTTCACAATGTTGATTCTTCCAATCCAGGAGCATGGGAGGTTTTTCCATTTTCTTAGTTCTGCTTTAATTTCCTTTTTTAGGGTTTTAAAGTTTTCGTCAAAAGGTCCTTTACATTCTTAGTTAAGCTAATTCCTAGGTACTTTATTTTCTTTGAGGCTATTGTGAAAGGACTTTCTTTCCTGATTATTGCTTCATTCCTCTCACTGTTGGCATAAAGGAAGGCAGTTGATTTTTGAGGGTTGATTTTTTAGCCTGCTACTCTTCCAAAGCTTTGAATCAGCTCAAGGAGCTTGAGAGTAGAGTCTATAGGATTCTTTAAATACAGAATCATGTCATCTGCAAAGAGGGATAGTTTTATTTCCTCTTTCCCTACTTGGATCCCCTTTATGCTTGCTTCTTACCTTATTGCACTGGCTAGGAATTCTAGTACTATGTTAAAAAGGAGTGGAGAGAGTGGGCATCCTTGTGTCGTTCCTGATTTTAGAGGGAATGGCTTTAGATTTTCACCATTAAGTGTAATACTAGCAGTAGGTTTCTCATACACAGCCTTTATTACATTGAGGAATGTTCCATGGATTCCTAGTTTCTCCAGAGCTTTTAACATAAAGCGGTGTTTGATCTTTTCAAATGCCTTTTCCGCGTCTATTGAGTCAATCATGTGATTTTTTCCTTGCTCCTGCTGATGTGTTGAATTATATTAATTGATTTGCGTATGTTGAACCAGCTTTGCCTCCCTGTGATGAATCCAGTTTAATCATAGTGTATAATTTTTTTGATGAGTTGTTGTAGACGGTTGGCCAGTATTTTGTTGAGAAGTTTTGCATCGATGTTCATCAAAGATATAGGTCTATAGTTCTCTTTCTTTGATGAATCTCTGTCTGGTTTGGGGATGAGGGTTATACTGGCTTCATAGAATGAGTTTGGTAAGGAACCTTCATTTTCAATTTCGTTGAAGAGCTTGAGGAGTATTGGTGTGAGCTCTGCTTTGAAGACCTTATAGAATTCAGCTGTGAATCCATCTGGCCCTGGGCTTTTCTTAGGTGGAAGTTCTCTAATTGCCATTTCTATTTCAGAGCTTGAAATAGGCCTGTTGAGTTGGCTTAGTTCTTCTTGGTTCAGTGTGGGTATGTTAATATTGGCTAGGAATTCATCCATTTCATCTAGATTCTCAAATTTGTTGGCATAAAGGTTTGAGAAGTATTCCCTCATGATAATCTAGATCTTGGTAATTTCTGTCGTGATATTACCATTTTCATCTGCAATTTTGTTTATTTCGATATGCTCTCTTCTTTTTTTGGTAAGATTTGCTAAGGGCTTGTCAATTTTGTTAATTCTTTCAAAGAACCAACTCCTTGTTTTGTTGATTCTTTCTATAGTTTTTTTGGATTCCAAATCATTTAATTCTGCTTTGATTTTAATTATTTGCTTTCTTCTACTGGGATTAGGGTTGGTTTGTTGCTCTTTTTCCAGGAGCTTAAGGTGAGACATTAACTTGTTGGTTTGCAATTTTTCCAACTTGTTGTTGTAGGCACTCAGCGCTATAAATTTTCCTCTGAGTACTGCCTTTGCTGTGTCCCAAAGGAGTTGGTATTTTGTGTGCTCCTTACTGTTAAATTTCATAAATTGTTGGATTTCTGTTCTAATCTCTTTGATGACCCATTGGTGATTCAACAATGTGTTGTTCAGTCTCCATGAGTTACAGGGTTTTTGTTGGTGGAGATGTGTGTTCAGTTCCAGTTTGATGCCTTTGTGGTCTGAGAGTGTGCATGGAATAATTTCAGTGTTTCTGAATCTGTCCAGGTTTGTTTTATGGCCTAAGATGTGATCTATTTTGGAAAATGTTCCATGTGCTGCTGAGAAAAACGCATATTGTGTTGTTGCTGGGTGGAATATTCTGCAGATGTCTGTTAGATCTAGTTGTTCTATATAGTTGTTCAGTTCTAAGGTTTCTCTGTTGAGTTTTTGCCTTGTTGATCTGTCCATAGGTGAAAGTGGTGTGTTAAAGTCATTGACAATCACTGTATTTCGATCTATGTATGGTTTCAGTGTAAGTAAAGTTTTCTTGATGAAGTTTGGAGCTCCAGGATTGGGTGTGTAAATATTTAGGATCGTTATGTCTTCCTGGAGGAAAGATCCCTTTAGAAGTATGTAGTAACCTTCTTTGTCTTTTCTTACTAATTTTGGTTTGAAGTCTATTTTATCTGATATGAGGATGGCAACTCCAGCCTGTTCATGGGGGCCGTTAGCTTGATAGAGTTTTTTCCAACCTCTCATTTTCAAAAGATGATTGTTTTTTGGGGGT
This sequence comes from Megascapheus bottae, assembly GCF_031878675.1. Taxonomy (NCBI): domain Eukaryota; kingdom Metazoa; phylum Chordata; class Mammalia; order Rodentia; family Geomyidae; genus Megascapheus; species Megascapheus bottae. The sequence continues at coordinate 25,884,971 of NC_143517.1, forward strand.
AAGATATGTCTCTTGAAGACACGATGGCTCTTGCTTTTTGATCCAACTAGACAGCCTATTCCGTTTAATTGGAAAGTTCAGTCCATTGATATTGAGAGTTAGGATTGAGAGATATTTATTAGGTCCTACCATTTTTAAAAGCTTTTATTTGGGCCTGTGTCTTGACAGTTCTTGTGGTCCTTAGATGGTATGCTGTTTAGGTGCCATTTCTTTCCCTATATTGCATTTATTTTGGTTTTCTATGTATAGAACATCTTTGAGAATTCTCTGTAGTGTTGGTTTTGTTGCGACATATTGTTGCAGCTTTTCCCTGGAATGGAATGTTTTTATTGTTCCCTCAGTTATGAATGAGAGCTTAGCTGGGTACAGTATTCTTGGTTGGTAGTTATTTGACTTAAGGGCATGACATATATGCTTCCAGTCACTTCTTGCTTGCATGGTCTCTGCTGAGAAATCTGGGGTTATTCTGATTGGTTTTCCTTTATAGGTTACTGAACCCTTTTCCCTGGCTGCCTTTAGGATCCTTTTTTTGGTTTCTATTGATCCAGTTCGGATTACAATGTGGCGGTGGGATGTTCTTTTCTGGTCGGGTCTGTTTGGGGTTCTAAAAGCTTCTTGTATCTGGATTGGTCTGCCCTTCTGGATATTTGGGAAATTCTCTGAGATGATTCCCTGAAGTATATTTCCAATACCATTGACCTCTTTCTCCAGGCCCTCCTCAATACCAATTAGCCTTAAATTAGGCTTCCTAATTGTATCTTGGACCTCCTGAAGCGCTCTCTCATTTTTCCTAGATTTGGATTGACTCATTTTCTGTTCTTTCTCTATAATAACTAAATTATCTTCAGCCCCGGAAATTATCTCCTCTGCATTGTCTAACCTGCTATCAAACCTATCTACTTTATTTTTCGTCTCCCTTGCTACTAATTGCTCATTTTTGATGCCTTGCATCTCTTCTTTTAAATCATGTATGGATTTCTTTAGCTCCTTGATTTCCATTTGAGTGGTTAGCTCAGTAGCTTTATTTTTTTTGAACATTTGCTGGAGTTCGGTCACCTTTTTATTTGTGGAGTCTATGAATTCATCCATCTTTCTTTGAACAACCTTTATTATGGCCTCCTTTATGGCTTCTTCTTTTTCACTTATCACCTTGTTTATGGTTTCCTCTTGTTCAGCTATGGCTTCCTCCCTTATCTCTTTCTTTATATTTTCACATTTTTCATTAATGATGTGTATCAATTGCATTTGTACAGCACTTGGAAGACTCTCCTCTAGGTTTGCCAGTGACTGTTCCATTGGCTGTTTACATTGGGTGGGGGGGGTGGGGGATATTGTTCTTGATTTGACATTTTTCTTGAGTTTCTTGTTCTGCCCATTTGAAAATGAGAGCAAGATTAATACTAAACACGATTATAGTTTTTCAGATATAACCAACCTAGACCTCTGTAGCTGGCAGACTCTAGATGTTCACAAGTTTTGATTGGTGTTATCACTCTTTCTTTTTGTGCAGTTATCGACTAGTCTAATAATTCACTGATAAGCGATTTATATCCAAAACAATAAGCCTCTCAATCCAATCTCTATTGTCTTTAAGTCCCTCTGAGCCTAGAGAATAATTAAACACCTAGATATACAATGTTGCTCATCAGCCATCAAGTGTAGATCCATGCAGTATAAGGGTTGAAAGACGAGCAGAGTTCCAGAGATAGAAAAATAGAATGAGAGAGGTCATGGGGTAAGTAGGTAGCGTATTTGAGTACAAAGTTTGGAAAGTGTTAGAAGAAAACTTATGTGTTGCTGCACGACTAGCTCTTAGCCCAACCAGTGGCCTCACAGTGGACCATGGGATGGATCTGCGAGCTTCCGTCTGAGCACGGTTGGCGGATGTTTTCCTGTGCTGCTTCCAGGGGCGGCCCCAAGCCAAGGGTCTGGGGATTGAGAGATTCAGGGGCTCTCAGCAGGACCAGCAGGAGACCCCTCTGTTCCCAGGGGCGGGGCCCAGCTGGGGACGTGGGCTCCAAGGGCGGAGCCGCACCTTTTTGGTTCTCAGAAGGGGAGCTTGGCTGCTGGTCGGCCCTTCAGATCCCTGCTGTGTTTCCACTGCTTTGTCAGAGTCTGTGACTGTGGGGGGGGCCCTCAGTGGTGTCTTGCTCAGGATTCCCAGCTGGAGGATGCCCCGCTCAAGAATTGAGGGGGGGCAGATACAGGCTCCTATTTACCCGCACCCCCTACCCACTGTTGTAAGGCAGGGTCCCAATGCCCTCCACTCTCCAGATCCAGTGGCCTGGGAGAGGAGCCTGGTGGGCGGGTGGGAGCTGGGACAGCCCCGCCTCCCCTGGTGGGGTGCTGAGTCTTAGGGTCTGCCCGCTTGTCAGTCTCCAGTCAGAGGGCTGGGGGTTGAGCCCGTTGGGCGGGTGGGAGTTGGGACAGCCCCGCCTCCCTTGGTGGGGTGCTAGGTCTTAGGTATCCCACCTGTCAATCTCCAGTCAATGGCCTGAGGGAGGGGGCTGTTGAGGGGAGGGACAGGATTCTAAATTCCTTGCCCCCTGCTCCCTCCAGTCTTTCTCGGGCGGGGTGTTGGGGTCTGAGTTAAGTTCTATTGCTTGGCACACGCTCTGCTTTCCCGATGTGTTTGGGGATGCGCTGTATTACTCACGCCTCTGCGTCCGTCTGCGGGTGCTCCACGGTGGTGGGGAGTCTTTCACTCCCCTCGGGTCTCTACCGCCGCCTGTGTTCTGCGTCTGGGTTCTGCTGCTTGCTGTTCTGGTTCCGCGTCTGGGTTCCGCTGCTTCCACCGTTCGCTGGCCCGGTTCTGTGCTGGTTTCTGCAGCCTGGCGCCCTCCACTGCCGCCGCTTTTCGTGGATTAGAGCCGGTGCCTGCCGCCGCCGCTTTCCCCGCGTGGAGCTGGCGCCCGCTCAAGCTGCTTTTCGTGGCTTGGTCCGGCACCAGCTGCTGCTTATCGCGGCTTTCCTCGGCTTTGGGCGAGAGGTGGGGGAGGGGTCCTCGCGTTCCGAATTCTTTGAGAAAGTTGGATGTGAGCTTTATCTGGATTTCTTTTCCAGTTTGAGTCCTTCTCCATTGCTTTTTGAGTTTGTTGTTGTAGATTTCTTTAGGTAGTTGGCTCATGGGACTCTCTGGTTCTCTCTTTTTGTCAGAGAAAGCTAGGCAGCGTCCCTATTGTCTCAGCGCCATCTTCCCGTGTCTTAAAATTTTCTTAATGAAGATCCAGAAACACAACAAATTAAAGAAAATTTGGACAAATGGGACTGCATTAAACTGCAGAGCTTCTGCATGGAAAAGGACATAGCTAGCAAGTTAAACAGAAAGCCCACAGAGTAGAAGATCTTCACTAACCATACAACAGAAAAAGGTCTCATATCTAAAATATATCTACAGCTCAAAAAAAATTGAATCTCTCTAAAACAAATCTTCAAAATAACAACCATTCCAACAGAAGGTGGGCTAAAAACTTAAAAGAGAGACTTCTCTGAAGAAGAAATAAGAATGGCCTATAGACACATGAAGAAATGCTAGACATCTCTGGTCATAAAAGAAATGCAAATCAAAACAACTTTGAGATTCTGTCTCACTCCAGTAAGAATAGCCATGATCAAGAAATCTAATAACAACAGATGCTGGCGGGGATGTGGCCAGGAGGTTATCACTACTATACTGTTGGTGGGAGTGCAAACTCGTTGAACCACTATGGAAAGCAGTCTAGCTAAAAGACTATATACATAGAGCTCCCCTATGACCCAGCAATTCCACTTCTTAATATGTACCCAAATGTCCAGAGACAAAGCCACTAAAACTACTAGCACAGTGATGTTTATTGCAGCACTATTTACCATAGGGAAAGCATGGAATCAACCCAGATGCTCCTCAGTAGATGATTGGATCAACAAGATGTGGTATTTATACACAGTGGAATTCTATGCTGCTGTCAGAAAGAATGACATTGCCCATTTGGAAGGAAATGGAAAAACTTGGAAAAAAATCATATTAAATGAAATACACCAGACCCAAAGAAACATAGGTTCAATGGTTTCCCTCTTTTATAGTAATTAGTACACACATCCAGGGCTCTCCTAGCTCAAAACCTAGGTACATAAGGTCATATAGAATGAGATTAAAATTAAAGTCCCTCTAGGATATGGAAACAAGAGATTTATCTTGTGTGATTGCTGTTCTTAATGCACTCTGTTATTTCTCTTCTCTTTTTTTGCCCTTTGGTTAATCTCATATTGTTACTGTATCTGACTTTGTTACCTGGTATGTTGTATATCCATTTATTTGTTTATTTGAAATGGGAAAGGGAATAGGGGAAAACAAGATGATTGGGAGTGGTGAGGGGTAGAAAATGGGGACAAAAACATGAAAAGGGGTATCAATGTGTGAATATAACTGTAACACCTCTATATATTATCCCAACAATAAAAAATAAAATTTTAAAAATTGCATTGGGTTTTATTTTATTTTGTCTTTCCCCTGTTTTTTTCTCTTTTGCCCTTTTGACTGTTCACTTTATAAACCACAATGACTAATTTAAATATTCACATTTAAATTGTTATTCTACTATTATACAATTTCTTTCTCTCTTTTCTTTGCATTTGTACTTTCTATATATTACCTCTCCATTCAATATCCTATTTCTTTTATTTCTTTTGCTTCACTCAAGGTGTCATTCTTCTCATCATTGGTATTGTTACTCTTCCTTCTTTTATTATAATTGTACAAAGGGGGTTCCATTCAGCACGTCAGTTTTGAGTACAATATATCCTGATCAGTGTCATCCCTCCATCATTCTTCCCTAGCTCTCCAAACCCTAGTTGTTGAAGTTTAATTCATGAAATTTAGTTCACATTGGCTCTACCTATAATCCAACAAGGACATACAATTTTTAGCCTATTCACCTCAAACTCTTAAATAAAGGGAATATAGATATAATACAGAGTACCTAGCTTTTCACAATCAAGTTCTAATCATCTCTTCTTCCTCTTTGTTCTCTCTCTCTTTCTCTCTCTCTCTCTCTCTCTCTCTCTCTCTCTCTCTCTCTCTCTCTCTCTCTCACACACACACACACACACACACACACACACACACACTTGTATTTTTTCCTGTCTTCTGTTAAGTAGTTGGTTCTCTCCAGAGCTTGCTTTTATTTTCCTTCTTTTCCTTCCTCCTTCATTTCCTCATTATTGTCATTATTTTAGGCTGCTTGCTTCCTATTATTACTGTTTTTGTTACTTTGCTTCTCATTCTTCATTTAGCCAGATCTTTTCTATAACCATATTTCTCATTCCCCACTTGTACTTACTTGTAGTCTCTTCTTTCACTGTTACTTCATTTTATACCTTCTACTTTTCACTAATAATAGCACACCTATTGCTGTTCCATCCCTGCACTTATTAACTAGTATCTTCTTAGTTCATATAATATAATCTGTGCTCATTTATTCTTTTAAAAATATTTGGGTTGGGAAAAAAATATTTGGGTTGAAGTGAGGATTTTTCTTAATTAGTTATTACCATATGTTCATAGTGAGTGTTTCTGTCAATCATGTTTCCTTTTGAGTGATGCAAGTGGCCTGGCAAACAATACATGAATGTTTGGGTACTGGTGCACAAAATCCAGTCAAATACTGAGAAACACAACACCCTATCACTGTATCATACTTTAACTGATAGGAGGAGCTCTAGTTAAATGGGAAAGCACTTGCTTTGCATACATGAGGTCCTGCATTCAATTTCCAGAACAAAAAATATTTTCACTGAAATACTACAGGTAATTACAACCTCCAACCAAAGGCTTGACTGCAGATGCAAAATCCTAACACAAAAACATGAAGAATCAAGGCAGTGTGTCTCCTCCAGAAGTCAACAATTCCATAATAATGGATTCTAAATGTAGAAAAGGTGATTTAATAAAAATTCCAGGACAAATGACTTAAAAGAATAATTATTAAATATCAAAGAGAACATGAATAAAAATCTGAAGGAAACAGCTGAATGAAATAAGAATTTCAACGCAAAACATAGAAGATGAATACAATAAAAAGGTAGAAATTCTGGGACAAAGACACTTTAAAATTCTGGAAGAAGTAAAAATTTAAAACCCAGATGAAATCACCATTATTAGACTGGACCAATTAAAAGAATATCAGGGCTTGATGACAAGATAGAACCCTTAAAAATAATTTTTAAAACGTAAGAGAATGTAAACAAAATCTAAAAGGCTTCTGTGATACTACTATAAGACCACAGGCATAGCATCATAGGCATTGAACTAAAGGAACAAAACCATAGATAATTAAATATAACAGGAAAATGCCCCAATCTAGGAAAAGACATGATCATTTAAGTACATAAAGTTCTTAGGCAACAAACAAACAAGACTAGAAAGAACCCCATGTTCAAGAAGTAATGTACCCCACTACCTGATGAAGGTAACTGAAATCCTCCTATACTTTACCCCAAAAATAAAATACAATAAAAAGAACCTCTCCATGTCATATTATAGTTAAAACATTAAGTACACACAACACAAAAAGAAAATTGAAAGCAACTAGGGAGATTCACCAAGTCACATATAAAGGCAAATCCAGGAGAATAAAAGCCTATTTCTCAACAGAAACATTATTTTATACCCAAGATGATATAAAATGAAGTATTTCAAGTCCTGCAAGAAAGTAATTCCTATCCTAGATTATTGTATCCATCAGAGCTGTTCTTCATAATTGAAGATAAACTAAGAGCTTCCCATTACAAACTAATAGAACTAATAGAACCAAGACCACTAAGCTAGCATATAGAAGATGCTTTAAATTAAGAAAAATCTTGTACAGAAAAGAAGATAAACACAATTATAAGAATGGGACAGAGTAAACCTTACTACAACATACATAAGCAATTGAACATTAGGAAAGATTCAAACATTACAAAAAAAGAAGAAAATGACAGACATTACTACCAAATAAAATAGATACCATGCGAACTGAAATCCTAATGGATATCTTTGAGACTAACCCAATATTTGATGATGCTATAGAGTAACTAAGATGCTTTGTACATTTTCAAAGATGCATGTATAAGACAAACTTCACTAAATGTTTTAACACTTTTTTGAAATAAGTAAAACATATTGTACCACATTACATTCCACTTCTAGACACTTACCCAGAGAAAATGAAAACATGCATTCACATTATGATATATATGGAAGTATTCATGGCAGCAAATTTCACAGCAGTCAAAAAGTGGAAGCAACTTAAATGTTTATTAAAAATCAAATAGATAAATAAAATATGTAGTAATTTTTCAATCAAATATTTCTCAGTAATAAAAGAAAATGTTAATTATGCCAGATGCTGATGGCTTATGCCTATAATCCTAGCTACTCAGAATGCTGAGATCTGAGCATCACAGTTTGAAGCCAGATCAGGCAGAAAAATTCATGAGATTCTTTTTTTTTTTTTCCCCTGTAAGGGCTTTATTATTTGTATGGTTCAGTGGTTTTTACAAGTAGATATGGGTAGTTACTTCCTTCCACATAGCCCAGTTATAACAGAAGACAGCAGACTTGGGAAGTGAAGGGGGAAGCAAGTAATTACTCCCCCCCAAAAAAGAAAGGAAGGGAGGGAGGGAGGCAGGCAGGCAGGCAGGCAAGCTCTTCCGCTCTGGATTATTTGACCTGAGGGTTCTTTCTTTCCTTCGTTCTCTGACTTCACCCACCAAGGACAGACGCAGTGACACTGCTTTCATGTGGTTGCGGTCACCTATTAAAAATGTGTGCTTGGCTTGCTGCAAACGCTATGGCTGCAAATTAGTAGGGGCCTTCATCATGTTGGTTATGCTGTTTGTACTGTTCGACTTTATATATTCAACCCCGGTGCGTGAGAAACTTGGGGACAGAGACAAAGTCACTGGTGGCTTTTAGGATGAATCTGAGAGTACATTTAGGTGATGACTTTGGGGGTAACTCTATGGTCTCTTCTAGAACTATCTGGCTATGAGCTTGGTCAAACCTGAACTTCGATGTATCCTCCCATTAAAATCATCAACCTCATGAATCCCCAAAACACCACCAGTGACAACTTCCTGACTTTACCACAGAAGAGCCAAACTTACACCCTCCAGGAAACCAAGAAACAACACTCCCCCAGGGAGGAAATAATTCCACAAATTACCCAAGTATTATCTTCCCAGACTTCCTAGAACTTCTAGCTCCATAAGACTAATTTGTCCATGTTAGCCTGGCTTATCTCCTGCTTACCACCAGCCCTTTGGGCTTCCAACCAGCTTCCTGTTTCTGTCTTTTAAGACATTACAAGGGGGGCTTGTACATATTATATTGTTTGCAAACCATTTCCAATAAAAAGAGCAAAGCTGTAATTTTTTGTCATTGAAATAAACAACTTTTATAAAGTCATCTTGAATTTGGGGTTTGGGAGGCTGAAGACAATATGAAAGGCTAAACTTGTCAGCTCTTCAGACAAATATAGTCAGGGAATAACATCAATCACCTTTGTGCACTTCTTCTAGTTCTCTTCTACACAAAATGCCTTTGACATCAGAGGAAAAGAAAGAAAAGGTGACTGCAGGAAAGTGACGTTAATAGGTTGAGTAGCACACTGAGGCCACTGCTCTTACCCTAGGCACATGTACACAAGCACTATGTCACTAACCAGGCTCCACCACCTTCTGGCACACACTTTGGGATTACAATGCTCAGAAAAATATCTGGCTCCAATTCACCATGGAAAAAATTTGTTTCTGTAACAAAAAGCAGGAGTTTGTTTTCTTTTGGGACTAAGGTTTAAATCAGGACCTTGAACCACTTGAATTAAATCCCCAGCCCTAGGCTGGTTTTTGTGTATAACATGTTTCTCAAAGCCTAGTCCGCTAGGTTGGGTGAGGGACTACATTGTCACATCTTCCTGGCCTCCTTAAAAAGCCTCAGGGTGTACCAGTGGCTCACACCTCTAATCCCACACACCCAGGAGGGCTGAAATCTGAGGATTGCAGTTCTGAGACAGTCCAGTAGAAAAAAACTTTGAGACTCTTATCCCCAATTATCCAGCAAAAAAGTCCGAAGTGGAGGTATGGTTCAAGTGGTAGAGTGCCAATTGTAAACAGAAAGCCAAAAGCATGAGGATCAGAATTCAAGTCCGAGTACTAACCAAAAGAGAGGGGCGGGGGAGAGAAAGTTTCAGGGTGCTCATGAGCTGGTTCTATCCTTTTTATGTCTAGACCCCTTCCTGCTATACCAGTACCTTGGCACTTCAAGAGCTCTACCGAGCCTCCATGCAATTCAGTCTCCCCACACAAGCCAATCCAGTCACACAAGCCAGTTCAGCATGCCCTTGAGGTCAAAATAAGCAAGAGTCACCTGCTTTTTCACTTTTCCTGGTCCCCAGGCCATGTTCTAGGTCACAATCTATCCTCTGGCTCCCTTGATACTCTGCTATCATGGGAAAGGTATCAGGAAACTATCCATCTGCACCCTACTTTTATTTCACCTGCAGGAAAGCAAGATAATAGTCTATATTGCATTTACAGTTTAATTTCAGGGGCCAGGAGTGTGGTCTAGTGGTAACAGTGCTTGCCTACCATGCATGAAGCCCTGGGTTCCATTCCTCAGTACCACATACACAGGAAAAGCCAGAAGTAGTGCAGTGGCTCAAGTGGTAGAGGACTAGCCTTGGTCAGTACCCAGGACAATACTCAGGTCCTGAGTTCAAGCCCCAGGACTGGCAAAAACAAAAGTTTAATTATATTGGTGCTATATTAATCAAGCACAAAGAAAAAAAAACGCCTCTAAGAAGAATACCTATCCACAGGCAAGGTGATCCTCTTCTTTCTGGGATAAACTGAGGGCTTAACCAATCCCAAAGAGTTGATATACTTGAGGCTCAATAAAAAGCTTAGACCTCCCCTAAAATACACCCTAGAAAGGAAGACAATGAGTCAAAGTCTCATGATTGAATACATCAGCCACTTTACGAATTTTCCTTAGGCTACAGAGGCCTCTTAGGGAAACACTAGCCTGTGACCTTTTAATCACAGGGCAGACAAGTGAGCAGTGTGTGACCCCTTTCAGATAAGGCAGTGAAATAAGGGTTGACACAAAAACAACACTCAGGCTGTTCTGCTCAATTACCACAAACTCTTCCAGGCATAGGATAAAGGCCATTTGCTTCCATACTCAAACATAAAACAGCAGCTGTTTCTTCTCCATTAGGACAAAGGAGTCAAATTTCTTCTTGGGAGAGTGTCCAAAACCAGGTAATAAGAAGAGCTTCTTTATACTTCTAACATTCAAAGTGAGATTCCAAAAACCATGATACACACAAAACATGCAGCTAAGTGGATCCACCAAGTCCAGAAATACCTCTACCTGATTATAGCAAATGACAAATGTTCATTCTGAGTCAAACCTGGAACTCAGTTTCACAGTTCATCTCAGGGCACCCATGAAGTCTCCCAAGCTTCTCTTAACTTGCACAAAGACTTTCAATAGTCTTGACCAAGAGCCTGAGGGAATTGATAGGAAGGCCACAGACACACCAAGACTCGAGACCCTGGCTAGAGAAGAGAGGCTGGAGCAACAAGCTAAAGCAAAAAGCCCTAGGTCCACCTAGTGAGGAGCGGTGAAACCTAAGTTTGTTCTAGAGTGCTAGAAAACCCAAATGTATTCTGGGCATATATCTCAGGATGACGCACATGGAGAGGAAAATGAATGGAGGTGAAAGGAAAAGGAGGCAGGAAGATGTTTCCATTCAGATTTCCAAGGAAATCTCAAAAAGAAGTGTGTGCAAAAAAGCAAAAACCAATCAATGGATATCCAGAAGGTTTGAGTTCTGGTTTTCTATTTGTAGACTTAAAAATGGAGTAGAAAGGCCTGCTGAGTCTAGTCCATGTCCAGGGTATCCAATTCTGTTCTGCGATTTCGGCATCAGGATATGTATATATTCTCTCCACGGCTCTTAATTCCCAAGTGGAAGAGGACTGCAGGGAAAGGCACATCACAGCAGCATTGCCCTGCATGGGTGGCTTCCTAGACCAGTTAGATGTCCCTGGGGATAAAGGGTCCTTTGCATTCAAACTCCAGTGATGGACATAGTTCCTGACCGGTTGCTGGGGTCTGCCAGGCTGTGTGCACAGGCCAGTTCCTGCTCTTCCCACACTTCATAGATAATAGTCACAGACCAGGTCGCAACAGCAGAGCTCAGTAGAAGCGCTTCCGGCTCTGTTCCTGCCATTTGTTGTAGAGGATGATGCAAATAACAATGGCAAATACAGAGAACACCAGGGAGAAAAAAACGATGAGGAAGAGGGCCAGGCCACTCAAGGAAGGCAGTGGGGCTGTCATCTCAGGCAGCTTCATATTGTCCACCGAGGGCAAGAACACATCCCGATGCAGCTTCTCCTCTTCTGGGGTCCTCTCCACTGTCAGCTCAAACAACTTCAGAGAAATGACATCGTGATTATCTGTCTGCATCCGATCCTTTGTATACCAGATTGCCAAGCCGTCCCTATGAAGGTTCTTCTTCCCTTGTCCATGGATCTTGAAATGCACCTGCAACTCCCAGTCTCTCAAAAAGCATGGCACCCTGTTCCACAAGGCACCCTGTTTACTTTGGAGTAAGACGTATATACCGGGTCATCACCATGGCATTGCCCATCAGATTCCACAGTGAAGAACTGCTTGTGCCCACACCGTGGTAGGGCTTCGACAGCGAGTGCTCCCGTTTCAAGTACTCGAACGTTTGACCCGCCACGACCTGTCGTGGCCCCTGCCCAGACCCCACCAGAAGGAGAAGAAACAATATCTTGGACCCGTCTCGAGCCAACAAACGCCGCCGCCACCGCTGCCACCAAGAGAGAAATTCATGAGATTCTTATCCTCAACAAACTACTCAGAAAAAAACAAAAGTGGTGCTGTGATTCAAGTGCTAGAATGCTAGCTTTGAGCAAAAGGAGTTTAAGGACAGTTTCCAAGCCCTGAGTTCAAGCCCCAGAACACACGCACACAAACACACGCACACGCACACACACGTCAGCATTTAAAAAATCATTAAATATGTGTCTATGTATATATACATACATATTCTCTGGACTAGAGAATGTTTTTAATCTTTGATGAAGAAGATCATGAGATGGGATGGAGGATGAGCGCCTGTGCATGAGAGTGTAGGCACTGTTTTTCATCCTGAATCAATGCACAGCCCCAGCTTTCTCCCCCAGGTCTTGGGGGTGAGGCTATAAAATGGGGTTCATTCATCTCCCTAGAGTTATTTCTTCTTCCTAGTTATACTAGGAAAGAGAGAAAGACAATAGAAGGGCTCTAGACTGGGACTTTGGGTGTCCTCTTCCCAGTCAAACTATGCTTCTCTTTCACACTCAGATACACTTTGAGTCAAATAGAAATTTAAATAATCCTTGACAGAAATGTAAGGTAATCATCCAAAGAGAGTAAAAAATAGAATACAAACTAGCACCACATGTTGTAGTTTTATTTAACTTAATCGCTTGTAACTCACAAAGGCATCAGATAAAAAAAAGTTTCCCTAGATTTTGGAAGAAATGTCTTCATATAGGAATTTTCTTGTTTCCTAACCCAAACTACCCCATTTCGTTCCCATAGTGACACATTTCCTGGTACTGGAGTTTGCATTTGGCACCTCTTTCCTGACTAGCATTTATTATACTTTTGAGTTGTACCTCCAAATCTTTGCAGTGTCACTAATCCTGTCTTCCTTTGGAGAGCTCACTTTCTTCAGACTATCTACTTCTGATAAAATCATACCTCTCTCCTGTAAGATGTGTTCATTTCTAATTGCATATGCCAGACCTTGTCACCTCAGATTCTAGCAATATCTTAAGGCAAGACTGTCTTTGTCTAGGTTTTGGCTTAGTCTGAGAGGAAGCTATCAGGACTGCAGTCATGAACAGAAACAGCCAGTAGAAGTGCTTTACAAGTAATTGCTGCCATGTGTTCTTCCAGGATCATCTAAGAAGAAATATCATCTCAGAGGAAAGTGTTTTCCTCCTCTTTTAAGTTCTTCCTTCTATTTTGTAAAGCAAGAAGACCTTCCCATCATTGTGCTCAAAGACTGTGACATTCCTACCAACTCTTCTCAAGCCATCTGATCAGAATCAATAACCAATAGACTCTTTCTGACCCTGTATTACTTCCTAAGGTTAGGGAAGGAGCATTGGCTAATCTTGCCAAGTACAGAGATTTCTGTCAGACTACCCTTTATGGAGACCAAATACACTCTTAGAAGCTGTAACCATAGAATTACTTGACCCTTTGATATTTTTATGGAAAATGTTTTTGTCTAACCACCCTGCATGAGTTATTAGAAGGATTATTAGTCATATGTGCTCATGAAAGCATTCAATCTGCAGAAGATGAAGCAAAATAGACCAAACACTTCATTCTTAAAGTAACTGAAATCAATTCAACCATTTTGTCCAAAAATATCGATTTTTTTGAAAAAGATTTCAAAACCAACTACATGTTAAAGTGTGAGTAGATAGGGGGGAAAAAAGGCAAGCAGAGACAAGGAAGCTCTCCCCAGCTTATAGATTTTTTTCTCCCCACATCAGCACCCTAAGCCCTCTGCTACTGTCATATCTTTTTTATTGCTCACCTAAGTGAGAAACTAACCACCAAAGCTTGAGTCAGCACAGTGCAGATATGTGCTGAATAAGCTTTGTGGTGCAGACAAGAGCTGGCATCAGGGACCTGAGGGACACACACCTTCCCTCCCTACCCCTCCCTCCTTGCCTGCCATCTCCCCAGTCAACCTCACTAAAATGTCCTAGCGCTGTTGTGTTCTTTTTTCCAGACAACTCTGGCTTCAGCACAAATAAACTGAGAATGATTTCTCCTCTGAATATAAACGGAGAGGGAGCTGTCAGCAGGTCTTTTCTCTAACAAAGCATCATACTACCTCAAGTCTTTAAGTCTTTTCTTAAATTCACAGGAAGAACAGGAAACAGCTCCCATGATGAATGTGTCTGACCAGTTTCCTTGGAGAGATTGCAGTTTCCCCTAGGGCTTTCTTTAACAATAAAAGCTAACAGCCCTTTGGAGCAGAGAGGGAGGGGGATCTAATGATGACAGAATGTTTTTCACTGTCATCAATGTAATTACTTCTGTTGCTCTGAGTATAGAACTGGCGACCTTGTGCTGCTGTCTGCCTGACACTTGACAAACAGTGGCTAAGCAGCAGGCAACACAGGAGCAAAGCAGGAAGAGCCAGGGCTCCCGGGGACAGGATCTAGCTTGGCAAAGGAAGAAATGCCTTAAAGCGAGGGGGGGGACTATAATTCTCAATTTCCCCCAAAGGATTAGATGTTGGTCCTAAGTGTACACGTGCCACCAAAGAATCAGTGTTAGGTAAAAATGGCCTCAGCACAAATACCAGAAAATGAAAAAGAAAAATGCTATCTCTAACAAGAGAAATGATTGGTTAACTAACTGATTTGCCTTTTCCACAGGACTTGGACTTCCTCTATCTCTCTTCTCTCTACTAGACTCCTTCAACATTTTTCATCCGTGTCAATGTTTTCTCCAATACTTTCCTCCCTATGTATCTGTTCTAATTGTTCACTGAATAACCAGAATTATGTTTTCCCTTCAGAATAAGTTGGGCCTCAAAAAGGAAGATAAGTGAGTTGAGGAGCAGATAGGACCTCTGAAAATTGCAGGATTCTTTTAAATGGGCGACAACATCTGAAGATAAAGTTTGAAGTTTAGTTTTACATCTATCGTTTCTAATTCCAATAACAAGTAGTAGCTAGAGAAAAAAGATGCTGGTGTACAAGGATGGGGAAAATGAGAGATACTGGAGAGTGTTGTGAGGCACCATGGCTCATGCTTATAATTTTAACTTCTCTAGAGGCTGAGATCTGGGGATTGTGGTGCAAAGCCAGCCTAGTTTCACAAATCTTCATAACTCAGCTTCAGTTAAACAGCAAAATCCTGGAAGGGGAAGTATGACTTAGGACAGCACCAGTCAGGTTAAAAATAAAATCAGAGTGAGAGTGTGGGGCATGGAATTCAAGCTCAATATTGACATGCTATAAAAAAATTCTTTCACTGAAAATAACTCAATAACCTAAGGTGGAAAGGAGAGAGAAAAGAGAAGAAGGAAGACAAGTCTGTGCTCCTTTACATATGTCAAATCCCCAAATCCTAGTCAAAGAGAAAGCCAGAGAAAGTTGCTATGTAAGCAGAAATGTTAGGGCAAAACTTTATTGTGAAGAACTCTAACTCTATTTTTCTAAGTGAAATCTTTGAACTCCATTCTACTGAGTGATGAAAATTAAAATTTTGATTGATTTTGATCTCCCTATCCTGAGTTTTCACATCAGTTCCAAAAGGTTTACATAGCGCCAAGCTTTTGCATGAGGTCTAGGACATACAGCATCAAATGAAAGCTTCAGTTCCCCTCAAATCATTAGCCATCAAATCACCAGACAAATATCATACCGAGCCCCAATAGTAGACACCCTCAAGTCCAGCTCACTAAATACTTCAATCCTCCTCAAAATTTCACAGGCTCCTTCTGCAGCTTCCCTATCACCATAGATAACAGAAGTTAAGCTACCTACATACAACCCACTTATGGTAACCACAAGTATTCTTTTGTACCAGCTAAAACTGAGAAAGTGAATTTAGTGAGAGAAAAATCTGAATTCTATTTCTAATTCAAGAAGGCAATAAATAGTTGATTAAAAAAAAAACCTTTAATGGTGCTGGCAGAATTGATTAAGCACCTGCAGAAAACTAAAGTTGGATCCTTCTATGTCACCATGCACTAGGATTAATTCCAAATGAATAAAAGACCTTGAGGTGAAAGCAGACACCCTGAAAACTTTACAAGAAGGAATAGGCGATACACTAGGTTTCCTTGGCACAGGTTGAAACTTTCTTAATAAAGATCCAGAAACACAACAAATTAAAGAAAGTTTGGACAAATGGGACTGCATTAAACTGCATCTAGGGCTCTCTAACAGAGGATTACATTAGCTCAAAACCTAGGTACATATGGTCATATAGGATGAGACTAAATGAGATGAACTCTCGGATATGGAAACAAGAGCTTTATCTTGTGGGATTGTTGTTCTTAATGTACTATGTTATTTCTCTTCTCTTTTGTTGCCCTTGGTCAATCTCATCTTACTACTGTATCTAACTTTGTTACCTGGTATATTGTATATACTTTTATTGGTTTATTTGAAATAGGAAAGGGAAGGGGGAAAACAAGATGATTGGGACTGGGACAGGGTGGGAGAGAGAAATTGGGACAAAAACATGAGAAGGGGTATCAGTGTGAGAAGTAATGCAACTTCTACCTGACAAATATAACTGTAACCCCTCTATACATTATTCCCCCCCCCAAAAAAAAGGAAAAATAAGGGAATAAAACTGAAACAAAATTTTTAAAAGCCTTAAGTAAAATAAAGTGCCAGAAGAAAAAAAAAAACACGTGAGTTCTCTTGGCTTTCATTGAGTTATCGCTGCCTTTTCCTTGTCACTTTAGGGAAAGAAAAGAAAATGTTTTTGACTTGGTCCTTTGTAGTTCTATATTATTTACTTTCACAGTAACTACTTCCATTAGGTAAAGCAGCATTACATTCATTTCTTAGAAATTCAGTCTCAAAGAGATTACACAACCCAGCCAAGATTTCACAGGTGGTAAACACGCTGAGCTAAACTCATGCAGTCTAATTCAAAGCCCCAGCACTGGTTTACTCTAGGCTCCAAGGTTTAAGAGAATGAAGCTCTAATTTCCCAGGCCCCTTCCAAAGATATTTTGGGCCTTTATTTGCCCTTTCTTCTAACTAGCATGAAAAATCAGAAAATATTATTTGATCACCCACCCAATTTACTTATCCTGGGGCGTTTTTTGTTTGGTTTGGTTTGTTGCTTTACTGGGCCTTCAACTCAGGGCCTGGGTACCCTCTCTTAGTTTATTCTTTCAAGGCTGGCACTCTACTGTTACAGACATAACTCCACTTATAGCTTTTTGCTGATTTTAATTGGGGATAGAAGTCTCACATATTTTCTTGCCTGGATTGTTTTTAACCATGATCCTCAAGTTTCAGCCACCACCTGGATGAAAAAGCTATTTTCAATGTGTCCAGAAGTTGCAGCTTCTTTAAACACTTTTGAATTTATCTTTGTTGAGGCAGAGATTGCTTTCATTTTATAAGCACCACTTTAACTTTATAATAATGTTATCCCTTACTCATAACCAATTCAAAGTAAAAGAAATCCTTGTTAATTCTGATCCCCAAGTCTCCTCACTGTCCTTATTTGGGAAATTATATTATATTATTCTATCTCACTGATGCAGGTATCTTTCTCTAACAAGGAAACATTACATCTGTATAGGAATCAAGAAAGTTCTCATTTTGAAACCCCACAACAAAGAATTAATTACTCACCTTGAGAGGAAGGAGACCTTTTGAATTTTTAAAAGTGGAAATCTGGCTATGTGATCTGATACGATATGCCTAAAATGACAAATTCTCTTTAATTTACAATAATTTTATAATGTGCTTATTAGCCATGTTAATGTATCCATAGGACCAATGCATA
Organism: Megascapheus bottae; assembly: GCF_031878675.1. Taxonomy (NCBI): domain Eukaryota; kingdom Metazoa; phylum Chordata; class Mammalia; order Rodentia; family Geomyidae; genus Megascapheus; species Megascapheus bottae. The sequence goes on from NC_143517.1 coordinate 25,902,591, forward strand.
AATCAAATTAACATTTATAACAAAATATAGCCTATGAACAAATGCTAGAAACACTGAGTTCTGTGTTCGCAGACTGGGGAGCATGAGACACACTGTGATTGGTATAATTTAGTATGGTAAATAGCATAGAACTAGGAAAAGTGATTGTGAGATGCTCTTCATTTTGATTGTAGTGCTTTCTTCTTTTCAGGAGAGAAGACTTCAAAAGGAACAAAATATTTTTTCATATATTTTTATTGTAATTAATAGAAGGGTTACATGATATTTGCCAGATAAAAGGTGCATTAATTCACATACATTGATACCCTTTCACATGTCTTGATCCCCATTTCCCTCCCCCTCATCCCTACCCCTCATCTTGTTTTCTCCCCTTCCCTATCCAATTTCATATAACCAAATGCATCCAATATATCAGGTAACAAATATATCCGATATATCAGGTAACAAAGCGAGATACTGTAACAATATGAAATAACCAAGGGTCAGAAAAAGAGATGAGAGATAACATAGTACCTTAAGGACAACAATCATTCATTATATGGCTCATGTTTCTATATCCTAGAGAGCCTTTCATTTAGCATCATACTATATGGCCTTATGTATCAAGGTTTTGCTCTATTGCAAATCTCTGCTAGGAGAGCCCAAGGTTTCTACTGATTATGACAAATGAGGGAAACCATTGAGCCTAAGTTCAAAAGGAACAAAATATTTGAAAAGTAATTTACATCATTCCATTCTAAGTAATATTCTTGTGCTATTTTCTCAGCAGTCCACGTTTCTGGGTAAAGTTTATGATTATTGAGAAGTATCCATGCCTCTATAACGGAAATTTTGCCTTTAGGAATGCTAGTTACATTCTTTTCTAAGTGATGATCTCCCAGCATTCTGAGATCCTTTGGCACTGACTTTGGTTGATCCTTGAAAGACACAGGCTGTCTGGAGTCAACATACCTATGTTTCAAAAATGACAGCAGAGCCTGGCTGGGTGACTCAAGCCTGTAATCCTAGCTACTAGGGAGGCTGAGATCTGAGGATCGTGGTTCAAAGCCAGTCCGGGTACAAAAGGCCGTGAGACTCTTATCTCCAATTAATCACCAAGAAACCAGAAGTGGGGCTATGGCTCAAGGAGTAGGGCGGTAGCCTTGAGCTGTAGAGCTCAGAATGAAAACACCCAAGCCCAGAGTTCAAGCCCCACGACCGACCTCCCCGCCCCAAATGACAGCAGCTTGTTAGCAATTTTAGTAACTTCTTCCTCAATTTCTAAGTGATGACTCATCTGCTCCAGCAGGAGCTGCTTGGTGGAAGAGTGCTTGGGAGCCAAGGAGGGCTTCCTCTTGCTGATCTCCTGTTCAGCTCATTTGTACAGGTTGGAGTTTGGGACTGGTGAGGCGCTGGCCTGGGTGACCTCGGGACGCACGGAGCATGTGCTCAGGGAAAGCAAATGTAAGTGTTAAGTCTTGACCAGCTCACTCACTTTTCTCTGTTCTTCCATGTCTCTCCTCTTTCTCTCCTACTCCTATATTTATAAAACTTGGTTAGTTTTACTCATTTTCAAAGCACAGCAATAAAACACCTCATCTAGGATAAATGGTTCCAAAGGAGAGATCGCGCTATTAATTCCCTCATTATGTTAAAACACAACTGAAGGAGCTCCAGTTCCAGGCAATGTGTCACTTTTCCACCGTCCACAGCCTCACGTGGCACAGGAAAACCCCCGCCTTCTCTCACAGCTACTACTTCACAGTAATCTACTGGCACAGTTTACTTAACAGAGTTATCACTGGGAATACATGGAAATGTTTCTGCTAAATGCTCATTGCATCGCATCACCAGACTTCTGTTTCATCTGAAATTTTGAATCTCAGTTTGCAATAATAAGCAACTTAAATATTGATAAATTGGTACACTGAAGTTCTGTTATTTGAAATAATCTGAAGCACCAAGGAGGTGATTAGCGTGGTCAGAACTCATTAAACGATAGTTTCATTGAATAGTTTAATGAAAAAAATAATTGCAATAATCTTTGATAGCAATCAAGCTGAAGGTGTACTTTCTTTTTAATTCCAAATTTCCAGTAACATTTCCTTTTGGATCCATACTGTTGTATTATAACTTAAACCTCTCGGAGGCACTAATTGTTCTGGTTTGACATGTGGAATATAATTTTTATATCTATCCCTCTTTTTCTATTTATTGTACTGTGTAAAAAATGTGTTAACCTAAAATATTTATTACAGAGGAAAGATCCTTAGATGGTTTATGATTCTCCAGCTGCTTTAAAACCCAAGTGTTCTGTTGCTATATTGAATTCCTGTTCTTTTCATCTATTGTGTAGGAAACATTCAAATTATGTATCTTAATTTAAAAGTATCTATGAAAAATTCATAAATTCAGATGAATTATAGCATTAATATAGTACACTTGGGAAAAATAAAATCAATTTTATTGAGCACAACTTTTTCTAAAAAAGAAAAAAAAACTGAGTTTGCCACACCCTTTCCAAGTTGTCTTACAGCTATTTTATTGTCTCTCTCCCATTAGAGACTTCTGCTTCCTGATCCAGCTATGAGAAGCACCTTATTCTCAGGGTTTCTCTCTGTCATTGTCATTCACACAACGTAATATCATTATATTTTGTACCTGCTTATTTCTAGATAAAATATATGACCTTGATCACAGTATCTAAAAATAAACCCTGCCCTGGGTATCTGAAATAAGAAAATGTTCACAGTGCTGAAGTCCTTTACATAAGCTTAGGTTGGGGTGTGTGTATGTGTGTGTGTGGGTGTGGGTGTGTGTGGGGGTGTTAGACAGAGAGAGAGAGAAAGAGAGAGATATTAAGACTTCATTGCAGAGCCTTGTACTTGCTATGATGGCTCTCTACCACTTCAGTAGGACTCCATACTAGGTTAAAACTTTTATGCATAATTTTCTATTGTATTTGATTGTTGGGGTGATGTATAGAGGGATTACTGTTACATTTGTCACTTTGTGGGTACATTATTTCTTGAACATTGATACCCCTTCCCATGTTTTTCTCCTACTTTCTTTCCCCCCACCCCCTCCCAACCATCTTGTTTGACCCTTCCCTTCCCTGTTTCAAATGAACAAATAAACACATATAATATATCATGTACCAAAGTCAAATACAGTAACTACATGAGATAAACCATAAGGAGAAACATAAGAGAAAAGAAATAACTTCAAGTAGTACATTAAGAGCAACAATTACAAAGGTAAACCTGCTCTTTCCATATCCTGGAGTTCATTTCACTTATTCTCATCCTATATGGCCATATGTTCATAGCTTTTGAGCTATTGTGATATTCTGCTAGAAAAATCCTAGACATATGCTAATTATTAAAAATGAAGGAAACCATGGAGCCTATGTTCCTTTGGGTCTGGCTTACTTCACTTAATATGATATTTTCCAAGTCTTTCCATTTCCTTACAAAAGGAATGGTGTCATTCTTTCTGGTGGCAGCATACAATTCCATTGGATATAAGTTCCATTCATCTACTGAGGGGCATCTGGGTTGGTTCCATATCTTTGCTATGGTAGATAATGCTGCAATGAAGATTGCTGTGCTAGTAGCTTTAGTATGGCCCTGATTTCTGAACATTTAGGTAAATGCCCAGGAGTGGGATTTCTGGGTCATAAGGGAGCTCTATGTTTAGTCAATTGAGGAATTGCCATACTGCTTTTCAGAGTGGTTGAACAAGTTTACACTCCCACCAACAATGTGGTAGCATTCTCTTGTGGCCACATCCCTGCCAGCATCTGTTGTTATTAGAGTTCTTGATAATGGCCATTCTAACTGGAGTGAGGTGAATCTCAAAGTTGTTTTGATTTTTATGTCTTTTTTTAGCAATCAACATTTAGTCAGTTATAGATTAAAAATGATCATTTTATGTGTCCTGTTTGACATATGATCTCAAGCTATTCACAGAGAAGATATGGATGGATGAGATTAAAATGTCTGAAGTAATTTGTAATTAAGGATTGATGTTTTGAACATTTTTTTTCTTGTTGAAAATAGAGGGAGGGACATGGGAAAGAACAATGCAAGGGGTAACATTGGTTAAGATGCATTATACATAACATGAAATTGTAACTTCTTCTTACAACTGCTTAACAATAACTTTTAGAATAATAAAATGTTTTTGTTTATTTTATATTTGTTGTTTATATTCCTATAGTTAAAACCACATTTTGATATAGAGCAAAGTTTAACTGGAACAAAAAAGCAAGTAATAAAAATAAAATATTGAGAAAGTATTACCTTGGATTTTTTATTTTTCAAACTATCAGACAGCCCATCTGGATGATTTTATGAACCAAAAGAGAAAAAAATTTTAAAAGATAGAGAAGAGATGACAGAAAATGGAAGCAGTGTCAAAGCACTATGATTTTATCTGAATATGAGCAATGAAATTTTGAGTATTTCATTTTGAACATTACTGGAGAAAGTACCTAACTCATATGCTATCCTGCTAGCTTCTCTTTCAACATTTTGTTTAGTAACCACCAAATCAACTGAGCATGGTGGCTCAATCCTGTGATATTAGATATTTGAGAGTGATTTACATTTCTTCATGTATCTATAGGCCATTCTTATTTCCTCTTCAGAGAAGTATCTCTTTAAGTCTTTAACCCACCTTTTAATGGAATGGTTGTTTCATTGCAGATTTGTTTTTGAGAGATTTAATTTTTTAAGTTAATTTTTAATAGTTGATTAGCCAATATTTGATTGAGAAGTTTTGCATTGATGTTCATCAAAGAAATTGTCTATAGTTCTCTTTCTTTGATTGGTCCCTGTCTGGTTTGGTGATGAGAGTTATGCTGGCTTCATAGAAAGACTCTGGTAGATAACTTTTGCTTTCAATTTCATTGAAGAGTATGAGGGGTATTGATATGAGCTCTGCTTTGAAGGCCTTATAGAATTTGGCTGTGAATCCATCAGGTCCTGTGCTTTTCCTGGATGGAAGGTCTCTTATTGCCATTTCTATTTCATTACTTGAAATGCATTGGTTTAGTTCTTCTTGGTTTAGTTTTGGTATATGTATGATTTTTTTAAAGATCTTCTAGAAGTAGAGAATATTCTGACTATTGGGAATGTAAATGGTAGATTATGAAAAAACTTGAGTTCAAATAGAGCCTCCTGCACATGTTTATATGACTCTGGCCAAGTTATTTACACATCTATGCCTCATGTGTCCACTAAGGAAAGTTAAAAGACAGCATAGAAAATGGGGTTCAGTGGGGTACTGCTTTAAATCAAGAGGTTGAGAGCAGAAGGACTGTGATTCAAAGCCAGCCAGCCACAGAGTATGATTATCCTCGCCTGACATCCCAACTTTCACAGGAAGCATAAATATGATGCTAGCCAGCAGGACAGCCTGAACCAAAAAGAAAAGAAAAGAATAAGATTCCATCACAAAAATCACCAGATGGCTGAAGGTGTGGCTTACAAAGTGATAAAGGACCTATCTAGTAAGTGTGGGTTCCATATTGCATGCCCTAATGCCATCAAAAACAGACAAAGAGAGAGAAAGATAACAGGAGGAAAATAGGGGAAAGAAAATGAAGAGAGAGAGATAACACCAACCTCCACTCTAGCTTACACTCTAGTTGTTAGATGTCTTCACAATGGTTCAAATGTGTCCTCTAAAATATCATGTTAGAAGCTTAATCCCCAAATTCATATGTTAATGATATTCAGAAGTGGAAAGTTAGGAGGTAATTAATATTATGTGAGATCTTAAGAAGTGGACCCCAACTGGGAGAAAATCAAGGAGGGAGTGACACTCTTCAAAAAGAAATGTACTCCATCCATGAGCCAGGAGTGCGGCCTAGTGGTAGAATTCTGTCTAGCATGCACGAAGCCCTGGGTTCAATTCCTAGGTACCACATATACAGAAAAGGCCAGAAGTGGTGATGTGGTTCAACTGGTAAAGTGCTATCCTTGAGAAAGCTCATGGACAGTGCCCAGGTCCTGAGTTCAAGCTCCAGAACTGGCCATAAATTAACTAATTAATTAATTAATTAATTAAAAGAAAAAGAAATGCATTGCATACCTGACTTTAACCACGGTGTATATCACCTTTACAATAAAATTTAAATGATGATATACTAATGTTTTCACAAAAATAAGAAAGCCTTCCAACCAATTGTGACTCATCCTGTAATGTCCTCCATTTGCTATGATGCAGCAAAGATTCTCACCATATATAGCACCATGCTCTTGGGCTTTGCAACTTCTGGAGCTGAGAGCCTTCTATTCATTATAAATTACCCAGTCTATGATACTCAGTAACAGCAGCAGAAAATAATATGCACTTATGGAGTATTTACATGGTGTTTACGCCCTCTTTTTTCTCATTACCCCAGCACCTTCTCACTCAGTTAGTTTCCCTTTACCAGCATAATTTTTAAATCCGCCAACATATCTTTCAGCTTAGGTTCTAAATTTATCTTTGCACAAGGATATGTGTCCAAAATAACTGAAGTGTAAAATAACTGAGATATGGAAGCAGATGGAAGGGCAAGAGGAAATCAGGCATAAGGAGTTAGTCGTTTCAAAGATGGGAAAGGAGGAAAGCCATTTTTAATGGAGAAAAACATTTCAACCATGAAGTATTTTAGCAGAGTGGAAATATTCCTTTTAATGAATATCTCATCAGTAGATTCATTTAACTTTATCCAGAGCAGCTCCATGTCTGTATGTGCCTTGTATAAAGAAGGGAAAATAAGGAATACTGCTCATTTTTTATAGTCCCATTTGTTTCACTGACTCCTGAGCACTTGAACTTTGCCTTGTCTAAAGTAAGATATGCTGTCAAATACAAAGTATACACTGGATTCCCAAACACTTGGTAAAATGACAATTTTCAAATAATATTGAAGATTCACTGCTGTTAATGATTTTATCAATAATTCATAGTTTATCAGTTACTGATTGTTGATTTTGACATTATTAATTACTGTTACACTGATTTCGTGTTGAATTTTTTATGTTTAAGTTAAATAAATGTTATTAAAAAGTAAATAAACATGTCTTTCATCCTTGTCTGAATGTGGCTATTAACATTTCCTTAACTACATATACTGCTTGTTTGTAGCTTTAGTAAATTTTATATTGGACAGTGATGACCTCGTATGCTTCGAATGCTTTTTACGTGTTAAATATTTTCCTACAAAAAAAAGATGCTAAAGGGCACTGGTCACTCCTAATATTTTTAGTATCTATTCCAGACCTTCCTACCTTTATACTTTTGTTCTAGGAAAAAAACTAGGATAGTGCAACATCCATCAAAAGAACTCTGCCATTCTGTGTCCACAAAACTCCATGTGTTCTTCAAACCCATGTTTTCCACAAAACTCTAGTCTCGTCAGATAATTTATTCACAGCTATATCCCCCATTTCAGAAGGCTTGATTGGCCATACAATATACCAAATCCTCATTTCTAGAGATGAGTTCTATGTCCAATGGCCCCTTGAGTCCCTCAGATGCAACCTGTTACATACTCATCATCTTCCAGAAACTCTTCTGCTTCTGAGTTCTCCATCTCTCTGCTTTTGAAGCCCTCTTTGTAACAGGGCTCATCTGTGAACAGCTTTCCAGACTATTCACCCTAATCCAAAATTCCTACCTACCATGACTCTCAGGTCAGAGCATCTCTCTGAGCATCTCACCTGAGTTTCATGGAAGTACCTGTAGAGCAGTGCTCCTTTGGTTAAGCTCTCAAGACAAAACCTAACATTCAGTAAGAGTTTGAGTTAGATAGTGTGTGCTCTGAAGGACACAAGGCTCTTAGATTTAGGAAGGGTTTCTTCTGTAACTCTCATGTTTGATCCAAAAGTCATGACAATCTAAAATGACTTCATCACAAAGTGACATTTCTGAAGGCAACCCATTTTCAACATGAGAGAATTCTACATTTCAGCGATTGCTCATCTTGACTTTTCCATTAAAAAGATCCACAATTTGACAATAAGTGACAGAAATCATTACAGGCAGGGATATCCTAACAATCTGTTAGTATATGCTCACTTACAGACTGAACTATCTCACACTTGAAGTAGTGTCTTATTTGGTACACACAGTGTTAAAAAATAAAGCTATATAAAAATACATCTGGTTGGAAAGTTACCAAAGAGTAACATTCTATGATATAAACTATTGGGTTAGGAATATACTTCCTAACCCAATATGCTTGCTTATCATATATGAGGTGAGACCTTAGATTCAAATCCATGAATAACACAGACACAGGCATCTTAGAGTCATGAATCACAATTAGTTTTATCATAGAGTCAGATGAATTGTCTGTGCATGTTTTGTCTTCAATCTAATTACACACTCCAAAAGACCTGAGGCCATCTATGTCATTGTTTATTTACCTTCTGTTGGAAAGGTAGCTAGTACAACATATTCTCCTTTTCTTTCACTACTGTGTTTTTATGAGGGTTTTTTGTTGTTTTCTTTTGTTTTTGCGGGTGCTAGGGTTCAAACCTTGGATGTTACAAATGTTCTTCCACTGCATTCCATCCTTAGCATATACTACTTTTTTAACAAGAAAATAAGCCCCAATCAGCTGAGCTTCTGAAATAACTCAAAACATCACATCCACGGGATCTATACTGTTGGCTTTTTTAATTATATTTTATTGTCAGGATAATGTGTAGAGGGGCTACACTTACATTCACGGAGAATAATAAATTGTCAAAAACTTCAGAAAAGGCAGATATTTGATCACATATTGCCTTAGGTGCTTCTTTAGTAATCCAGGGTGAAATGTGCATTTAACTAAATAGGAGAAATAAAGCAGATTGTTCTCCCCAATATGAGTTAGGTAAGTCTCATTCAATTAGCTAAAGGCCTAAATAGAAGAAAAAGGCTGACCCTCCTCAAGTAAGAGAAAATTCTTCTGCCCAAATGCACTCAGACTGCAACACTGGCTTTCTGAACTTTAGCTGAAGCTTGTATTCTTCTTGGATCTTGAGCCCAGGACTGGACTTTGTAATATCAGCTTTCCTCATTTCCCAGGTCTTCATTTATATCATTAGCCTTCCTGGATCTTCACCTTGCTGAGCACCACTGAAGATCTTAGGCTATTCTAGCCTCCATAAGTATGTGATTCCTCATAACAATTCCTTTGGATAAATGTAGATAGATATAGATGATATGTTTTGGTATACTCTGTTATTGATTCTGATTCTCTGGAGAACTCTGACAAATATGTCCTCATTAAATTCCCAAATGGGGAGAAGTGCAAAACTTGTTCATGTTTCACAGTTGAATTTCAGTCAAGCAACTCACCCAAGTTTATATAATTTGTGATTGCCAAGAAGGAATTCAAGCCAATCCTAATTCCTAAAACTAAATTCTTAAACATCACTTCCCTGGCTTTCCCAGTGTAACTGTTGTGTAAATGCAATACACATAATCATGGAAATGTGATAGGTGCTATAATCAAGCTGTGGGTAAAGCACTGTCTTAGCCTATTTTCTGTTGCTATAATGAGGAAGGTACTTTGTAAAGAGATTTATTTGTATTAAAGTTGTAATGCAAAAGAGTACAAATAGTATGGGGCCAGCATCCAGTGAGGGCTCCTGACTGTTTCACAGCTTGATAGAATTTTGCCATATGCAAAATTGAAATTTGGTGGAGAGCCCAAGATCCCTTATTAACAACTCAGGAAAGTAGCCTGATTCTGTGAGAACTATATTCATGTCTTCCAACAATTATACCCCTAGTTAAAACCATTCTGTGATATACTAGAACTCATATTTTCAGAATTTAAACCTTTAGAGGAAGAGGCACTAAAGCCATATCCAAACCATAGCACCACTAAGCAAGAAAATGAGATGAGGTGTAATCCCAGGTATTTGAAAGATGGAGAATGGAACAATCCCAGTTCTAGAGCAACCAAGAAAATTTAGTGAGGCTCTGTCTCAACAGAATAAGCTAGTATGATGATTCATGAGTCAATAAGTAGGTAGGAAGAATGATGTCTGAATCACAGAATCAAGTGAAGATGCAAGACCTTATCTCAACAATAAAGCAAACAGGAGCTAGAGCTGTGGCTCAAATAGTAGATCACTTGAGTAGCAAGTGAGAAGCTCTGATTCAAATCTCACTGCCACCAAAAGAAATTTTAAAAGATGAGGTCCTGCGAAGTCACTGACAGATAAGCCAGGTTAGGTTGCATCAAAAGGAGAGAAAAATCACTGATGCAAGTTTGAAGATGTACGAGTATTCATGTATGACATCATGACAATCTCCAAAGACAGTAGAATGTTAACAGTACTTAGATGGAAGGAGAACAAATGAAAAAAGGGCATTATCTGCACAGCAGTGCAAGAATGGAAAAGAGGTTTCCTATTTTTGGAGAATGGATAAAAATAAATAAGTATAGTAATCCAGAGCTGGAGAAAGTTTGAGATGGACATACATGACTTCGGTGTTGGAAAAAAGGATATAGTAGAAGGAGAAGGAAATAGTTGTTGAGATAATAGATATGACTATTTGTTTCATTATAATAGCCACTTTCCCTGCTATATATATATATAACTATATTATTTTGTATATTTAATATATATGAATGTGTGTGAGTAAGTATGCATGTATCCATACCTACAGAGACTTGAACTCAAATTGTGCTTCCTAGGAAGGTGCTCTACTGCTGAACCACCTCGCATTCATTTTTGTATGGATCATTTGTGAGATGAGGTCTTACTTTCTGCCTAGGTATATGCTTGAACTTCAGTCCACCTAATTTAATCTTCATGTCATAGCTGCAATAGCAGGCTCATGCTACTGAGCCAAGCTAGAGGTTAGGAAGTAGTCTCATGAACTTTTAGGCTCAAGCTGATCTTGAACTTCCATCCTCCTATTCTCAGCCTTCCCTACACCTAGGAGTATAGGTAAAGGTCACAGTGCCTAGCATAAAATTGATGTCTCAAAATTTCTGAAGATAGAAAAAATAAGGATTGACAGATACCCTGTAAACTTTACAAGAAGGAATAGGAGATACACTAGGTCTCCTTGGATCAGGTTGAAACTTTCTTCATAAAGACCCAGAAACACAACAAATTAAAGAAAGTTTGGACAAATGAGACTGCATTAAACTGCAGAGCTTCTCTATGGCAAAGGACATAGCTAGCAAGTTAACAGAAAGCCCACAGAGTGGGAGAAGATCTTCACTAATCATACAACAGACAAAGGCTTCATATCTAAAATACATCAACAGCTCAAAAAATTGAACCACCCCAAAACAAATCTTCAAAGAAACAACCATCCCATTAAAAGATGGGCAAAAGTCTTCCTCTAGGATATAGAAACAAAAGCCATATAATGAATGATTGTTGTCCTTAATGTACTATGTTATCTTTCATCTCCTTTGCTGTCTCTTGGTTATCTCATATTGTTACAGTATCTCACTTTGTTATCTGATATATTGGATATATTTGTATTTGGTTATTTGAAATTGGATAGGGAAGGGAGGAAAACAAGATGAGGGGTGTGGGGGAGGGTAATGGGGACCAAGATATGTGAAAGGGTATCTGTGTTTGTGAATTAATGCACCTTCTCTCTGGCAAATATCATGTAACCCTTTTATTAATTACAATAAAAAAATATCAAAAAAAAGATGGGCCAAAGACTTAAAGAAAGACTTCTCTGAAGAAGAAATAAGAATGGCCTATAGACACATGAAGAAATGCTCGACATCTCTGGCCATAAAAGAAATGCAAATCAAAACAACTTTGAGATTCCATCTTACTCCAGTTAGATTGGTCATAATCAAGAAATCTAATAACAACAGATGTTGGTGGGGATGTGCCCAAGAAGGTTTTCTACTATACTGTTGGTGGGAGGGTAAACTCATTCAACCACTCTGGCAAGCAGTATGGCAGTTCCTCAGAAGACTTAACATAGAACTCCCCTATGACCCAGCAATTCCACTACTTGGCATTTACCCAATTGTCCAGAAACAAGTACATACTAAAGCCACTAGCACATTGATATTCATTGAAGCACTCTTTACCATAGGAAAGATATGGAACCAAAACCCAAATGCCCCTCGTCGGATGACTGGATCAACAAGATACCGTATTTATACACAATGGAATTCTATGCTGCCATCAGAAAGAATGACATCACCCCATTTGTAAGGAAATGGAAAGATTTGGAAAATATCATATTAAATTAAGTAAGCCAGACTCAAAGGAACATAGGCTCAATGGTTTCCTTCATTGGTAATAATTAGTACACACCTGGGTCTCTCCTAGCAGAGGATTACAATAGCTCAAAACCTAGATACATAAGGCCATACCTGATGAGGCTAAATGAAAGGATCTCTAGGATATGAAAACTTTATATCATGTGATCGCTGTTCTTAATGTATCATGTTATTTCCGTTCTCTATTGTTGCACTTTGGTTAATCTCAAATTGTTGCAGTATTCAAAAACATAAGAAGGGGTATCATTGTGTGAGAAGTAATGCAGCTTCTATCTGCCAAATATAACTATAACCCCTCTATTAATTGCAATTAAAAAAAGAAAAAAGAAGGCTTGAGTAGAATTCTGTGTGTGTGTGTGATCCATCTGTTAAAAGGAAGGACATCTGAGTTAATTCCATATCTTGGCTATGGTAAACAATCTTGCATTGAACATAGTTGTAATGGTAGCTTAAGTGTGGCCTAGTTTGTACTTCATATGATAAAAATCTCAGGAACGGAATTGCCGGGTCATAGGGAAGCTCTATGTGTAGTCTTTTGAGGAATGACCATACTGCTTTCCACAGTGATTGAACAAGCTTACAGCCCCACAAACATCATAATAGAATTCCCTTTTGCCAACATCACCACTAGAATTTGTTATTTAGTTTTCTAGATAATGGCCATTCTAACATGAAGAGATGGACTCTCAGTGTCTTGATTTGCCTTTCCATGATGGCCATTGATGTTGAATATTTCCTCATATGTCTACTGGTCACTCTAACTTTATTGTAAAGGTGATGTACAGAGGGGTTACAGTTACATAAGGAAGGTAATGAATGCATTCTTCAATGTTCCCCACTCCCTAGTTTTCTCCCACTTTCCCTGCCTCCCCAAGTTGTAAAGTTCATTTCCAACATAATGTCCCATGAGTTATCTCTGTTGAATTGGTTCACCCTTTGTCTCATCACCTTGCTTTTTCCCTTCCCTTCCCCCAATCAGGTAAATATATATACAAGACACAGGGTATAAGAATCAAAAACAGTGACCCCAAAAACCTGATTTAACTTTTGCAAAGGCTCTAAATATAATCCCATGCTAAGCATTGGGAGTTAGGGGTTAGCATAAACTGAAGAGCATGATTCAGGACATAACAAAATGGGTTTTGTTATATTGTAAACATGATATGCATAAATTTCTTGCTATCCTCTTTTTCTAATAATCTATTGCCCAGCATGGTTTAGAACTGATAAACCTAGAAAAATAAGCCTAGACCAGACATGGTGTGTGCTTATGGCACAAAGAGTTTAAAAACTACAATATGCTTTTAAACACAAAGAAATTTTAGGGCCAGGAATTTGACCTAATGGTAGAGTGCTTGCCTAGCATGCACAAAGACCCGGATTCAATTCCTTGGTATCACATACATAGAAAAAGCCGGAAGTGGTGCTATGGCTCAAGTGGTAGAGCACTAGCTTTGTGGAAAGCCCAAGGACTGTGCTCAGGCCCTGAGTTCAAGCCCAGGATTTGCCAAAAATAAAGAAAAGAAAAAAAATTTTAAACTTTTAGTTCACAGTAGTATGGGAAGATGATTAAAATAATACTTATCTTGTCTAATGCCAAATTTACATTAGGAATAATAGTGGACTTATACATATGGCTCACATTTTTTTTTCTTACTACACGCAGATATTCCCTATCATCTATAATATTCAAAGTATTCTCCAAAAATACACCACAGTTTTAAGTAAGACACACAATTGTGTTAGAAATGAGATGACATAGTGATTCTTTTAAGGTAGCATTGAAGAAAATCCAAAACCCAGGACATAGCAATGCTTACTCATAAAATCTCTGTTAGAAATATGTAGTAAAGAAAATCAGTAAATGAAAGGAATGCTAGGATATGGAAACAAGAGCTTTATCTTGTGTGATGGTTGTTCTTAATGCACTATGTTATTTCTCTTCTCTTTTTTTGCCCTTATGGTTAATTTCATATTGTTGCTGTATGACTTTGGTACCTGGTATAGTGTGTGTGTGTGTGTGTGTGTGTGTGTGTGTGTGTGTGTGTGTGTTTGTTTATTTATTTATTTGAAATAGGAAAGGAAAGGGGGTAAAACAAGATGACTGGGAGGGGAGGGGAAAAATGGGGACAAAAACATGAGACGGAGTATCAATGTATGAGAAGTAATGCACATACTACCTGGTGAATGTAACTGTACCCCCTCTTTACATTATCCCAACAATTAAAAGAAGAAAGTAAAAGAAAATCAATGTAACTGGGCACTAGTGGCTCACCATGGTAATCCTAGCTACTCTGGAGGCTAACAACTAACAGACATTGTGAATCCAGCCAAGGCAGGCAAGTTCGTGAGACTTGTATCTCTGATTAACCACCAGAAAACCAGAAGTGTACTTATGGCTCAAGCAGTAGAGTGTTGGCCTTCAGTAAGAAAACTCAGGGGCAGTTCAAGTCCTAGGACTGACAAAAAATGTAAATAAAATCAGTACAACAATAAATTGTTAACTAGAACTTTCCCTAAAATCCATGAGGAAGAATCTCTGACTGGATTGGGCCACAGGGAGTAGCCAGTTTTCCAATGCCATTTTGAGTTGTACTTCATGGATTCTACTCCATAATACAAACAAATGGTCCCTGTCACAGTGACTCAGTTTGAAGTGTTTAGAGGTTTTTATTTTGTTTTGGTTTGATTTTTTGGTTTTACTTTTGCTTTACCAGGATGAGAAAGCAATACATTTTCTATATATAGTCTGCTTGTGTTGATTTTTGAATTATAATCTTTTTTCTAGGCTATCAATATATGGTTCAACACTCTCAGGCTATGATCCAGCTCCTTGCTGCAAATAAGTCATGAGGGAAAAGAACCTACTGTACTATGTTGCTAAGGTATTAGATTGGATATATTTTATGTGTTTTTGACTTACTATGTTTCCAACTTAACAATGTATTTTCTAGAACCATAACCCATGTAAGCCAAGGACCATTTGTAGATTTCAAATGATTTCTTGGAATGTGACTATCAAATAAACATTTCTCCAATAACAATGAGAAAGGAATGAAGAAAGACCCAACAGTATTTAATCGCTCAAAAATAAAAGTACAGAATGCTCCACATATGATTATTTTTAGGGAGAATTGAGAGTTTTATATCTATTACAAGTTGAAAATTATTTTTTCACTCTCTGCTCCTTGACCATGGCTAATATCCATTCATCACTAAATCTAAGTGGCATTTTAGACTGGCTCAGTCTCATAACTTTTTTAGTCATTTCTGTCCTTATCCTCACTCCAAGATTATTCATATCCCAAGCTGACCCATATCATTCTGACTATACCGGAGCTATTTTACTTATTGCAAAACACTTTTGCCAGTGTGCCAGTGGCTCACACCTGTAATCCTAGCTACTCAGAGGCTGAGATTTGAGGATCAAGGTTCAAAGCCAGCCCAGGAACAAAAGGACCTGAGACTCTTATCTCCAATTAACCTCTAGAAAATGGGAAGTGTATGGGGCCGGGAGTTTGGCCTAGTGGTTAAAATGCTTGCCTAGCATGCATGAAGACCCGGGTTCGATTCCTCGGTACCACATACATAGAAAAAAGCCAGAAGTGGTGCTGAGGCTCAAGTGGTAGAGCTCTAGCCTTGAGAAAGTCCAAGGACAGTGTTCAGGCCCTGAGCTCAAGCCCAGGACTGGCAAAAAAAAAAAAAAAGAAAATGGGTAGTGGGGCTTGGCTCAAGAGTACGTTGGTAGCTTTGAACTGATGATCTCAGGGACATGCCCAGGCCCAGAGGTAGCGCAGTAACCTTGAGCTGAAAAGCTCAGGTACAGCGCCCAAGCCCCATGACCCACAAAAAAATAAAAACAAAAACAAAAAAAACACTTTTGCTTTTATTCCTCTGTTCAATGTTCAAACCTGGAGGACAATGAGGCATGGTTACTGGTCTCTAAATGTGGGAACAGTAAAAGAATAGTGTTTGGATGCTACAGAGAAAAATCTCACATGTCACCCTATTTTTCTAATTGTTGCCTTGGTTCCTTGGTTCCTAAGCTGTTGTTAATATTACTCACTGTTTACTGAGAGTTTGGTATTCATTGAGTCTATGTGGATTCATTCCATATACATTTTATCATCCATTATTTTAATAATACCACCACCTAACAAATACCTTAAATCAGATGTTATTTCTAGTACTTCATAACCACTCTCTTATTTAATCCAGAGAATTTCAGTAAGTGACCATTACTGCATCTTTTTCTAAACTCTCTGATATAAAAATAGGTTAAATAAGTTATTACAAGTCACAATTTGAACCTTGATCTATTGACTTCAAATTCTCTATGCTCTTAACTACCTTGGTGGGGTGCACCTCAGACTTTTGGCTTTTCTGGATCTCTAGTTTAACTTCCAACATTGTAAACAAAATTTAAAAAAAAAGTTTCAAATGCCTGTAAAGATTGTCAATGCATTTCTGTTCTCTCTTGTGGAGCACTGGTAAAATTCTAGTCAAAAAATACAAATATTGTTTGCTACATTTACTTGCTATGGTGTATATATGAGCTTATATACATGCTTGTTTTAATGTACCTAGGCTGTCCTCATTTATATGTTTATGTGGGTGCATTTGCATTAATCTTATACTACACCTTAGTAATTTTCCACTGTGTACCTACACTTATAAAGAACAATATTATTCTCACTAAAATTTAAATATGTATGCAGGTTTATCTGGGATATTGGCATAGTGATTTACAACATTTATTAACTCCAAATGAGAACACAAATATGGTTATATATAAAGTATCATATAGCACAGTAGGCAGAGATTATACAGGAATACACTCGGCTTGATTTTTGTTTTCTTACTTGTTTTCTAATTTTAAATTTATTATGTGTTTTTAAATAAAAATCTATCTAAATATGAGTGCTTAAAAAAAAAAAGATTGTCAATGCAGGCAAAGTAATGAGCAGTCCGTTCCTCTCACCTAATCCACTCATTGGGGGAAAATATAGAAAGAAACTTCCAAAGAAAAGACTCCTATCTACGTATTCATATTGTGCATTCATTCCTTTACAGTACTAGATTCCTATCTACATATTCATATTATGCATTCATTCCTTTACAGTACTTCTTCTCTATTCCCAGTCAAACCTCAGATGAAGCTGGGTACTGTAACTCACTCATACCTAACTAACCAGGTGGCTGAGATCTGAGATTCATGATTCAAAGACTGCTTAGGCAAGAAAGTCTGTGAAACTCTTATCTACAAATAATCACACACACACACCACACACTCAGAATTGTGCTCTCTCTCCTTTCTTTCTCTCTCTCTCTCTCTCTCTCTCTCTCTCTCTCTCTCTCTCTCTCTCTCTCTCTCTCTCTCTCACGCACACACACACACACACACACACACACACACAGATACAGACAAAAAAATAAATCTGCTGTCAGACAACCAGGTAACTCTGAATCTCTGTTTTACTCTGTCCTTTATGATCAGCTTGATAAATACTTACTACTAAAAATAAAGATACTGTTTCTGGACTGAAAAGAAAATGTAATCTTGAATCTAACCAGTAGTAGAGGTCAAATGAAAGTCAAGCACAAACCACACAGGAGTCAGAGATGGATGACAACTGTGGCCTTAATCAGAGTTCCAGAAGATTTTGTGTGACTCTTGACTCAGACAGTCAAGGGAAAGCAATTTACATTTCATGTCTGAGACAAAACAATCTGTCACTTAGAAATATTTGGGTCAGTAATATTAGCTCAGAATAAAATCATGATGAGAATGTGAAAGTAATCTTAAATAAACCCACTAACCAGGAAGTCTTAGAGGACAGAAATCTTCCTTCAAATTTATATTAAAAAAAACATTCCACCAACTGTAGGGCTTGTATATATGTTTATAAATTTCATCAAACAATAAATTCCCTACATCCTTTACAATAATATAATGAATTTTATTCTCAAATATTAAGAATTGTACCAAGTACCTGTACAAAAAGAACTATATTGTCATAGAAAGGAAACATGACATTATCATATAAAGATATGAACAGGGAGAGGATAATTGAAACATTTTATTTTACAAATTGACTAAGAACTTGTGTATCACATCATTTTCTACTTAAAATTTTCATTTCAAAAAATGTACATTTTGAAGTTCTTTGGGCTCAACAATAATTCTTCCTATATATAGTTTACAATAAAGAAAGATGAAGATCATATATATTTATGTAACTATTCGTTTAGGGCTGAAGCTGTTGGGAGTGTATAGACTAAAACTCTTCCATATTCAAAATTTGATCTTAAAAGGATGTCACAACACTGTATTGCCTGTTTATTATAGCAAAAAGAGAATGATTTGCCACGCCCAAAACTCTGCTGCATTTTTCAAGCAACGCTCCATTGTATCCCAAAACCTGCCTTCTGCAGAAAAGACTGTGCTGCCTCATAATGGCTCCTCTGGAAACCGCTCAGCTGCCCTGCAGTTTTCCATTTACACTCTACAGTCTGAGAGGTTGCTAGGCAGCAAGCACTGCCTCCCTGCTCAGAGACCTGCTGTTTCAAAAGCTCTTTGCTCTGGATTTTCTGCTCAATGCTAAAGAGATTTGATGTTTAAAAAAAAACAATATTGGTCAAGCTATCGTTTTAACGCTGTCCAATATTCCTGACCCATTCATCATTTGAACAGTATTTGGTTGGCAATAAGTTTATAACATGTACAAGTTCCATACATCTCAACATCCCCAACTTAGAGATGGGGAAACTGGGGCAGAGTAGGTTGAGAGCAATACCAAAGATCAGTACCCCAGATTATTTCCCTGTTGCTTGAGTGTTCAGATAGGTCACTTTCCAGGAACTCATTTAACCTGAGTCAAGGTTCCTTCTTTGTCTAGCGTGAGATTGGCCTCCAGCCCTAGTTACCCTCCTGTGATGCTATTTGACACACGTTGTGTTGATCAGACCCATATTCTCTGTCATTACAAGACCCTGACATTCTCTACCTTTCATCTTTTCTCTACAATTAGCTTCTAATTCTGTACCTCATCTTGCTATGTTCTTACATTTATCTCTATGCTAAATGACTCCACCAATCTAGATGGACCTATTTCAGCACATTTTACCATCCTCCATCTTCACTGAATGAGGTCTCTACTACCTCTGATCTTCTATAGATCAAGTGAATTACAGTGGATTTTGCTCATCAATTTAATTGCTAAGTAGCAAATTATAAAATATATATATTGCTATATACTCTTGTACTTTAGAGCTCATTAACATTATTGGAGAAAATGATTTAAATAAAACTCAAGGGGTGACACATTGATGAAGATGTATTGTAGCCATAATCTGACTTGCAGAATTGTACAACTACCAAAGTAAAGGAGAGAAACCAAAAGGAAAAAGAAAAATCAGGTGAATCAGATTCAAGTGTAATCTGAAAGTGGAGAAAGAAAGGAAGAAAGGAAGGAAGGAAGAAGGAAAGAAAGAAAGGAAGGAAGGAAGAGAGAGAGAGAGAGAGAGAGAGAGAGAGAGAGAGAGAGAGAGAGAGAGAGAGAGAGAGAGAGAGAGAGGAGAGAGAGAGAGAGGGAGGGAGGAAGGGAGGGAGGGAGGGAGAGAAAAGAAGATAGGAAGGAAGGGCTTTGTAGAAAAGGTAGTAAATTCATTATCATTTTCTAAACTGTCCTACTTTTTGTACTGTTGTCAGCAGTTCTGGCTTCTTCAGTTCTACGGTTTTTATTATCTTGGATTTCTGAAATTTGATGTTTGCCTTACTAAAATGAGTTTTCCTACTATTGCACATTTGAGTTTCATTCTTGAATTATAAAGTGCTTCTGAATGTAGGTCATTTCTCTCACATCTGCAGAGGTTAGAAAAATCTGAAGCAAAGGAATAAGAGGCTGAATCATACAGACTCAACTCTTCAATAAAGGCAGCTATCTCATTTTTTCTGAGCCTAGGGTAGGTAAGGGATTCCCTTCTTTTAAACTCAGAGTAAGGAGATACATAAATTCATATAAAAATTTTAAGCATCAGCTGGGAGTTTGGCCTAGTGGTAGAGTGCTTCCCTAGCATGCACCAAGAGTCGGATTTGTTTCAGTTCCTTGGTATCACATACATAGAAAAAGCTGGAAGTGGTGCAGTAGCTCAATTGGTAGAGCTCTAGCCTTGAGAAAGCCCAAGGACAGTGCTCAGGCACTGAGTTCAAGCCCCAGGAGTGTCAAAAAAATTTTTTTAATTTTAAGCATCTCCTGGAATGGGGTGTCAACTTCAGGATTTCTGCCCCCAAACTACCCAAAATTCAGATCAAAGACTTCACTGCTTGCTCACACCCCCAGAGAAATAGCATATGAACTATGGATATGGGCTGTGGGGGGGGAACAGAGAGTAGCAATTGCCTTAGCTAAGATTACAGACCCCAGTAAATAGAAGAAACCGAGCTAAGGAATAGGACAGGATAGGGACCAGAAGGAGAATATTAGTATCATAGGAGAGAGCTATATATCAAAGGAGACAAAACTGCCGGCTTCCTTCTTTTTCTTTCAGTGGGATTTGCTACAGTGAAGAAAGGAGTTGAGGTCAAGATCTTGCAAAACATACAAGGCAAAAGATTCAAGCAAAAAATGAGGACAAGAAAGGCTCCCGTGCTTTGTAAGAAACTTGAGCTTTATCCTGCAAATGATTAGAAACAGAGTGATGCGAAGAGACTGCACTTTCAGAAAGACAAGCTTAGCCGGTATTCAGAGTAAATTACTAAGTATGAGATAGAAATGGGGAAGCAATTGTTACTCTTCACAGGAGACATTATTAAACTCTGAACTAGAGAAATGTAGTGGGGGGGAAAGGAGGTAGAAAAGAGTGGCAACTACTTAATTGAAGAGATGATGGAAGGAAATGTCTGATCGTGCCCTCCAAACTGTCTGGGCTTACCAAGTATAGGTTTGGGGGATAACTATGCATTATGTTTATAACTATTGCTGTCATGTCACTATAACTACAGTTAGAATTCAAAGCATGGGAAGCCCCCAGAGAGTTCTACCACCCCCAAAATAGCCCACTACCAACACAGAAATGTACATGCTTTGCACTCCTTACACATTTTTAAATAAAACTGGATCAAACTTACCCCATTTATTTTGCAAACTATTCATCATCTTGCATCTTGAGAAATTTTAAAAATGTAAATAGCTCCACAAAAAATTAAGCATGCACAACTGTCAATTATACTATTATAAAGTTTCAAGTTTTTTATAGAACAAAACAGCCAGAATTATTCAAAGCTCTATTTTTTCCATAACCCTAAAAAACCACTTCTTCCTTAGCATCAATGCCATAAATGCAGTGTATATTTTCCCATGTCTCATACATCTAGAAATGTAATTTAGCTGTTAATAAGATAGCGCAGTTATATATTTTATATTCTATTATACTGTATTTGAACTCTTTATGTCCTACTCCTTCTTCCTTAGTGCTGGGATTACAGTTGTTTGGCTCCATAACCAGATCTCATTTATGCATCTTTAATAACATAAAAGGCGTCTCAAGGCAGAATCGGGAGAGGCAGCACAGCTTTTTTAGCATAGCTCAAGCTTACACACAATATTCATAGTTCCATATTTCTGTTCTTCATGAGCTTTGTTACATGGGTACACTTCTCTCCTTATTGCCTGTGTACCCTTCAAAGTTAGCTGTTTACTTACCCGTTTTTATGAGTAATTTAATACATGAAGAACATATGCATTAGACCATAATTTGACACACTAGTTCAAAGATGTTGATCAACTCTCTTTTCATTTCTGGTAATAGTTCTGTAACTGTTTTTGTATTTCCCACCATGTTATACATTATAGATTTCCTATGAATTATCCTGTATATGAACATTTAAGTTGTTCTCATGTTTTTGCTTCTGCAACTAAGAGTGAAATGAACCTCCTTCTTTTATTTACACATTGGGCACAGTGCTTGAAAGTATGCCTGGGACATACTCCAATAATTAAATATCTAAGTCATTAGGAATGAATTTTGGAGATCCTGATAAATTTTTTCTAATCTGGTTTGACCTACTCATGCTCTTACCTTTGCTATTCCTCATATATTTATTAGCACTTAGTATTGTTAAACCTTCATTTTGATAATCAAACCAAGAAAAACTTATGTCCCACTTTTGTTTTAATTCATTCACTGTACAATCAGTGACACTGAGTATCTTATGATGGATGGTTTGTATTTTCTCTTCTATGGTATGTTTACTCATTTTCTCTGTATGTTTTTCACAATTATCTTTTTCTTCTTAATTTGGAGAATCTATATATGTTGGCATGCACACTTTTAATTTATGGAAGATGCAAATATAAATTCCTTGGCGGTTGTAGGACTTTAAAATTTGTACTACAATATTTTTGTTATCCGGAAGCTTTTAACACTATATAAGTTGATCACTCCTTTCCTTTGATAGTTTAAGAATTTTTCCCTTGGGGTGGGGATATTAGCCATGTGTGGAGCATTTATCTAGCCTGTATGAGGCACTGGATTCGATCTCTAGTATCAAAAACCAAAAAAAAATGAGAAGGATTTCTCCCCTAGCCAAAGTTTATATTGTTTAATGTTTTCTAATTTGTTCTAAGAGTAGTAAAGGTTTATTTGTCTAGATTTTTATCTATCCAGAATGTTAACTGTTTATACAGTGTGAGATGAGATGCAGTCTCTACACTATTTATAAAGCTACCTCTGATGTATATTAATGTTTTAATGTTCTCTCTCTCTCCCCCCCCCTTCCTCCCTCCCTCCCCATCCCCTCTCTTCTCTCCCTCTCTCCAGCTTCCTCCCAGCACTGAGGAATGAGCAAGGATTGTACTTACCAGATAAAATGCTTTACCTCTTGAGTTTGAGAACTCAAGCTCTCTAACCTCTAGCTACTTCCTTTAATTACAAATTCATCATTTAAGAGAGGAAATTATGTCTTTCGACAAATCATTTAGTCAGTATCTTATATTCTACATAGACAATGAGTATATCTTCATGAAAGAGGATGAAGAAACTAATCTATAGCATTAAAAGAGGAGGATAGATAGCAGAGATTTTCAATAGAGCAAAACCTAGATACATAAGGCCATATAAGATGATGCTAAATGAAAGGACCTCCAGGATATAGAAACAACAGTCATATAATGAGTGATTGTTGTCCTTAATGTACTATGTTATCTCTCATCTCTTTCGCTGTCCCTTGGTTATCTCATATTGTTACAGTATTCCACCTTATTATCTGATGTATTGTATATATGGTTATTTGGTTCTTTGAAATAGGACAGGGAAGGGGAGAAACAAGATGAGGAGTGGAAGTATGGGGAGGGAAATGGGGACCAAGACATGAGAAAGGGTATCAATGTTTGTGAAGTAATGCACCCTCTATCTGGTGAATATAATATAACCCTCTATTAATTGCAATAAAAAATGTATGAAAAAGGAGGATAGAAATAACAGAGTGATCCTAGCTACTGAAGAGATTTAGATCTGAAGATCACAGTTCAAAGCCAGCCTGGCCACAAAAATTTTTGAAACTCTTATCTCCAATTAGCTACCAGAAGACTGGAATTTGTGTTCATTGTGGCTTAAAGGGTAGAGCACTAGCCTTGAGCTGAAGGGCTTGGGGACAACACCCAGGCCCAGAGGTCAAGCCCAACTGACAAAAAAAAAAGAAAAGAAATAACAGAGTCAGAAAATATTCATGAGATAAATTAGGACTTCTCTGTGTGTGTTGAAGAAGCTGAGGAAACTAGGGGCATCTGGTTAGCATGCTTATAATATTGATTACACTATCACAGAGTGATATAAGGACTGGTTAGATTTACAGAGAAGAATGCTGACAGCAATTATTGCATTACAAGCATCTCAGGGACATGCCAGTCACATTGACCAATGAGAAAATTAATGCACAAATCTAAATTCTTTAGAACCTCTGAAATTAAGAAAGCAATGTGCAAGTTATTAACAGATAAAGAACAAAATCTGTACGAGAGAGCTGATCACCCAATGTGAGTGTGCGAGTGGTCAGAAGAGCTTTCACATTGTACCAAGAGAAAAGTAGGGGAAAGAAAAGTATCTTCTGTGTCAACTAAGACATAGTATCCAGGAAATTCCTTGAGGAATTGAAAGCTGATGATTATTTACTAGTAAAGTTTCAGGCTAATAGAAAGCTAATTTGTGATTGATGACCAAATGATGAGAGGTGGTGGTGGCAATTGCATGGAGATAACAAAGAAAATAGTATTAAAGTGCTATGAGTTATAAAAAACAAAGTAAAATGGAGCAATGTTCTAGAATGCAAAAGAAAATGAGTAGTCTGATGGAAAGTTTTAGATGTGTGGCTCACACAAGTTTGGGTCAGTAACCCTCGTTGTCTCAGGCAGCCTTCCCATGAACTCCAACAACTCACTCCCATAGAGAGCCTCACATTCCCACAACTCTGACTACTGAATACAGAGTGCTTGCCAGGGATTAGCCTGGTGACTCAGCTCTCTCCAACTCTCATAGCCAAGGTGCCTGAGCACCCCCAACCGGCTAGTTTCCACTGCATCTCTGTGACCTTCTCCGTGATATTGCCTGTGTATTGTGAGAAACATCAGAAGATTTGAGACACCAAGACTGCTTTCAAGCTATATCGGTTCCAATAAGTGGGCCCTTCCCATTTTAAGGTGCATGGAACTTGTTTTATACCCGAGTCTCATTCCCTAGTTCTTTTGCTTTCTATTCCTCTACCTCTCCTTTTCTACTATATTCTCTCTTGGAGATCCTGAGGTGCTTTAACTAAAGATCATAATATAGCTGCTGAGTTTCTATTATTCGGGTGACTACTTCATTAGATCAGTATTTTGTTTTTCTATTTTACTGATCACTAAGTTTCAAAGCTATGTTTGCATATTGGTGTGGCTACTACCAATTATTTTAAGGATAAATTAGCAAACTAAGACACTAGATGGTTATACCGTTGTGAAATGGTACCATTTTCACAGGGGTACATTGTGAAAATTAAGACCTTAAACAGTAAGAAAGGACAAAAAAAGTAACCTGTGTTAAAATCAATAAAAGATGGACCATGTAACAGTAGATAATAACTCACCCAGGTAGTATTTCCCAATAAATGGTACAAAAAAGTTCTTGGCTATAGATGACTGTAAACAGTAGAAGAAAACATTATTATATCATTTTGTTTGATCTTTATAATCACAATGCCAGGTGGAAATCAGTAATCATCCTCAAGGAATTTATATAAGTCATAAAATTTAAGTACAAAGTTCATCTGAATTGCAAAACTGCCTTTGAATGCTGTTGTGTTTTGTTTGGAGCCAGGGTATAATTCCAGGCTTCAGCCAGCAGGATAAAACTCAAACTGCCAACATGACATGAAAGACTTGGTGCTTGTCCCATAAACCAAATGCTTCAGCCTGTGTTGACTTGTTCTGCTTTTCTACACATTTAAGAATTGGAAACATTTTTCTGTTTTGTTTTTTATCTCCTTTCTTTCCTCTGCCAAATAAATGAAATGAAACTATTGATTCTTTTCTCACAATTAATTATGTCCTCTCTTCAGCTCACACAGTATTTTTCTCTAATACCTACATTAAACTGCAAAGTATTTCTTATTCCATTTCTGTTTTGCATTTTGTTTTTATTTCGTTTGGTTTGGGATTTCTTTGTTTCACATTACAGATATTCTTTCTATTCACAGGACCTTGGTTTAAAAAAAAGACAAAGATTGCTCAAAGTAATATTTGATGAATTCATGAATGTATAAACACTAGCCATGAGTCAAATTTGCACTTTGAAGCAAACCATGTTTTCAATAGAGTTTGGGCCTGATAATCAAAGTTAATCGGTGGTTAAAGAGTAGACAAATGAGCAGTGATGTTCACTAGACAATATGTTGAAAATGAACTTTACAACTGGGGCTAGGGGTGGGAAGAAAACTGGAGGAAAAGGCAAGTGAAGGGGACATGCTGTTCAAAGAGAAATGTGCTTATCACCTAACATATGACTAATTTCTCTACACATCAGCTTTACAGTAACAATAAATAAATTTTTAAGTCCTTTCTGAGCATTTCTGCCTGCAATTCTGAGGAGGAGAGGTGATTAATGGCATACTTGGAAGTCTTCTAAGCTCTTCTTCCTTCTCAAATGTCTTGAATGAGGCAACCACAGAGTGGCTTTGGGAGCCATTTCATTGGTGGGTAGTTCCACGAAATAAGAAAATCATGGATTCCTGAACCATTGTAGGAGAGACCCCCTATACAGTCATACCTCCATTGTACTGTTCTGTGAACAAGAATTTTCATGGTGTTGTTATCTATGATATGATTACTGTTAGCATTACCTCAATGGAACAATAACAAAATGCAGCCTGGATGCATTATAAATATGTGTATAAACAAATACAGATATATAATATATAATACATATAAACAAAAGTATGTAAATACTTAGCATAGTTGCTAAGGAAAAGAAATTAGAGGATGAAAATAGACATGGAAGCTGAGTGACAGTGCCTCATGCATGTAAGCCTAGCTAGTCAGGCAGCTGAAATATGAAGGCTCTGAGTTCAAAATCAGCCTGCACATAAAACAATCATGAAACTTAAAAATTACTACCAAAACATGGGGGCTACTACCAGACATGAGGAAACCCCCAAAAATGTGGCACCTATACATAATGGAATCTTGCACAGTCATTAGAAAGAACATTATATCACTTGCAGGAAAGTGGATGCATCATGTTAAGTGAGATAAGCCAAGCTCAGAGAAACAACAGTGCATATTTTCTCTTATATGCGGAAGCTAAATCTAAAATAAACCAGGACATGCTAAATTATACAGGACTCTAGGCATTCACACACAGTGAGACTTAAAAAAAAAAGATACTCTTAGGGGAAGCACACACAAAGGCACAATGACAACATTCCTCTGACCATATAAAATAATATTTACTGAAATAAACTCCAGAAAATGGAAACCAGAGGTTTTTCTACTTTTTTATTATTTTTGTTTTCTTTTCTTTATGTCTTGTCTGAGGGCAAGCAGACACAGAAACAGAGTGATAAAGAGTGAGCAAATGCAGCAGCGGTACTCATTGGGAACTGTGTGGAAAATGAGCTATACAACTTGTGGGTGGGATGGGAGGGACAACCTGGGAGAGAGAAAGGGAAAGGGTGGCATTGTATTAAAAGAACTTACCTCACAAATAACTGTAGCTCCTCTCTACATCACCTTTATAACAACAAAAAAAATTAAGTGGGGGAAGGGATTAGAGGGATGGCTCCAGTGGCAGAGAACCAGCTGAGAAAAAAGCCAAGTATCACGAGGTCTTGAGTTCAAGCCCAAACCCTGGTACCAAATAAAGAAAGAAAAAGACATAAAATGGAAGAGGTCAGCAATAAAGGGCTCACCCTCTGATGTATGATCTGGAGAAGGTTCAAAGGAAAGAAAAGAATTGAATTTTTTTAATCTATAAGAATTTGAAATGTATATGACTGACCAAAATCCTAGCAGAGGTAGATAAGTCAAGCCTGGAGAAAGAGCCAAGATGGGGTAATACAGACCCTCTTTTCAGCAGCCATGAGGGTGGAGAATTGTAACACCCTTTAAGACTAAGTTGGACTGGATGGTAAAGGTCCTAAGATTCAATATTGCTTTAAAACATTATTATTCTGACATCAGAGAGCTGAGTCTTAATCTTAGCCATCACAGATTGTTGGGAAATTCACAGTATAATCAATACTTCAATCTACTACACTATGACATGACTATAATTCTATCTTATCTGTTTCAGTGGAGTGCATGAGATAGCATAAATAAAATGAAGATGTTTTCTATTCAAATAAAAGGATTACAAAACATAGCAAGTTGTGGATTGTATTAAAACTTAGTGTGTGTGTGCGTGTGTGTGTGTGTGTGTGTGTGTGTGTGTGTGTGTGTGTATCTGTATGTCTAGATGCAGGGACAGAGACAAGCCTACAAATCCACTGGGACTCTGGGTGCTCAGCAGCTGCAGGAACCTTTGCACCAACTGTCCCCATTATGTCATCTGGGTAAGGTTTATTTCATGAAGATTTACCTAATGGAATGCCCCTCTCTAAACTAGACATCCTAAAAAAGAAGTGTGAGCAGCATGGGGTAAGCATGCTCTACAGAAGGCAGGTTTGTGCTATAGATTATCCAGGGAAAATAATGAGCAGGAGAACAGAAAAATTGGGGATATAAAAACATTCAATGAAGAAAAGTAAGCCCCCAAAATGAAAGTGTCTTGGAGAATGTTCATTGAAGAGTTTCTCTCTAGACTAGTTACCAAGAGTTGCTATTAGCTCTGATACATAGTTTCTAAATATGAATCCTTGAATCACTAAAGTCCTAGAAATAGGATATTATTTTTTATAAATCTGTAGTTACATATATTTTTCTGGAGGTAAAGGGCATTTTCATGACAATTTACTTTTAAAAAATCTATCATACGAGAGAAAACTTCCATTTTAGTGATTTATGCATGTGTTTTATATACCAAGTCTTTTTTGTTTTTTTTTCTTGTACTTCCCCCCCTCCTTTTACTGCTGCTTTTGATTTCTGTATCATTGGCCTTGTATATAAGTTTATCTGATCTAGAGAGGGGAAGGGGAGACGTAGAAATGGTTGGACAAAGGGTGAACCAATTCAGCAGTGCTATGCACTAAACATTGTCAGAAGTAAACTATGAAACTTAGAGGGGTTGGAAGTCAAGGGGAAAATTTGGAAAAGAAGGAGAGAGGGGGATGACAGTGTTCAAAAGGAAATGTACTAGCCAGGCGCAGTGGCTCACACCTGCAATCCTGGCTACTCAGGAGGCTGAGATCTGAGAATCAACGTTCAAAGCCAGCCTGGGAACAAAAGGATCTGAGACTCTTGTCTCCACTTAACCTCAAGAAAATGGGAAGTGGGGCTTGGCTCAAGGGTATCGTGCTAGCCTTGAGCTGAAGAGCTCAGGGAGAGTGCCCCAGGCTGAGTTCATTCCCCATGACCCACAAAAAAAAAGGGGAAATGTACTCACTACCTGTAACTGTAGCCACTCTGTACATAACCTTTACAATACAATTTTAAAAATCTAAAATAAATTATAATAATAAAATTATTATGGTTTGACATTTTCACTAGGATAACTTCTTTCCCCAAAGCAAAGCAGATTTTCACACAAACACTGGTACATAAATGGTCCATATAAATATGAATATTAACTCCAAATTGGAAACAGCCCAAATATTCTATAAGAATGAATTATTGTATTTTTGTTTGCACATAGAAGAAGCTAATACTTAGCAATAAAATGGTACTGAGTTTATGCACAAAACTGTAATGAATTTCAAAACAATATTGAGACAAACAAAACACCTCCACATAATGTATTATTTCTTTATGTTTTCTGAAGAAAACATAATACAACTAAATCCTGGCAATAAAAATAATAATAGTGGTTGCTTTTAAAAGAGGTAGACATTGACTAGAAGGAGCTCAGGTGGATTCTCAGGAAAGACAAATAAATGTCACAAAGTGGTAGTAAATTCATTTTCCCAAAATTATTAAACAACAATTACAGTGCATGCATTTTACTGTGTATAAATAATCTTTCAACTGGGAAAAAATCTGGAGTGTTTTTATTCAAAGAAAGAGGCTCTTTGGGTAAAGGTGCATTGAAGTGTGCCTTGCTTTCTGGTTCCTAGAAGGCTGCAGCTGCAGATTTGGGTGTGTGGATCTCTGACCACTTCTCCTGTGCCCTCAGAAGGCATTCGTTATGGAAGACTCCATTATCAAGTTCCATGAAAAAGTTCTAGCTTGCTTTGTAGCCCAGCCTGCATCCAATACCTTTACCTACTGTTTTGGTGTGTTTTTTTAACATAGGTCATCACAACAAATGATAAACTAGACATGTCACAAGCAACTAGAGCTTTTTTTATTCTGACAGTAACTGACAAAAGTATGTGTTACTCATCTCTAAGAGATCAAAAATCTTTTTTTTTATTCTAGGCTTCTAAACCTGAATCTAGACCTCAGCCACTATTTTAAAGACTGTGCCAATTGATTTTTTGTCTTTTATATTCTACAAACCTAACAATAAATAAATAATAATGCTTAAACATCCACTTTGCATTGCTTTACTTGTTATTGCATGCTTAGGCATATCTTTTGGTTTTCAAGTGCCCTGGACATGTTCAAACATATATTGACACCAAGGAGGTTACTATGGCAACCAAAGCAACTGCACGTTGAGAATTACATGCAGGAAATTTAAGAAACCCTGGAGCAACGGATGAGTGCTTGATAGCATCCTATTTACCCCAAGGCATATCAAAATTAAACAAAGCTGAAAGAATAAAATGAAAGCTGAAAAAATAAAGCATTTCTGTAAAGATCTGCTCCTCAGAATATGCAGAATGATGTTTGATGATTTTTCTAAAAAAAATCAGATTTGGGTTCTTTGGTTATTCATTACATTTTTGTAAAATCTTCAGTTAAATAAATAGGCCGGATCACTATTAGTTGCCAAATAGAAGATTAATACCACCTAGTTGATAGTTAATGCCAACCATTGACTTAAAATTAAATGAACCCACGTCTCACATCTATAATCCTAGCTACTCAGGAGGCTGAGATCTGATTATTGTGTTTCAAAACCAAGCAGGAAAGTCTGTGGGGCTTTTATCTCCAATTAACTACCAAAACGCTGGAAGTGACACTGTAGTTCAAGTAGTAGAGTGACAACCATCAGCAAAAAAAAAAGATTAGGGACAGTTTCCAGGCCCTGAGTTCAAGCTCGGGACCAGCAAAAAACAAGAAAACAAACAAAACATTAAATGAACCCTTAAACCTTAGAGTGATTCACTAATTAAGACCTAAAGACACTCTGATTCCAGAGTGGACCCAATAATGTATATCATAAAAAAGCTCAGTTTGGAGACTGATGATAAAGAACCTACTAGCACGAAGCTCACAGTCCCCAAAACTCTGATAGTTGTAGCGAATTATGTAAGATATTTATACAGCAGAACTTTTGAGCAGTTGACATCTCTACTGCAGCTCAGTAAAAACAAAAGAGGAATTTTTTCTTGTTTCCTTACTCCATATTTTATTACTTACCATATTTAGCCATTTTATAATGTTTTCCTAAAACACTGTCAAAATCGATTTTTATAATAGCATAGTTTCTCACATTTTATAAAAAGCTTCCTGACATAAAATTGTTTCCTGAAAATTTGACAAGTTGTGTGGGGATGAGACCAGATGGGAGAGGCAGAGAGTGATGGAAGATTCAAGTCAACTCAAGATGCCCTGTACACAAAAATGGGCATGTTAAGTTGAAGCCTCTTAGTACAACTATTTGAGGATAATAATGTAAAAATAATTAAAAGTTAAAATGTTTCCTGAGTTTCAGACAAATTACTGTTTGTTTTCAAAATGCCCAATTAGTACCCTTAAAAACATAACACATCTATTTAAAAAGCTCAATAATTTTATATAGATATAGATATATCCTAGAGATTTACCTGGAATCCTGAGTCTTCTGAATATAAACCATGAAACACTGGACAAGATTAATCATATCTCCCTAATTCAGAATTTAAAAAAAAATAAAGAAAGACAAGGAAGGAAGAATTCTTTGATGAAAGAGATAGTGACAGTGATACTAAGTGTTAGAAACAGTGGAAACAAGGATCGTGAAAGGGGCTGACTCACAGGAGTAGGCGAATGCAGTATTAGGAGATGTGAGCCCTCAGGCATAGCAGGAAGATAACAGATACTCTATCCAATCACGCTTCTATCTCCTACAAGTACCAAACCTGACCCCAATCAAACTGAAAAGGTGGCCAGGTGAGCAGCTCAAAGGATCTTTATCATCACATGACAGAACAGGTTCGGGTCTATATGGGGAATCGGAGCCTGCAGGGAAACTACACCACTATTGGCTTTCTTTGACATCAAAGAAACCTGGCTACTTCCTTTGAAACGTACCTAAAGCAGAAAAGCTACTAAATAATGCTGAAGGCAGGAAGCAGTCCAGATTCATGCTACCGTGAATCGATGCTCTTTCCATGTTATTTCGAGGATTTGATTCTCTGATCAAAACCTCCATTCCAAAGAGCTCAGCAACAGATTGTGCCTCAAGCTCTGAATGACTAATGAAGAAGCCCTAATCTCAACAATTCAATACTTTCCCAGACTTTGTGATGGTCTTGTTATTTATCTATAGATGATAAAATGCAGCTAATATCAGGGTGAGAGAGTCCCCTGAGGTTAAAGAACCACAACTATTCACTCCAGTTTTCACCACATCTGAAACAATGTTTGCATCATTCAATTCTAAAATCCTTTGAGAATGACCTGAGTGACCACATTGTCTGGGAAACAAAAGAGTAATCTATATATGCAATGGATGGAAAAATCATTGTATATTGAACATCAAAATCAAATGGAAAATATGAGTATAAAGAAGACAAACGGTGTCTATGAAAATTCATTTAAGACTGATAGCACACAGCTTTAAAGCAAGAAGTGCTTTTTCTTTTTCTTTTCTTTGAGCTAAGACTCAAAAGGTACACTTATAGGCACATAAGGTTCTGCTTCTTTAGAGAAATGAAATAAGGTCTCCTCAGTTAATATATGAAACAAATGCCTCTTACATACCCCTTTTGCTCTGGGTACCACTCCAGGTAAACCTTATGGGTAGAATTAAACGATATGAAACAATCTGCAATTTTTTTTATAAAATCAGGTCATTATCGCTACTATTTATTCAGTCTATAGTCTACATATGTGTGAAAACATGCCATATTTGTCCTTCTGAGCCTGGTTTATCTCACATAAAATGATTATCTCAAACTCCAGACATTTTTTACTGCAAACAACATTCCATGCTTCTTTCTAAATGTACAAAACTCCATTGAATATAAGCACCACATTTGAGGAAATGTTTCATATCATAGAAATTTAAGGCATGTACCACCAATCTCGCCCTATAGTCAGAAGATTTTTAATTAAATTACTCTCATAAATATTATATATATGTATACATTTATATGACAATAACATATTGAGCAGTAGTTGCTAATATATCCAGACAACAAAAGAATGACACACAGTAAAGAAAAATAAATTAATTATACTCAAATGTATCAAAAAGGATGAATATAAAGGGAAGAAAGCATAAGCACTGAGGTTTTATGGAAAATTTTTTTTCTTGTTGATAGTGCTATGGTTTTAACTCAGAGTCTCATTCTTTCTCCATGTGAGTGCTAGACTGGTACTCTACCAGCTGAGCCATACATCTAGCCTGACGTTTTGTTAGTTATTCTGGAAATGGAATTTCATGAACTTTTCTTCCCAGGGTGGCTTCAAAAATACAACCTTCCAAATCACAGTCTCATACTAGCACCCAAAAACCAAAGGTTTTTTTTCTTTTTTTCATATATTCTTATTGTAATTAATAGAGGATTGCATTATATTCACCAGATAGAAGGTGCATTACTTCACATACTTTGATACCCTTTCTCATGTTTTGGTTCCCATTTCCCTCCCGCCACCCCCACCCCTCATCTTGTTTTCTCCCTTCCCTATCCAATTTCAAATAACGAAATAAACATATATACAATATATCAGATAACAAGGTGAAACACTGTAACAATATGAGATAACCAAGGGACAGCAAAAGAGATGAGAGATAACATAGTACATTAAGGATAGCAATCACGCACTATATGACTTTTGTTTCTATATCCTGGAGGTCCTTTCATTTAGTTTCATACTGTATGGCCTTATGTATCTAGATTTTGCTTTATTGTAAAACTCTGCTAGGAGAGCCCAAGGTTTCTGCTGATTATGACAAATGAGGGAAACCATTGAGCCTATGCTCCTTTGAATCTGGCTTACTTCACTTGTTTTAAGGCGATTTCCCTTCTTTTTTTTTGTTAAGAAAAATAGACATGTTCATTGCAGCACTATTTACTATAGTAAAGTTGTGGAACTAACCCAGATGCCCCTCAATAGATGAGGAAGATGTGGTACTTCATCTAGGACTCTCCTAGCAGAGGATTACAATAGTTTACAACCAAGCTACATAAGGTCATATAGGATGAGACTACATGAAAGGATCTCTAGGATAGGAAAACGAGAGCTTTATCTTGTGTGATTGTTGTTCTTAATGCACTATGTTATTTCTCTTTTCTTTCTTTTGCCCTTTGGTTAATCTCATCTTGTTACTGTATCTGACTTTGTTACCTGGTATATTGTATATACATTTATTTGTTTATTTGAAATAGGAAAGGGAAAGGGGGGAAACAAGATGATCGGGAGGGGTGGGAAGAGGGTAATAGGGACAAAAACATGAGAAGGATTATCAGTGTGTGAGAAGTAATGCACCTACTACCTGGTGAAAGAAACTCTAACCCCTCTATACAATACCCGGACAATAAAAATAAGTAAGAGAAGGAAAATCAATCTATAAACAAAGTGTTGTATAGAATTTTAAGAATATTATTCAAAAAATGGTATTTTAAAAGAAAATAAAGCCTGGAGATAAAAATATTTTAAAAAGAAAGAAAAGAAAAATAGACATAGCATGATTAAATGTGTATATATAGCTACACAATTATTACACCAAACAACATATTTAGACAATATCTTCAAGGTAAAATATAAAAGAAAATGAAGATTATGTTTCACTTAAATTCAGAAGAATAGGGCCCTTTAAGTGAGAAGACTAACTATGAAATCAGAAGAGATTTTCCAGGCACAGAAAGGATTCTGGTTTTAAATTTAGATGGTCAGGGTCAAGTGTTCATGAGTCATTGTTGATTTGATTGTTGTTCCTTTTTAAATGCATGGTAGGTATATATGTTTACATTGGAGATGTTTTATTACTTAATTATTATGAATTTAGTGGTTGTTTTTTTAGCTGTGGCTATATAACAATATTTATGTCAGAGACAAGACATTAAAACATATGCATAGAGACACAAACAATGAGTACATGAGCTTGCAAAAGCTACAGAATGGTTCAGGTCCAGTTCCATGTTCAAATCACTTATTTCATGGCTTGCTTCCATATCTGCCTCATTCTATGGAGAGTCTTTTTAAAAAAGGCATGTTAGCCTTCCCTAAGTAGAGTATTAATTCCATAAGAGTTTTGTTGATAAAATTTGGGGGAGTCAGATATCTCATAATTTTGGGCCTTGAAATCTTTCTCAAATTAGGGATGGAATGAAAGTGGTAAATTTTACCAGCAATTCTCATATCAGACCAAACTTCCTTTATGTGCTGAAGCATGTAGCTAGATTTTTTAAGTTTTAATTAAATAATAATGATAATGATAATAATAATAATAAATAGACAAAGAAACTCCCCTGGAAAAGTACATTATGAAAATGTGAGCAACTTCAAGAGTTCTAGAGAAAAAAGAAGCTTTCAACTAAAAAAAAAAAAGGATACCTTGGAAGATGTTTGAGGAAAGCTAAAATTTAAGCCCAATCTAAGCACTGAAAGCAGAATTCATTAACAAATGCCAAGCACAAACTAGCGTGCAGGTTTTGCAGCAGGGTGCCTGGAGGTGAAAGAATATTCACCTTTTTGTAAGCTGGAATATCCTTTCATGTATTCATGAAAGAAGGCGAAAGGATATTCCAGCTTACAAAAGCTAGTCTTCTAGCCTGCAAAAATATGCAGATCTATTTTACAGAAGAGAACACTGATACTACAGCAGGCTAGAACTATTCCATAAAATATTTATCTTTCAGTATTTATCAGCACTAACAGAGGGAAGAATCACTGAACTGCAAATATTAAATATTTAATACTTAACATGCTATTTCTAGGCATACATTCTGGTCCCAATTTCTTTCTTTCACTGTAATTAATAGAAGGGTTACATTACATTCACCAGATAGAAGGTGCATTACTCCATATATATTGATCCCACTTCTCCTGTCATGGTCCCCATTTCCCTCCCCAACACCCTGCAGCTCATGTTGTTTAACCCCCTTCTCAATCCAACTTCAAATAACCAATCAAGCACATATACAATATATTAGATAATAAGGTGAAATACAGTAAAAATATGAGATAACCAAGGGGCAGCAAAAAAGGTGAGAAATAACCTAGTACATTAAGGACAATAATCACTCATTATATGGCTTTTGTTTCTACTATATGGCCTTATGTATCAAGGTTTGCTCTATTGTAAATCTCTGCTAGGAGAGCCCAAGGTTTCTACTAATTATGACAAATGAGGGAAACCATTGAGCCTATGACCCTTTGAGTCTGGCTTACTTCACTTAATATGATTTTTTCTAAGTTGTTCCATTTCCTTATAAATGGGGCAATGTCGTTCTTTCTGACAGCCGCATAGAATTCCACAGTGTACAAATACCACAACTTGTTGATCCACTCATCAACTGAGGGACATCTGGGTTGGTTCCATATCTTTGCTATGGTAAATAGCACTGCAATGAACATTGTTGTCCTGGTGGATTTAGTATGTCCTTGTTTCTGGACAATTGGGTAAATGCTAAGTAGTGGAATTGCTGGGTCATAGGGAAGCTCTATGTTTAGTCTTTTGAGGATCTGCCACACTGCTTTCCATAGTGGTTGAACGAGTTTGCACTCCCACCAACAGTGTAGTAGTGATCCCTCCTGGCCACATCCCCTCCAGCATCTGTTGTTACTAGATTTCTTGATCCTGGCCATTCTAACTGGAGTGAGGTGGCATCTTAGAGTTGTTTTGATTTGCATTTCTTTTATGACCAGAGATGTTGAGCATTTCTTCATGTGTCTATAGGACATTTTTGTTTCTTCTTCAGAGAAGACTCTCTAACTCTTTGGCCCATCTTTTAATGGGATGGTTGTTTCTTTGGAGATTAGCTTGGGAGTGATTCAATTTTTTGAGCTGTTGACATATTTTAGATATGAGACCTTTGTCTGTTGTATGGTTTGTGAAGATCTTCTCCCATTCTGTAGGCTTTCTAGTGAATTTACTAGCTATGTCCTCAGCCATACAGAAGCTCTACAGTTTAATGCAGTCCCACTTATCCAGCCTTTCTCTGATTTGTTGTGTTTCTTAGTCCTTATTAAAAAAGTTTCGACCTGTGCCACGGAGAGCTAGTGTATCTCCTATTCCTTATTGTAAAGTTTTCAGTGTATTTGCTTTTACCTTGAGGTCTTTGATCCATTTGGAGTTAATCCTAGTGCAGGGTGACAAAGAAGGATACAACTTTAGTTTTCTGTAGGTGCTTAACCAGTTCCTCCAGCACCACTTGTTGAAGAAGTTGTCTTTCTTCCATTCTATTATTTTGGCTCCCTTATCAAAGATTAGGTGGCCATAGGTCTCTGGGTTAATATCTGAGTCCTCAGTTCTATTCCAGGCCTGTTCTTGTGCCAGTACCAAGCTGTTTTAGTCACTATAGCTCTGTAATAGAATCTAAAGTTTGGTAGGGAAATTCCTCCTGCACTGTTCTTTCTGCTAAGAAGTGTTTTTTATTATTCCATATGAAATTTTGGATTGCCTTTTCTATTTCATTAAAGAATGACATTGGGATATTGATGGGTATTACGTTGAATTTGTAGATAGCCCTTGGCAAGATTGCCATTTTCACGTTAATTCTTCAAATCCAGGAGCATGGGAGGTTTTTCTATTTCCTCAGTTCTGCTTTAATTTCCTTTTTCAGGGTTTTAAATTTTTCATCAAAAAGTTCTTTACATTCTTAGTTAAGTTAATTTCTAAGTACTTTATTTTCTTTGAGGCTATTGAAAAAGGAGTTGCTTTCTTGATTGTTG
Source organism: Megascapheus bottae (assembly GCF_031878675.1). Taxonomy (NCBI): domain Eukaryota; kingdom Metazoa; phylum Chordata; class Mammalia; order Rodentia; family Geomyidae; genus Megascapheus; species Megascapheus bottae. The sequence continues at coordinate 25,940,673 of NC_143517.1, forward strand.
CCTGTTCCTGTCATTGTTGGCATATAGGAAGCCAGTTGATTTTTGAGGGTTAATTTTATACCCTGCTACCTTGCCAAAGTTTTGAATCAGGTCAAGCAGCTTGGGAGTAGAGTCTATAGGGTTCTTTAAATACAAAATCATGTCATCTGCAAAGAGGGAAATTTCACTTCCTCTTTCCCTATTTGTATCCCTTTTATGCTTGCTTCTTGCCTTATTGATCTGGCTAGGAATTCTAACACTATGTTAAAGAGGAGTGGAGAGAGTAAGCATCCTTGTCTCATTCCTGATTTTAGAGGGAATGGCTTTAGCTTTTTGCCAGTAAGTATAATGCTAGCTATGGGTTTGTCATACACAGCCTTTATTATACTGAGGAATGTTCCAAGGATTCCTAGTTTCTCCAGAGCTTTTAGCATAAAGGGGTGTTGGATCTTGTCAAATTCCTTTTCTATTGAAACAATCATGTGATTTTCGTCCTTGCTCCTGTTGATGTGTTGAATTATATTAATTTATTTGCATATGTTGAATCCAGTATCATAAAGGCAAAGAGTTCAGTAACTTGAATTTGGGATTTCAGCAGTAAAAACTCTAGAAATTATTTTCACTAGTATTAATGAATTTGTCAGATTCTCTAGCTCTGTGACAAATAAGCATAGAGAATATTTGCCGTAGGAGCATGTAAAATCCTAGATTAATATTGAATGAACAGGGAAGGTTCAACAGGATTTTCCATCCCATTCTCCCTGAAGACAAACACAAACAGTATGCCAAGAAACTGACATGAATCAAACTGACAAATGCATATATTCATTTCTGCAATACCACCAGGGCTTTTAAATGTCAATGAAAAAGTATACTTTAATAAAAATACATAAAAACTCTACTGAAAAATTAATGTAGTACACCATGTGCAAGGAAGCCCTGATGTGAATAGAAAGTTGAGATTAACTTCATGCACTGGTAAACTTTAGACGACACATCAGTGGGATGATTTCTTTCCTACTTGCAAGTGCAAATGGAGGACTTCGGGGAATAGTTGATACATAATTTGGGTCAAAAATTTTAACACAAACAAATTGTAAATGCACAGTGTGTGTTGCTTATTTGTTTGTATATGGATATATGGATTTTCTCCTTGAGCACCTATCTTCCAGTTGGAATGTAAAAAAATGAATGTATGTCTAGCCTAGTTTAAGTCTGATATGATTGGATAACTTAGAGTCCCCTCAGGCAATACTCAGTCTGTCTGGTAAGGAAAGAGGTCCACCTCCTAAATTCTATTTTATTCCTTTCATCAAGTGGGGATAGAGACAAATGTGACATGGACAAATGTGGCAGTGACCTTAACTATGATGTTCTGCAGTCTCACCGACTCAGCATCCAACCTCTTGTGACCTAAGGGTGCCTAAGGAAAGCTAACTGTTGGAACCTCTGACTCTCTAGCAACACTGTACCATGAAGAATGTGAAAGCAAATGTGAAGCAAAGCAGTGGTAGAGATTTTTTTGTTGCGAATCCAAAGGAAAGGCTGGGCTCTTTCATTTTCCTTCCTCACAGTTGGCATCCCAGATTACCATACTCAGCGAAGAAAAAGGAAGTGGGGAGCATCCATGAACCCTTCCCATTAGCATTCCCAGAGTGGGAAAGAAGTTGTCTTTGCTTCTATCTTCAGCCTCACTCAGGTGCATGATGTTGCTGTCATGGTTGGAAATTCGTTTATCTCATATTGAATTCTTCTGTTATGCTAAAGGAAAAAAAAATGAAGGCACTGAAAAACCACCTCTCAAGACAATAGTAGAGTTTATAATGCTTTTATTTGGCTTTCATCATGTTTTTCATGTCAGAATTGATAGATTATTCTCTCTCTTCATCATTCTTTATAATAAATTCTCCTCCTCCCTCAGGCAGGAGGCCGTCTCACATTAAGTAGAGCTGAGCTTGTAGACTATAGGAGATAAAAGCACATTAGCAATATTAAAATCATACTACACATGATTGGTCCCTCTGTCCCTAAGGTAAGCATGCTTAAATCAATGATGATGGGTGTGCAAAGACATAATTTTATATAAATATTTTATTATACAGGATTTCGTAAAACACAAGGCTTTTGTTGCTGCTTATTTTTGACATATAAAACCTAATGTTAATTGTTTTGATGATCAATATTTCTCTGGCATTATCATGAAGAAAAATGTTTCTAAATTTATTCCAAATATAATGACTCTCTGAGTTTATGAATATTAGTTTTCCAAATGAAATAAAGGGCAAAGTTGATAAATAAGATGTCTGAGCTCTGACAACAGGGTATAAGAAGACAACATAGTGGTTTACAAGTAGAAATCAAGTTTTATTTCATATTGCTGCAAGAGAAAAAATAAATATCAAGCAAAAATGTAATTTCAATGTGTACATTTAGATTCAATGTGTATATTTTTTTCTGGTTGATCATGGGACTTGAACTCTGGGCCTGAGTGTTGTCTCTGAGCTCCTATCCCTTGAACCACTTCCAATTTTCTGGCAATTAATGGAGATAAGAATCTCATGGACTTTTTAGTGCCTGGGCTGGCTTGGAACTGTGATCCTCTGATCTCAGCCTCCTGAATAGCTAGGATTACAGGTGTGAGCCACCTCACTCAGCTATCAATGGGTGCATTTCTAACCACCAAAGCTGTCAACATTGTTGGAGACCATCGCTTTCAGCCTCCTGAGGAAGTAAGATTATAAGATGGCACCTGGAAGCTTGCTAATGAGTCAGCACTTGCTGACCAGGAAACTTTTTTGCATTTGTTGATTTGTTTCTTCCATGCTTGTGGATAGAGTGGATCGCTAGATTTCTTCCAGGTTTGTTTGCTGCTTTGCAGATGACCTGTACTGTGATTGGCTGCTTAAGGTTATAAATAGTGTGGGGTTTCCGGGGAACGAGGGAGAAGGGAGAAAAGACAGAGAGAGGAGAAGAGAGAAGGGAGAAAAGACGGAGAAGGGAGAAGAGAGAAGGAGAAAGGCAGAGAGAGAAGGAGAAGAGAGAGATAAAAGACCTCTGCTTGCAGTGATTTGAGTCTGTGATCATTCCCAGTCCGCCTCCGAAGTGACGTGTCATTGCGGCGGGCAGCAACAAACATGTAGAATGGGGTGCTATGCTAGAAGTCAATGTTTATACCATAACTTTGCTCGCCAACCATGTCTGGGCAACCATATAATGAGAATATCATGTTCATTATTTAAAATGTTATGCTTATTTCCAATACTCTGAGTTTATATGCTTTTTCAGCTCTTCAAAGTTGAGAGTCATAGAATCAAATGAACACAAATTCTACTGGCAGAAAAAAAAACAGGGCATTCTTTGGTGACAATTACTGAGCCATTGAATAGGAAAAAGCCAAAATTATCTACTTATAAGAGAACAAGAGTCTAAATTACAGTTGATGACAAATTTTTGAAATAGGACCACAGCACTAGAAAACATCAGATTGTAGCAAGGCATTCTGCAAAGAATTGAAAAGACTAACTGCCACTGATTTTCTGGTTTAGTGAAACAGACAGAAGCACTGTCCATAGAGGTTTTGTATAAGGGGTGGGAGAAGCTATAAGAAATAAGCTTTAATCAGGTCTTTGTGGTTAAATTTAGGATAATTTTTTTACATTCTGAATATTATTTTAATGAGTCACAGGCAAATTCAAGATTATATATGTGTTAATTCTTTTCCTTCCTTCCTTAGAGCTCTTCCAGGACTGATCATGTTGATGGGATGGATAGGAAAATGGTGATACTTACCACGTAGTTACCCTGTTAAGAAAGGTGTTAAAAAGGAATATGGCAAGTAATAACAAGTTAAAAATTCACATATCATGACCCATACACTAGTATTTGTCAGTAGGGTAGGCAGGGAAATGGTCTAACCAGCCAGAAATGGGTCTCCAGGCAGTGAAGTTGGTTGGTGTCAGATGGGGTGGGGTGTACCTAATAAGTAAACAGGAAGGAAGTGATAGCACTGAACAAGTACTAAGTGCCTATTACTTTGATAGGCCCTTTCCATACCATTCACTCATGCCTATAAGTGAGTTCAATACAATTTTTTAACATTTAACATGAGGCCAGGAGAGACGAGCCCAGGTCACACCATTCATAATTGGTTTCTACATTTTAAATCTCAATGCTCATAGTATTTTCTCTGACATCATCTAACAAATAAGCAGAAACAGCTAAAAAGACAAGGGATATAAAAGACAGGAGACGGGTAGAGAAACTAAATCAAGCCTGAATGGATAAAAACAATGAGGCAAATGTGAAGAGACTTGGGAAACCAGGAAATGTTTAAAGCCATAGCTAGTTTAATCAAATTAAGAAAGAAATCCACAATCCAGTAGGATTACAAACACAGACAAGGATAAAGAAAAACTGAAAAAGCAAAATTTCTCAAAAAACAAACAGAAACAACCACAAACAAAATGGTTCCAAACACAAGGTGCTAATACTACAGTCTTGGCTTTAATGTATGGTTTTCCATTTCCCAAACCAATGAAAAAAGATCTTGCAATTAAAACATTTATCTTTCTAACTTCATCAACACTAAGGCCTAAAGAGAGAAGTTATCAAAGGCCAGGCTGCATCCATAGGTAAAAACTTAGATTCTTTTTTTTTTTTTTGCCAGTCCTGGGCTTGAGCTCAGGGCCTGAGCACTGTCTTTGGGTTTTCTCAAGGCTAGAGCTCTACCACTTGAGCCTCAGCACCACTTCCGGCTTTTTTCTATGTATGTGGTACCGAGGAATCGAACCTGGGTCTTCATGCATGCTAGGCAAGCACTTTAACCACTAGGCCAAATTCCTGGCCCCAAAACTTAGATTCTTGAATGGAGTTTCCATTATCTCTTATTCCCAAGTTATTCAGGATTTATTTCTCCATACGATCCATGAACTTCTTCCACAATCCACACGTCATCAGTATATTGCAACAAAAATAAAAAATGAAAGAATATAAGGTTAAAAAAGGAAGGGAATGCCAATTGTTTAATAAAAAAATTAATACAACTTGTTAGGTATTCTTTAAACTGGACAGCCAAGAAAATTGGCAGTGAGTCTGAAAATCTGGTAGGGAATGGTGACACTGGTACAAATATCAATGTCCAAAGGTTGTAGAATCTTGAAAAGTCTGATAGCCAGTAACAGAAGAAGCTATCCTAGTTCCAAGGCAGAAAGGGAAAACTCACCTCTCCCTACCTTCTGTTCAATCTGGGCCTCCATCAACTGAATGGTGCCCACCTGTCTAATCATCATCTCTCGGTCTTCTTTCCATACTAATCTTCTCTAGAAGTATCATCAGACACACTGGCAGCAGCCCACTCACCAAAGGCAAAAACATCAGCATAAGAGAGAAATATCTAGTGTTCATTGAAAGAAACAATGCTTTATTGGCTACAGACTCCCTTAATCCAGTCAATGGGACATCCATAATCAATCATACACCACACCACCAGAGTTGGTCAATTTTGGCCACAAGAAGTCATGTTTGTAATGATACAAGTGATCTAGCTTATTTTCGAAAAGAGAGCATTAAAAAATCTTAAAACCAAACAAGTGAATAGATATGCTATGTCGTATGCTCTTAAAGAATATGGTAATTGCTACAAATATAACATATTATAATTATGTGCTCAGAAATAGATATATTCAAAAAAGTCATTCATATATGTGATTATGCACAACAGCTAAGTAAAGCAGGCATCAAGAAGGTTGTCAACATGCAAATGCTACTTCAACAAGGCTATATAATTTATCAAATGGAATTAAATATCTCAAAGGAAACACTTGCCTTTTTCCTTAACACATTATAAACAACACTATTTCTATATTCAGAATATAGATTGTTTTCATTGCAATGCATTGCTCTTAATAATTAGCATCAGTTGTTTCAATTTTATTTTTAAAGAGTGAAATTTGTATTATTACATTATCTTAATAAAAATCACTTAAAATATTTGTATTATAGGCAAGTGGTTGGGGAGGAGAGTAGGTATGTAGTATCATCCATAAAAATGGTTTTGCTAGATATGGAACCAACCTAGATGTCCCTCAGTTGATGAGTGGATCAACAAGATGTGGTATTTATACACAATGGAATTCTACACTGCTGTCAGAAAAATGATATTGACCCATTTGTTAGGAAATGGAAAGTCTTAGAAAAAATCATATTAAGTGAAGTAAGCCAGACTCAAACGAACTTAGGCTCAATGGTTTCCCTCATTTGTCATAATCAGTAGAAACCGTGGGCTCTCCTAGCAGAGATTTGCAATAGAGCAAAACCTAGATACATAAGGCCATACAGTATGAAGCTAATTGAAAGGACCTCTAGGATATTGAAACAAAAGCCATATAATGAATGATTGTTGTCCTTAATGTACTATGTTATCTCTCATCTCTTTTGCTGTCCCTTGGTTATAACATATTGTTACAGTATCTCACATTGTTATGTGATCTATTGGATATATTTGTCTTTGGTTATTTGAAATTGGATAGGGAAGGGGGGAAAACCAAGATGGGGGGTGGGGGGTAAGGTAATGGGAACCAAGACATGTGAAAGGGTATCAGTGTATGTGAATTAATGCACCTTCTATCTGGCAAATATCATGTAACCCTTTTATTATTTATAATAAAAAACATTTTTAAAAAAATGGTTTTGCTTCTTCAAGGAGTGAAAATCTGCTATATTCTAGGAACATGCAAAAGGAGGTTCCTTGCAGTTTTCAAGGATAAACTAACTCCTATGAAACTGCATGAACATATGTTTTCACCTGTACATAAAAATATGTTCATGTTCTCTCAGCCTGTCTCATAGAAAAACTCTAAACCATCATTGTACCTGGTCATCTTTTACAATTTAATTGCATATAATTGAAATATAAAATTACTATTGTTTAAAATCTCTTCCAGACATTATTCTAAGTTTCAGGATAAAAATCCCTGTGACCTATTTTAGCTTTGCTCACTTCTCACAGATGATTGTCAAAAATATAACATAACTGAATGTTATTTACATCAGAAGAGAAAAGAGCTCTGTGATGGTTATAGGGCTAGAAGTTAAAATTTCTGCATTACTAACTAAAGAAAAATTGGTTTCCTTGTTTCAAGAAAACCATTTCTTGCTTTGTCCTACATTTGATGAGCAATTTTGCTAGAGTTGCAGAACCAAGGAACATCCAGCCTACTCAAGTTGCTCAGTCCTCAAAAACAAAGAGAACAAAGAAGCTGAAAACTATAGAACCTGTTTGTAGTAATTAGAATATGTTTAAAATAGTCCAAGCAGAGGGTCACAATAGCTCAATAGCTCTGTACATATGACCATATGAAAGTGGTGCTAATAGCCTCAAAAAAAATAAAATACTTAGGAATTAACCATCGATGTAAAGGACCTTAATGATGAAAGATCGAAAAACTTGAGAAAAATTAACCCTCAAAAATCAACTGCCTTGGGGGACGGTGGGATGGAAATGAGGACCATGTCATGAGAAAGGGTATCGATGTTTGTGAAGTTATGCACCTTATATCTAGTGAATACAATGTAACCCTTCTAGTAATCACAATAAAAATAATTATTTAAAAAAATCAACTGCCTTCCTATATGCCAACAATGACAGGAACAGACAACAATCAGGAAAGCAACTCCTTCTGCAATAGCCTCAAAGAAAATAAAGTACCTAGGAATTAACTAAGAATGTAAAGGAACTTTTTGATGAAAACTTTAAAACCCTGAAAAAGGAAATTAAAGCAGAACTAAGGAAATGGAAAAACCTCCCATGCTCCTGGATTGGAAGAATTAACATCGTCAAAATGGCAATCTTGCCAAGGGCTATCTACAAATTCAACGCAATACCCATCAATATCCCAATGTCATTCTTTAAAGAAATAGAAGAGGCAATCAAAAATTTCATATGGAATAATAAAAAAAACCCATATAGCAAAAAAAACACTTCTTAGAAGAAAGAACAGCGCAGGAGGAATTTCAATACCAAACTTTAGACTCTATTACAGAGCTATAGTAACCAAAACGGCTTGGTACTGGCACAAGAACAGACCTGAAGACCAATGGAATAGAACTGATGACCCAGATATTAAACCACAGACCTATGGCCACCTAATCTTTGATAAGGGAGCCAAAATAATAGAATGGAAGAAATACAGCCTCTTCAACAAGTGGTGCTGGCAGAACTGGTTAAGCACATGCAGAAAGTAAATTTGGATCCTTCTTTGTCACCCTGCACTAGAATTAACTCCAAATGGATCAAAGACCTCCAGGTAAAAGCAAATACACTAAAAACTTTACAAGAAGGAATAGGAGATACACTAGGTCTCCTTGGCACAGATCGAAACTTTCTCAACAAGGACCAAGAAACACAACAAATCAGAGAAAGGCTGGATAAATGGGACTGCATTAAACTGCAGAGCTTCTGGATGGCAAAGGACATAGCTAGTAAATTAATTAAGAAGCCTACAGAATGGGAGAAGACCTTCACCAACCATACAACGGATAAAGGCCTCATATCTAAAATATATCAACAGCTCAAAAAATTGAATCACTCCCAAACTAATCTCCAAAGAAACAACCATCCCATTAAAAGATGGGCCAAAGACTTAAAGAGTCTTCTCTGAAGAAAAAAAAAATGGCCTATAGACACATGAAGAAATGCTCAACATCTCTGGCCATAAAAGAAATGCAAATCAAAACAACTCTAAGATGCCACCTCACTCCAGTTAGAATGGCCAAGATCAAGAAATCTACTAACAACAGATGCTGGAGGGGATGTGGCCAGGAGGGATCACTACTACACTGTTGGTGGGAGTGCAAACTTGTTCCACCACTATGGAAAGCAGTATGGCAGTTCCTCAAAAGGCTAAACATAGAGCTCCCCTATGACCCAGCAATTCCACTACTTGGCATTTACCCAATTGTCCAGAAACAAGGACATACTAAATCCACCAGGACAACAATGTTCATTGCAACGCTATTTACCATAGCAAAGATATGGAACCAACCCAGATGTCCCTCAGTTGATGAGTGGATCAACAAGATGTGGTATTTATACACAATGGAATTCTATGCTGCTCTCAGAAAGAATGACATCTCCCCATTTGTAAGGAAATGGAAAGACTTAGAAAACATCATATTAAGTGAAGTAAGCCAGTCTCAAAGGAGCATAGGCCCAATAGTCTCCCTCATTTGTCATAACCAGTAGGCTCTCCTAGCAGAGGTTTACAATAGAACAAAATCTAGAGATATTAGGCCAAATAGTATGACACTAAATGTAAGGAACTCCAGGATAAGGAAACAAAAGCCATATAATGAGTGACTGTTGTCCTTAAGGTACTATGTTATCTCTCATCTCTTTTGCCATCCCTTGGTTATCATATATTGTTACAATTTTCCACCTTGTTATCTGATATATTTTATATGTGCTTAATTGGTTATTTGAAATTGGATAGGGAAGGGAGGAAATCAAGATGAGCAGGGGGAGGTGGGAGGGAAATGGGGACCATGTCATGAGAAAGGGTATCAATGTTTATGAAGTTATGCACCTCTACCTGGTGAATATAATGTAACCCTTCTATTAATCTCAATAAAAAAAATAAAAGAAAAAAAAGATAGGATGGTGAGCTGAAGAATGCAGGGACAGCACCCAGGCCCAGAGTTCAAGCCCCATCACACAGACATACACACACACACACACACACACACACACACACACACACACACACACACACACACACACAAAGACTAAACATAGAGCTTCCCTATAGCCAGCAATCGCACTTTTGGGCATTTACCCCAATGCCCAGGGCATATTAAAGGTACTCGCATGACCATATTCAATGCAGTATTGTTTACCATAGCTAAGATATGGAAACAACCCAGATGCCCCTCAGTAGATGAATGGATCAAGTAGATGTGGTACTTATTCACAATAGAATTCTATGCTGCCACCAGAAAGAATAACATTGTCCCATTCATAAGGAAATGGAAAGACTTGAAAAAATTCATATTAAGTGAAGTAAGCCAAACTCAAAGGAACACAGGTTTCATAGTTTCCCTCATTTGTAATAATTAGTATATGTCTAGAATTCTCCTAGCAAAGGATCATAATACCTCAAAAGCTATGTACTTATGTCCATGTAGAATGAAGCTAAGTGAAATGAACTTCAGGATATGGAAACAAAAGGTTTATCTTCATGATTGTTGTTCTTAATGTATTATGTGAAGTTATTTCTTTTCTCTTTTTTTCTCCTTATGGTTACTCTCATATGGTTACTGTATCTGACTTTGTTACCTGGTATATTGTATATATGTTTATGTGTTTATTTGAAATAGGGAAGAGAAGGGGACAAACAAGATGATTGGAAGGTGTGGGGGAGGGAAAGTGGGAGAAAAACATGGAACGGGATATCAATATTCAAGAAATAATATACCTACCTGATGAATGTACTATAACCCCTGCACATATCAACAATCAAATACAATAAAAATAATGATGCTAATCAAATGAACTACAAGATAGTGGAACAAGAGGTTTTTCTTTGTTGTTGCTTTTAATGCAATGTATGAACTTATTTTCTTTTTTTTCTTTCATTTTTTTTCCTTTGATTTGTCCCTTGCTGTTACTGCTTTTTATTTTGGTACCTTGTGTCTTGTATATACATTTATCTGAACTGGGGAAGGGAAGAGAAACAACAAAATGGTGAGACAAAGGACAAAGTGTGAACCGATGTGACAGAGATACTCACAAGACACTATATTGGAAATGAACTTTACAATTTGATAATGGAGGCGCTATGCAGGAGGGAATGAAATCTTGTTTGACAAGAAATATACTCATTTATTCTCTCTGTATGTCACCTTGACAATAAAATTAAATTTGAACAAAGAAAAATATGAAAGATTAAGGCAAAAGCAACGGGTCACACCTATATCCTAGCTACTCAGAAGACTAACATCTAAAAGATAAAAGAATACTAGCCTAAGCAAAAGGTTTTCAAGCACCTGTTTCAAGCAATAAAAAGCTTAGCATGATGGCACACACCTGTTCTCACATCTATGCGAGAACTGTAAATAGGAGAGTCTTGTTCAGACTGGCCCAGAATTAACCATGAGGTCCTATTCAAAATTTAATAAAACTTGGGGGAGAGTGGGAGGGAAATGGGGACCATGTTATGAGAAAGGGTATCAATGATTGTGAAGTTATGCACCTTCTGTCTGGTGAATATAATGTAACCCTTCTATTAATCACAATTAAAAAAATATTTAAAAAATTTTAATAAAACTAAAAAAGCGTTGGAGACATGGATCAAGAAATAGTGTTTGGCCGGGAGTTTGGCCTAGTGGTAGAGTGCTTGCCTAGCATGCACAAAGACCTCGGTTCAATTCCTTGGTGCCACATGCATAGAAAAAAAGCCGTAAGTGGTACTGAGGCTCAACTGGTAGAGATCTAGTCTTGAGAAAACCCAAGGACACTGCTCAGGCCCTGAGCTCAAGCCCAGTACTGGCAAAAAAAAAGAAAAAGAAAAAAGAAAAGAAATACAGTGTTTGCATGATAAGCAGAAGGCTGTGAATTCAAACCTGAGTACTGCAAAAGAAAGAAGTTAGGGGAGAGACACACACACAAGCATAGACACAGAGAGAAAGAGAGACAGACACAGAGTAGGGGCAGGAGAAAGAAAAACTAGCACCTTGGCTTTGGCATTTATATCCATAGGATATGTGTTTTCTGAGTGAGAGTCTTGAGGTGTAAAAATAGAGAAGACCATGTAATGCCAGGAATACAAGATGGTGCCTTTCACATGGTGTAGAGACTGATGCTAAATAAGCACCAAAGATGTATTCATGTCAAGGTCATCCTCCTTGACCTATTCAGCTTAAAGAACACACAGGAACAGGGCCAGAAGTTTGGCCTACTGGTAGAGTCCTTGCCTAGCATGCACAAAGACCTGGGTTTGATTTGTCGGTACCACGTATACATAGAAAAGGCCAAAAGTGGTGCTGTGGCTCAAGTGGAAGAACTCTAACCTTGAGAAAACCCAAGGACAGTGCTCAGGCCCTGAGTTCAAGGCACGGGACTGGCAACAAGTGAAAAAAAGACACAGGAAAAGGATAAGCTTAGGAGATAAGTACTCAGGCTGGCAAGAAACATAGAACCTTCTAGTGGGAACCCAATGTGCCCAGAATTATACATTACTCAGATGTAGCTTCTGAGTATCCTTGAGGAAGCTATATCTCAATGAAAAGATTTCATTGCACCCGAATTTTTTCAAAGCAACCTCCTTTGCACGTTCAGTTTCTACCAACCTCTCAGTTTCATTTAGCTAGTGTCTGTGGAACACCTTCTATGTCCATATGTCTATATTGGGGGTTATGAAAATGCCCTTATGAATAAAAGCTAGTCTCCAGTTTCAAAGAGGAAGTTACCTACTAAGGAACACAGTCCTATACAAAGCAAGGGTTTAATCCAGTCTAGTGGCAGAGACAGATTTCTATAACAATAGCAGAATGGGTAGATGTTCACATGGGAAAGATAATAGAATCCATGAATATCAGACCCATGTCTCAATAGCAATTCAATATCTATTGTTTTATTCAGAGGATATCACTATTGTCTCTGTCTCCCTCAAAGGAAAATGAATATCCCAATCTTCTCCTTTGCAGTGTTGTCACCAAAATGAAATACATATTGATGGAACCCTGAGAGGCTGGATAGTATGATTGCTCATTTTATGTGTCAATTTGAGATGCCCACATAAACATTATCAACATTATCTGTTACATTGTTTCCAGAAAACATTAGCTGTTTGGAAAGCAGGTGGCTTTCTCCATTACACAAGAGCAACGTCCAGTACACTGAGGGCCTTAGAGGAGTGAAAAATAGAAGAAGGGGAATTTACTGCCATTTATTTTTCCCACCTCACTGCTTGCACAGGAATATCTCATCTTCTTTTGCTCTCTGACTAAGATTTATACTATCTCTCAGCACCCTGGTACTTGGATCTTAGGATTTATACTTAGTTATGCATTGGGCTCTGCTGTGTCTTAAGCATCACATGATAAATCATAGGACTGTCCTGCCTCCAGTATCATGTGAGCTAATTTTTCATAAATGATAGATACATAGGTAGAGGTGATGAAGATTAGATAGACAGACAAGAACTATGTAAATGCAAGTTTTAAGAATGTTATAAGTAGTGATTGTATACCAGGAAGGACTTACCATCACCAAAAAAAAAAAAAACGCCGGAGGCAAACAGATGACGAGACGTACTCTTGTTCATCTAACATACAAGCAGAAGGAAAAGCCAAAGAATCAAAAGGAAAGCAGATAGGCCCCTAATTTGCCACCACTTCCCTGAGAACCTACAGAGATAGGCTTGCCAAATATTTTCCTGGGTCACACAAGCAAATGTTTGACTGACCCTAATAAAAGCTAGTTCTTATTAGTAGATAATTAGCAGTCTGATTTGAAGTATTTTGCTACTAAGAAATCTCTTCTAGAGCCATTTCCCTTATATTCTATCATTTTATACTCACTTCACTTTTAAATGTAGTGCCTATAAATGTTTCTATTTCAAAGAATAACTCTATCCTTTGCATTACTGTAGCAGGCATGTTACTATAAAAGTGCATTCCATGCTGAAGATTATTCATAATAATAGGTGGGAGTGGAAAAAAGTATGGCTTGCATTTGCTTGCTCAAAGTAGGAAGTATGGGGAAAACTAAGGTCTAAAGAAAAAGAAAACTGAGGAAATGTACAATAAAAATGCAAACAGCAGAATGCTGCTACCTTTTTTTAACAATTCCTGACACAAGTATTATTTTAGAAAAAAAAATCTTTTTTAAAGCATACCTAAAGTCAATGCCATCAAAAAAAAATCTTAGCAGACATTTGAATCACTGGATTCTTCAGAAATGCCTACGTGGAAATATACAGGATGCACGTACTTTCCTGGCAAAATATCCATTTTGACTGACTAGTTCTGTCACTCCCTCTCAAGATGATTGCTCACAGTCCTATTCCCTTGGCCCATGACCTCAAGTCATTGTCTACGTCAAATCATCACCACGAATAGGCATCATGGGACTCTACCTGCCGGTATACATGATCTTCACAGTCCAATTGGCTGTGAGGCAATGAGATGTGCTTTTAGGGTTTTGTCCTTCGTTATTTCACCTGATGCTCCCAATCTCAGGGACCATTTCCTTTCAAAGTTGCAGATGGCATGTTGTCATGAAGATCTCCAGGAAGCTGGTTAGCAAGCCTGGCCTTAATGGTGATGTTCAGACCTGTATGCCACTCGTGCCCACTAAGGATCCCTTTACATTTTCTCATTATTAAGAATCACCTGGGCCGGAGTTTGGCCTAGTAGTAGAGTGCTTGCCTAGCATGCATGAAGACCCGGGTTCCATTCCTCGGTACCACATTTATAGAAAAAAGCCAGAAATGGTGCTGAGGCTCAAGTGGCAGAGCTCTAACCTTGAGAAAGTCCAAGGACAGTGCACAGGCCCTGAGCTCAAGCCCACAACGACTGGCAAAAAAAAAAAAAAGAATCACCTGACATTTACCCAATCATCCAGAGACAAGGACATACTAAATCCACCAGCACAACAATGTTCATTGCAGCACTATTTACCATAGCAAAGATATGGAACCAACCTAGATGTCCCTCAGTTGATGAGTGGATCAACAAGATGTGGTATTTATACACAATGGAATTCTATGATGCCATCAGAAAGAATGACATCGCCCATTTGTAAGGAAATGGAAAGACTTAGAAAAAAATTATATTAAGTGAAGTAATCCAGACTCAAAGGAACATAGGCTCAATGGTTTCCCTTATTTGTCATAATCAGTAGAAACCTTGGGCTCTCCTAGCAGAGATTTACAATAAAACAAAACCTAGATACATAAGCCATAAAGTATGACACTAAATGAAAGGACCTCCAGGATATAGAAACAAAAGCCATATAATGAGTGATTGTTGTCCTTAATGTACTATGTTATCTCTTATGTCTTTTGCTGTCCCTTGGTTACCTCATATTGTTACAGTATTTTACCTTGTTTTCTGGTATATTGTATATATGTTTATTTGGTTATTTAAATCGGATAGGGAAGGGGAGAAAACAGGATGAGGGGCGGGGGTGGGGAGAGGAAAATAGGACCCAAAACATGAGAAATGGTATAAATGTATGTGAAGTAATACACCTTCTATCTGGTGAATATAATGTAACCCTTCTATTAATTACAATAATATACATATATACATATAAAAAAGGTAGAAAAAATGTCAGTCAGGACAAATGAGGAAGAGAAAACAGACTTAGAAACTCAAACAACCATTTTTCTACCAGAAGTATAGATATAGCTATCATGTCTACTTTTACTATCGTTTGACAATTAGTACTGAAAATTTCAACAAAATTTCTCCCATTTTCCTGCTTTGAAAAGAATGCTTCTTGCTTCATGGCTGCTGTTGGCTGACTGCATGTATGTTTGTGTTCAGTGGGTAATGAACATTGTAGCCCCACAAGCTGAACCTCACCAGGGATCAACTACACCCCAAGAACCTAAGTTTGCCAAAATCTAGTCCAAACATGATGGCTTATAACTATAATCCCAACTACACCAAAATAATTGCATGCTAGCCCCCCAAAAAATTAGTGAGACCCTATCTGAAATATAACCATGGCACAGAATAACTGGAGATGTGGTTCATATTGTAGAGCGATTGCCTTATATATACAAGGCCCTGAGTTCAACTTGCAGTACTACAAAAAGAAAAAAACAGAAAAAATTATAACAAAAGGTTATCTTACAACCAAAGCCATTAGAATCACTGAAATTCAAAAGACAATAAATAACAAGGGTTGTCAGTGATGTGAAATAATTAGAACTCCCACTAGCCCATTAGACGTATAATATGATACAATCTCCTCTTCAAATTTTTTCAGTTTCCTTTAGTTAAACATAATCCAGCTATGTTTGCCCCCTAAAATAAAAAGGCATACAAAGACTTGTATTCAAACATTCATAGTGGATTTACTCTTTGACTGCTGAATACAATTTAAGTATCTTTCGATAAGTGAACAAATAATCAAAATTTAGTAAAATTGAGTCAACAGAATAACTGGCTTAATACTTTTTTTGCCAGTACTGGGCTTGAGCTCAGGGCCTGAGCACTGTCCTTGGACTTTCTCAAGGCTAGAGTTCTGCCACTTGAGCCTCAGCACCAATTCCAGCTTTTTTTTTTTAATATATATATATATATGGTACTGAGGAATCGAACCTGGGTCTTTGTGCATGCTAAGCAAGCACTCTACCACTAGGCCAAACTCCCAGCCTCTAGCTCAATACCTTTAAAAGAAGGAAAAGGGGCCGGGAGTGTGGACTAGTAGTAGAGTGCTTGCCTAGCATGCATGAAGCTCTGGGTTCAATTCCTCAGTATCACATACACAAAGAAAGCCAGAAGTAGTACTGAGGCTCAAATGGTAAAGAGGTAGCCTTGAGAAGGCTCAAGGACAGTGC
The DNA here is from genome assembly GCF_031878675.1 of Megascapheus bottae. Taxonomy (NCBI): domain Eukaryota; kingdom Metazoa; phylum Chordata; class Mammalia; order Rodentia; family Geomyidae; genus Megascapheus; species Megascapheus bottae. The sequence goes on from NC_143517.1 coordinate 25,957,220, forward strand.
CAGGCCCTGAGTTCAAGCCCTAGAACTGGCAAAAAAATAACAATAGTAAAATAAAAAGAAGGAAAGTATTGATGTATGCAAAGTGGAGAAACTTGACAATCATGCTGAGTGAAAGAAGTTACACAGAGGAACATACATATTGTGTTCATTTGTCAACTTGTAAAACATTTTTAAATGAGCCAAATAATCTAAAGTGACAGAAATAGACCCTGTGGTTGGGGTGAAGGGAAAGATGAATTTCAAAAGGATATGGAAATCTTGTAACATGATAGAAATTTATGGTATTATAATTGTAATCATTATTTTATGCCTATCCTTGTGCAAACTTTCATCCCTGTAAACTTTCATCAATCTGTAAGTTTTAAGCAAGTTTATTTTACATAGGTTATTTCTCAAAACTATCTCAAAATTGTTGAGCCTCCAACAGAATCAGATTTGTCTTTCTTAAGTGGGAAAGATGCTGCAGTTTAACAAACACTTTGCTTCTTAGCAACAAGAGGCTGAAGCTATGTTGGTGTGGCAATAGATCTTAGAAAAATTTTCCATGTAAGCCGGTCATGGTAGCTCATGCCTGTAATCCTAGCTACTCAGGAGGCTGAGATCTGAGGATCATGGTTCAAAGCCAGCCTGGGTACAAAAGGACCTGAGACTCTTTTTTTTTTTTTAATTCTGCCTCATTTATTAACAATGAAGCTACTATGTGTTTTCTAATCTGGACACTGTAGCTCCAATTGCACAAACTAAAGCAAAAAAAAAAAAACCCCACCTGGTGTGTTCTACTTTGCTTTTTTTATTGTAATTAATAAAAGGGTTACATGATATTTGCCAGATAGAAGGTGCATTAATTCACATGTATTGATACCCTTTCACATGTCTTGGGCCCCATTACCCTCCCCTCTACCCTCCCCCTGTCTTGGTTTTCCCCCCTTCCCTATCCAATTTCAAATAACCAAATACAAAGAAATCCAATATATCAGATAACAAAGTGAGATACTGTAACAATATGAGATAACCAAGGGACACCAAAAGAGATGAGAGATAACATAGTACATTAAGGAAAACAATCATTCATTATATGGCTTTTGTTTCAATATCCTGAAGGTCTTTTCAATTAGCTTCATACTATATGGCCTTATGTATCAAGGTTTTGCTCTATTGCAGATCTCTGCTAGGAGAGCCCAAGGTTTCTACTGATTATGACAAATGAGGGAAACCATTGAGCCTAAGTTCGTTTGAGTCTGGCTTACTTCACTTAATATGATTTTTTCTAAGTCTTTCCATTTCTTAACAAATGGGGCGATGTCATTTTTCTGACAGCAGCATAGAATTCCATTGTGTACAAATACCACATCTTGTTGATCCACTCATCAACTGAGGGACATCTAGGTTGGTTCCATATTTTTGCTCTTATCTCCAATTAATCACTAGAAAATAGGAAGTGGGGCTTGACTCAAGGATAGAGTAGTAGCCTTGAGCTGAAGAGCTCAGGGATAGCGCCCAGGCTGAGTTCAAGCTCCATGACCCACAAAAAAAAAAAAAAAAGAAAGAAACAAAAAAAAAGAAAAATTCTCCATGTCTTAGGCACCTGCCTGCACAAAGTAATTGTATACTGTAATTTGTGTTTCTAATAGCTCTATTTGTGCTAATAATAACTCTCTTATCCACTGCTTCCAAGAATGGTTTCACCTGCATGATTGAAATAACAATGTGTTCGATACCATATGCAGGATACAGGCACCCATTTTGAAAATTTAGCATTTCCTCTATGTTTTGAGTTAAATAAAAATGATCAAAACACCAAAATGATTGTCTTCTTACCATTTGAGGATCTCTCTTCTTCAGACTACAAAAATGATCAAGTAATCAAATGCTAACAGACCGTGTCATTTCTGTGAAGGGGAAAGAGGAGAGGATTGAATAAATAACTCCAGCAACATCCAGGAAAAAGGAATGACTAATGACTTTGTGTTTCTTATTCTAACTTTACAAACAAATAATTGTAAAAGGGAAGATTTCAGAGATTCAAATAATATCCTCCTGAAGAGACATAGGACATCGTATACGTGCTACTCTGAAAAAAAAGATAAAATCTAAAACAGAATATTAGATGAAAATGATTTGGCAGAGTCAGAGAGATCAAGAAATGGTGCTTTTGCAATTTTAGAATATTTGAATTATTCATCCTCTCCTTGAAAATGTGTCAGTGGTAATAAGGTCTACCACAGCTTTTGACACTGGAATAATTGAAAAGTGAAACTAAGAATAAGTAGCAAAATCATACTCTCTAAACAAAAGTCTTATTTTAAATTGTTTTTTTAAAAAAACAAAATTTGATTCTTATACTAACAATTCTAACAGGATTAACAAGGTGGCACATCCCATAATTATAACCACTGACAGCTTTTGAAAACAAAGAATGTATAGTATCAGGTAAAAACTAATAAGAATATTAAGTAACAAAATACAAATCAGACTGCCAACAAATTTTAAATATCAAAATGTCTTCCTGTGAAATTTAGAAATTGGACAAAACATGTTTGGCTGGCTGACAGTCATCTTTACTTACTGGAAAAGTAATTGAATAATAATTCCAACAGTTTCTTCTGACTCTTGGGAAAACTGAAAGTATCAACATAAAGTTCATTAGCAAAGAAGTTCCTAAGTTCTGGGGCCTTAGGTGCAAGGGAATTTATAGTAAGCAATGATGCTAAGATGGTTTATGAGCCATGGCTCACATTTGGGTTGTCACATACTGAGTTTACAGGTACCTGCTTGTCACAGGCTCCTCCCATGTTCACAATACTCTCTCTACTCCAAAGGAACCCTGGTAAAATTGAAACCCAAATGGATCAATACTGACTCTAAGAGGGCCAATTTAGCCTATGCCAAGAACACTGTCCACTTGGCTGGTGCTGAAGAAGTGAGATAAACAAATTAATCCACTTTACTTAAATTATCCTAATCAGTAAGACTTTGTAGATCCCATTTCTGGGCAAAATAGAAGATAATAGCTAAGTGCTGGTAGCTCATGGCCTGCAAGCCTAACTATTCAGGAGGCTAAGATCTGAGAATCATGGTCTCAAGCTGCTTGGGGCAAACAAATCTGTGACATTATTATCTTTAATTAATCAGCAAAAAGCCAGAAGTAGAGGTATGGTTCAACTGGTATACAGCCATCTTTGAGTGAAAAACATGAAGGAGAGTGTGGAACCCCTGAGTTCAGAGATAAAGCAGGAAAAAAGGAAAGGAGGGAGGGAGGGAGGGGGGAGGAAGGAAGGAAGGAAGGAAGGAAAAAAGGAAGTCAAAGTCTTCTAATTCTATGCTACCAAATCAAGTTTTTAATTGATAAAATAGGTAAATATACTTTACATGCTGTGGGTTGATGAATTAAAGATGTTGGTCCATTGATACTAATATAAAAAGTTCTGAGGCCTTCGGTGCAAGGGAACTTACAATAAGCAGTGATACCAAGATGGTTTATGAACCTTGGCTAACATTACGAGGATTTTTCTGCATTATTGTTTAATTACCAACATGTCTCTAGATTCAGTTATTCGATGCAATCATTTCATTAGGCACATACACTGAGATTTTCTAATTAAAACTCTGCCAGGTAACCAGATATTCAGTAGATTTGATTAGCATTTTGATCATTCTCTCCCTCATTGAAAGTAAAATAATCTAACTTTGTGTTTAAGTCAATAACAATAGTCTCTTCCCAGGTCTCTTTCAGAGAGTCACTACTCATCACAATTTATTCCAATTGCCTCTGGGGAGAATTTCACCTTGCACAATTCTATTAAAGTATGTTACAGCTTGGAACTGAATATAATACTGATTCTTCCTGCACCAGAATAGTTTCAAAATTAAGAGACTTCAGAGTTAAATTAACATGGTTTCAAGCTTCATCTCCACCCCTAACTACTTGCGCCTCTGGAAAATGGTTTAACCTCTGTGTTTCTCTCACATTTGCAAAATAGAAACTGCTAGAGAGAAAAAATGACAAGAGAAAAAACAATCAACCTATCATGTGTTTCACAGTATTGAATATTTGGGTGCAATACTAAGATTAGAATTCAGCGCCTGGCACTTTCTAGACAAGTACTCAAACACTTGAGACACACCCAGGAACCATTTGCTTTTATTATTTTTTTTTCAAGTGGAGTCTTGTGCTTTGTCCTAGAGTCAGCCACAGACTGAGATCTTCCTGCCTCTGGATTAGCTAGGATTATAAGACATGCATGATCATGCCTGGCTTGTTCTTATTCTTCATTTAGGGTTTTTTCTGGGGTGGGGGATAGTTGAGTTAAGGGTCTCCCTAACATTTTGACCCAGGCAGGCCTCAAATTACAATCCTCTTATTTCTATCTGCTGTTTATCTGGGACATAAGGAGTAATCTTTTATTGTTGCTATTATCATTGTGTTATTATTGCAAGCAGGATACGGAAAAGAAAAATACATTAGAAATTTCACTTAAGATATCTTTTCTTTCAAGCAACTAAATCCTAAACTACTAGTGTAATATCCATACTATTTACTGAAGTCCTCCATCACTAGCATCTTGTGGACTGGTTGTTATGCATCCATTCATATTACAGTATGAATACATTACTTATACTAGGTATTACTGGGAGGAACTCTCACTCTCTGTCCTTCCTGGCTCTATTGTGTACCCCAGGAGACTGACACACAGAGTCTATCAACCTAAATTCTCCTGCCCTCTGGCTATTGTCGGATCCAGCCAATGGAAGCATCAGAACATCTGGAAAAGACAGAATCTGAAAGGCTTCCTTCACTGCCTCCTTGCTTTGTCACTGTAGTCCTGGCTCAGCTTTCATTAGATTCTGATAAGAAGTTCATCTCCTCTTCTTGCCCCTTCAGACCCTGGGATCATGTTGTTTTCTTGTTCTTGCAATTGCCTTGACTAGAGCATTCCTCAATGGTTTGCTTGTAAATATTTCATTCTAATTTCGTCAAGTCAGCCTCTGTTTCCTGTGGGTACTATGTGGGGTATTCTCCCCCTGTGCAACATGTCCCACCACAGTCAATTACAGAACAATCGATGTCCTTTTTTTACTAACTTTTAGTAATTATTTTTGTAATTAATAGAAGGGTTACAGTTATATTTGCTGGATAGAAGGCCCATTACTTCATACTCATTGATACCCCTTCTCATGTTTTTGTCCCCACCCACTCCCCTCATGTAGTTTTCCCCCCTTCCCTTTCCTATTTCAAATAAATAAGTAATTGTATATACAATATACAAGATAACAAGGTAAGATACTGTAACAATATGAGAATAACCAGGGGACAACAAAAGAGATGAGAAATAACATAGTACATTAAGAAAAATAATCACAGGTTATATGGCTCTTGTTTCCATATCCTGGAGATCCTTTCTTTTAGTCTCATCCTGTATGGCCTTGTGTGTCTAGGTTTTGAGCTAATGTAATCCTCTGCTAGGAGAGTCCAAGGTTTGTACTAATTTAAGTTTTAATAACTTTTGTTATTAAGATTATGTCATACCAAACAGGTTTTCACATCTTCATAAAGATTTTGATAAAACCATACTATTTCTATTCCAACATTCAATTTCAAAATAATAAATGCATTATTTTTCTCATCAATCATTCATATTTTTAACTTGCTAAGATGTTTCAGCCCACTTATTACAAAAATAATTGTATCAGATATTCAGTACTATTATACTTTGGAAAAAATAACTATTACCAAAATGCTCCATCTGGAAATACTATATTTTGTTCAAGTGTGTCTTAAAGTTATCTGTAGCTAAAACTGTCAGACTTAGAATGTTCACACTTCATAATCATTTATTCTTCCATGTCACCATATTTAAAATATCACTGGATTTTAAAACAAATAACATGAACACTGAAACTTTGTGTCATCACAAAAACATGTATATATTCACACTCTAATATATTCTATACACACATATTAATATATTACACACATACATACCCATGCACACACACATACACATTCACACACACACACATAATAATACATTCTAGTGTACCAACTATGACCACAAACTGTATCTCATTCAGGAATACCCTGGGCTTGAATGGCAGGTTGTTGGAAGTGGCTTATATCAGAAATGATTTTATAGAATAATGAAAATTATAGTAGTTCCAAAGGATAATCCATTCTTATGCAGGGAACTTGAAAGGGGCAATAAAAGCTAACTAGGCTAAATATGCCTAGATCTTATTCTGTCAATTGAAAACTAAAGCGAGGGTGACAGGCATGAGCCACCATAGCCCAGCAAAATTAAAACTGTTTAGACCCTGCTCTTCCATCTGATTCTGTTACAATTTAACTATCTTCTGATTTTTAAAACAATGTCTAAGCATATTATTTTGGAGCATCCTTCTACAAGGAGTGAAATCTACTGAAAATTTTCCCTTTGGGGTTTAAAGACCAGATTCATCTGAAAGATGAGTGGCCACTGTGGGGGAAGAGGACTCTCATTCAGAAGGCCTTGGCATAGAAACAATATAGTGCTGGCCTTCAAGACAAAGGCAGGAAAGAACAGAGAATCTAAAAATAAACATAACTGCCTATAAAACAATATGCAGTAAAAGTGGGGATCACAAATCAAGCGGGAAGCATGGAGAGTTTAAAAAATGGTGCTAATAAAAGTCAATACCAATATGAAAATAAAATAAAAACTGAATCCCCCCAAAAAGAAAATTACATTTAATCAGGACTTGAATTATAAAAAATAAAATTGCCAAATACAAATATCTGTGAATTTCCCTGTAACAAAAATATAAAGAAAATTCTCCTCCTGTTCAAAATCTAGAAGTCACAAGAAAAACTATGAATATTTTTACCACAGAAAGATTCAAAGAGCATGTTAAACAAAACTTCAGACAAAATTAAAAGAATGATATCTTAGCTGGGCAAAGTGGCTCATGCCTGTAATCCTGGCTACTCAGGAGGCTGAGATCTGAGGCTCAGCCCCTACCCCCTGCACTAAAGACCATGAGACTTTTCAATTGACCACTAGAAAACCAGAATTGGTGTTGTGGCTCAAGAGGTAGGGCGGTAGCCTTGAGCTGAAGAGCTCAGGTTCACAGTCCAAGCCCCTCAACCAACCAAAAAAATTGATAACTTAATTTTAGCCTGGTTTTCAAAACATAAAATAACAAAAATGCAAATTAACACTTCATAGATATAGTACATATTATTTGTTCAACTGAGAATAAAACCCCAAAAGTTTCACTACATATTTATTTGGTAGGGCTAAAGGGAAATGGGTGTATATTCATTATTAAAAAATTAAAACTGGGCCAGGAGTGTGGCCCAGTGATAAAGTGCTTGCCTAGCATGCACAAAGCCCTGTATTCAATTAGTTGGTGCCATATACACAGAAAAAGCCAGAAGTAATGCTATGTCTCAAATGGTAGCGCTCTAGCCTTGGCAAAGAAGCTTTACTAAAAACTACTGGACACTATTTAGCAAATTACATGTATATTTATATTTTCCCTGTCTTTAGGAATCTCACCTAAACAAAAGATGGTAGAATATGAAGAATTTGTAGCTATTTGAGGCAAAAGAAAACCTCTACTACTGAAAGTTCCATCAATAATGAATAGATTGAAGTAACTCTGAGACAATGACCATGAAGCACTATACAGCTTTTGAAAAAAATAAAAACAAAAAAATAATAAACTTACCATATAAACTTGCATAGGAGATAGATATACTCAATAGTGGATGATGTATATAGATATTTTGTTATTCCAAGAAGCAAGGAAGTTATCCAAAAGATAATCAAATAGTATCAAGAGGACTGATGAATCATCTTGAAATTTGCCCTAATATATAAAAACAACTTATTTGTATCAACAAGAATTATAACATCAATAGGCTGAAAAAGTCAAATGTTACAAAACCAGAAATTCACAATGACCATGTCTCAAAAATTCATCTCTTGTGGAGGATTCTAGGAAAATAACAACCATTACTCTGAAAACTGGAAAATCTAGAGAAAGTGCATATGTCTTACTTTTCTTTCTAGTTTAAAAAAAAAAGAACCCAAGATATTAAAAACATTGATGCAAAAAAAGAAGCTCCCCAATGAAGTATTCTAGCTAGCAAACAAAGAAGTAATAATGAATTCCAGTACTATCATATGCCATGCCCTGAGGAGACTATAGATCTAGGAAATGGGTATCCAAGGTGGCAGGCAATTAGATAAATATTGTGCATTTCTTGATGAAGCCTAGTGCACCACTCATAGCCTTCCAAAAAGATGTAACCTAAACATGATTATGTTTCTTTTTTAACATATTTTTATTATCTTTAAGAAGCTGTACAAAGGATTTGCCATTCAACAAAGCAGTTTATGAATGCATCTTAACTAAATTCACCCCTTTCTGATTACTCTTCTTAATCCAACCATCAGTCAGGTAACCACAAAATTTTCAAGGCTGTAACCAGGAATACACAAAATGCAGAAATATTCACAACACAAATGACTTGAATATTTCAAAAAGTCAATTGAAAGTAAAAAATAAATTAATAAAGGAGAGTAAGAGACTTTCCAACACAATGTAATATCTGTACTCTATTGTTTCATGATTCAAATGGAATATCAGCATAAAACTAAAAACAAAATGTGTATAAGGAAAATTTACCAAATAGTATTGACTTAATGTTTTCTTTGAGATTTTTGTTTTGTTTTGTTTTGATAAAAACTTGGCACTGCATATACATCCTTTCCATTTGTTTTGTTTAGTGATACTGAACATTAAACTCAGGGCCTCATGCTCACTTTACTGTTTGAGCTATGCCCACTGTCTGTGACTTTTTACATTGGTTATTTTTTAGGTAAAGTCTTAGTTTATGCCTGACCCAGCCTGGACTGTGACACTCCTATTTGAGTTTTATTTTATCACAAAGGATGACAAGTTTATGTCACTGTCCCCACCCATTGATTGAGAGGAGAATTATTTGAACTTCCTTTGGCCTGAAATGCCTCTGCTCTTTGCCTTCCAAGTAAATAAAATTACAAGTTTGAGCCACTGTGCACAACTTACATCCACATTCTTTAACAATTATTTATAAGGTTGTTGTAAAGACACGAAATCATGTATAGGTGGAACATTGTGTCTCTTACTTCTCTCTAAAAATTCTAGTGGCAGGAATAGAAGGTAAGGAAGTAGAAATAAATGTAAGTGTGGCTCTCAGCTGGTAAGACAAGGCTGAATCATAGGTATGTGCACGTGTGTTGTCCTTTTTCGCTACAGTGTTTGATTAGAATTGCCCAGAATATAATGTACAGGAAAAACAACACAGCCTTCAAAAAAGGATGGGCTCTTTAAGACCCTGTTTAACAAAAATACCATGTTTAAAAAAAAATAGTCCCACTTGAGGGACTGCATTAGACTGCAGAACTTCTATATGGCAAAGAACATAGCTACGAAATTAACTAGAAAGCCTATAGAGTGGGAGAAGATCTCCACTAACCATACAAAGACAAAGGCCTCATCAAAAAACATATCAACAGCTCAAAAAATTGAATCATTCCAAAACTAATCTCCAAAGAAACAACCATCCCATTAAAAGATGAGCCAAAGACTTAAGAGAGTCTTCTCTGAAGAGGAAATAAGAATGGCCTATAGACACATGAAGAAATGCTAGATATCTCTGGCCATAAAAGAAATGCAAATTAAAGCAACACTAAGATTCCACCTCACTCCAGTTAGAATGACATGATCAAGAAATCTAATAACAACAGATGCTGGAGGGGATGTGGCCAGGAGGGATCAGAGCGCAAACTCATTCAGCCACTATGGAAAGCAGTATGGCAGTTCCTCAAAAAACTAAACATAGAGATCCCTTATGACCCAGCAATTCCACTACTGGGCATTTACCCAATTGTCCAGAAACAAGAACATACTAAATCCACTAGCACAACAATGATCATTGTAGCACTATTTACCATAGCAAAGATATGGAACTAACCCAGATGTCCATCAGTTGATGAGTGGATCAACAAGATGTGGTATTTATACACAATGGAATTCTATGCTGCTGTCAGAAAGAACAATATCACCCCATTTGTAAGGAAATGGAAAGACTTAGGAAAATCATATTAAGTGAAGTAAGTCAGACTCAAAGAAACATAGGCTCAATGGTTTCCCTCATTTGTCATAATCAGTAGAAACCTTGGGTTCTCCTAACAGAGATTTGCAATAGAACAAAACCTAGATACATAAGGCCATATAGGATGACACTAAAGGACCTCCAGGATATAGAAACAAAAGCCATATAATGAGTGATTGTTTTCCTTAATGTACTATGTTATCTCTCATCTCTTTTGCTGTCCCTTGGTTATCTCATATTGTTACACTATTTTACCTTGCTATCTGATATATTGTATACATGTTTATTTGATTATTTGAAATAGGATAGGGGAGGGGGGAAAACAAGATGAGGGGTAGGGGTGGGGGAGGGAAATGAGGACCAAAACATGAGAGAGGGTATCAATGTTTGTGAAGTAATGCACCTTCTATCTGGTGAATATATATAACCCTTCTGTTAATTACAATAAAATAATATGAAAAAAAATTATCCCACTTGAGAGTAAAACTCAATTCCAACATCCTGACAACATGGTGACAGTGTAGCTCTTCTGAGAATTGCAAGGCCCTTTTCTCATAAAATCAGCATAAAGCCCAAAGCAGTTCAATTAAAGTATCTAAGTGTGGTCATCTGTTTATCTGAAACTCTGAGGGACCATTCATCTGAGCCCTATAGAGCTTTTCTGTGGACTCTTCCCAGAATATTGCCTTATACTTCTCTGGAGCTATTACTCATGGAGATCATTAGTAAAGCTCACTCCTCAGTTTTCTCTTGACTTCAACAAGGAATCACTAGAGTGCAGTGCCAAGCAAAGGGAGATTTTTCTCCTCAATTAAAAAGAAGTTCAGACCAGGAGTTTGGTCTACTGGTAGAGTGCTTGCTTAGCATGCATGAAGACCCCGGTTTGATTCCTTGGTACCATATAAATAGAAAAGCTGGAAGTGATGCTGTTGCTCAAGTGGGAGAGCTCTAGGCTTGAGAAAGTCCAAGGACAGTGTTCAGGCCCTGACTTCAAGTCCCAGGACTGGCAGGAAAAAGAGTAAAAAGTAAGTTCATAGCCAGGCACAGTGATTCACCCCTGTAATCCTAGCTACTGAGGAAGCTGAACTATAAGGATCACGGTTCAAAACCAGCCCGGGCACTAAAGATCGTGAGACTCTTGTCTCCAATTAACCACTAGGAAAGGAGAAGTGAGTCTGTGGCTCAAGGGATAGGGCAGTAGCCTTGAGCTGAAGAGCTTGGGGACAGTGCCCAGGCCCAGAGTTCAAGCCCCATGACCCACAAAAAAGATTTAATTTAATCAAGCTCAGTTTACACCTTTAGAAGTAAGATATTTGAAAGTAAGCCATTGCAACATCATTCATCATGAAATAATGCATTCAGATGTTACAAGGCCAAGACTGAACTTTATGGTACATGGGCATATAATTGTGTATTACAAAGCCTATTTGATTCCATAATTCACAATGTTACTAATACTCTTGGTTTCCATTAAGTATTTTGTGTATTGTGATACAGGGATTTTACTTCAGCACCTAGGAAAATGTATGCTTGAGAAGGAATATGGAACAATTTCTGTGTGTCCCACAGGGTTCTCCTCAATTCATATTATTGCATTCTGAAACAAGTTACAGTATGCCAAATCTTTATGTAACTAACATTTTCAATTATTTCATGGCATAAATGGAAAGAAGAAAGGAGAATAAATCACTAAAAGAACAAAACATAAATCCATTGTGATCATAAATTTGCCATGGAAAATTCCAAGAGAAAATGCTTTAGAGGAAATCTGAGCAAATGGTTGCATATATTTAGAAGAGTTGCATTTACTACAATTTACTAGTACTATTCTCCTTTTTAAAAATCTATTAGAAGTTCTACCATAATGAACTACATTACCCATGAAATGAAAGCCATAATTCCCACCAAACAAACATCAGAGGAGCATTCTTAAAAAAAATTAAAAGAGTAAAAATAGGCCAGATGCTGGTAGCTCATGTCTGCTATCCAGCCACTCAGGAGGCTCAAATCTGAAGATCACAGTTTGTACCCAACCTGGTCAGCAAAGTCCATGTCACTCTTGTTTTCAGTTAGCCACCAGAACCCAGAAGGGGAGCTATGATTCAAGGGGTAGAATGCCAGCCTTGAACAAAAAATTTAAAAAAGCTCAGAGATAGTGCCTAGGCCCTGAGTTCAAGCCCTAGGATTAGCACAAGAGAGAGGGGGGGGGGAAGAGACAGAGAGGAAGAGACAGAGAGGAAGAGAGAGAGAGAGTAAAAATGTGATAACCAAAAGATGATCATCACCTGTTCATAGTAAAAATGTAGAAAATCATATCATACCCAGCAAGTAACAAAATATATAGCACATAACAGATACTAGAGTTTTTATTGTATTTTATTGCCAGGGTGATATGTAGAGGAATTAGAGTTACATTCAACTCTAATGGTGTAATTGCTTCTTGAATATTGATACCCCTTCTCATGTTTTTGTCCCTCTTTCCCTCCCCCTACCCCCTCACAATCATCTTGTTTTCCACCTTCCCTCCCATATTTCAAATAAACAAAAAAAATGGATGTACAAAGTCAGATACAGTAACCATATGAAATTAACCATAAGGGGGAAAAAAGAAAAAAGAAATAACTTCACATAGTACATTAAGAACAACAAACAAAATCACAGATGAGAATGGTCATATCACAACAGAAATTGCAAAGATCCATAGCATCATGAGGGAATACTTCTCAAACCTTTACGTCAACAAATTTGAGAATCTAGAAGAAATGGATAAATTTCTAGCCAATATTAACATACCAACACTGAACCAAGAGGACCTAATCTAACTAAACAACCTATTTCAAGCACTAAAATAGAAATGGCAATAAGAGACCTTCCATCTACGAAAAGCCCAGGGCCAGATGGATTGCCAGCTGAATTGTATAAAGTCTTCAAAGGAGAGCTCACACCAATACTCCTCAATCTCTTTAATGAAATTGAAAACTGAGGCTCTTTACCAAACTCATTCTACGAAGCCACTTTAACTCTCATCCCAAAACCAGAGATTGATCAAAGAAAGAGAACTATAAACCCATTTCTTTGATGAATATTGATGCAAAACTTCACAACAAAATACTGGCCAACTGTCTTCAGCAACTCATCAAAAACATTATACACTATGACCAAACAGGATTCATCACACAGATGCAAAGCTGGTTCAACATAGGCAAATCAATTAATATAATTCAACACATCAACAGGAGCAAGGACAAGAATCACATGATTGTCTCAATAGATTCAGAAAAGGCATTTGACAAGACCCCTTTATTTTTTTAATAATTTTTATTGTGATTAATTGAAGGGTTACATTATATTCACCAGATAGAAGGTGCATAACTTCATAAAAAAGGATATCCTTTCTCATGACATGGTCCCTATTTTCCCTCCCACCCTCCCCCAGCTTATCTTGATTTCCCCCTTTCCTATCCAATTTCAAATAACCAATTAAGCACATATAAAATATACCAGATAACAAGGTGTAAAATTTAACAATGTGAGATAGCCAAGGGATACCAAAGAGATGAGAGATAACATAGTACCTTAAGGACAGCAGTCACTCATTAAATGGTTTTGTTTCCTTATCCTGGAGGTCCTTACATTTCCTGTCGTACTATTTGGCCTAATGTCTCTAGATTTTGTTCTATTATAAATCTCTGCTAAGAGAGTCCAAGATTTCTACTGATTATGAAAAATGAGAGAGACTATTGGGCCTATGTTCCTTTGAGTCTGGCTTACTTCACTTAATATGATTTTTTTTAAGTCTTTCCATTTCCTTGCAAATGGGATGATATTGTTCTTTCTGACAAGCAGCATAGAATTCTGTTGTGTATAAATACCACATCTTGTTGATCCACTCATCAACTGAGGGACATCTGGGTTGGTTCCATATCTTTGCTATGGGAAATAGTACTGTAATGAACATCATTGTGATAGTGGATTTAGTATGCCCTTGTGTCTGGACGGTTTGGTAAATGCCAAGTAGGAGAGCTCTATGTTTAGTCTTTTGAGGAATTGCCATACTGCTTTCCATAGTAGTTGAGCGAGTTTGTACTCCGACCACAAGTGTAGTAGCCAACACCCCTTTATGTTAAAAGCTCTGGAGAAACTAGGAATCCATGAAACATTCCTCAGTATAATAAAGACTGTGTATGACAAACAACATTATACTTAATGGCGAAAAGCTAAAGCCATATCTTCTAAAAATCACTAATGAGACAAGGATGCCCACTCTCTCCACTCTTCTTTAAGATAGTGTTAGGAATCCTAGCCAGAGCAATAAGGCAAGAAGCAAGCATAAAGGGGATCCAAATAGGCAAAGAGGAAGTAAAACTTTCCCTCCTTGCAGATGACATGATTCTGTATTTAAAGAACCCTACAGACACTTTTCCCAAGCTGCTTGAGCTGATTCAAAACTTTGGCAATGTAGCAGGGCATAAAATTAACCCTCAAAAGTCAACCACCTTCCTATATGCCAACAATAACAGGAACAGGCAGCAATAAGGAAAGCAACTCCTTTTCCAATAGCATCAAAAAAAAAAAAAACAAATTACCTAGGAATTAACTTAACTAAGAATGTAAAGGACTTTTTTGATGAAAACTTTAAAACCCTGAAAAAGGAAATTAAAGCAGCACTAAAGAAATGGAAAAACATCCCATGCTCCCAGATTGGAAGAATTAACATCGTCAAAATGGCAAACTTGCCAAAGTCTATCTACAAATTCAACGCAATAACCCATCAATAACCCAATGTCATTCTTTAAAGGAATAGAAGAGGCAATCAAAAATTTCATATGGAATAATAAAAAACCCCATATAGCAAAAAAACACTTCCTAGAAGAAAGAACAGTGCAGGAGGAATTTCAATACAAAACTTTAGACTCTATTACAGAGCTATAGTAACCAAAATGGCTTGGTACTAGCACAAGAACAGACCTGAAGACCAACGGAATAGAACTGAGGACCCAGACATTAAACCAGAGACCTATGGCCACCTAATCTTTGATAAGGGAGCCAAAATAATAGAATGGAAGAAAGACAGCCTCTTCAACAAGTGGTGCTGGCAGAACTGGTTAAGCACCTGCAGAAAACTAAAATTGGATCCGTCCTTCTCAATCTGCACTAGGATTAACTCCAAATGGATCAAGGAACTCGAGGTAAAAACAACTCTTAAGATTCCACCTCACTCCAATTAGAATGGCCAGGATCAAGAAAACTAATAACAACAGATGCTGGAGGGGATGTGGCCAGGAGGGATCACTACTACACTGTTGGTGGGAGTGCAAACTCGTTCAACCACTATGGAAAGCAGTATGGCAGCTCTTCAAAAGACTAAACATAGAGATCCCCTATGACCCAGCAATTCCACTACTGGGCATTTACCCAATCATTCAGAAACAAGGACATACTAAATCCACCAGGACAACAATGTTCATTGCAGCGCTATTTACCATAGCAAAGATATGGAACCAACCCAGATGTCCCTCACTTGATGAGTGGATCAACAAGATGTGGTATTTGTACACAATGGAATTCTATGTGGCTGTCAGAAAGAACGACACTGCCCCATTTGTAAGGAAATGGAAAGACTTAAAAAAATCATATTAAGTGAAGTAAGCCAGACTCAAAGGAACTTAGGATCAGTGGTTTCCCTTATTTGTCATAATCAGTGGAAACCTTGGGCTCTCCTAGCAGAGATTTGAAATAGAGCAAAACCTTCATACAAAAGGCCATATAGTATGACGCTAAATGAAAGGATCTCTAGGATACAGAAACATAAGCCAAATAATGAATGATTGTTGTCCTTAATGTACTATGTTATCTCTCATCTCTTTTGCTGTTCCTTGGTTATCTCATATTGTTGCAGTATCTCACTTTGTTACCTGATATATCGGATATATTTGTATTTGGTTATCTGAAATTGGATAGGGAAGGGGGGAAAACAAGATGAAGGGTGGGGGGGGAGGGAAATGGGGACCAAGACATGTGAAATGGTATCAATGTATGTGAATTAATGCACCTTCCATCTGGCAAATATCATGTAACCCTTCTATTAATTACAATAAAAATATATGAAAAAAAAAGAAAAAAATGCTGGCCATAAAAGAAATGCAAATAAAAACAACTCTAAGATTCCACCTCACTCTAGTTAGAATGGCCAGGATCAAGAAATCCACTAACAACAGATATTGGAGGGGATGTGGCCAGGAGGGGATGTGGCCACTGTTGGTGGGAGTGCAAACTCATTCCATCACTGTGTAAAGCAGTATGGCAGTGCCTCAAAACACTAAACATAGAGCTCCCCTATGACCCATAATTCCACTACTTGGCATTTACCCAATCGTCCAGAAACAATAACATACTAAATCCACTAGCACAACGATGTTCATTGCAGCACTATTTACCATAGCAAAAATATGGAACCAATCCAGATGCCCCTCTGTTGATGAGTGGATCAACAAGGTGTGGCATTTATATACAATGGAATTCTATGCTGCTGTCAGAAAGAACAATATCACTCCATTTGTGAGGAACTGGAAAGACTTAGAAAAAAATCATATTAAGTGAAGTAATCCAGACTCAAAGGAACATAGGCTCAATGGTTTCCCTCATTTGTCATAATCAGTAGAAACCTTGGGCTTTCCTAGGAGAAATTTACAATAGAGCAAAATCTAGATACATAAAGCCATATAGGATGACACTAAATGAAAGGACTTCCAGGATATAGAAAGAAAAGCCATATAATGTGTGATTGTTTTCCTTGATATACTATGTTATCTCTTTTTTTTATTTACTGTGTTATCTCTTATCTCTTTTGCTGTTCCTTGGTTATCTCATACCATTATAGTATTGCACCTTGTTATCTGATATGTTGTATATATACTTATTTGGTTATTTGAAATTGGATAGGGAAGGGGTGAAAACAAAATGAGGGACAGGGATGGGGGTAGGGAAATGGGGACCAAGACAGGAGAAAGGGTATCAATGTATGTGAAGTAACGCACCCTCTACCTGGTGAATATAATGTAATCCTCCTATTAATTACAATAAAAAATATGGAAAAAAGAACAACAATCACAAAGATAAATCTTTTGTTTCCATATCCTAGAGTTCATTTCACTTATTCTCATCCTATATGGACATATATAGCTTTTCTGCTACTGTGATCCTCTGCTAGGAGAATCCTAGATGTGTAGTGATTACAAATGTGGGAAACCATGAAGCCTATGTTCCTTTGAGTCTGGCTTACTTTACTTTATATGATTTTTCCAAGTCTTTCCATTTCGTTACGAATGGGGCAATGACATTCTTTCTGATGTCAGCATCGAATTCCATTGTGTGTAAATACAACTTCTTGATCCATTCATCTACTGAGGGGCATCTGGGTTGGTTCCATATCTTTGCTATGGTAAATAATGTTGCAATGAACATCATTGTGCTATTAGCTTTAGAATGCCCTTGTTTCTAGACATTTGGGTAAATGACCACAAGTGGGATTGCTGGGTCATGGGGGAGCTCTATGTTTAGTCTTTTGAGGAACTGCCATACTGCTTTTTGAGTGGTTGAACAAGTTTGCACTCCCAACAACAGTGTAGTAGCAATCCCTGCTGGCCAAATCCCCATCAGCATCTGTTGTTAAGATACTATTTTTATAGGAAATATCAAATACACTGGTTTATACAGAATTAAGCAAAAAAAATGAGATAAGAACGTATTTTAATGCCAAATGTGAATACTGAAAAAAATACCCACAACAATGATTATATGTCAAAGAACATGAGAACCTACTGAAAGTGCTCCCAATGGTTAAAGATGGAAGAATTTGAACATAAAATAAGTGAAATGTGGCCAGGAGATTGGCCTAGTGGTAAAGTGCTTGCCTAGCATGCACAAAGACTCAGGTTGGATTCCTTGGTACCATATACACAGAAAAAGCTGGAAGTGGTGCTGTTGCTCAAGTGGCAGAGCTCTAGCCTTGAAAAAGCCCCAGGACAGTGATCAGGCCCTGAATTCAAGCCACAAGACTGACCAAAAAGAAGGACACTAAAATAAATGAAATGATGTTGTACATAAATAAACCCATAGTAACAGAAAGCATTGACGAATTAAATAGATAACTACATCAGAAAGCATAAGGAAATATCTTGCACAGAATTTCGGGTAATATTTCATTCTTAAGTGTAAGCTGTAGAAGGTACTTCTTTCAAATAATTTAGGATAGAAAAGGAGTAACCAAACAATGAAGAAATTAGGCAAATAGCTCCTCAACCAGGTAATCAATCTCCCTGCTGCAATAGATAATGAACATCTTTGGTGTGATTTGTTGACTGGGGTCTAGCCTCCTAAAATCTACAAGCCCAGACTAATCATGAGAAAACAACCAGAAATTCCTAACTAATCACTTGATACAAAGCATCTAAATGATAGTTTGGAAAATGCTCAGCATAAAATGCAAGAAAAATAGTGTCATCATCAGAATGAAGAGAAGCTCAGGGAACATGACAATATAATATATTATCCTGGATGGGATCCGAGAACAAAGAAGAACATTAGGTAAAAACTAAAGAAACCTGAGCCAAATAGGCACTTTAGTTCATAAGGATTCACAGTTATGACATCCAATGCACCTATGAACATAGACCTGTTAACTTCAGGGGATTGGCAGTACCGGGACAGAAAAGCAAGAACCATGAAGGTGGCATCGATCAAGGTACTTGTTGAATTGAAACATCAAGAGATAATAGTTGTAAAAATGAGGTGCCATCATCAGACAGGTAAGTGCATGAGGCTTTGGAGGATTTGGGGTTCAAGCTTTCAAGTATTTTCAAGTCTTCCCAGTGAGATTCTGTCATGAAGCAGAGTTCTCCTTACTAACCCAAGAATCCATAGTTGAATCTTACCATTAAGTTTTGGGGTAATTTTTACATGAAAATAAATGGCTGTACAAATCAGATGATAAGGTCCTCCAGCTATGACATTTGCATCACAACAATTTCTGGGTTTCTTTGCATGACATAGGTACTAAAGATGTACCTCTTTTGCTCCCTCATAATTTCCTCCCAAAGCTATAGGTTAAGAAACTAGTTAAATTTTCCAGATAGAAGAGGACTGTTATTGAGTGAAATACATTGGTTCAGTAGGACCTTCTTGTCCTTGAAATTTTTAAAACACTTGCCATTGAAATTCTGTGTATTGAAGAATCAATCACTTAATTTTTATGTGAAGAAGTTTGTGAGATAATTATATTGCTTCTTGGAATCTCATATATGCAAGGTCAACCTTTCCTTATACATTACTTGAATTTTAAATAGAAAACTATTGCTCTTAGTAAAATTCAATACTGAACAATAATTCCAAATTTCGTACACATTTGTCAAGTGGTTAATAAGGTGTGCATTAGGTAAATAATTGCAAATAATAATCATAAAGGGAAAGTGCACACAGCTATGTACTTGTGTACAGGAGGAGTAGAGGAGACACAAAGCTAATTATAAGGGTAAACTCTCCAGAGGACATGATAAGAAAATAGATTTTTCCAAAGTCCTATTAAGTGAAGTAAGCCAGACCCAAAGAAACATGGACTCCATAGTCTCCCTCACTTGCAATAATTAGTATATGTCTAGGATAATACTAGAAGAGGAAATAATTCATGGCTATAAGATGATACTAAGTGAAATGAATTCCAAGATACAGAAACAAGAGGGGAATTTAGTTGTTCTTAATGTATTATGTGAAGTTATTTGTTTTCTTTCTTTTTTTCTTTTAGTTTATCCCGTTTCACTGTATTTGATTTTGGCATCCTATGTTTTATATGCACATTTATCTGAATTGGGGAAAGGGAACCACACAATGATGATACAAAGGACAAAGGGAGAACCAATGCCACAGTGATACTCTCAAGACACTATGTTGAAAATGAACAACTGAGGGAGATTGGAGGGGAGAAGGGGGAGAAAAATGAAGGCGGGGGTAACAATGTTCAACCAAAAATGAACTCACTACCTGTAACTGTAACCCTTCTCTACATCACCTTGACAATAAAATTAAATTTAAAATAAAATCATCAAGATATGCAAAAAAAAGATTTTCACCATCAAGGAGAATTATATAAAACATGTCATGTAAAAGGAGATTCATGTTTGGAAGACGCAACTTTCATTCTACATTTCTTTTCCAGTTGTTTGTATTTTCTTCAGAAATCAAAGGTCAATAAAAGCTTTCAAAAGACAGTTATATTAGAAAATCTACCACAAGGAGATCAGTGGAAGATGGCGGCTGTTCAGTGTGAGTCGTTCTGAGCTCCCGCCAAGATACAAGTTCTGGTAGCGTAGGGGAAAGTTCTTTACCAAAAATTGATCCTAAGTAAGCTTTAGCGCCACAGAGATCTCAGTCAGAGAGGAAAAAGGCAGAATATCTGCACGGGAAGACAGCGTGGAGCCAAGCCAGCTGCGGAGCAGACAGCACTACAGACAGAGCCACACAGAGCCTGCGCGAGCACAGAGCCGACACCCGGCTGTGCACGGACCTGCCAGCTTCAAGGAACTGGAGAATCCAGCAATTTGTGAGTACCTCGGAGGAGAAGTTTCCACTTCTGCTTGCAGAAAGGCATTGGGAAGGAAAACCCTCCCTCACAAGCTGAGAGCAGCGCCATCTTGACTGCTGGCAAAGACCCGGCCAAAGCAATTGGAGCCTGAGAGGTGTTGCTGGCAGCGCCATCTTTCTAACTGGCAAAGGATTTCCCAGAGATCCCTTAGCCAGAAATCCGGCCCCAGCACTGCTGAAGTCCGTCACCTGCGCCTGCCACAGTCCTGGTAAATAAAGCCATCAGCGGATCTTTCACCTTTGTTCTACCAAACAAGCAATCTGATTGGAAAAACCACAAAGCCAAATCACAAGAGAAAAAGACTTTGTGAAGTGTTTGGATCCCGAATTTAGTGGAGACACAAGTTTCCTATCTTGTCCCCCCCCAAAAGAAAAACTGAAGAATACCGTTTTTTGTTGTTGTTCTTCTACCCCCTTTCATTTGCATTTTTAGGTGTTCTTATTTTCTCTTTGCCATTTTACCTACATCTTTTTTCCTAATGTTATGATTCATTCCTTTATTTTTCCTTCTTTTTCTCCTCTCTTTTCCTGCATTCCTTCTGTCACTGTGGTCATTCCAAGAAATACAGTGACAGCTCTGGGTACAGTCTGAATAAAAATGATATCTATATTGATACAGTCACCTGCTTTTTAATCTCCTGGTTCTAAACCCTAGTATCTCTTGGGTAAGAACTCACAATAGTGAGGAATCTCCCCACACCTTTTTTTTTGGTGTGTTTTGTTTTGTTTTGTTTTGTTTCTTTTTTCTTTTTAAAATTTGTATCATTGAAATCTCCTATATATACCTCCCTATTTTCTCTATATATTATTATTACTCTTCTTATTTTAATAAGTTTTATCTAAGTTCTTCTAAACCTTCTACTCAAACATTCTACCTGTCTATCACCTTAAGTCAGTTGTCCTTACACTATACCTTTTCTTCATTGCTATAATAATATTACACTCCTGCATTATTCTTTTCTTACCTCCCTTGTTGTCTTTCATATTATTTTTCTATCTCTGGTCCTCTGTTCATCCTTCAACTCTTACAATGCATGGATCTACATTTGATGGTTGGTGAGCAATGCTGTGTATCTAGGTGTTCAATTATACTCTAGGTCCAGAGGGACTTAAATACAAAAGAGATTGGATTGAGGGGCTTATTGTTTTGGTCATAAATTGGTAATCTTTGGTTGCATTAGATTTGCACATAAGTGCACAAAAAGAAAGAGAGAGTGATATTATCAGTCTAAAAGTGTGAACATCTGTTGTCAGCCAACTAAAAAGGTCTAGGTTGGTTATATCTGAAAAATTATAATCTTGTTTAGTATTAATCTTGCTCCCATTTTCAAATGGGCAGAACAAGAAGCTCAAGAAAAATGTCAAATCAAGGAATAGCATCTCCCACCCAATATAAACAGGCAATGGAGCCGTCAGTGGCAAATCTAGAGGAGAGTCTTCCAAGTGCTATACAAATGCAACTGATAAACATCATTAATGAAAAGTGTGAAAACATAAAGAAAGAGATAATGGAGGAAGCCATAGCTAAATAAGATGAAACCATAAACAAGGTGATGTGTGAAAAAGGGGAAGCCATAAAGGAGGCCATAATAAAGGTTTTTCAAAGAAAAATGGACGAATTCATAGAATCCACAAACAAAAAGGTGACCACACTCCAACAAATGACCAAAGAGAATAAAGCTGCTGAGCTAACCACTCAAATGGAAATCAAGGAGTTAAAGAAATCCATACATGATCTCAAACAAGAGATGCAAGGCATCAAAAATGAGCAATTAGAAGCAAGGTGGTTGAAGAATAAAGTAGAAAGCTTTGATAGAGGTTAGACAATGCAGAACAGAGAATTTCCAGGGTTGAAGATTATTTAGTTTTTTATAGAGAAAGAAGAGAAAATGAGTCAATTCAAATCTAGGAAACATGAGAAAACACTTCAGGAGGTCCAAGATACAATTAGGAAGCCTAATTTAAGGCTAATTGATATTGAGGAGGGTCAATTGCATTGGAAATATACTTCAGGGAATCATCTCAGAGAACTTCCCAAATATCCAGAAGGGCAGGCCCATCCAGATACAAGAAGCTTTCAGAACCCCAAACAGACCTGACCAGAAAAGAACATCCCACCGCCACATTATAATCCGAACTGAATCAATAGAGACCAAAGAAAGGATCCTAAAAGCAGCCAGGGAAAAGAGAACAATCACCTATAAAGGCAAACCAATCACAATAACCCCAGATTTCTCAGCAGAGACCATGCAAGCAAGAAGAGTTTGGAAGGATATATGTCATACCCTGAAGTCAAAAAACTAACAACCAAAAATACTGTACCCAGCTAAGCTCTCATTCATAACTGAGGGAACAATAAAAACATTCCATTCCAGCTTCAACATTATGTAGCAACCAAACCAACATTACAGAAAATTCTCAAAGATGTACTACACATAGAAAACCAACACAAATCTGGTACAGAGAAAGAAATGGCACCTAGAACTCATACCATCTAAATACCACAAGAACTGCCAAGACACAGGCCCTAATGAAAGCTTTTAAAACTGGCAGGAACTAATAAATATTTCTCAATCGTGACTCTCAATATAAATGGAGTTAACTCTCCAATTAAACGACATAGACTATCTAGTTGGATCAAAAAGCAAAATCCTTAGGTCTTGACTTGTCTCATTCAACATGATTCGCTTAAGGATCAAAAGGCACATGGTATCCTTAATATGTGGCTATTAAATCCAAAGAGTACAAGAGCAAGGACTCAATAACTGCATACCCAAAGCTATGGACATGGTAATGGAAATATAAACGTAACTATATAGACATAGACTATATATGACTCTATAGACATAATGTTTTATTTCACAAATTAATATGTTTCTATGACATACAAACCCTTAGCCTAATTGTGATTAACTTCTAAATACTAAGTCCCAGTAATTATAAATAGAGATTCCCTCCTTGAACACTTGTGTGTTAAACTTGTCATTTAAAATTTGATGTAAAAATCAAGGTTAATAAATTCTTTTTTTAAAAAAAAAAGCAAGATCCATCATTCTGCTGTCTTCAAGGGACACATCTAACCCAAAAAAACAAATATTTTTTGAAAGTGAGAGGTTGGAAGAAAGTTTACCAAGCTAACGGCCCCCATAAACAGGCTGGAGTTGCCATCCTCATATCAGATAAAATAGACTTCAAACTAAAATTAGTAAGAAAAGACAAAGAAGGTTACTACATACTACTAAAGGGGTCTTTCCTACAGGAGGACATAACCATCCTAAATATCTACATACCTAATCCCAGAGCTCCGAACTTCATCAAGCAAACTTTACTTTCACTGAAACCATATATAGATCAAAACACAGTGATTGTTGGTGACTTTAAGACATCACTCTCACCTATGGACAGATCACCCAGGCAAAAACTCAACAGAGAAACCTTAAAACTGAACAACTGTATAGACCAACTAGGTCTAACAGACATCTGCAGATTATTCCACCCAGCAACAACACAATATATGTTTTTTTCAGCAGCACATGAAATATTTTCCAAAATAGACCACATTTTAGGCCATAAAACAAACCTGGACAGATTCAGAAACATTGAAATTATTCCCTGCACTCTCTCAGACCACAAGGGCATCAAATTGGAACTAACCCATCTCCACAAACAAAAACCCTGTAACTCATGGAGATTGAACAACACATTGTTGAATCACCAATGAGTCATCGAGGAGATCAGAACAGAAATTCAACAGTTCATGAAATTTAACAAAAAGGAGCACACAAAATACCGGCTCCTTTGGGACATGGCAAAGACAGTACTTAGAGGACAGTTTATAGCTCTGAGTGCCTACAATAACAAATTGGAAAAATCGCAAACCAACAATTTAATGTGTCACCTTAACCTCTTGGAAAAAGAGCAACAAACCAATCCCAATCCCAATAGAAGGAAGCAAATTATTAAAATCAAAGCAGAATTAAATGAATTGGAGTCCAAAAACACTATAGAAAGAATCAACAAAACAAGTTCATTCTTTGAAAAAATTAACAAAATTGACAGACTCTTAGCAAATCTTACCAAAAAAACAAGGGAGCATACAGAAATAAACAAAATCACAGACAAAAATGGTAATATCACAACAGAAATTATCAAGATCCAGAGCATCATGAGGGAATACTTCTCAAACGTTTACGCCAATAAGTTTGAGAATCTAGAAGTAATGGATGAATTTCTAGCCAACATTAACATACCCACACTGAACTAAGAAGAAGTAACCCAACTGAACAGGCCTATTTCAAGCACTGAAATAGAAATGACAATAAGAGACCTTCCACCTAAGAAAAGCCCAGGGCCAGATGGATTCACAGCTGAATTCTATAAGGTCTTCAAAGCAGAGCTCTTCAACAAAATTGAAAACAAAGGCTCTTTACCAAACTCATTATATGAAGCCAGTATAACCCTCATCCCCAAACCAGACAGAGATTCATCAAAGAAAGAGAACTATAAACCCATTTCTTTGATGAACATCAATGCAAAACTTCTCAAAAAAATACTGGCCAACCGTCTACAACAACTCTTCAAAAAAATTATACACTGTGATCAAACAGGATTCATCACAGGGAGGCAAAGCTGGTTCAACATACGCAAATCAATTAATATAATTCAACACATCAACAGGAGTAAGGACAAAAATCACATGATTGTCTCAATAGATGCAGAAAAGGCATTTGACAAGATCCAACACCCCTTTATGTTAAAAGCTCTGGAGAAACTAGGAATCCATGGAACATTCCTCAGTATAATAAAGCCTGTGTATCACAAACCCACAGCTACTAGTATACTTAATGGCAAAAAGTTAAAGCCATTCCCTCTAAAAACAAGAACGAGACAAGGATGCCCACTCTCTCCACTCCTCTTTAACAAAGTATTAAAATTCCTACCCAGAGCAATAAGGCAAGAAGCAAGCAGAAAGGGGATCCAAATAGGCAAAGAGGAAGTAAAATTTTCCCTCTTTGCAAATGACATGATTCTGTATTTAAATAATCCTATAGACTCCACTCCCAAGCTCCTTGAGCTGATTCAAAACTTTGGAAAGATAGCAGGGTATAAAATTAACCCTCAAAAATCAACTGGCTTCCTCTATGCCAACAGTGAGAGGAATGAGGCAACAATCAGGAAAGCAACTCCTTTTGCAATAGCCTCAAAGAAAATAAAGTACCTAGGAATTACCTTAACTAAGAATGTAAAGGACCTTTTTGATGAAAACTTTAAAACCCTGAAAAAGGAAATTAAAGCAGAACTGAGGAAATGGAAAAGCCTCCCATGCTTCTGGATTGGAAGAATCAACATCATGAAAATAACAATCTTGCCAAGGGGTATGTACAAATTCAATGCAATACCCATCAATATCCAAATGCCATTCTTTAAAGAAATAGAAGAGGCAATCCAAAATTTCATATGGAATAATAAAAGAACCCATATAGAAAAAACACTTCTTAGAAGAAAGAACAGTGCAGGAGGAATTTCAATACCAAACTTTAGACTCTATTACAGAGCTATAATTATCAAAACAGCTTGGTACTGGCACAAGAACAGACCTGAAGACCAATAGAATAGAACTAAGGACCCAGATAATAAACCACAGACCTATGGCCACCTAATCTTTGACAAGGGTGCCAAAATAATAGAATGGAAGAAAGACAGCCTCTTCAACAAGTGGTGCTGGCAGAACTGGTTAAGCACATGCAGAAAACTAAAGTTGGATCCTTCTCTGTCACCCTGCACTAGGATTAACTCCAAATGGACCAAAGACCTCCAGGTAAAAGCAAATACACTGAAAACTTTACAAGAAGGAATAGGAGATACACTAGGCCTCCTTGGCACAGGTTGAAACTTTCTTAATAAGGACCAAGAATCACAACAAATCAGAGAAAGTCTGAATAAATGGGACTGCATTAAACTGCAGAGCTTTTGTACGGCAAAGGACATAGCTAGTATATTAACTAGAAAGCCTACAGAATGGGAGAAGACCTTCACCAACCATACAATGGACAAAGGCCTCATATCTAAAATATATCAACAGCTCAAAAAATTGAATCACTCCAAAACTAATCTCCAAAAAAACAACCATCCCATTAAAAGATGGGCCAAAGACTTAAAGAGAGTCTTCTCTGAAGAAGAAATAAAAATGTCCTATAGACACATGAAGAAATGCTCAACATCTCTGGTCATAAAAGAAATGCAAATCAGGGCCAGGAGTTTGGCCTAGTGGTTAAAGTGCTTGCCTAGCATGCATGAAGACCCGGGTTTGATTCCTTGGTACCACATACATAGAAAAAAGCCAGAAGTGGTGCTAAGGCTCAAGTGGTAGAGCTCTAGCCTTGAGAAAGTCCAAGGACAGTGCTCAGGCCCGGAGCTCAAGCCCAGGACTGGCAAAAAAAAAAAAGAAAAGAAATGCAAATCAAAACAACTCTAAGATTCCACCTCACTCCAGTTAGAATGGCCAGGATCAAGAAATCTACTAACAACAGTTACTGGAGGGGAGGTGGCTAGGAAGGATCACTACTACACTGTTGGTGGGAGTGCAAACTAGTTCAACCACTATGGAAAACAGTATGGCAGATCCTCAAAGACTAAACATAGAGATCCTCTATGACCCAGCAATTCCATTACTTGGCAGTTACCCAATCGTCCAGAAATGAGGACATACTAAATCCACTAGCACAACAATGTTCATTGCAGCATTATTTACCATAGCAAAGATATGGAACCAACCCAGATGTCCCTCAGTTGATGAATGGATCAACAAGATGTGGTATTTGTACACAATGGAATTCTATGCTGCTGTCAGAAAGAACAATATCACCCCATATTTAAGGAAATGGAAAGACTTAGAAAAGATCATATTAAGTGAAGTAAGCCAGACTCAAAGGAACTTAGGCTCAATGGTCTCCCTCATTTGTCATAATCAGTAGAAACCTTGGGCTCTACTAGAAGAGATTTGCAATAGAGCAAAATCTAGATACATAAGGCCATATAGTATGATGCTAAATGAAAGGACCTCTAGGATATAAAAACAAAAGCCATATAATGAGTGATTGTTGTCCTTAATATACTATGTTATCTCTTATCTCTTTTGCTGTCCCTTGGTTATCTCATATTGTTACATTATCTTACTTTGTTATCTGATATATTGGATATATTTGCATTTGGTTATTTGAAATTGGATAGGGACGAAGGGAAAACAAGATGTGGAGTAGGGGGTGGGGAGAAGGGAAATGGGAACCAAGACATGAGAAAGGGTATCAATGTATATGAAGTAATGCACCTCCTATCTGGCAAATATAATGTAACCCTTCTATTAATTATGATAAAAAAATATGGAAAAAGGTAAAAAAAATTTAAAAAAGAAAATCTACCACAAACAACTGCAGAAAAAAATAAAAGGAAGCAACATGATCAAGAGCAAAGTCATACATCATCAGTAGCAATAAAATTGGTATAATGCTTTGGGGGAGCCATTTGGCAATGCCTATTATGAAACAATAAAAACATTCAACTCCCATGACTCAGTGATCCAATTGCTGGGAATATACCCTAAGAAATCATATTAAAAGCATAAAAAGCTAAAAGTATGAAGGTTTTTATTTCATAGAATTTTTTAGACTCATAAAAAAATGACAGTGACCTAAATTGTGAACAGTTAAGGAATAGATTTTTAAAAGTCATTGCAATCTTATGCAGTTATTAAAACTAATAATTTTAATAATTTAGCATCATGGAAAATGTGCTACTTTAATGACAAAACATTAAATTCCAATAGAGCATTACATAAAAAATGCTACTATGCTATACAAAAATAAATATATACAAAGGATGATAATGAGAAGAGAGCCCATAAAATAAAAATGTTTTTTGTAGGCATTGTGAATATCTTTAGTTAAATTTGACTTTTTAGATGTTAATCCCTTTAATTTTGAATCAATGTTGCTTTATACAACAACAGGCCAGATTGCTTAAACCTGTGTTGCTATTTAGTTCAATTTTTGCATCTCTGAAAGAATACATAAAATATGTATGCAAGAACTCAGACATATTTCCTAAGAGATTTGGTTGTGCAAGGAGCAAAACCAAAGTTTTCAGAAACACTTCTCAACAGATAATACATATATACATAGCATACTTTCCCCTCAATTAGCCCCTAAATTGGACTATCTGAACATATGAAAACCACTTTGTTTCACTCCTTGCTCTGCTCCATATTTAACACAAGTTCTTGTTGTTACTGTTGTTTCAGATATTTCAGATATTAGTAGCTGCCCTTTGTAGAGTGGCTATTACAAATAGAAATAAAAGGAGAAGGAGCTCAATACTACAGGATTTGAGACAAATCAAGTTAAACAAAGTGACACATCAAGTAAAGCACATACTTTGAACAATGCAACTAAATATTTCTGCTTCATTACTTTGTTTGAGATGGACCTGCTGATCTTTACAACACCATGATTCTTAAATTACTATAATTCATTTAAGAAGAGCTAAGTGGTACCGCACCTGTCTGACCAGCGCTTAGCCACGAGTTCAAACACACACACACAATTCAAACTTAGGGGTGGGTGTATGTGTGTGTATGTGTGTGTATGTGTATGTGTGCATGTGTGCATGTGTGCGTGTGTGTGTGTGTGTGTGTGTGTGTGTGTGTGTGTGTGTGTGTGTATACTGGGGCTAAGTCCCTTAGCTTAGTTTTTTTGGCTCAAGACTAGTGCTCTATTTTTTTGAGCCCCAGATCCACTTACAACTTTTTGATGGTAAACTATACATAAGAGTCTTTTTTCATATATTTTTTATTATAATTAATAGAAGGGTTACATTATATTTGCTAGATAGGAGGTGCATTAATTCACATACATTGATACCCTTTCACATGTCTTGGTCCCCATTTCCCTCCCTCCCACCCTCACCCCTCATCTTGTTTTCCCCTCTTCCCTAGCCAATTCCAAATAACCAAATACAAATATATCTGATATATCAGGTAACACAGTGAGATATTGTAACAATATGAGATAACCAAGGGACAGCAAAAGACATAAGAGTCTTATGGACATTCCAGACCAGGGGCTAGCTTTGAACCACAATCCTCAAATCTCAGACTTCGGAGAATGTAGCGCTAAAGGCATGAGCCACTAGTGCCCAATAAGCACTATTAAGATAGAACTTGTTCACACAGACCCCTACCCAAGAGTTATACTTGACCATGTCTAATATGTATACTTCAACAGAACTCCAGAGTGATCTGAGGTGGGGGGGTCCACATACCACAAAATGGTATGTGCTTTTTTGTGTGTGGATCTTATGGCTTGAACTCTGTTCCTGGGCATTGTCCCTGAGCTCTTCAGCTCAAGGATACCACCCTACCCCTGGTACCACAGCCCCACTTCCCGTTTTCTGGTGATTAATTGGAGATGAGTCTCACCATGTCTGGTGCCTGATCTGGCTTTGAACTGCGATCCTCAGATCTCAGCCACCTGAGTAGCTACGATTACACATGTGAGCCACTGCGCCTGGCTCTGGTTTGTGCTTTTAAAAAGTCCAAGCTAAACAAATCTGTAAATATCAAGGAAAAGAAATTAACCAGAAGTCACTAGCTTTCATGTCTTTCTTGCCCTTCCCTGCACCCAGCCTCCATTCATTCCTTCGTATCTGGAATTCTGAACAGTCTCTAAGAAAAGAATGTCAGGCTTTCATTTAGTCTTTGTAAAGAACTACACTATTTGTGCTCTCCATAGGGTCTCTTATATTACAGTTAATTCATTTGTAACCCCTTGCTTACAACCCAGTGTCATATATATTATATATCAATATTATATAGTATATATAAGACATAAATACTATATGTGTTGTATCTAATATATAATCGTATACTGAATATATATCATATATGCACTATAACATGTAAGCATCATATAGTATAGTATAACACATATGTTATATGTTTTATATAAGATTATGTATAATATAGATCATCTGTGTGTATATATACATAGAGAGACATATGTGTGTGTGTGTGTGTGTGTGTGTGTGTGTGTGTGCAAAAGTGTGCCTAGCAAGCCTGGTATTTAAAATTGTTTGGCCTGTTTGAACCTACTAATCCACTTGCCTATTTTCAGCATTCAGCCTCAGGCATCCCTTGAAATAAAATGGCAAGGTGGGCACTTTCAGGTAGCCCTGTTGTCTTCAGTGAGGAAGGACATGGAATTTTCATGCACATACTATTAAGTTCATGGCTCCTGCTGCTTTTCAGAATATTTTACCGCTTTCCTAATTACAGACATCTGCATACCCCTCAGCCGATAGCAATTAAACACAAATTGAGGCAATTTGATTTTTTTAATCCTAGCGTTAAAATTTCATTTACCTTTTCATGTCATTTTCTTGACTAGAATCAATAATACTCTTCGATGGCATGCCAAGGAATGGCATGAATGTTGTGTTTGTGTGTGTGTGTGTGTGTGTGTGTGAGAGAGAGAGAGAGAGAGAGAGAGAGAGAGAGAGAGACAGAGAGAGAGAGAGAGAGAAAGAGAGAGAGAGGGAGGGAGAGAGAGGGAGGGAGAGAGAGAGAAGGGAATTCTGGAAGTACATTGCCAGTTGCTCCATTTTTCAGCCTGTGTCTTGCCTTTCCATCTATTTGCAAAGCAATACATCAAACCCAGAGATCAGCTCCTCAAAAGTCTAATGCTGAGAGTCATTGAAAGTAATTATTCTCTAAGAAAACTTCTCTTGAATTATCTAAACTTTAATTCTCAAAGGGGCAGGTTAATTAAATTCAGGATATCTTCTACTCAGAATGTATGTCATACTCCCCTCATTATAAATATTATCTAAAACGTGTATTTAGCATCTCTAGAGTACAGATGGAGAGACTGATCATTTTAGTAAGCATAAGCAGATGTAGCATGGTCTCTATGTTCTCTAATTTAACTTCCTGCTAGGGGTTTGCTGAATAACGGTGACTCCGGATTTGCAGAGAATATCATGATAAATATTTTCTGATTTTCAGTATCATATAAAGTGCTTGATTTCTCTGTTAGGTTTCTTTTCAAGGTGTCCACAGTGCCTTGTCACCCTTTCTATACTTACAGATTTTCTCTACAGAAAATAGCAATAGCCTTCTAACATCATTTTCTCCATTACTGCAATTTGAGAATAATGACTTTTGATGACTCTCACATATAACATTTCTTAATTCACATGAAGTAATACATTGAAATCCAAGGAGTCCTCACAATCTGGAGGTGAGCTGTGTCACTGACCCTTCCCTGAATGCTCCCAAACTGTCACATTACAGTTTTGTCTTTTTAAAGATATTACAATTTTGTTTTATCTATGGGCTTACAAAAAGTTCAGATACATTCCTTAAAGTTAAATAAGTGGAAAACAAACTAATAGGGAATCAAAGTTGGAGGCCAGCCCAAGAAGAAAAGTTCTAAAAGATCCTTCTTAACTCACAGCTGGATACAGTGGCACATGCTGGTCATGCTAGCTACTTAGGAGGCGCAAATCAGGAAGACAGTAGTTCTAGGTCAGCCCAGAAAAGAAAAGGTCCAAGTCTATCAGACTTCATCTCAACAGAAGAATCTGGTCATAGTAGTGCATGCCTTTTAGTCATCTATAAGGAGAATCCTAAAGTGGACAGATTGCAGTTCAGGAGCAAGTCCAGACAGAAAGTGAGACCCTGTGTCAAAAATACCAGTACAAGAAAGGGCTGAACTATTTACCATAGCGAAGATATGGAACCAACCCAGATGCCCTTCAGTAGATGATTGGATCAAGAAGATGTGATATTTATACACAATGGAATTCTATGCTGCCATCAGAAAGAATGACATCACCCCATTTGTAAGGAAATGGAAAGACTGGGGAAAAAATCATATTCACTGAAGTAAGCCAGATCCAAAGGAACATAGGCTCAATGGTTTCCCTCATTTGTAATAATTAGTACACATCTAGGACTCTCCTAGCAGAGGATTACAATAGTGCAAAACCTACATACATAAGGTCATATAGGGTGAGGCTAAATGAAATGATCTCCAAGATATGGAAACAAGAGCTTTATCTTGTGTGATTGTTGTTCTTAATGTACTATGTTATTTCTCTTCTCTTTTGTTGCCCTTTGGTTAATCTCATATTGTTACTGTATCTGACTTTGTTACCTGGCATATTTTATATACATTTATTTGATTATTTGAAATGGGAAAGAAAAGGGGAAAAACAAGATGAATGAGAAGGGATGGAGGGAGGGAAAATGGGGACAAAAACATTAGAAGGGGTATCAATGTGTGAGAAGTAATGCACCTACTATCTGGCAAATGTAACTGTAATCCCTCTATACATTACAATAAAAATAATAAATGTAAAAAAAGAAAGGGCTGAAAAGCTGAGCAATGGTGACCCAAACCTATAATGCTAACTACTCAGGAGGCTGAGATCTGAGGATCAGGATTCAAAGCCAGCCAGAGCAGAAAAGTCCATGAAACTCTTTATCTCCAGTAAACCACTCAGAAAAAGCCAGAAGTGGGGCAGTGGCTCAAGTGGTAAAGTGCTAACCTTGAGCACAGAGACTCAAGGACAGTGCCTAGGCCCTGAATTCAAGCTCTGGGATTGGCAAAAATAAAAGGGGAGAGGGAGGGCAGAATCGGTTCGACAAGTACAAGGCCCTGAGTTCAAAATCCAATGCCACCAAAATAATGTTAAAATAAAAAGAAGGAAACTTGAGAACATAAAATGCATCACATAATGCATTAAGATGCCACTGTCAACAATAAGTATTAAACTGGTAATCTAAAAGTCTACTTTCTCAACATATTTGTGACATTTATACTTTAAGTAATTATTTTGTAAATGCATCTTATTGAACCTCAGTGCTCAGGTTTCTTAGGTCGATGCTAAGACATCATTGGTCATGTGACAACAACTATATGTCTCTTCCATGCATCCCCCACTAGCTTTAATAACAGCCTAACTATTACATAAATTTTCCTAAAAACTATAAAGGACACCAGAAGAGCCAAACTTGATTTGAGACTTCATAAAGATAAATTTAGCCATTGAGCTCAAAATAATTAACACAACAGATTCTTTCTGAATTATTTTAAAAACTAAATTTAGACCTAAGTAGGTCATCCAGTAAAATCTAGCATGTCTTTATGTTTTAGCAAACATCTTTTGAAGGGAGAATCCTCCAATGTCTTCTTGCATGGAACATAGACCAGGGATGCTTACAGCCTTGAGACTACTGAAATAAACCTCTTTACTAAGCACAGATCACCAACAGAAACTAACCTACCCACTATTTTTGTTTGTAAATGTGATATTCTAACTTTTTCCTACAGTATAGATTTACTATAAATAAGCTTATGTCTGTTCAATAATTGTCATGAATGTGTTCACACTTGTGAGCCTTGAATCACAATACTCATAAAAAAGCACACATTGCAACCTGTAATCATCTATTATTCTTTTCATAATCTACTTCTTTTTGTCCTTTGGCCTTTTTGTCTTTATGACTTATTCAAGAATCATGGAAGATATTTCTTCAAGATATAGAATCTAAATATCAAGGGTAGGTATGTATCCATTCCTGAAAGTATGAGTACAGAAGTGTACAAAATCACCACAACAGCAAGGTGAGGCTTCCTGGCTCTACCTGTGGAAATCTACCATCTTCTGTTTCCATCTTTCCTAGCAAAATCTCTACTTACAATAATGAAAAAAGTTAATCAGATACCTGATCCATCCCTTGTAATTACTGGAAATTTTATTACTCTTTGTATTCCAGTAACTTAAATCTCTTTATGTGGCATGCCTAGAAAATTCCAAATAGCATTTCCTTGTATTTATTGCTTAAAACCTCAAAAGAAATCCAATCAGAGAAGCTGTCATAAATAAGGGTACTAAATTCATTCTTCAATAGAAAATTTTATCAAAAATAAAAAACCAAAAAAAGTCTCATTAATTCAAAGTGGCTTTTTAAATCTTGCAGCATGTATAATGAAGATTGACTTGGCTATTTCAATTTAATTAGACCCAGTTTTGCCTCTTGATTCTCAAATGCTGTGTTACAAATTTATATTTCTGTATCAAACATTTGATGACAACTCAATCTTTAAATCTTCATTTTTCTTAATTTTTAGAATGATTGATTAGTCTTGTAAACCACAGAAGATTTTACAAAGCAAGTAGATTCCAATTCACAATAGGTAGCATCTTATATTCAGGGAAATATGTTATATGCCTTGACATCTAAAAATGAAATAACATAAACTGAGAGCAAAAAGAGGAAATTAAAAAAAGGAGAAAGACTGTGAAATTAGAATAAATATACCTTTTATCTGTAATGCATGGAATTCAAATGTTGTTATTAAAATATGCAGCTGAGGGGCTAGGAATTTGGCCTAGGGGTAGAGTGCTGCCTAGCATGCACGAAGACTCGTGTTCGATTCCTTGGTACCATAAATAGTAAAAAGCCAAAGTGGTGCTGAGGCTCAAGTGGTACAGCTCTAACCTTGAGAAAGTCCAAGGACAGTGCTCAGGTCCTGAGCTCAAGCCCAGGACTAGAAAAAAAAATGCAGCTGAAATAACAAAAGCTTCCTCTATCATTATAAAGGAAAGTTTTTAAATAATTTCAAGGGTTTTCCCCCCTTTGGTTTATCCCCTGTTGTCACTGTATTTGATTTTGTTACCCTGTGTCTTGTATATACATTTATCTGATTTAGGAAATGCAAGAGGAACAGCAAAATGTTGAGAAAAAGGGCAAAGGGTAAATGAATGCAACAGCGATACTCACAAGACAATATGTTGGAAATGAACTTGAGGGGGTAGGATGAAAGACAGTGAGAGAAAATAAGGGAGGGAATAACAATTTTCGACAAGAAATATACTCATTACCTATGTACGCAACTGTAACCCCTCTCTATGTCACCTTGACAATAAAATTAAATTTATAAACGAAACAAAGTAGAAAAGAGTAGAGAACTAAATATCCAGAGAAGTCTATGTAAATGAAGAAGTTAAAGTAAAAAGGGGGGGAGAAAGATTCAAATTTTAAAATTAGGTAAACTTAGGTGATGAGGAAAAGAGATATAAAGGGAAATTCACTAATTACTTCATTGTTCATGGAGGAAAGACAATATCTAAAGCATTAATGAAACCAGAAATTCTGTGATAGTAAAAAATGAGTGGAGTAAAGAACACCTGGAACAAGACTACTAACATTCTAAACACCACAAATCAACAATAAAAAAGCAAATATAACGACTATCTATTTTATTGTATTTTTAAAGTAGGGTCTCATTGTATAGCACAGGCTGGCCTTGAACTTGAGATCCTCTTCCTTTAATTTCCCAAGTGCTTGAATCATAGGCCTGTGCCACCATGCCCAGCATATCTGTGGGTGATTTTAAAAATAAAAAAAATAAGTATAATCACAATGCCAGCATAAAGAATGACATCGCCCCATTTGTAAGAAAATGGAAAGACTGGGAAAAAATCATATTCACTGAAGTACACCAGACCAAAATAACATAGGCTCAATGGTTTCCCTCATTTGTAATAATTAGTACACACCAACGACTCTCCTAGCAGAGGATTACAATAGCTCAAAACCCAGATATATAAGGCCACATAGGATGAGGCGAAATGGAAGGATCTCCAGGATATGGAAACAAGAGCTTTATCTTGTGTGATTGTTGTTCTTAATGTACTATGTTGTTTCTCTTCTCTTTTGTTGCCCTTTGGTTAATCTCACACTGTTACTATATCTGACTTTGTTACCTGATATATTGTATATATGTTTATTTCAGTATATGAAATAGGAAAGGAAAGGAGGTAAAACAAGATGATTGGGAGGGGGTGGGAGGAGGGAAATGGGGAAAAAAACATGAGAAGGGATATCAATGTATCTACTATCTGGCAAATGTAACTGTAAATCCTCTGTACATTACAATAAAAAGTATAATTAATTTCATAGAACTAGATTCTAACCTATGCGTCCTATAAACTTAACCCTAAGGATTGAGTTCATCCTTAAAGAAAGGGCTAAGCCATGGTATATAAAATAAATGAGTAGAGGAAAGAAAAACGCAAGAAACAAAAAGATAGGGAGAAACGAATATAACAAAATAATGGAAGAAAAAAGAGAGAACAAGGAAGAAAGATAACTCATATAAAATATGGATTGTAATATGACCATCACTAGTATTGAAAGGAAATGTTTAGTATGAAGAGGATTTTTTTGTTTTTCTCTTTTTTGGTTGTGGGCTTAAACTCAGTACCTGGGCACTGTCCCTGAGCTTTTTCACTCAAGGCTCTGCTCTATTACTTTGAACCACAGCACCACTCCTTGTTTTCTGATGGTGAAGTGGAGATAAGAGTCTCACAGATTTCCCCCCTTCCCTGGGGGGGAGGGTTGGAGGGAAATGGGGACCATGTCATGAGAAAGGATATCAACGTTTGTGAAGTTATGCACCTTCTATTTGGTGAATATAATGTAACCCTTCTATTATTCACAATAAAAAAGTATTTAAAAAAAAAAGAATCTCATAAACTTGAGCTGAGAGTTTGGCCTAGGGTTAGAGTGCTTACCCAGCATGCACGAAGACCTGGATTCAATTCCTTGGTACCACATACATAGAAAAAGCTGGAAGTGGTGCTGTGGCTCAAGTGACTGAGCTCTAGCCTTGACAAAGCCAAAGGACCTGAGTTCAAGGCCCAGGCCTGGCAAAAAAAAAAAAGAGCTTAGAGACAGCACCTAGACCCTGAGGTCAAGCCCCAGGTCACACACACACACACACACACACACACACACACGCACGCACGCACGCACGCACGCAACACACAACATACAATACAAATCAGTTCAACAACTCAAGTCCTGTTTAAAGCAGTCATTTATCACGGATGTCTAGGGGCTGCCATATTGGACATGAGAATATTTCTATCAGTTCTGGCTTACAATATACTTGGGAAATCAGCCAAATAGAAGTTTATGAGAATTGTTTAAGTTTCATTTTAGTAAATTAACAGGGTCCTTTTAGTGAGAGTCTCAAATGAATTATTCCCACTTACCTTCATAATTATAGTAAAAGATCATTTCTCACTTAATATCTAAATACAGTAAGGTGCTAATTGTGATAAGTAATCTGTGCATTCTAATTATTACTGATCAGCTTAATACTGATTGCTTAAGCATAAAACACCTACTTGTCTCCATACTGATTCAAGCCAACTTGATGTCCTTCAATCTTCATTAGGAAAATGTGTTTTATTAAGTTGACTTCATTATGTATAAGCCCAAAGGAGTTACAGTGGCAGTCCTTTTACCATTTAAAAGTATACTAACTACAAACTCTGAATGAAAATATCACGCAGCTGCAGGCAGCTCTTAAATCCACACTCCAGCTTTCCAGATCCAATAGTGAGTCCTTGATCCACTTTCTCTATTACATTTCTTCACTAATGTAACATATTTTAAAATGCCTAGTACCGGTGATTAGTCATGTGATCTTATGTGGTGTGTTATCTTCTCTAAGGCCTCAAAGCTCCCTTCTCTGAATTGAGCAAGTAGGGAAAAATAAAGTGACAGCCTTCACAAAGGTTTATGTCTACTTCCTCTCCAAGCTGAGGAAAATCTACCTGAACAAAAAAAATAGTAAGACTTACTTAGGGAACTTGGAAATATTAGATGTATTAAAAATAATAATAAGCTGGATGCAGGTGGCTCACACCTATAATCCTAGCTACTCAGAAGACTGAGATCTAAGGATGGTAGTTCGAAGCCAGCCCAGGCAGAAATGTCTCTGTGAGACACTTATCTCAATGAAGCACTCAAAAAAACTGCAAGTGGCACTGTGGCTCAAGTTGAATACTACTACCCTTAAACACAAAGAGGCTCAATGACAGCTCCCAGTCCCTGAGTTCAAGCCCCACAACCAAAACTAATAATACTAATAGTAGTAATAATAATAATAATAACAGAAATATTTTTAAAGTGCAGAGATAGATATCATTGTATACAATAGCAAGGAATGAAATGAAGAAATATCAATATCTCTGATGCAGCTCCAAACATAGATTCCTCATCCCAATGTAAACTAAGAGGAGCTCTCTCAAATGTGCCTCTGATAGGAGCTGTCACTACCATCTTTAAAAATGTCCATCCTAGGGGCCCAGAGTTTGGCTTAGTGGTAAAGTGTTTGCCTAGCATGCATGAAGACCTGGGTTCAATTCCTCAGTACCACATACATAGAAAAGTCAGAAATGGTGCTGCAGCTCAAGTGATAGAGCACTAGCCTTGAGGAAAGCCCAAGGACAGGGCTCAGGCCCTGAGTTCAAGCCACAAGACTGGAAAAAAAAAGCCATCCTAGATTAATTCAATTTGGATAGAAAAAAAATAATGACAATCCTTCCCTTCCCTCTCAACTGCTGAAGCTCATGAACAGGGCAATCGTCTGACCTCCATCTCAATATACGTATTCTAGATTATTAAGCTTTCCAAATCTGGTTGTCCATCTGGTACATAAACATTTCTTTTACTTTTTACCTATTAATTCACACATCCATCCCACTTTCTCAAGAACAGAATACCATATCCAATTAAGAAAATATGGAAGAAAAAAAACAACTAGTAAGAGAGAAGCTATCCATGCATATGAAGAGGAGAAAAGCAAGTCCTCCCAGACCTACTACACTGAATACAAGTAACCGCTAAGGAATACGAAAATGATGGAGGATCACAGCTCAATGACCCAATGCAAAATAAAAACAACTAATATCTGAATATTAAAATGTGATAAAAGAGTTGAGCCCCATGGCTCACACCTGTAATCCTAGCTACTCAGGAGGCTGAGATCTGAGGATCATGGTTTAAAGCCAGCCCAGACACTAAAGACCGTGAGACTCGTATCTCCAATTAACCACTAGAAAATGGGAAGTGGGGCTGTGGCTCCAGGGGTGGGGAGGTAGCCTTGAGCTAAAGAGCTCAGCACCCAGGCCCAGAGTTCAAGCCCCATGACCAACCACAAAAAAAAAAAAAAAAAAACCTAGGGTTTGGAGTTCGGCCTAGTGGTAGAGTGCTTGCCTAGCATGCATGAAGACCTGGGTTCAATTCCTCGGTCCCACATATATAGAAAAAGCCGGAAGTGGTGCTGTGGTTCAAGTGGTAGAGTGCTAACCTTGAGAAAGCCGAAGGCCAGTGCTCAGGCCCTGAGCTCAAGCCTCAGGACTGGCAAAAAGAAAAAAACCTAGCAAAGGGAAAATGCATTAGCAAACAAAAGAAAGAAACATGGAGGCTTAGTGATAGAATACTTGCCTAGCATGCACCAAGTTCTGAGTTGGATTCCTCAACATCACATAAACAGAAAAAGCCAGAAGTGGTACTGTGGCTCAAGTGGTAAAATTCTACCCTTGAACAAAATGTTCAGGAATAGTGTTCAGGCCCTGAGTTCAAGACCCAGGACTGGCAAAAAAAAATTAAAAAAATGTCTCTGTAGTTATGTTTATATTTCCAATACCATGTCCATAGCATTGGGTATGCAAATATTGAGTCCTCTCTCTTGTACTGTTTGAATCTAATAGCCACATATTAAGAATACCATGCACCTTTTATTCCTTTGGTCTTGACTTGTCTCACTCAACACGATTCGCTCTAGATTCATCCACTTCCCTGCGAATGCCATTATAATAAAGTTCTATTTCATAAATTAATATGTATCTATGATATATAAACACTTAGCCTAATTTTGATTATGTTCTAAAAACTAAGTGCCAGTGATTGTATATAGAGATTCCTTTCTTGAACACTTGTTTGTTAAACATGTCATTTGAAATATGATGTAAAAATCAATGTTAATAAATTCTTTAATTAAAAAAGTTAAAAAATAAAAAATAAAAAAATTTTAAAAAGGAAGAAAGAAATAAAGATGATCACCAGATAGAGAGAACACCTTACTTTCTGAAAGAAAAAAATGCCATTATACAAAATTAAGGCACGCCCTTTTTAAATTAAAAGAAGAACTTATAGATGAATGACATTTACAGAAACAATGTAGAAATAAGAAAAAGAGACCTGGGCTGGGAGTTTGGCCTAGTGGTTAAAGTGCTTGCCTAGCATGCATGAAGACCCGGGTTCGATTCCTTGGTACCACTTACATAGAAAAAAGCCGGAAGTGGTGCTGAGGCTCAAGTGGTAGAGCTCTAGCCTTGAGAAAATCCAAGGACAGTGCTCAGTCCCTGAGCTCAAGCCCAGGACTGGCAAAAAAAAAAAAAAAAAGAAAAAGAAAAAGAAAAAGAAAAAGAGACCTTCATGTAAAAACATGTGAGTAAGGCCATATAATGTGAAGCTAATTGAAAGGACCTCCAGGATATTGAAACAAAAGCCATATAATGAATGATTGTTGTCCTTAATGTACTATGATGTCTCTCATCTCCTTTGCTGTCCCTTGGTTATCTCATAGTGTTATAGTATCTCACTTTGTTATCTGATATATTGAATTTACTTGTATTTGGATATTTGAAATTTGATAGGGAAGGGGGGAAAACCAAGATGGGTGGGGGGTGTGGGGGGGGAGGGAAATGGGTACCAAGACATGTGAAAGGGTATCAATGTATGTGAATTAATGCACCTATTATCTGGCAAATATCATGTAACCCTTTTACTAATTACAATAAAAAATAAATTAATTAATTAATTTAAAAAAAAACATGTGAGAAAATTGAAGCAGGAAAATATATGACCTTATAAGCTTTTTTCTGATACATATTTTAGTACCGCTATATTCATAAGTGAAATATACAATTAGTGTTATCATAAAGTAATTTTTTCTTTTTTTTTCTTTTTTTTCCTCTTTTTTTTTTTGCTAGTCCTGGGTCTTGAACTCAAGGCCTGATCCCTGTCCTTGGGCTTTCTCAAGGCTGGAGCTCTACCACTTGAACCACAGCACCACTTCTGGATTTTCTATGTATGTGGTACCAAGGAATTGAACCCTAATCTTCGTGCATGCTAGGAAAGCACTCTGCCACAAAAACCAAACTGCCAGTATCTTTTTTTCTTTCTTTTAAGATAGGATTTCACCAAATAGCCCTGACTGACCTCAAATTTGCAATCCTTTTTTTTTTTTTTTTTGTGGGTCATGGGGCTT
Source organism: Megascapheus bottae (assembly GCF_031878675.1). Lineage (NCBI taxonomy): Eukaryota > Metazoa > Chordata > Mammalia > Rodentia > Geomyidae > Megascapheus > Megascapheus bottae. Next base: position 25,999,187 of record NC_143517.1, read on the forward strand.
GAACTCAGCCTGGTCATTGTCCCTGAGCTCTTCAGCTCAAGGCTACCACCCTGCCCTCCCTTGAGCCCAGCCCCAATTCCTGTTTTCTAAAGTTTAATTGGAGATAAGAGTCTCAGGTACTTTTGTGCCCAGGGTGGCTTTGAACCTTGATCCTCAGATCTCAGCCTCCTGAGTAGCTAGGATTATAGGCGTGAGCCACCGCGCCCAGATTTGCAATCCTTTTTTAGTGCAACAATTTTTTATTTCATTTTCATATTGGAATAACTCACTTAGATAGCTTGGAGATGACTAAGAAGCTTTATGTTCAGATATTTTTAAAGATATTTTTGCTGACCTACAGTGCAACAATAATAACTTTGGAAATTCTGCCCCTGCTCTGCCATTTGGATCTCTATGTTCGTCTCCTTGATGTCCCTCTGGAAATAATGCCTAATATATGTGCCATCATTTGAGGGAGGAACTGTTCATTTTTGCTTTCCGCTTCAAAAGGTCCAGTCTTTGATTAGCTGAACTTAACTACTTTAGGTATAAGGCAAGGCAGAATATTATGAAGGTGGGAGCCTGTGACAGAGGCTGTCACCTTATAACAAATAGAAGGAAAGAGAGGTACAGGACTCCAAAGACACCAACCAGTAACCTCACTCCTCCAGCTGAGCCCCACCTTCCAGGCTTTCTAGCACCCCCCAAAATAGTGCCACCAGTTAGGGACAACACACAAGTCTGTGTGAGACATTTTCTGTTTAAGCCATAGCTCATGACCATCTCATAACACAAACTATATTCGGCCATTGTCAAGAAACCTAATGTTTAGGGAGGGAGTGCAGGGAGGGAAAGGGGACAAAAACATAAGAAGCGGTATCAATGTGTAAGAAATAATGCACCTACTATCTAGTGAACCCTGCAAGACAAATAATAAGTTCTGTAGTTCCACAACTAATATCCAGAGAATGTGATGTCATGATGTAAGCTCCCATAAATCAACACAAAATACTTATCTTCTTTTTTTAGTGGCATAAACATCTTAACAACCACACTTTCCTTGGCCCCAGTGTTAAACTAGCTCCTTTTCTGGGAAAACTACAAGCTTTTCAAATCCTTTGCTCTACTTTTTGCTCCCAATTTTTACTATAAATCTGACAAAAAGCTGCCAACAAAACCCATGCCATGATCTGAATATTAGATTGCCTTGGAATTTCTGCCACCAAATTGATTACTCTACCGCCCTTGAATTCAGCATTCCACAAAGTCGTAGGGCATGAGCAAAGTGCAGACAAATTATTTACCAGAAGGCAACATGAATCGTCTCTTATCAGTTCCCATAGAATCTGTATTCCCATCTGAAACTCATAAGCACAACCTTTCCTATCCACATTCCTATCAGCATTCTGATCTTCTGAGTTCCTGCCACAATCACACATCAAGCTGTGCTAAAAAGTATTATAGGGCTTCTGTAGCTCATATTTCCCAATTTTTCTGTATTCTTTCCACAAAAACAAAGACTTCTGGGCCACATTTTCAGAGATAGTCATAGCAACAACCACATTTCTCAGTACCAATTTCTGTTAGTCAGACTTTTCATTACTGCAACAAACATTTGAGAGGAACAATTTAAAGGATGTAGTTATTTCTCTGGCTCACAGTTTCAGAGGTTTCAGCCCATCATACAGGAAAGATCATGGTGGAGGAGAGCTGCTTGCCTTATGGTGGCCGGAACTTAAAAGAACCTTCTATGTTTTTTGTATTTCTAATGGGAATGTCAAATAGAGATTTAATCAGTGTTAAACTTGAGAAATTCTGATGGAATAATACGTAATGTGTATGGTTATTAAGAGATCAAATGATTTATATGTATAAGAACTTTGTACCACGCTCAACAAATGTGGTAGATTCATTTCAATAAATAAATTAGAAGTTAGTTAACATAATATGTCAACTAAAATTCAGATATTAAAAAAATATAGTTTAAAAATGGAAATATTTAGCTGGGCATGGTGGCTACACCTGTAATCCTAGCTTCTCAGAAGGCTGAGATCTGAGGGTTGTGGTTCAAAGCCAGCCCAGGCACAAAAGAACATGAAACTCTTTTATTTTATTGTAATTAGTAAAAGGGTTACATGATATTTGCCAGATAGAAGGTGCATTAATTCACATACATTGATACCCTTTCACATGTCTTGGTACCCATTTCCCTCCCCCCCACACCCCCCACCTGTCTTGGTTTTCCCCCCTTCCCTATCAAATTTCAAATATCCAAATACAAATAAATTCAATATATCAGATAACAAAGTGAGATTCTATACCAATATGAGATAACCAAGGGACAGCAAAGGAGATGAGAGACAACATAGTACATTAAGGACAACAATCATTCATTATATGGCTTTTGTTTCAGTATCCTGGAGGTCCTTTCTATTAGCTTCACATTATATGGCCTTAAGAACATGAAACTCTTATCTCCAATTAATTACTAAAAAACAGGAAGTGGGGCTGTGGCTCAAGGGGTAGAGTGGTAGCCTTGAGCTGAAGAGCTCAGGGACAGTGCCCAAGGCCAGAGGTCAAGCTCCATGACCCACCAAAAAAATGAAAATATTTATTTTTTGTGGCACTATGGTTTGAATAGAGGATCTAGAATTTGTTAGGCAGCATTAAACTTCTTAGACAGCATCTCATGCTTTGGCCTGAAGCCAGCCTGGACTACAATCCTAAGACCTCCTCTAAATGCTTCAGGAAGTAAATTACAAAATTAATTTTAAATCACTACCATCATTATATTCAGATATAGAATATTGAGATCAAATTATATATAACTATATGTATATATATTACTTTATTGTTGACATGTAAAAGTTTTTTCCACTGGAAAACTAACCCTTTTCTATTTATGTATGTGTGTGTGTGTGTGTCTGTCTGTCTGTCTGTCTGTATGTATGTATGTATGTATGTATGTGTTAGTCCCTTAGTTCTCTCTTTCCTGAAGTTCAAACCCATGACTCCATGAATGCTAGGTAAGAATTCTATTGTGGAACTAGATCACCAATTTCACTTGTTTCTCTCAACTATCTGCAAAGTGTGTTTTTATCCAGAACTGCCTGATTTTAGCAGAGCAGATATCAAACAGTGTTTTGTTTTGATTTTATGGCAGTCTCCCTATGTAGCCAAAGCTATCCTTAAACTCAAAATCCCCTTGCCTCAGGCCCCCATGTGTTGGCACCTAGCTTGGCCCTGTGTTTTCCCCCGCTGTTTATAGCCTTGGATACAGGCAATTTTCAAAAATTTCAAAAATACTTTGGCATGAATAAACAAGTACGTGCTTGAAATATTTCTCATAGCTCTGTCAGATTCCCTAAAAATCTAAGTTTAGTAAGATAATTCAGAACATAATAAGCAAGTATTCACTAGAAAAAATATCTTGTCAGTGACAAAAAGCTGAAGGTCACTTTTTTTCCATCCATACTGTCCATCAGGTGTGAGTGAATCTTTTCTAGTGTTGTTGAAAACCTTTATTCATCCAGCCACTATCCCACCATTACAAGAGAGTCTCAACAAAATGTGAGCAAAACAACTGTCCAAGTACTGTTCTGCTCACAAGAACTCAGCAAGAAGAAAAAGCCAAAGGCCTTTTCTTTAAGGCCAATGTATTGCTTAATGTCAACAAGATAAGCTAAAAATCTCATTCCATTTCATATCAATTCAAGTATAAAGGCTCACAGCTAGCTTTTTTTTCTTTTTAAGTCTGAGTTTCATTTATTGGGATATTCCCTGGAATAGCAGAAAGCAATTCTTTGTACACTGTAAGAAAAGATAAAGAGAGAGATAAAATTGACAGAGAAAGGTAGAACTGGGAAAGTACACCTGGGGAAAAAAGATATCTAAAGATTTTCTTCATTCACAGATACAATGGAATACACACACACACACACACACACACACACACACACACCAGGAGCAAAATCATATTGATAGTCCACTTAGAAATATACAGTTGAGTTGCTGAACTAAAGAATCCTTTGGAACATCTGAGTTATTTCTGTTGAGAAATAACTTGGATATAAAAGGCTTGTACATTTACTCGTATGACCCACAGCCCTTTCTTCCCTAAATTCAGAAGAAATAAAAGGTGAGCTACCAAATTTCAAAATCAATCTATCCTCAAAGGAGAAGTTAATTAGGTGGGAATGGGGAGGTGGCTGGCTTTGATTATAAGGTATGGTCACCTGCAGAAAAACAGTAAACTGACCTAAAATTAACGCTGACAGAATTGACAATCACACGACCAGCTTCATACAATTATACAGGAAAAACTCAACGGAAACCAAGCACAGGGAGTGGACAGTCAGTCAGAATCTCACACAGCTCAAGTAAAGGGTTATAGCACAATTTCTAAGCAGACAGTATTTCTTATCTTCTCAAGTCTACCCTTGAAGAAGAGTTCCTGCCCCCTGTATCTCTCTCTTGCCTACTACTGGGCACTGTCACTGTCTTTTGGCTGGATTCCATTTTTTTTTTTGCCAGTCCTGGAGACTGAACTCAGGTCCTGAGCACTGTCCTTGGGCTTTCCTCAAGGCTAGTCCTCTAGCACTTGAGCCATACATAGCACCACTTCCAGTTTTTGTCTGTATGTGGTCCCGAGAAATCAAACCTCAGTTTTTCTGCATGCTAAGCAAACATCTCCCCCCCCTTCTCCCTCTCCCTCTCCCTCTCCCTCTCCCTCTCTCCCCCGCTCTCCCTCTCCCTCTCTCCCCCCTCTCCCTCTCCCTCTCTCCCCCCTCCCTCCCCCCTCCCTCCCTTCCTCCCTCTCCCTCTCCCTTCCCTCCATCAGCCCAAGGCTCCTAAACACTAGCCTAGTGTTACCTCTTAGAAATGCAAGGGAGGCTGGCACAGTGGTTCATGCCTGTAATCTTTCTTTCTTTATAGATTTATTCCAGTCATGGAATCTTTATCCAAAAGTCGTGAGAATACCTCAGACTTGTTTTGCCTCAGCCATGACAAAAAAAAAATCACTTAATTCTCCTTTTGCCTAAGGGGAAAAGGCAGTAGCACAAAGGGAGATACATTTGTACTCTCCTTGATCTTCATGCTAGCTGGGATAACGAAGCCAGCCTGTGATGGGCCCTGGTGAGTGAAGAAGTTGCTGGATCAGATTTCACACATTCATATCCAGGAATGAGTACTACTCTTATGCTGACTGCTTGTAGGGTTCTGCCCTGGTCTCTGGCATGCTACATGCCTTGAATGTCTATGGAGGCCTCGGTCATCTATAATCAAATCATCGATACTAGCCAAAAATACATTAGGCATGACATTGTGTTTGCACTCAGGTCAGCTTTCTTGAGAGGCACCGAAGTTACTGCGATATTGTTCATTCTCCCTGCCTGTGTGCACACAGAAATATGCTCTGGAAGAAACAAACTTCTCTGTTTCATATACTTCAGAGCAGAATTTTAGAAAACAAATTCCAGTGGGAAAAATCCAGTCTGCTCTCAGTTCTTAGGTAGCCCAGATTCTATGAATTCTTTTTTGTATTTTAAAAAGGTATCTAAACTACCAAACAAATGAATATGTGACAGAAACTACATATAACTCACAAAACTTTAAATATTTATTATATGATCTTCAAGAATATGTTGATTTCTGCTCTAGGAGGCAGGAGGGTTTGTTTAAAAACTGTATTAGAGAATATCCTTCCCTTAGACCCATCCCCCAGAGTTTTGTTCAACCCTGCTTTAATTTTCTTAGCAATTTTGCCTTCTAATATATAATAAAATTAACTGTTTTGTCTATTGTCTTCTATTTGTCTCTTCCTCTCTATTATCCTGGAATTTCAGCCCTAGAATTAAAAGAAAAACATATGTTTCATTATGAAAACCAAGTACATACTATCTGCTACAAGCTCAATAAGTATGTGTTAAATAAAAGTATTAAATAAATATAAAATATTTTTGAAGCATCATTCTTATTCTAGGTAGGATCACTTACTCTGTATAAGAGGTTACCATTCCTGACTCTATTCTTACTGTCCTATTTGGGTTGCTCTTGGAAAATATTTGCTTCTAATTTTCCTATTGTTTAAAATACTTCAAAAATATCCAGACATGTTAGTTCATATCTATAATCTAACTCCAAGGCTGAGACAGGTTTGTAAGTTTGAGGCCATCCTGACAATATGGAGGACCTCTAACTCAAAGCATGGATAGGTAAATAGGCAGAGAAATAAATAGACAGACAAACAGAAAGATGACAGGTGGTAAAGATTGTCAAGTTTCCTCGTTATAAAGGAGCATGAACTCAATTGATGTAGCATTTCAGTATTAGATATTATAGTATAATTCTTTCCACCACAATCAATAATACAAATGCATACTTTGCTGAAGTGACATTCAAGGTATGACATCTAAAAACTCCCCTCAGAAAGCACTTTGTATGCAAGAATTGATAGCTTCCTATGACAGAGGCCCAAAACTCTCTTCACAGTGAAACAGGTTCCTATTCTTTTATTCCCCCAAAGCTACTGGCATAAAAGACCAATGGTTTCCATTCTCATTAAGTAAACTCTTCTGGGAGAAGAAGTGAGTAAATATGAAGATGAACAAGTACATACAGATATCTGATTTGGAGAAAGAAGATACCAAAGCCTATTTGAAATAGGAAAGGGAAGGGAAGAAAATAGGATGATTGGGAGGAGGTGGAAGGAAATGGGGACAAAAGCATGAGAGGGGGGTATCAGTATTTGAGAAGTAATGCACTTACTACCTGGTGAATATAACTGTAACTGCTCTATACATTACCCTGACAATAAAAAATAAAAATAAGAAGAGAAGATAACATACATATGTTCTCCTTAAATCCCCCAATATACAGTACATTATACTAATAGTGTCTAATTAAAAACAAAAACTCCATTAAAGAAAAAAGAAGAGGGGCCGGGAGTTTGGCCTAGTGGTAGAGTGCTTGCCTAGCATGCACGAAGACCCGGTTCGATTCCTCGGTACCACATACATAGAAAAAAGCCGTAAGCGGTGCTGAAGCTCAAGTGGTAGAGCTCTAGCCTTGAGAAAGTCCAAGGACAGGGCTCAGGCCCTGAGCTCAAGCCCAGGACTGGCACAAATAAATAAATTATTAATTAATTTTTTAAAAAAAGAAAAAAGAAGAAGAAGACACCAAAGCCTTGGGGCAAGGGAGGACTAGGCAAAGAAAACTCAACATTATCTGCCCAAATAGGGATCATTTAAAGAACAAAACAGCAAGACTTGCAACCTTGTTCTTTAAATCTTCATTACCACCTGTCTCTAAATATACTTGCAAAATAGAAGACATTTTTTGGAGTGGGAAAAGCACATTTTGTTCAAAATTTGCATTACTTTAAGTGAAAAGCTACAAAGAAAAAAAGTATTTCAATTATTTTCAGGAATGCATCATACAACATACAGACAAATAAGGATCTTCAACTTTTTCCATCTGGTATTTTCCAGCATCCTCACTTATCTATGGGCCATAGACTATCTGAACCTATTAAGAAATACAAAATATGCCCTGGTCATTTCAACCAATATATGTTTTTCTCTACTCTGTCTACCTTTGCAGAGTGGGCTACCAGAAACCTATTTTTGATGCAGTGATTATAATACATCTCTACTAATCAAGTGGTTGTAACCATCTTAGCCTATCTCAACTAGCAAAAAATTAGTCACACATAACTGTCAAATCTTATTTCTCTTGCATTTTACATTCCTTACAAATAAGTAATCTTTAAGTATTTCTCCTTAGTGACGCTAAATGAAAGGACCTCCAGGATATAGAAACAAAAGCCATATGATGAGTGATTGTTGTCCTAATGTACTATGTTATCTCTCATCTCTTTTGCTGTCCCTTGTTTATCTCATATTGTTACAGTATTTCACCTGGTTATCTGATATATTGTATATATGTGTATTTGGTTATTTGAAGTCGGATAGGGAAGGGAGGAAAACAAGATGAGGGGTGGGGGTTGGGGGAGGGAAAATGGGGACCAAGACATGAGAAAGGGTATCAATGTATGTGAAGTAATGTACCTTCTATCTGGTGAATATAATGTAACCCTTCTATTAATTACAATAAAAAATATATGAAAAAAAGAATTTCTCCTTACAAATAAAATAAACACTAAGAATCTTTAGGTAAAAATAAACAGAAAATAAAGCAAGTTAACAACAGTAGTAAAACAAGAAATTTATGCACTGTTGTGGACTAGTACAATGACACATATATAGCAGAAAACAGTATGTTGGTGTGTCATAAATTAATAAGAATATTTGTTCATAAAATCCTATTTCTCTCTCTATATATATACACATATGTATGTATATGTATATACACAAAAGAATTGAAACCATGATCTCAAATAAAATTTTCACACCCATGTTCATAGATGTACATTTCACAATAGCTAAGAAATGGAAGCCATCAATCTTTTGATTACTGGATGGATGGAGGGATAGATTTATGAACTAATGATGCTGCATATGCACAATGAAACATGGTTTATCTTTAAAGGTCAAAGAAATATCTTTATACTCTCCTACATGGTTAACTCCTCTGTCCAGAGTGTTTTCATCCTTCGGAAAAATCAAATGCTAGGTTTCACCGAATTTTTATTTCTCCACTCAGTCATCATTATTACAGAAGGATCTCTGTGCTTACTGTAGCCCGGGTGTTTTGACTTTTTATTCCCCTTTAATGGCTGCATTGGCACCTTAATGCATTTCTATTACGTGATCAACACACAAGCAGTGTGAAGGCCAGAATCAGGTGACTCATTATGAATGAGGTCAGGCACAGTGAGGATCCCAGCTTGCTCATAAGTACTGGAAAACAGAGACAGAAGAATAGAAATGGGTGGTACTTGCACAGGGACTGCCCTGGACACACAGATCACCTGAAAGTGTCACTCGGGAAACCTGGAGCTTTAGAGACCAGGACCAATGACCTCCACTGATTGCACGCACACACACACACACACACACACACACACACACACGCACACACATACACACACACATGCACACACACACACACACACACACACACACACACACCTCCTCAGTCCTTATTCTTCTTCAGTAACCCAAAGTTAAAATAACTCATAGTTTCAGCCTCTACAATAAAGGCTGGTGAAGATTTTAATGCATGTTACTAGTTATCATCTTATTGTATTTATTCTTATTCAACCAGAGTTTATTAAAAGGAATCGTTATAAATTGTATCTTGTGTCTTCCCGTTTGATTTGTATGATAAATTTTATACATCACCTCTATCAAATCTCAGTATATAAACCCTCTGGAATGTGATACAGTATAGCTTTAACTTGATACATTGAGTAGGTGATTAGAGTAATATATAACATTCATTTGTAATATTTAAACTGCTGGTTCCAGCTCCATGCCCTGTAATCGCAAGGGAAAAATAAAACTCATATCTACCTCTTTGAGAAGAAAAAATGATTGAAAAAACAAAGAAAGTTGCATCCTCATTAATTCAAGTACCTAAACATGATATAGAGTCACAGTGCTTTCCAAGAAAAGCAAATGAAGAATTAGGTGAGCCAGGTGCCAGTGCCTCACGCCTGTAATCCTAGCTACTCAGGAGGCTGAGATCTGAGGATTGCGGTTCAAAGCCAGCCCTGACATGAAAATCCATGAGACTCTTATCTCCAATGAGCCACCAGAAAACCAGAAGTGGTGCTGTGGCTCAAGTGGTAAAGTGGTAGCCTTGAGCTGAAGAGCTCAGGGACAGCCCCCAGCCCTAGAGTTCAAGCCCCACAACCAACAAAAGAAGAAGTAGGTAACTGGGAGCTGGTGCCTCATGCCTTTAACCCTAGCTACTCAAGAGACTGAGATCTGAAGATTATGGTTTGAAACCAGCCTGGGCAAGAAAATCTGTGAGACTCTCCAATTAACTGTCAAAAACCCAGAAGAGGAAATTTGGCTCAAATAGTAAAATACTAGCTTTGAGAACAATAGCTCATGGACAGTTCCGAGATCCTGAGTTCAGGCCAAGGACAAGAAAGAAAGAGAGACGGCAGTTTGGCCTAGTAGTAGAGTGCCTGCCTAGCATACACGAAGACCCAGGTTCGATTCCTTGGTACCACATAAACAGAAGAAGCCAGAAGTGGTGCGGTGGCCTAGTAGTTGAGTGCCTGCCTAGCAAACACGAAGACCCGGGTTTAATTCTTCGGTATCACATACATAGAAGAAGTCAGAAGTGGTGCGGTGGCTCAGGGTAGAACACTAGCCTTGAGGAAAGCCCAAGGACAGTGTTCAGGCCCTGAGTTCAAGTCCTAGGATTGGCATAAATAAATAAACAAATAAATAAATAAATAAATAAATAAATATAGGCGTGAGCCACCAGGACCGGTTTACTGCACTCATTTTCTAAAGGTTTCTAGAGCCCTGGGGAAGGATATGAGTAGTGGCACATGTTTGTAATCCATTCTGGAAATTGAGATCTGCACATCATAGTTCAAGAGATAGCCCTTAAAATAGTTAGCAAGATCCCTTCTTAATAAATATCCTGAGCAGATGGTAGTACAAACCTGTAATCCAAGGTATATGGGAAACAGAACTAGAAAGATCAAGATCAGAGGTCAACCAGGGACTCAGGACCCCTGAGTCAAAAGAGTCTGAAGGTTTCCAGTTCATGATTAGGTGCCTCCATTCTG